>NC_132871.1:1828500-2438000 GCF_048164855.1 Canis lupus baileyi
CTGCCATGCAGAAACAATGGAACACAGAGGGGAATTTGGACAAACAGGTCCTGCTGAGCTCCCTCCAGCTTTCCACAGTGAGCTCACACTTCTTTGCAGTTCTCTCTCCTGAAAGCTCTCTTTCTGCTAAATTCCTTTAGCAGTTGAAGGGGAGGCAAAAAAGCTCCTCCTGAGTCTTTTGGGCCTTGATGACTTCAGCTCAAAATAATCCGCATGCCAAAGTGGCACATTCTGGGGAGAATCGTTCCAAACTCAGGCTTTCTCCACTGTTTTGCTCTCTGCCCACTGCTCTACACCCTCCTTTGAGAATAACTTCTCCTCTCTAGGTTTAGCTCACAATTATTTACCTCTATATCAGTCTTTTTTACAAATTAAAGAATGTATTTCAACATCTGTGACTTCACCCTCATTGCGTTCCCTCAAATACTGACATTTAGTCATTAGACTGAAAAACTATTCCTAGTAGTTTTAGGAATGGATTGAGTAGGAGACAAACTAGAAAGCTTTTCAGTTCCTTCTTCATTAGAGTTTCACAATAGAGCTAGTTATCTTTTAAGTAGCTAATTTCACTATATATATACATATATAAAATATTTTTATAAAAATATAAAATATTTTTTTTCTTGCCTAACAAAATTTGGTGTATCAAATAAACTGCACCACTGCTATGATCAATTGATAAGGATTTCTAAGAACTTTCATGGACATATAAATAGTAATAATAAATAAATTCGTGCTTGTGCCTGTAAGATATCTGAAGGATATATTTTCTCAAATTTCTCATGGAAATAGTTTTCTAAATCTCTGATAACTTGAGTAAGAAAATAAGCTCATTTGATTACTGCTCAGAATATGATTTGTCTCATGAATATTGCTGCAAGTAAATTAAAATTATCTGCTTGTTGCAAAATATTTATAAATGTAAGTTTTAGATGGAGCTTTTGTGGAAAGTGATGTTTCTGTTTATCAGCTTAAGAACTTTTTATACATACACCTTTTTTACATGTTGTGAGCAAAGAGAGGGAATATAATTCCTGTTTTCAAAAAGTATTCTGCTAAGTATAATTCTTGCATCCATGAAACAATTGGAAAACACTGGATAATCAAATGATACAATACCTAAGAGGTTACAAATCCTACAGGAATTTAGAGAAAGAAATAAAAGGAAAGCTGAGGTAATAGGGGAACACATCCCAAAGGGGATGCATGGTAGGCAAAATAATGCCCTCCCAAATATGTCGTCTGCATTCTTATCCTCAGAACCTATATATTATGTTACGTGTCATAGAGAAACGAAGATTGCAGGTGCAAATAAGGCTGCTAAACACTTGACCTTGAAATAAAGGGATTATTCTTGATTATCTGGGCCCCGTGTAATCACAAGGGTTCTTAAAAGTGGAAAGGAAGCAGAAAGAGAGTCAGAGGGAAATGTGACTTTGGAAGAAAGGCCCGAGACCAAGCATTCCTTGCTTTGAAGATGGAGGAAAAGGCCACGAGCTGAGCCCAGGAAGGTAGACGGCCTCTAGAACATGGAAAAGGCGAGGGAACGGATCCCCTCTAGAACCTCCAGAAACGAATACAATCCCGCAGACCCCTGGATTTTAGCCCCTTGAGACCCGTGTTAGACTTTTATCCTACAAAACTCTAAGATAATAAAGTTGTGTTGTTTTAGCTGCTAAATGTGTTATGATTTGTTACTGTAGCAGTAGGAAGCCAAGATGGGTGAGATAAAATGGGCCTCGTCCTATTTGCCTAGTTCTCAGGAAATTCTGGCAGGAATTGTTCACCAAAACCACCAAAAATGACTGGATTTGTGTTCTTGTCTATGTCTTGGTCTTCTGTGTTTGTAGGTGTACCAGATGCATAGAGTATCACTTATGCCAGGAATGTTTTGATGGCTGCTGCCACCTTTCTCACCCATTTGCATTTCGTGAGGTACCGTATCCATCTTGAATTTTATATGGCGCTTGTGTTTGTGCTGTTGGAAATCTAAGTGAAGTCAATCTAAGAATAGATAACACTTTCAGTAGAGCTGATTGTTTTTTAATAAAAACCTAAGACCATATTTTTACGAGAATTCTTTTTCATAGGAATGTACAAGGCAACCAGTTCTCACATTGGTAGTTTATAAAACTAACACAGTAACAAAATCTGGTGATATTATACATAAATCAGGAATTACAGCTACTAAGCTGGAAAAGTCATTCAAAGAAAAAAAAAAACCTCAGTGTTTCAAATTGATATAACTTATTGACGACCACTTGTGGTTTTAAAATTTCTGACATCAACAACAATGAAATTTTATTACAATCATTTGAACTGTATACTTAGAAGTTAGTATCTCCTGTTGCTGAGATACTATCTATTTGTTACACAAGATAAAACATCCACAATTACCATTGTTGATTAACATTTTTACCTTAAAAGTCAAGTTACAGTAGCTATGCAATCGTATATTAGACTCACTAATAACTTGTAAATTTTTTAATATTGAAAAAGGTATATTTTCAAATGAGTCTTTGTTATTCGCACTATGTTGTTGCTATGCAACTGATTTTAATGCACGAAATTAAAATTTCCGTGATTTGCAAAGTAACACCAATTTTTACCTATTACAGAAGAGAAATCAAAGATGGAGATCACTAGAAAAAAGATCAGATGAAATTGTAAAATGTGTCAATATTAAAAATGAGATAGAAGAAAAGATGCCACGTTTTCAAGGAAAGGAAGGGTGAGATTCTCAGTCAAGCTTACATTTCATTTATGATATGAGACATTTAAATAATTTTTCAGTTTGAATAAGTTTTATTCTTTCCTTTTTCAGTAAGTATGAATCATCTGCTGAGTAACATTATTATACAAGCAAAGATGAAGGCTCTAGAGTCAGATTGCCTGGATCCAGATCTTGTACAAATTGGCTACAAGTGACTTTTGGGCTCATTACTTCACTTCTCTCTGCCACATTTTTTTCATCTTTAAAATGTGAATAATTATAAAACCAGACTCATAGGAAGTTTGTGAATATAAAATGAGTTAATACACACAGTAAATATTCAAATAATGTTGTCTATTATTATTAATCCTATCAGAGATTCTACTAGGTGTTAGGGATATAGTAGTTCCCTCGGTAAATAAATGGTTGTCTAAATAAATGCAAAATTAAAACTGACATAAGTTATTTTTAAAAAGTGCAGGGGGATCTGATATTTGCTCTGAAGTGATTGACCTCTAGGGGAAGCCAGTCTTGCTCCTGATGCCCCCACTGTTTCGCCCTCATGGAGGAAGAATGCTGAGCAGATTGGTTGTATTTCACGACACTGACGGGGCTGTTTATTAGTGGATAGGCCTCCAGATTCTTTTGTCATATTCTTTATTAAAGAAAATTAAATATGCTGTGTATTATTAGCCTATTAGGTACACTATAAAACATATACAAAAGAAGATCATTTTGAAAGGACAGGATAAAATTAATCTTTAAGAAAATAATTTCAGTGAGTTATCCAAATAAAAACTGTGCTTGTTCTCGGAGCATAAAATACGTCGTGGGTGTATAATAAACCTACAGGATAAAATTAATCTTTAAGAAAATAATTTCAGTGAGTTATACAAATAAAAACTGTGCTTGTTCTCGTAGCATAAAATATGTCGTGGGTGTATAATAAACCTACGCAAAGGCTCTCCATCTCCATTTCCTCTGGCTCTGGCTAGGTATCACGCCAACCCACGAGAGCGACAAACTGTATAACTAAAGGTTTTGAAGAATTTATAGGTGAAAGTGAGAGAACATTAGGGTAGAAAAGAAAAGCATTCTAGGCAGAGAAAGTAGAATGAATAAAAGATAATTTCAAGATAAAGTATGGTTACCACCTTAAATAATAAAAATATACAGTTCTTTTTGGGGGGGGGTCGACAATTAGACGACCTTGGTAAAAGCAACCGTTGTAGTGTGATGGAAGTATATCTGTAGAGTGATAAGAAATATAAATGCTTCTGAAAAATATAAGCATACCTTGTTTTTTTTTTAATTTTTTATTTATTTATGATAGTCACAGAGAGAGAGAGAGGCAGAGACACAGGCAGAGGGAGAAGCAGGCTCCATGCACCGGGAGCCCGACGTGGGATTCGATCCCGGGTCTCCAGGATCGCGCCCTGGGCCAAAGGCAGGCGCCAAACCGCTGCGCCACCCAGGGATCCCCATACCTTGTTTTATTGTGCTTGACTGTATTATACTTTACAGATATGCATTTTTTTTTTACAAACCAGGGGTTTGTGATAACCCATATCAAGCAGGTATATCGGTGCCATTTTTCCAACGGCATTTGTCTCACTACATGTCTCTGTTAACATATTTTGGTAATTCTTGCAATATTTCAAACTTTCTCAGATAGTTATATTTGTTATGGCGATCTGGGATCCGTAATCCTTGACATTACTATGTAATGTTGTTCTCGTGCCTGCGAATACAACATCCATTCTTCACCCTGTGAATTAATGAATAATTTTGACTTCAAGTCTTATTATTATTTTTTTATTTATTTATGATAGTCACACAGAGAGAGAGAGAGAGAGAGGCAGAGACATAGGCAGAGGGAGAAGCAGGCTCCATGCACCGGGAGCCTGACGTGGGATTCGATCCCGGGTCTCCAGGATCGCGACCTGGGCCAAAGGCAGGCGCTAAACCGCTGTGCCACCCAGGGATCCCTCAAGTCTTACTATTTAAGAAATACATTTAAGCAAACCTCTGATTCTGGGAGAGTCAACATAGAGCGTTAGCTATGTTAGTTTCAGGTGTACAATAGTCTGCACTGAGCGCTGAGCCTGACCTGGGGCTGGATCTCAAGCCCCTGAGATCATGACCCAAGCAGAAAACCAAGAGTCTGAGGCTCAACCGACTGAGCCACCCAGGCACCTCCTACCCATTTTCTAATTCAATTATTTGATTTCGGGGGATCCCTGGGTGGCTCAGCGGTTCAGTGCCTGCCTTTGGCCCAGGGCGTGATCCTGGAGCCCCGGGATCCAGTCCCACGTCGGGCTCCCGGCATGGAGCCTGCTTCTCCTTCCACCTGTGTCTCTGCCTCTCTCTCTCTTTCTATGTCTATCATGAATAAATAAATAAAATCTTTAAAAAAATTATTTGATTTGTGTGGAGTTGTATAAGTTCTTTACATATTTTGGATACTAACCATTAATCAGATAAGTTATTTGCAAATATTCTCTTCCATTCAGTAGGTTGTCTTTAGTTTTGTTGGTTGTTTACTTTGCTGTGTAGAAGCTTCCTACTTTGCTGTAGTCCTAATAGTTTATTCTTGCTTTTGTTTCTCTTGCTTCGAGAGACGTATCTAGAGGGGCCCCTAAGTGGCTCAGGCAGTTAAGCATCCAGACTCTTGATTTTTGGCTCAGGTCAGTCCACTGGAAGTTCTCTCTCCCTCTCCCTCTGCTTCCCCCTCCCTTGTGCTCACTCTCCCTCAAATAAATAAACAAATCTTTAAAAAGAGAGAGAGACATATCTAGAAAAAATGTTGTTACAGCCAGTGTCTGAGAAATTACTGCTTATACTTTCTTCTAGCACTTTCATGGTTTCAGGTCTCACATTTAGGTCTTTAATCCACTTTGAGTTGACTTTTGTGCGTGGTGTAAGAGAGTGGTCCAGTTTCATTCTGTTGCATGACGCTGTTCACTTACCCAAACACCGTTTATTGAACAGCCTTGTTTCCAGTGCATATTCTTGCCTCTTTTGTCGAAGATTAATTGGCCATATACGTGTCGGTTTATGTCCAGACTTTCTATTCTGTTCCATTGATCTAGTATGTCTATTTTTCCGCCAGTACCATACTGTTTTGATTACCACAGCTTTGTAAGACAGCTTGAAATCTGGAATTGTGATACCTTTAGCTCCTTTTTCAAGATTGCTTTTGCTATTCAGGGTCTTTTGTGGTTCCATTCCAATTTTAGGACTGTTTGTTCCAGTTCTGTGGAAAATGATGTTGGTATTTGTATAGCTCTATAAAAATCTAGAAAAATGCATTAAATCTCTAGATTGCTTTGAGTAGTGTGGACATTTTAACAATATTTGTTATTTCGTGAGCATAAAACGTCCTTCCATTTGTTGTGTCATCTTCAATATCTTTCATCAATGTTTTCTAGTTTTCACCCCCTGGTTAAGTTTATTCCTAGGTATTTTGTTCTTTTTGGTGCTGTTGTAAATGGGATTGTTCTTAATTTTTCTTTCTGCTGCTCATTATTAGTATATAGAAATACAATGGATTTCTAAATGATTTTATATCCTATAATCTTACTGAATTCATTTATCAGTTCTAGTAGTTTTTGGTGTAGACTTTAGGGTTTTCTGTATATAGTTATGTCATCCGCAAATAGTGAAAGTTTTACTTCTTCCTTACTCATTTGGATGCCTTTTATTTGTTTTGCTTATCAGATTGCTGTGGCTGGGACCCTCAGTACTCTGGTGAATAAAGGTGGTGAGAGTGAACATCCCTGTCTTGTTCCTGACCTAAAGGGAAAAGTTCACAGTTTTTCACCATTGCGTTTGATGTTAGCTGTAGGTTTTTCATATATGACCTTTATTATGTTGAGATATGTTTCCTCTAAACCTACTTTGGTGAGAGTTTTTATTATAAATGGGTTTTGTACTTCGTCAAATGCTTTTTCTATATATATTGAAATGATCATATGATTCTTATCCTTCATCTTGTTGATGTGGTGTCTGATGTTGATTGACTTGCAAATATTGAACCACTTTTGCATCCCAGGAATAAATCCCACCCGATCATGTTGAATAATCTTTGTAATGTATTGTTGTAAGTGGTTTGCTAATATTTTGTTGAGGATTTTTGCGTCCATGTTCATCAGGGATCTTGGCCTGTAGTGTTTTTTTGTAGTGACACTGTCTGGTTTTGGTATGTGATTGATTCTGGAGAATGTTCCATGTGCACTTGAAAAGATGTATTCTGCTCTTTTAGGATGAAATGTTCTGATTATATCTATTCGATCCATGTGACCCAACGTGTTATTCAAAGCCACCGTTTCCTTGTTGATTTTCTGTTTGGATAATCTATCTGTTGATGTAAGTGAGATGTTAAAGTCCCCTACTATTGTATTACTACCAATTATTTCCTTTATGTTTGTTATTGGCTGCTCATGTTGGATTCATAAATGTTTATAATTGTTATATATATATTTTTGGATTGTTCCCTTTATGATTATATAGTGTCCTTTGTCTCTTGTCACAGTCTTTGTTTTAAAATCTATTTTGTCTGATAAAAGTACTGCCTTCTTTTCACTTCCATTTGCACGATAAATGTTTTTCCATCCTTCATTTTCACTCTGCCTGTGTTTTAGGTCTGAAATGAGTCTCTAGTAGGCAGCACATAGTTCTTGCTTTATTATCCATTCCATCACACTATGTCTTAATTGGAGCATTGAGTCCATTTACATGGAAAGTAATTATTGAGAGTGTATATTGCTGTTTTTTAACTAGTTTTATGGTTGTTTTGTAGTTTTTCTCTGTTCCTTTGTAATCTTGCTCTCTCCTCTCATAGTTTGCTGGCTTTCTTTAGTGATATCCTTGGATTCCATCCCCTTTATTGTTTGCATATCTATTACCAGTGTTTGATTTGTGGTTACCATTAGGTTTATATATAACATCTTGTGCATATAGCCATCTATATTAAGGTGATGATTACTTAAGTTTCAACCTATTCTAAATGCACTAAATTTTTACCCCTCTCCCCTCTGCATTTTAGGTGTATGATGTCATACTTTATATCCTTTTATTTTGCGAATTCCTTGACTGATATTTATAGATATACTTAAGTTTACTGCTTTTGTGCTTCCTACTTTTATTACTGCTGCTTATGGCCTTTCCTTTTTACTCAAAGAATCCCCTTAAGCATTTCCTGTAGATCTAGTTTAGTGATGATGAATTCTTTTAACTTTTGTTTGGGAAACTCTTTATCTCTCCTTCTATTCTGAATGATACCTTACTGGATGGAGTATTCTTGGCTATAGATTTTTTTCTTTTACCACTTTGAATACATTATGCCCCTCACTGCAGTGCCTGGTTTGGGGCCTGGCCCTTCCCCTCCCCACACTAATGGCATTTCTCCCTCCTGCAGACAGTCTCACAGGTCAGTTTGGCTCCCAACTTGCATCTCTGCCCTCCCTACCCTCTTTGATGTAGTCTTCTATCATTTAGCTGTTGAGAGTCTGTTCTGCAAGTCTTCAGGTCATTTTCTGGGTTATTTAATCTGCTGTCAGTTTACCTAGGTGTAGACATGGGATGCAGTGAGCCTGGGATACTCTTGCTCTGCCACGTTCCCTGGAAATGGAAATTCATTTTGTAAGGCTCTGGTTGTCATAATGAATCTTCTGGTGGATCTGGGCAAAGTAAATTAAAAATCTTCTGGAAAAAATTCACCATTCTAGATGCTATTAAGAACATTATTCAAAAAAAAAGAACATTATTCATGGAACAGATCATAATATTAATATTAACAAGAGTTAAGAAGAAGTTGATTCCAGCCCTCACGAATGAGGGATTCAATATTTCAGTGAAGGAAGTAACTGCAGATGTGGTGAAAACAGCAAAAAAACTAGAATTAGAGGTGGGCCCTGAAGATTGACTGAATTGCTGTAATCTCATGATAAAACTTTAATGGATGACGAGTTGCTGCTTATGAATCAGCAAAGAAAGTGGTTTCTTGAGATGGAATCTACTCCTGGTGGTGAAGATGATGTGAAGATTGTTGGAATGACAACAATGGATTTAGAATATTACATCAACTTAGTTAATTAAAGTAGCCACAGGGTTTAAGAGAATTTACAAATTTTGGGATGCCTGGGTGGCTCAGTCAGTTGAGTGTTTGATTTTTGGTCAGGTCATAATTTCAAGGTCATGAGATTAAACCCCATGTCAGGCTCTGAGCTCAGACAGGAGTCTGCTTGAGATTTTCTCTCTCTCCTTCTCCTTCTGCCCCTCCCCCTACTCACACACACAGACACACACACAGACTCTTTCTCTCTCTCTCTCTCTCTCTCTCTCTCTCTCTCTCTCTCTCTCTCTGAAATAAATAAGTAAATCCTTTTTTTAGAAAAAGACTATTGACAAATTTGAAGGAAGTTCTTCTGTGGGTAAAATGCAACCAAACAGCATCACATCCTATAGAAAGGAAGCATCAATTGATGAGACACTAGCTTTGTTGTTGTCTTATTTTAAGGAATTGCCACAGCCATCCCAGCCTACACCAACTAGTACCTTGATTAGTCAACAGTCATTAACATTAAGGCAAGACCAGCAAAATATTACAACTCGCTGAAAGTTCAAGTAATGTTAGCATTTTTTAACAGTACTGTTAGCATTTTTGAACAGTACTCTTAGCATTTTTTAGCAATAAGGTATTTTTAGTTAAAGCATGTACATTGCTTTTTCAGAGATAATGTTTTTGCATGCTTAATAGACTACACTATAATGCAAATATGACTTTTATTTGCCCCTGGGAAACCAAAACATTCACTTGACTTGCTTTATTGTGGTTCTCACTTTATTGTGGTGGTCTGGAGCCAAGCCCACGATATCTCCGAGGTATTCCTGTATTTGAACTTTGCTCTCAATGACTTTTAAATGATAGGAATGTGTCTAAGCTTTAATCAAGTTTTGTTTTTAAATATTTGTTTTATCTGCTTTATTAGTTGTTAATGGCATCAAAAAGCAGTTAATTTACATTAATCTCAATTTGGTTAGTTGCTACTTAATGGTACAAAAATAGGGTTGGTACTTCTAGAGTAATATTAACATAGTCTAACAATACTAAAGTAGTGAGCATATACTCTAAGGGAAAATGAGTTTCCTCCTAGATTCTCATCTACCAATTTTCACAGTAGCCCAGAGTATCTAATGTGGCTTACCATGCACCAAATGGCATCATGAATTGGGTTGTATTTTTCTAAACACAAGGCGGAAGTGTTGGGTCAGACTGAAAAAATTTGAGTATACGGTTCTCATTAAAATATTGTTCTTGTTTCATAGACATTAAAAACTACAAATAAAAAAATTTCAGTTTAGTATTTTTATTTGAAATGACTAAATTTTGTTATTTATGAAGTTGGTGTTGAAATTGGATCCATCTTGTTCAACATCAATACAATAGATTTTTTTAACTTCATAATGTATGAGATTTATTACCTTCATTTCAAGAAAATATTGAATTCATTTACATTATTTATATGGAGGTTATTTACCTGTGCTATTGATTACTTCCTGATCGATAAACACATATAAGTATTCATGTCTTTCTGCTCATTTTCATTCAGCCCAGTTTACACACCAAAACAAGTGGTGAAGTCACTGCCTCTCTTACTTATTACAAAGAATAGTAAGATGCTTGCTCCAGGCTATCAGTGTCGACTCTGTTTGAAGGCATTTCATCTCGGTCAACATACAAGATTACTACCATGTACTCACAAGGTAGCAGTCACATCATATTAGTTTGACTTTCCTTGTAGGGCCAGTTTTTGTGAATTAATTGACAATTTAAGTGTCTCTTTTCACTTTTTATTTGTGTTATGTGCAGAGATGTTCATATTGAAGAGTGTGTAAGGTAGAGCTGCAGCAGAGACCATTGAGAAGGCAGCTCTGTCCCTTATGGATGGATTTCTATTGGTTAGGACTCATTTCTGTATACTCTATCCAGGAAAGACAAAATAGCTCTTCAAATTAGATTATCTACTTTATCTACTTTAGTTACCCACAGAAAAAAAAAAAGCTTGCAGAATAATAAGGTGTTTTTGTTACTCTTTGGATGAAACAGAAATGTTTAATTTGACATAATTATTATTTCAAGTGAACTCACTGAAATTAAAGTCTAATGTTGTTCAATGACTATTGGCAACCAGGTTTTTTCTGAAATAAAGTTACTTTAAATAAGTATTTATAGCTCTAGAGTCACCTTTACTTAAAATGTCTGATAGTTTGCTTTCTTCCCAAGAATGTGATTTATTATTTTACACCTTACCATCATCAGATCCGTTTCCAACTCTAGTTGGTTGTGACTATTTTTGTCATTTAATAAATTTAATTCATTAGAAAGGAACAGTGAAATTAATGGCTTGAATAAGTAATGGGATTTAATGAGGTTACAAAAATGATGTCCATAAAAGCCTTTCCATTTTAAGGTTGAAAATGGAGATCAGTCCATAACCCATTCCATTTTTCTCTTCAAATTGTTTCCATAAAACTTGATAAATTATAATTATCTTCCATTCTTGCTAAATAGTTTTAATAGTAACACAATAATGAAACTGGGAGAAACTTGCATAGATAATACACATCATAAACAAGATAATTGTATCTCTGATTAATTTATAACCTTTTTTTTAAGTTTCATAGGAAATGTATTGACAATTGGTTATTCTACAAGTGCAACTCATGCCCTATTGATGGACAAGTTATATATAACCCTTTAATCTGGAAAGATACAGCAGTAAATGGACACGCACATCAGTCCACTTCAAATGCAAGCATCACTCATCTGTCAAAACAGGAAGAACCAGAACTTTTTATTCCTGGTACTGGATTAGGCTTAAAACAAAATAGACTTGGAATTTTACCAAGCATACCTCAATGTAATTCTGGAAAACTGGATACACCTGAAAGTTCAGCAAATACCTATCAGAATATAACAATAGATGATCAATTCTCTATCAAATCAGATGATTCAAAGTCAAGGAAATTAATCTATGAATATAAAATTAGCCAACATTTTCCCAGGTATCTTCAAGATTTACCAACTAGAACTGTTGGAAAAATGTCATCTCAAACATTTCTTCCTTCTATTGCTCACAAGAATATGGTATGTTCCACTGGAATGGAAAGCCCATGTATCAGTGAAAAACACTACACTGGTCAAAGCCAGAAGATGGCCAAAGACTGTAAACGTATTAACCACAATCCAAAGAAGACTCTTGGTACTAGAATAAAAGAAGAGAAGAAGAGATCAAGTACTTTCCTCCCAGAAGATTTAAATCTTGATGTCAATCGGGGTACAACTAAGATTAGTTCGCCCAAAAGATGCAATAATTGCATGGGAAAAATTAGACAAAAATGTAGTAATCTGTCAAGAAGGCCTGAATCTCATCCTCTAAAGACAAAAAGTCCTGAGCTATCTTTAATATTGGAAGGAATTCAGTTATGAAGATGTATTTTTATTAACATCAGAAAATATTTGAATATTGAACATAAAAGTGCTTCATTTGTAGAATATAAATACTGTATACTCTTGACAAATGTACATAGACTTATTTGTCATCATTTTACCTACTTGTCTATAAATTACTAACTACTCTAAAAGAAATGACCACATTCTTTATAAGCCTTTAAGCATTAGGTGTTTTGGTGAGTATATTCGGGATGTTGTTAATTATGAATAATTTTTAGAAATTTTATTTCATATTGATAAAAATAATTATTTTTACTTAAATTAAGGAAATAGATTTTCCTTGCATTGAGCCACTGTTTTTAAATATTCCACTTGATAACATGTAATATAGAAGAATTCTTTTCAAGATCTTGTATATTTTTTGCATCTTCTTATATTAATATTCACCATAAACCTTAAGAAAATCCAGAGGGTAGTTGTCTTTTTCACTTTATTTCTCTAAAGGTATTGCTTATACATTAAATGAAAATAAAGTATTTTATAATGCTATAAGTTATGCCACATTTAGAATGGTTTTGCTGATTTTAAAAAAGATAGAAGTATAACCAAATTTCTACTATTTGTACTATTTTTGAAGCCTGAATACAATTACTTAATCCCCTCACCCCCCTTAAAATATATTTGGGGGCAAGGACCTCATTGTCTAGTTCACTGCTGTATGGTCGACATACAGTGCTTGACAAACATGGGAATTCTATATTTGTTGAACTACTGAATCAAGAAGACAAGTGGCCACATAGCAGGGAGGCAAAATGAAAAAAATACGTGATATTAGAAAACCAAAGAAAGAAAATGTCTTCAACTAGGTCAGGTAAGATCAAGACTGAAGAATGCAATTTTGCTTTAGCAATAAGGAAAATAGTCGTAACCTCAGCTAGGAGAGTTCAGTGGAGTGGTGGGAGCCAAGTCTAGGTCAGATTGCGTTGGAGAGAAAATGGCAGGTGAGCACATGGAAACAGGGAGTATATACAACTCAGCACAAGAGATTACGAAGGAAAGAAAAGTAACTGGAAGATGTTCAGGGTTTGTTTGTTTTTTTGTTTTTTTGTTTTTGTTTTTTAAGCTGAGACTTGAACCCTTTTATATGTCACTAAAAATACAGCCTGTGTGTGTGATAATTGATATCAGGCAGATAGTGCTGCTGATCATTGGTAATAACAGAAGGGCCCAGAGCATAGGTGTCAGGAGCCTACAGTAGGATGGAGGGACAGATCCACTATAACAAGGGAGGTTGCCGTCTAAGTCAGCAGACAGTGAGTAAAAAA
Source organism: Canis lupus baileyi (assembly GCF_048164855.1). Classification (NCBI taxonomy): domain Eukaryota; kingdom Metazoa; phylum Chordata; class Mammalia; order Carnivora; family Canidae; genus Canis; species Canis lupus. The sequence continues at coordinate 1,841,996 of NC_132871.1, forward strand.
GAAAGAGATTTGAGGTCACTGGAAAAGGACTCAAGAAACTGTCTTCTGAAGGGAAATGGCAAGTTAAACTAGTGAAACATGATGGCAATTCAGGCCATTTTGAAGTCCTTTTAAGTTTGGGGGCTACGGATCTATGTAATGTTACCAATCTGACTCATTCGGATGATGTTTAGCTGCAAAAACAGACTCTACGTCCACGGTAGAGAAGATGGAGCTTTACATTCATCATGGTTGCAGCTCTGGGGGGCAGTCACAATTAAAGGAAAATGAACATGCCAAGTTTGGAGCCTCAACAAGGGAGAGGTCGAAGACTCAAAATAGACTCAAAATCTGAACAAATTAGAAAAGATTTATAGGAAAAGTCTGACTCTAAGGCAGGATGAAGGAGTAAATGAGTCAGAAGACCAAGATTGGCCAAACAGGAGCAGTAGGCAGGCAAGCTGCAAAAATAGGAAGTTGGGGTCAGAGAAAGTAGTACCTGAATAAGAGATTTCAGAGGGGGGAGGCTTCAGAGAGGTTCCGGGCAGGGGGGTGGAATGGCAGAGGGAACCGACGAGAATGAAACGTGAGGGGAAGCGAGAGGCGATGGAATAACTGGGTCAGACATGGACAGTAGCATCCTTCTTCCTAAGAGGGCTGGGGAGGGAAGGAAGTGTGTGGGTCTATTGCCAAACATCCTCCGCGGTGGTGTCTAGGAGGTCTAAGAGGAAGGGGAAGGAAAGGAGAGGCAGCAAAGGAAAGGAGGTGACCAACAAATGGAAATTAGAGGCGCAGTGAACAGGTCATTTCAAAGACTGAGTTTCGGGTGCTGCTTGGCTGTGGCCAGGTGGCTGCGGCCTCCAGCCGAGGCCGCTCCTTACCTCAGCCTCTCCGTGGCGGGGGGCCAGGGTCCTGGCAGCAAAGGCAGACAGTGAGGCGAGTCTTCGTCGCGGGGGGGCTGCTGGGCGGTGGGCTGCCCACTGGTGTAGGGTCACCACAGCTCGGGGGTGGGGGACGTGGCTGGAGGCTTGGGCCCAAGGAGGCCGGAGGCTGGCGGGGCTCGAACCCTTTGTCCGTGTCCCCCAGCACTTCAGCAGAGGCACAGTGTGCAAGAGCTGAATGCTTGGAAATCCTGGGTTTTATCTAAATGAGGAAAATAAAGTGTAAAGGGCTTGCATGTCTCACCCAAGGTGGGAAGCCAAAACAAGAACAGAAATGCACATTTTCTTGCTCCTAGTCTGACGCGAGAACGCAGTGCTGCTCCTTCTCAGACTCTTTCCCTGAATTTCGCTCAGCTCCCCACTGAGGGAGTATCATATCATCCCATTTTAAACCTTTTTTTTTTTTCCTGATTCTGGCTAGAGAATGCCTTCTGGAGCTTGCAGAGGCAGAAGGCTGTTCTTACCAGTGGAGTGTGGCCGCGGAGTTGGTGTTACACTGAGCAGACACCTTCGTGAGTACGATGGTGACTAATCGCCACGCGTGTAATGTGTTGCTTGTACACACGGTGATAAATATTTTATTCAAAGCAGGCATCGTGATGAAATATTCAGAGGTGGGCATTTGCAGGAACATTTTCAAAGGCGATTAGAAGATTAAAAACTGATGAACTGTTTTCTAAGTGATGTCTACTGGGAAACAAGTTCTACTTCTAACACGCTCCTTGAGGAGGAGGAGGACCGATTTTCTTTAGGCTAAAAGGTCATGACGGTTGGATGAGTGAATGATCTGATCTCGCCGGGGCAGAGGCAGCATTTTTCAAGTCGGAGATGGAAACATTGATTAGTGGAAGACAGTCTGGCCTATCAGAGGAGTGTAAGTCACTGGGGAGGCTCTCGTGTCTGAAAGTTGGATTTCAGCTCGTGAATAAATTGTACTGCTTTGTGGCCATCTGTTCCACCCTGGAGCACACGCGCACACGTAAGCTTGTTCAAACGTTTGAGATCCTGAGAGTAAGGATTTGTGCTTAAATCGTGCTTCAGACACAACTCTAACTTGGTGATGATAGGCTAGTATGTTATTCTTAGTACAAAGGAGCAAAGTAGCAAAGGACACTTAAATATTTTAAGCAGTTGCTTTTATTTAAAAAAAATGTCAGCAATGGACCAGAAGTATGTTTCAGTGAGATTTCAGTAGTATCTGGATAAGACTAGCACGGTATGCTGACAAAATTTCCTCTTTCAAAACATACCATCAGGAGCTCCCAGCTGGCTCAGACAGCTCTTTGGGTTGTGAACAAGCCCCACGTTGGGTGTAGCGATTACTTAAAAAAAAAAAATTAAAATTAGAATTAAAAAATAAAGAAAAATAGATAATATGAATTGAAACTTTTGGAGAAATATGTGCAAGCTAGACATAATAAAATAGATCTTTTTTTATACTTTATAAAACCACTAAAATACGGCAAAGTTAATTTTCCAAAGTTCACACACCCATGTAACTGATTATTTAAAATAAGAATAACAATTTCCTCATTAGCTTTTCATTATTATGGATAATCGATGATTTTGAAATGCTTAAATTCTAGTGTTCGCTTCAGCAGCACGTATATAAAAGGCTAAAATTCTAGATGTTCATTACACAAGAAAAAATAAGACTCTAATGGTCATGGTTATCAACTACAAAATTTCTAAAAATAAGTCATTTTGAAGAAAAATCAAAATTATTAAAATACTTTGATCCTGATTGTTTCAATATATTTCGTAGTATTAAATATATAATTTTAAATAACATAATGAGGGGTGCCTGGGTGGTGTGGTTGGCTGAGAGCCGACTCCTAGTTTTGGCTCAGTTATCTCAGGGTCCTGATCTCAGGGTCGTGGGATCAAGCCCCAGGCAGCACTCCACACTCAGCACAGAGTATGCTTAAGACTCTCTCCCTCTCCCTCTCCCCCCTCACCTGCTTGCAGCTATCTCTCAAATAAATAAGCCTAAATTTAAAAAATAAAGTAAAATAAATAAGGAAACCACATTAAATGTGGCGTAAATTTTGAAATTAAAAATACAGTACTAGCGCTGGTTTACATTATTTTCTTAATAAAAATTTTCTTTTAACCAATATAATTTTCAAAAATTCCTTTTCCTAATTTTACTATAGACTGTAGAGGGCTAACAAATCATGTATGAGAAATAAGACAAGAATATAATAATGATAACTCTCAAATGTAATATGTATAACCTTCAATGTATTATTTTTGACAATAGGAAGCTTTAAAATATTTTATATTGTTACCAGGATAAAATTCACTCAAATTCCTTCTGAATAATATTTTATATGATCTTAAAAGAATTTAACGGGCACCTGGGTGGCTCAGTGGGTGAGCATCTGCCTTTAGCTCAGGTCCTGATCCTGGGGTCCTGGGAGGGAGCCCCTCATTGGGCCCCCTGCTCCATGAGGAGCCTGCTTCTCCCTCTCCCTCTGCTCCTCCCCCTGCCTGTACTCTCTCTCTCTGTCAAATGAATAAATAAAATCTTAAAAAGTATTTCAAAATTAAGTCTGAAGTGCATCATATCTACATGTATCCTTTAGCTTTCCAAATGCCTTCGTCATTTCAAAGGATGATATAAAAACCACAGTACCTTATTCCCTAGAAAATAGTCATAGAACTGAATGAGGGTATTCCATAATTTAATGAAAATGAATATTTTCTAGAGAAAAAAAGTGACCAAAAGAATATGAAAGAACGTATCTTTAATGTTCTATATGAGAATTTATACAATTTTTTAATAATTTTTTTAAAGAATCTGAGAGAGAGAGAGAGCGCGCACAAGCAGCAGGAAGGGGCAGCCGGAGAGGGAGACGCACAGTCCCCACCAAGCAGGGAGCCCCGGGCAGGGCTCCACCCCAGAACCCTGGGATCATGACCCAGGCCGACGGCAGATGCTTAACCGACTGAGCCACCCCGATGCCCCCGGCTATATAATTCCCAGTAGATCTCCACACAATGTACTAAAGACTGACTTTTTTTAGTTTTATTGAAGTATAATTAAATGAAACTGTACTTGAATGCGCACATCATGGGGATTTGATACATGCACACATGGTGAAAGGATCCCTCCTATCCAGTCTGCAAGTTCTAGTCTCTGAGCGAATTTCAATTCTGTAAAACAGCGCTACCAACTAGAGTCGCCGCCCCATGTCATCCTTGACGAACCTCCACACTCTTCCATACTGGTTGCACCAACTTCCAAGCCCAGCGTGACCCAGTCTAGTGTTGGTCCCCACCCCCCATCCTCACCGATGCTTGTTATGTCTTGTCTTTTTTCCTTTTTCTTTTCTTTTTTCAGTATAGCTGCACATTTGAAGTACGACTCAGTGACTTGACAAGTGTATTCATTATGCTGTGTTCACCCCACGTCGAGCTACCGTCTGTCCCGTCCCATCGCTGTTACATCATTGACCGTTCCCCATATGCTCTGCTTGTTGTTCCTGTGACTTACTCATTCCAGACCTGGAGGCCTGTGTCTCCCTTTCCTCTTCATGTCACCCAACTCGCCCCTGACCTTCCTCTCAGTTCATTCTCTGTATTTACAGTCCTGATTCTGCGTTTTCTGTGTTTATTTTAGATTCCATTGAGGAGTGGAATCACATGGTATTTGTCTTTCTCCGTCTGACTTACTTCTCTTGCCGTGATACCCTCTAGGTCCACCCATGTTGTCCCAAATGGAATGGTCTCACCCTTTTTGGTGGCGTGTATATTCCGTCGTGTACGTATACCACATTTCCTTCTCCATTCATCTATCGGTGGACATGTCAGCTGCTCTCATGTCTTGGCGACAGCAAATCCTGCAACAATACACATAAGGAAGGGTGCGTATATCCTTTCGAGTTACTGTTTTCACCTTCCTGAGGCAAATACTCAAGAGTAGAATTATTGGATTATTCTTTTTCACAGTCGCTATACCAACCCATGTTCCTCCCGGCAGTGCACATGGCTTCCTCTTCTCCACATCCTCACCGACATTTGTTATTTGTCTTCTTGATTTTAGCCACTCTGACAGCTGTGAAGTGATATTGCAGTTTTGATTTGCGTTTCCCTGATGATTAGGGATATTGAGCGTCTTTCCATGTGTGTCAACCATCTACATGTCTTCTTTGAAGAAATGTCTATTCAGGTCTTCGGCCCATTTTTTAATCAATTATTTGATTGTTGGGGTTTTATTTTGGGGAAGGTTGGGGCTTTTTTTGGTGTTGAATTATATAAGTACCTTATATATTTTGGATATTAACCCCTCATTGGATATACTATTTGCAAATATCTCTCCCACTGAACAGGTTGCCTTTTGGTTTTGTTGATGGTTTTCTCCACGGTGCAAAAGCTTTTAGTTTGGTACAGTCTCAATATTTTATTTTTGCTTTGCTTTCCATTGCCAGAGAGGATATATCTAGAAAAAAGTTGCTAAGGTCAAAGTCAAAGAAATTACTGCCTATATTTTCTTCTGGGATTTTTATGTTTTCAGGTCTCACATTAAAGTCTTGAATTTGGGATCCCTGGGTGGCGCAGCGGTTTGGCGCCTGCCTTTGGCCCAGGGCGCGATCCTGGAGACCTGGGATCGAATCCCACATCGGGCTCCCGATGCATGGAGCCTGCTTCTCTCTCTGCCTGTGTCTCTGCCTCTCTCTCTCTCTCTCTCTGTGTGACTATCATAAAATAAATAAAAATTAAAGTCTTGAATCCATTTTGAATTTATTTCTGTATATGGTGTAAGAAAGTGATTCTGTTTTATTCTTTTGCAAGTAGATGTCCAGTTTTTCCAACACCTATTTGTTAAGGAGACTGTATGTTCCCCATTGTATATCTTGCCTCCTTTGTCACAGATTGACCATATAAATTTAGGTTTATTTCTGGGCTCTCTATTCTGTTCCACTGATTTGTATTTATTTTTGAGCCAATATTTTACTGTTTTGATTACTACAGTTTTGTATATATTTTCAAATCTATAACTGTGGTATCTACAGTTTTTTTTTAAGTTTGTATTTATTCATGAGAGACACAGAGAGAGAGAGATCGAGAGAGAGACGCAGAGACACAGGCAGAGAGAGAAGCAGGCTCCCTGTGGAGAGTCCGATGGGGGACTCGATCCCGGGACCCACCCCATTTTTGCGGACCCCAATATTTATTTATATTTATATATTTTTATTTTATTTTATTTTAGGGAGAAAAAGTGTGCACAAGCCGGGGGAGGGGCAGAGTGAGGGAGGAGGGGAGAAGCGGCCTCCCTGCTGTGGAACCTGATGCAAGCTCAATCTCATGACCCTGAGATCACAACCTGAACTGAAATCAAGAGTTGGATGCTTAGGGACACCTGGGTGGCTCAGAGGTTAAGTGTCTACCTTCAGCTCAGGGCATGATCCTGGAGTCCCAGGATCGAGTCCCACATCAGGCTCCCTGCAAGGAGCCTGCTTCTCTCTCTGCCTGGGTCTCTGCTTCTCTCTCTTTCTCTGTCTCTCATGAATAAATAAATAAAATCTTTAAAGAAAAAAAAAAAGAGTTGGATGCTTAGCTGACTGAGCCACCCAGGGGCCCCCTTGTGGACTTTTTAATATTAATTCCTTCCATCCTAGAGCGGGGAATATCTTTCCATTTGTGTCATCTTCAATTTCCTTCACTGGTGTTTTAAGATTTTCAGAGTACATCTTTTTGCTATTTACTCCTAGGTATTTTATTCTTTTGGGTTCAACTGTAAGTAGAATTCTTTTTTCTAATTTCTTTGCTATTTCATTATTAGCGTATAGAAAAACAGCTCGTTTCTGTGTACTGATTTTGTATCCTGCAACTTTGCTGAGTTTACTTATTACTTCAGAAGGTGTGTGTGTGTGTGTGTGTGTGTGTGTGTATGTGTGTGTGTGGACTCTCTAGGGTTTTCTACGTATAGTACCATGTCATCTGTGAATGGTGACAGCTTAACATCTTCCTTACCAGTGTGGATACCTTCATATTTCTTTTTCTTGTCTGATCAATGTGGCTAGGGGTTCTAATATGTTGAATAAGAGTTGCAAGAGTGGGCATTTTTGTCTTGTTCCTGATCTTAGAGGAAACACTCTCAGTTTTTCACCAATGACTATGATGTTAGCTGTGGCTTTTTTACATATGTTACCTTGAGGTATGTTCCTTCTAAACCCCCTTTGTTGAGAGTTTTTATCCTAAACTGGTTATGAACTTCATCAAATGCTTTTTCTGTACCTATTGAAAAAATATGATTTTTATCTTTTGTTCATGTGATGTATCACATTGACTTATTGGCAAATATTGAACCATTCTGGCATCCCCAGAATAATCCCCTTTTGATCACGGTGAATGACATTTTTAATGTATTTTTGAATGCAGTTTGCTAATATTTCGTTGAGGATTTTTGCATCTATGTTCATCAGGGATAATCATATTTTTAAATAAATATTTACTAATATAGTACGATTAATACTATTAGGAATTACTGCAGGGGAATTAAGCAAATTGACCTGGATCAATTCACAAAAGAAGATGACATACCTAAGGTCACATGAATTGATTCTTGTCACCATTACATGTCAAACAGTTTTGACCTTTGTTACTAAAGGGAAACCAACTGACGTTGAGTCGAGGTAGATCACGCACGACGTTAGGAAGTTCAACATGCTGGAGTCTGGGGAACAGGTCGGGAAAAAATACAAGAGGTGAGAATACCAGTGAGGAGAGCATTGCCATAGCCCAGGTGAGGCGAGAGTCAAGGTACAACATGGCACAATTAGCAAGCCCAGGCACTGGCTTCAGAGCGACTTTAGTTCCGATGTTGGCTCTACCACTTAGCAGCCATGTAGCTGTGAGGGGTTCGCTTCTATTTTCTCAGGGTCAATTTTCATTATTATAATGACCTTCTTTTCTGTTATCACTTTCTCCTAGAATCTCTAAGTATAACCCTCTCAGCTTCCTTCTAGTTTCCATTTGCATGAACAGCTATCTCCATCGTGATGCTTTTAGTCTGTGCGTTCCGTTGACCTATGTATTGGTGTCTGGGCCAGCACCTGCTGTTTTGATTACTCTAGCTCTATGATATAGCCGAAGTCAGGAAGTTGGTGCCTCCTGCTTTGGTTTTCTTAGGGTTTTGTTGATTCTGTCTGGATGATCTTTCCATTATTGAGAATGAGCTGTTAAAATTCATATTATGGTATCACTATTTCTTTCTCCTTCCAGATGTTAGTTTTTGCTTTATATGCTTAGGTGCTTTGTTATTGGGTGCATAAGTATTGACAATTGCCATTTCTTTTTGTTAGTTTGACCCTTTTATCATTATAAAATGACTTTGTCTCTTTTTACCACTTAAAGTCTATTTTGTCTGAAGTAAGAGTACTACCCCTGCCTTTCACTGAAGGTCATTTACTTAAAATATCTTTTTTCCATCCCCTTGCTCTCAGTCTATGAGTATCTTTAAGGCGAAAGTGAGTCTGTCGTAAGCAGCATATGGTTGGATCTTATGTGTAATCCATTCTGCCATTCTCTATCTTTTGGCTGGAAAATTAAATCTACTAAAGTATAAAGTACTTTATACTTTATATTAGCAAACTGATACACGTGGACTTGCTGTCGCCATTTTGTCAATTGTTTTCTGGTTGGTTTGTATATCCATTGTTATGTTACTGTTTTGGTCCTGCGGTCTCTTTAGATTTGGTGTCTTTTACTACTGGTATGCTTTAGCTTATTGTGTTCTTTTGTGTAATTTCTACAGGTTCTTTCTTTGTGGTTTTTGTGAGGACTGTATGAAATAGCTTAAAATTGTAACACCCTATGTAAAAATGATAAATTCAATACAATTCCTAAACTTTACACTTTTGCTTCTCTTCCAGCTCACATTTTAGGTTGTTGATGTTACAGTTTGCATTTTTTTTTAAGATTTTATTTATTTATTCATGAGAGACACACAGAGAGAGAGCGGCAGAGACACAGGCAGAGAGAGAACATGGGACTCGATCCCAGGCCTCCAGGATCACACCCTGGGCTGAAGGTGGCACTAAACCACTGAGCCACCCGGGCTGCCCTAGAGTTTGCATATTTTTCATATCGTGTAATAACAGATTATTGTAGTTATGGTTCTTTTTACTATGTTTGTTCCTTCACTTTTAACCTAGTTTCAAATGGACTGCATACCACCATTATAAATTATAGGATCCAGTTTTGACTATGTATTTACCATTATCATAAGTTTTACATTACTTAAGTTTTTGTGATGTGACTTAGCATACTTTTATTTCCATTCCAAGAAATTCTTTTAGCATTTCTTATAAGGCAGGTCTAGTGATACAAACTTCAGCTTTTGTTTGTTCAAGAAAGTCTTTATCTCAGGGCACCTGACTGGCTCAGTTGGAGGAGTATGCAGTTCTTGATCCCAGGGTGGTAAGTGCAATCTCCATGTTGGGTGTAGAGGCTACTAAAAACAAATAAAAAAATTTAAAAAAAAAGAAAGTCTTGACCTCTGGACAAGTTTAATGTGTATAGAATCTATATTGATAGTGTTTTTCTTTAATATTTTGAATATATCATCCCAATCTCTCCTGGACGGAAACATTTCTGTTGAGGAACACCCAATTGTCTTATGTGGGCTTCCTTGTATATAATTCCTTTTTTTCCTCTTCCTACTTTCAAAACCCTTTCTTTGTCTTTGTCTTGACAATTTAATTATAATGTCTCAGTGTAATCTTATATGAGTAGAATGTATTTAGGATCCTTTTTGCTTCATGGAACTAGATGTCCATTTCATTCCATGTTAGCGAGGTTTTCAGCTTTAAATATATATTTCTGTTCCTTTCTCTTCTCCTGGAATTCACATAATGTGGTTATTCTTTTGATTGTGTGCCATACATCTTATAGGCTTTCTTCACTCTTTTTCATTCTTCTTTCTTTCTGCTTCTCTGACTAGATAATTTCAAATATCTTCTAGATTATTGATTCTTCTGCATGATGAGTCCTCATGTGAAGCTCTCTGTTTAATTTTTCTTTCCAATCATTGTATTTTTCAGCTCTAGGATGTTTGTGTTTCTTTGTTTTTGATCCTGTTTCTTTGTTGAAATCATTCTGTTCATGCGTTGTTTTCCTAATTCTGTTTAGTAGTCTGATTGTTCTTATAGTTCAATAAACTTCTTTAAAAGGATTATTCTAAATCTTTTGGCAGTTCACAGATCTTCATTTCTTTAGGGTCAATTATTGGAGCTTTATTAGTTCCCTTTGATGCTGTCATGTTTCCCAGATATTTAATGATCCTTGATTCCTTAAATTAGTATCTGCATATGTATGCAGTCTTCTCATCTAGACTTTACAAGTTCACCTTGGCAGAGACAGTTCATCAGTCAGTGCAGTGTGGGTTTCTGGGTAAGTCTGCTGATGATGTCCTTGGTCAGGTGGAGCTTGCTAATCTTGGTGTTTTGCAGGGCAAGGTAACTGCCCAAGTTCTGAGGTTGGAGGAGTAATACTGGCCTAGAACAGTTGGCTAGGACCTGTAGCTTGGTTCCAGCCTATGTGAGGCTACAGCATGCGTTCGGTAGTTGCTTGGGTTCCTCGATCAGGCTTACTAGCTGGTTAGAATTGGTACTATACTCAGCAGCAGGGTTCGGTTATGAATTGGTTTTCTTGCCTTGGCTGGGCAGCAGAATGTACCTCAGGGTCTGCACAAATCTGGGAAGGGTGACCCAAATCTGGCAAGACTGTCTACTGAATCCCTTGGCCATATGGGGCCATCAGTTTTGCTCAGAAGGGGAAAGCCATGGGCTGGGCTCTATTCAAGTGCCACTTGAATGGAAGGCTAATATAGGCTGCAATATAAGGCTGTTAGGGCGGCTGTACGGCCTCCCCAGGGCTCTGATGGGTTCCCTGGCCCAGGTACCGATAGCTATATTCAGCAATGGGTGGTGCTGTGAATTATTTTCGCTGCCTAAGCGCAGTGGGAGGACGAGCTCCAAGGCCAGTAAGGCTATTTGTGGCCTTGACTCGTGCCACTCTGTGTCCTAAGTTCCCTGGCCAGAGTCACTGGTTTTGGTCTGCAGACAATCGTCTCTGCCTGCTGGACTCAATTCAAGCATTGCTGGCATTTTGGCCGGGCTTTTTGGTTGGGTGGGGCTAAAAATTTCATTGAGCATTGGGTGGGAATATGAATTTGTTTCCCACCTGGGTGGGGTTGGGGAATCCTCCATGCCTGCCACTGGCTTTATTGGTGATCAGCTCTGCCTACGCTGTTTGGGGTTTGCTTGGCTGTGCTGCTTCCAAATGTTCCTGCCAGACTTTCTGGTGGGTCAAGCTAGGAGCTTTCCTCAGCAGTATGTGAAGGTTTTGACACAGCTTCCCTGTGGGTGCTGGGGGACGAGCCTACGGGACCAGCAAAACCCTACAGTTGAGGACCAGGATCAGAGGACTGTTTTTGACGGTCCTCTTCTCCGACTGTGCTACTGACGTGGGGCTGCCAACGAGCAAATCTGCTGGTTACAAGTACTGCATGGGTGCCGCAGGTAGGAACTCAGTCTACCAAGATCTGAGTGCTGGCTACTGCAAGCCCCTTCCCTTCTCCATCACAATCATATTCCTAATTTTAAAGCCCTGTGGATTCTTCTGTAATCCTTGTGGGGGAGACCAGAATCGGGGCTCCCAAGAAGTAAGCAACAATGCGGAAGGAGCTGGTTGTCCACCCTGGGCTCTCTTTTCTCAGGGGAGCTCTCTCAGGGTGTTGCTGCACCCTCCTGGGTAGAAGGCAATATAGTCAGCGTGTAGCCACTCCCCTTACCCTTCCAATGCAGGCTGCCTTGGTCTTTGTGCTACAGGGAGGTGCTTCAGCTTCACCCTGTGTTCTAGGATTCTCTTGGTGGTACCTTGTCCATGAATAATTATTAGTTGTTCTTGTGAGGGTGGATGAAGCCAGGAACAACCCGTGTTCCCATCTCGGTGACAACACTTTCCTGTTGAGGATTTCTGTATCTGTGTTCATTAGGGATATTGGCCTGTATTTCCTTTCTCGTAGGATCCTTGTCTGTTTTTTGCATCAAGGTAATGCAGGCCTAGTAAAATGAGTTTGGAAGTATTTCTTCCTCTTCTATTTTTTTGGAAGAGTCTGAGATGGATTGGCTTTGTTTCTTCTTTGAATGTTTGGAAAAATTCACCTATGAAACTGGTCCTCGACTTTTGTTTGTTGAGAGGTTTTCAATTATTGATTCAATCTCCTTCCTGGAAATCAGTCTGTTCAGATTTTCTACTTTTTTCATGATTCAGTCTTAGTAGATTTTATGTTTCTAATAATTTATCCATCTCTTTTAGGTGGCCCAGTTAGTTTAGTAGTCTCTTATGCTCCATTGTATTTCTATGTTATCAGCTATAAATTCTCTTCTTTGATTACTAATTTTATTTATTTCAGTCATATCTCTTTTTTTAATCCGGTAAGAGTAGCTAAAAAATTTTCTATTTTGTTTACCTATTGAAAAATCCAGCTCTTAGTTTTATTTATGGTTTCTAATGTCTTCTTAGTCTATTTCACTTATTTCCTCTCTGATACTTGTTTCCTTCCTTCTACGAACATCAGGCTTAGTTTGGTCTTCTTCTAGTTCTTTGAGGAGTGAAGTTAAGTTGTTTATTTGAAATGTTTCTTGCTTCTTAAGGTAGGCATTTATCACTATGAACTTTGCTCTTAGAATCGCGTTTGCTGGATCCGATAAGTTTTGGTATGTTGCTTTTCCATTTTCATTTCTCTCAAGATATTTTTTAAATTTCTTGTTTGATTTTTCCTTGGCACATTTCTTGTTCAGTAGCATGTTGTTTAATAGCTACATATTTATGAATTTTCTAGTTTTTTCATGTGATTTCTAGTTCCATACCACTATTGTCAGAAAAGATGATTGATATTATTTCAATCTTCTTAAATAACAAAATGCATGTGACCTAACATATGCTCTATCCTGGAGAATGTTCCATGTGTGTTTGAGAAGAATGTATGTCCTGCTCCTATTGAATAGAATGTTCTGTAAATGTCTGTTAAGTCCATCTAGTCTAATACATCATTTAAGTCCAATGTTTTCTCACCGATCATTTCTTTGGATGAAATCTCCATTGATAAAACTGAGACTGAAGTTCCCCACTATAATTGTATTGCCATTTTTCCCTCCCAGTGTATTAATATTTGTTTAATATATTTAGGTTTTCCTGTGTTGTTGCATAAATGTTTTTGAATATTCTTATTGGATTGGCATCTTTATCATTGTATATTGGCCTTCTTTGTCTCATAACAATTTCTGGCTGGTAGTGTATTGTGGAGAGGTACAGAGATTTACCATATACCTCTTGCCCCCGTGCATGCATAGCTTCTCCAATTATCAACATCACTCACCAGAATGGAACCTATTTTATCAAGATGATCCTATATTGACATATCATAATCGTCCAGAGTCCACAAATCACCAAAACCCATAAAAATGAAATTTAGGGTTAATTCTTGGTATTGTATATCTGTGGATTTGGACAAATTTAATAATATATATCCTTCATTATAGCATAATATAGAATATTTTCACTGTACCAAATGTCTTCTGTGCTCTGCATTTTTACCCTCCTCACCATAACTGGTCTCCAAGGTTTTGCCTTTTCTAGAATGTCATATTTTTGGAATCACACAGTATGCAGCCTCTTCAGATTAACATCTCACTTAGTAATATGCACTTAAGGTCTTTTTATGGCTTGATAGGTCCTTCTTTTTAGCTTTAAATAATATCCCACTGTCCATTTTATCCATTCACCTGCAGAAGCCATGTAGGACATCTTGGTTGCTTCCCAAACTTCCTCTTTATACAAGATGACATTTCCAAGAATTATTTTAATTACAAAATGGGTTATTTGTGGTTACTTTGTTTCTCTTAATTTTATAAAATTTTTGCCGTGGTTAGACCCTTTCTATGGATTCTGAAGGGTTTTTGTTTTTTTTTTTAGAGGTTTTATTTATTCATGAGAAATACACAGAGAGAGAGGCAGAGACATAGGTGGAAGGAGAAACAGGCTCCCTTCCTGGAGCCCCATGAGGGACTCGATCCTGGGATCCCAGGATCACGACCTGAGCCAAAGGCAGATGCTCAGCCACTGAGCCACCCAGGTGCCCTAAATTCTGAAGGTTTAAAGAGTTTCTCTTCTACAAATATTATTCCATTGAAGATCTATTCTTTTTCTTTTGAAAAGGCACCTCAAATCAGACAAAATATTTTTTTCCAAAAATATTTTTATTCAATTTATCACACCTGGGTTCTAGGCTTTTGACACTTAGAGTCCAAGAGACTGTGTGTGTATATGTGCGTGTACACAGGTATGTATCTTTTGAAAACTTTACTTTGAGCTTTCAGGAAATTGTTAGTTTCAAGAAGTAAACGAGTAACTACAGAAACAATTCAAAGTTGATATAATTATTCAGAAAACTAATTACTCACTATGTTTTTGAATTTCTGCTCCAAGGGACAGCGAAGGTCCTCATCCTCCAGAAGCTTAATATCTAAGGTAGATAAGTAGACAACCTAGGTAATTTTAAACATGAAAACGAACAAAACAGTAGGAGCAGAATCATAAGGTGGAAGCGTCTAAGGATTAAGGGTCAGAAGCCAACTCAGATGGGGTAAGAGAAGGTCTAAGGAATTCAGCAGAGACCTTTTTATAAGATTCATTTATTCATTTATTTCAGAGAGAGAGAGAGAAAGCACATGCATGGGTGTGCATGTGTGTGCACAGGGAGGGGGGCAGAGCGAGCCCTCCAGCAGACTCCCCGCTGAGCGCACAGCGGGGCGGGGCCCCATCCCAGGCCCCTGCGACCTTGACCTGAGCTGAAATCAAGAGTCGGCGGCTCAATCGACGGAGCCACCCAGGCGCCCCTCCGCAGAGACCAATGTTCCAGAGACAGAAAGGCAAATGCAATATTCCAAAGCCAGAAACATCTTAGAAATTTCAAGGAATTAGATAGGGTGGCGGAGTGGGGGCGGGGGCGGTGGACAACCGTGAATTTAAAATACACTGTTCCGGTGTGAGGAGCAGTAGTAGGAAGAAAGGTTTTTATACGGGCAAAGGGGAGGACGGAGCACAGAGGCGCAGCACCTTTTCCAGGTAGTTGATGAGGTTCCCGTAACATGTAGTTCAGATCCTCAAAGATTTTACTTAGCAGAGGTGAGTATTGGGGTTGTGCTTCTCAAGACGCCGGGGGGCTCGGGGGTTGAGCACCTGCCTTGGGCTCAGGGCGTGACCCCGGGGTCCCGGGATCAAGTCCGAGGTCGGGCTCCCCGCAGGGAGCCTGCTCCTCCCTCTGCCTGTGTCTCTGCCCCTCTCTCTGGGTCTCTCATGAATAAGTAAATAAAATCTTAAAAAAAAAAGAGTTGTGCTTCTCAAACTGCATTGCTTACGCATCGCCTGGGAGATCTTATTAAAATGCAGAGATGAGGTAAGTGTGTCTGGGAGCAGCGCTGCAGGGCCTGCAGTTCAGGGTCGCAGGCGCTGCTGGTGCTGCAGGTGTGGGGGCCACATTGCGTCGGGGGAGCGTGAGGTGTTCCACCTGTGAACCCTGCTCATAGTCGAAATCACCCGTATCTGCTGGTGACCGTGTTTGTAGTGGACGTGGACTCGCCCCCTTGGAATTTCTGATAAGGGGACCCAAGAACGGGACGACAGAGACAGAAGTCCCCGGGTGGGCCAGCTGCAAAGCTTGCAGGGACCGACGAACTACGACAGGCCGGGGAGCAGCATCGGTGACAGAAGGTGTGTGCACAAACCGAAGGCTAGAAGCGTCCGTGGTGACAGGCTGCGTCGCCGTGTGGACTCGGTCAGACACCCTCCGGCAGCAGCCAGCCAAAGATTACGTTGAAACGGGACGCTACGAGGCCCTCCCAGCTGCACCAACAACCAGATCGACGTGAGGCAGGTTCACGGGAGAAGACAAGATGCAATGGTGTGCGTGGGGGGCCTGGGCACGCGTGGGAGCTCCAGGCGGTCAGGCAGAGCGAGGCCTACGGTCCTGGACAAGGAGAGCGGCCTGGGGGCCTGGGGCTCAGGGGCAAGGGGTGCACCTCACAAGGTGACAAGAGCAGGTGTCGGGTAGGGAGGTGTCCGTCCTGCCACACAGACGGATCACTCGGGGAAGAGGTGTTTCTGTGCCCAGCGCCCCTCCGGGGAAAGGCCTCCAGCCCTCCTGCCTCTGTGGGGTCAAGGGAGGGACACAGGTTTCTCTTGAGCCCACAGGTTTCTCTTGAGCCTCAACCGCCTTCAACTCAATATTTCTGTGAAGACGAAGGGTGGCCCGTTGGGGTCCTGCTGATGACAGTTACAACCCATGCACCCTCCGTGTGTGTCCTCCACTGCGGACATCCCCAAGCTCCGCCAGGGACCCTCCCAGTCCCACCCAACGTACTGGAAGGAAAACCAGTCAAGTCTCCACCAGCACAGAAGGCGACGTGGGGGGACGGCTCCCTCCGCAACCCCCACCACCACCCCCACCCCCAGAAAGGTCTCGTGTGCTTCCCGGTCTTTCTCTTATATTAGCAGGATCCGGGGCGGGGGGTGAAGTCAGCCCCATTCTGCTGAGGGCAGGGCCCGACGGCTGAGCATGCTGAAGGCACGGGCGGACTCGAGTTTCCGGGCTGGCAGGGAAGCTCCTATATTGCGATACATTCTCTTAGAAGTTTAGAAATATGTGCAAAATAGGAGTAAAGACATCAAGAAGAAAATTCTCAAGGAGTATTTTCTTTGTTTCTGAAGAAAATCATGTCATTAAACATACTTTAAAGTTGTAGGA
Source organism: Canis lupus baileyi (assembly GCF_048164855.1). Taxonomy (NCBI): domain Eukaryota; kingdom Metazoa; phylum Chordata; class Mammalia; order Carnivora; family Canidae; genus Canis; species Canis lupus. Next base: position 1,858,733 of record NC_132871.1, read on the forward strand.
CTTACACTTCGGATTAATAAAAATTTAGAAAACAAAAACAAAAACAAAAAAAAAAAGGACTGGGGTGAGGGAATGTCAAAAATTACCCGGGTCTCCCTGATCCCGCAGCCGCTGGATACCAGGCTCCCCGGAAGGTCCCCTGGATGCCCTCGTCCGGCCTCTGGTCCAGCCGTCCTGGAGAGCGGAGCCAGGCCTGGGGCTCCGGGAGGCTGAGCGGCTCCATCCCAGCAGCCCCCCGCATGACACCCATCGACGGACCATGTGTAACTTGGGGAGGCTGCGCTTAGGCCAACGGGCTTGAGCACTGGATCGCAGAAGGGGCCACGGAGCCCCGCTCAGGCGGCGCCTCATCCCCCCGGGGGCCCTCGGCAGCCAGTGGCCTACTGGGCCCGCTCCCCCAGAAAGGAGAGCTTCCACATGCAGCCCTATGTCCCCAGCTTCTCCCTTTAGGAACAGCCCCGGCCCCGGCCCCCTGCCACAGCCTCTCCCCTGCAGATTATCCCACTAATTTTATCTCCTTTGTTCGGCCTGCGGTGAATTCCTTCACGGCCTGTGCCACCCGTCCCACTCGATGGTCACCCTCCATTTGGGGCCCCCCACCCGATCAAGAGACACCCCCATTCAGGCACCACGTAATCGACTCACAGGAGGATATCAGGCTGCGACAGGGGTCCAGGGGTCCCATAGCGTTGAGCACTGTGGAACCGTCACCCCCGTGGTCCCATTCACTCTCTACCACGTCGTTAGAATACGGCTGGGCACCTGTGCTTCTGCCTGGGACCCCTTCACCTGTCCCCCCCCAACCCCATGCCCTCTGGCTACCAGAACTTGATTCTCTGATCTGTCTCTGCTTTGTTTGTTTTTTAGGTTCCAAGTGGGAGCGCAACTGCACAGCCTTCGTCCCCCCCTCCCCGGGGTGAGAACTCAGCAGAACGCCCCGAGGGGTCACGCGTGCTGTCACAAACGGCAACACGTGCTTCTGTGTCGTGACCCATCTCCCCCCGGGTGTGTACGGATGTCTCTAGCCATTCGTCTAGCGACGGACACATTCCATCAAACCACGGCCGTTGGAAAAATGCTACGGAGAACATGGGCTCCGTGGACGGGTTGAATTAGTGTTTTCATGCTCATTGAATAAACATCCAAAAGTAGATTTCTGGGATTATACGGTATAAGTGTAAGGTTAGTTTGGGATTTTTCTGGTTTCTTCAGCTAGGCCTCTATCACTATAAACTTCCCTTTTAAGAACTGCCACTGTTGATTCTTTCAAGTGTTTTTTTTTTTTTTTCATTTCAGTTGTGTTCAACTCTGATTGCTCCTTTTTAAATATATTTTCTCTTTGTTGAAGTTCTCACTGAATTCCTCCACTCTCCTCTCCAGTCCAGTGAGCCTAGTTATGATCATCACTTTAAACTATTTATCAGACATATTTCTTATCTCTATTTCATCTAGTTACTTTTCTCATGTTTTATCTTATTCTTTCATTTGTAGCATATTCTTCTGTCTCATTTTGCTTGTTGTTTCTATGAAATAAGTAAAATAGCTACTTCTCCTAAACTTGAAGGAATAGTTTTCTTGATGGTCATCCCCTGTGTATACTACATGCACCTGGTGACTTTGGCTGGCTGGAACTGTGGCTGGTGTGGACTGGGGCCCAGAGTACTTCATGCTGGGGGTGCCCTTGTAGGATGGCTGGAGCTGAAGTGGACATGCCTCAGGTGATCCTGAGGCTCTTCTCATAGAGAACGCCCCGTCAGGACAGCAAAAGCTGAATTGGGTATAAGCCCGGGTCCTGGGGTGATCCACACAGGGTATCCTGGCAGAGAGACTGGAGCCAAGCTGGCATGCAGGCCAGGGGGCCACAGAGTGCTCCGTGCAGGGGTTGCTCTGGCAGGGCAGCTGGAGCCTAGGTGGGGCACCAGCCAGGGGGTCCTTGGGTGTCCTATGCAGGCAAGACAGCTGCAGTGGAAGTGGGTAGGGCAGGGCAGGGTGTCCCAGAGTGCTCTGTGCCAAGGGTGCCTCGGCACAGCAGCTAGAGCCAAGGTGGAGCGCAGGCCAGGGTATCCCAAAGTGCTCCATGCAGGGTGTGCGCTGGTGGGACAGCTGGACCAGAGGAGGACACAGGTTATGTGCAAGAAGCACCCTGGCAGCGTAGCTGGATCTGAAGCAGGCATGAACTAGGTCTCAGAGCACACTGCACTGGGGGTGCCCTACGAGCCAAAGTAGAGCGGGCCTGGAGTATTTCAGGTGCTTTGCCCGCGTCACCTTGGCAAGACGGCTGGAGCTACAGTGAGCACTGACCAAGGGCGTCCCGGATGTGTCCTGCTGAAGTACCTTGGTGGGATGGCTGGGGCTGGTACGGGCTGGTGCCCGGAGCTCACTGAGGCAGTAGGCCAGCCAGGGCCCCCGGCCCCTGCTCCTGTCCATGTCATCAAGGAGAAGAAATGTAAACTGTGGTGTCTCCAACCCCTCCAACCTGGAAAGAGTTCCAGCAGCTTCCTTATCTTTGGGGGGGGGGGGGGGCGGTTCTGGGACATGGTTCCCTTCCTTGCTGTGTCTTTGTCTCTCTTGCCGTCCTCTATCTCTGTGCGGTCTCTCTAGCTTTTGTTGTTCAGAAGCCGTCCAGTCAGCCCTCAGTTCTCCTTCAGGAGGATTGTTCTCTAAGTAAGTGTAGGTTTGGTGTGTCCATGGAGGAGGTGAGTTAATTTACCTTCCAAGATGGAAGCTCACTTCCATCTTGGAGGGGAACCCACATCTTCTACCTTTTATTTTTTTTTTCCTATCTTTTAATTTTATGTGTCTCATGTATTCTTTAACTATCATACTTTTTAAACTTTACTAATTTGTCTCTTACCCTTCATACTGGCTTTATAAGTGGTTGATCTACTACCTTTGTTTAATTACCTTAATAAAACTTAATATATTTTATTATTAATTAGCGCCTTTTCTTTTTAGCTTAGCTTTAACATTTCTTGCAAAGCTTGTTTAGTGGTGAAGAGCTCCTTTGGCTTTTGCTCGTCTGGAAAACTCTTAATCTCTCCTTCAATTCTGAATGGTAGCCTTGCCTGGGTAGAGACTTCTCCGCTGGCAGTTGTTCCCTGTCAGCACTCTGAATATGTCGTCTCTCCCTTCTGGCCTATGAATTTTCTGCTGAGACATACACTGACACCCTTATGAAAATTCTCTTAGCCATATGTTGCTTACCTCTTACTGCTTTTAAGATTTCCTCTATCCTTTACTTTTACCATTTTAACTATATCGTGTTTCATCATGTTTCTCTTTGGGTCCATCTTGTTTGGAACTCTCTGGGCTTCCTGGACCTAGATGTCTGTCTCCTTCCCCAGATCAGGAGAGTTTCCAGGCATTATTTCTTCACATAATTTTGCTGGCCCTTTTTCTCTCTCCCTTTTGGGACATCTATAATGTGAATGTTATTTCCCCTTGATGTTGTCGCAGAGGGTCTTTAATGCATCGTCACTTCTTTTCTTTCTTTTTTTTTTTTTCAGTTCGCTGTTCTGTCTGGATGTTTTCCATTGCTTTGCCTGCCAGTTTGTTGGTTTGTGCTTCTATTTCATCTGTTCTACTGTATTTTTCAGTCCGGTCATGACTTCTGTTTGGTATTTTCTTATATTTTCTATCTCTTTGTTGAAGTTCTTTCTGTGTCCATCCAGTTCTTCTCCCAAGATCAGTGAGCATTTTTATGACCATTACTTTGAATCCTTTATCACACAGGTTGCTTATTTCCAATTCATTAAGATCTTTTTCTGGGGGTTGTGTCATGTACTTTGGTTTGGAGCATATTCCTCTGTCTCCCCATTTTGCCTGTTTCTCTGTCTATACTATCCGGCAAAATGGCTACCCTCTCTTAGCCTTTAAAGAGTGGTCTTGTGCCGAAGCTGTCCCATGTGGGCCAGAAGTACAATCTCCCTTGGTCACCAGAGCCAGCCATTGCATGGGCATCCCCATGTGTTGCATGGTGGGGCTCAGGATGCTCATCCAGCTCACTTAGGGCACAGGGTAGGCCGACCATGCTCTGGTGCTAGCAGGTTAGAGGGAGGAGAGCGCCAAAAATTATGCCCTTTGGCTCTGTCACCAGCAGGTTAGAACAAGATTATAAAAACGGTATCTTCCAGAACTTCTGTCCCTGAAAGTCCCTGAAGATTCCTGCCTCTCCAGCAGCTGTTTTAAAATTAGTAAGTGGGTCTCCCTTGCTTACGGCTTAGATACTTTTCAATCTGTTGCTTTTGTGGCTGGATCTCAGGGAAAATGAATTCATGTACAAGCCTTATAAGGGTGGGATTTCTGTACCCTATGATTCTCCTGATTTTTATTGCCTGGATTTTCTTTTTTTTTTTAAGATTTTATTTATTTATTCATTAGAATACACAGAGAGGAGAGAGAGAGAGAGAGGTGAAGTCACAGGCAGAGGGAGAAGCAGGCTCCATGCAGGGAGCCTGACGTGGGACTCGATCCCAGGGCCCCAGGGTCATGCCCTGGGCTGAAGGTGGCGCTAAACCGCTGAGCCACCTGGGGTGCCCTGCCTGGATTTTCAATACCAGACATTTTGGGGTCTCATCCTTCCAATACCAGCTCAGCGAGTTGGGTTGCCTAGTGTGGGAAATAGTCCCTTCACTCCTCAAAAGAGAACTACACATTTTGGGGATCCTTCCCAGTTGTGGGGTAGCTACGTCAGCAGTGGGGTCCAGAGCAAGGTCATGTCTTTGCCTCTTTTATTCTTCTTAGTGCATCTCTTGTCTTTTGTTGTGAATATATTGAATTGTTGTAAATACATTGTTCATCTAATTCTCTAGTTCCTCCTTTTCAGAGGAAAGGTATACTATAATTTTCCTTACAAGCTGTTAAGTTTGTTGTGTTCCTGAGAAGAGGTAAGTTCAGGGTTATCCTACACCACCATCTTGGATCCCTTCCTCCCTAATTTTACTGGTCCTCTTTTTTATCCAAAACCTGGTGATCCTAATGAAAAAGCACAACAATAATGGCTGTAATAATTCAGTTATCAAAGGCAGCCTTCAAATGCCAGTTAGTTTGCAGTGCTGATCATGAGTTCTTAAATAGAGATACATTTGGTTAACAAGGTTGAAACATAAAAGCAACCCCTTATCATTTAAATTCATCAAATTTAGTGTCAAAAAACAATAATATTTGCCTAGCCTGTGTTTTTCCTCTATACCACCTTAAGTTTTCCATCAGCCATGTAAGGGAGGTACATGAGAAATCTAGATGCCCCACTGATCCTTAAAATTCAGAATAGCTAAAAGAAAAGGACTGATCTCCCCCACTCATCCCAATAATCAGTAATAAACCTAAATGAAAACAATTAGTAACAATAAATTATCTATTAAAGTCCATGTTAATAATTAAGCATTTCTGTATCTAATGGACAAAAATATCTGGATATTGGGGTAAATTTAAGCTGAATAAATATACTTTTTAAAAATGCTTTCCATGTAAAACAAAAACCTATTTTTCTAGACTAAAATATATAACTATGTAAAATAAAAATTATTCCTAGCTATTTATTCCATGTTGTTTAGCAGCCACAATTACGCTTTTCAACATTGTATGTAAGAAAGGTTTTTAAGCTTTTCAAGTGGAATAAGCCCAGAGACTCCTGGGAATGTAATTATCTGGTTTGTTTTGAATCAGACTGTGTACAGTTAGTCTAGTGTTTTAATAAGGTCTCTAAGGATTAGAATCAGTCAACATATGAATTATGAAACTTCTAGTCAATCTGAAGTACAGAAAAAAAGGCTAAATCATGTAGGAAATTGGGTGTCCCTACAGGACTGTGATATGTTAGTTACAAGTGAGTATAGGTTTGAAAACTAGGAAATGTAAAATTCAATCAGGAAAGGTCACTGAAGGGAAAAAAGTATCATATACTTCTCAACTTGTAAACTTCCCCAACAGAAGCAGATAGGTATTTATCTACTATAGCTAACAAAGTGGAAAGAAGTGTTATTGCAGTTTTGACAAACCCAGGTAACTTTAAAATGTGATCTCTAAGTTTATCTAATTTAAAAAGAAAATTATCACCATTCTCTGCCTAAGAAATTGGCCATATATATTTTAGTGAATTTTTTTTCCATCATTTGCAACTTTTGGTATTTCACATTTTAAATTGATTATAATCAATGTATTTATTTCTAGATGACTTTTTTCTAATCAAACTCTGAAAATGTTTTTATTAAAAAAAAAAAAAACCCAGTTGGACAGAAGTCCACAGACCCAAAATAAAGGAAAAAAAGAAGAAAGTCAAGGAAATAATGTATTTTGATGGAGCAAACAAATCCAAATTTGAGACAATAGAAAAGTTCTCAAAAGAATTTAACCCCACTGTTGATTCAGAGATAGCTTACTGATAGAATTAATCTATCTCCCTGGAAACTGTACTAGAGAAATCTACCTATAAAAAGGCCAAAGTGATTTTGAGAATCCTTGATAAAGCAACACTGTGGTATAGTTTTAACTAGTGCTATGTCAACAGCATGTAGTTTAGGGAAAGGTCTTTAATTAGCTGATAAGTAAATCGCTTCTGATAAATTCATTTTAAAATCTAGCTCCATCCGACTATCTTTCCTATAGTTCTTACCTATTAGTCTTCCCCTATTAATTTCCCTTCTGAGATGAGAATGTGATGACTGGTTCATGAACATCATTGTTTGGCAACCATGTTTCTGATCGTGATTTATGAAACCTATTTTCTATTATAATCAGTTCCATGTGAGCTTGGATGAGTCCAGAAACTACATTATCTCTGTCAAGACTCTGGGCTATCCGAGTGGGAGACCAGGCCCTGGAACAGAAGTAGCCACACAGCCTGGCTTCCATTCTACAGGGATCCAAATGGGAGTGTCTATCTCAAACAACAGTGCTGGGGTCATAATCTGCACTGTATCTGTAAGCGGATTCAGGGCCCAATTCCCATTAGAACTAACCACAGATATTTCTACTACCATATTAATTTATGTAAATTATACAAAATGTCTGAAAACACAGCAGCCAAGCTAATGGCTCCAAAAAGTATCCTAGGGGCGCTTGGCTGGCTCAGTCAGTAGAGCATGCAACTCTTGATCTCAGGGTTTTAAGTTCAAGTGCACATTGGGTATAGAGATTACTTGAAAATAAAAAAAAATATGGGCATGTGGGTGGTTCTACTGGCTGTGTCTGACTCTTGATCTCAGCACAGGTCTTGATCTCAGGGCTGTGAGTTCAAGACCTGCGTCTGGGCTCCACCTTGGGCATGGAGCTTACTTAAAAAATAAATAAAATTAAACTAAATTAATAAGAGGTATTCTAAAAGCCCAAAATACAAATTGCCTGAACTTGAGTATGGTTCAATTAGGTGAGCAGAAGGGCTCTTGAAGGAGATCTAGCACTCTAAGTGTGAACAGCCTTTGTGTGATTATATTGTGTTAGGTTTAAAGTCCAAATACTTTAAGTGGAGGTGGGGAGAGGATATTGTATCATTTTCTGACTCAGGTATTTTGAGTACCACAATTTTATTTTATATTCTATCACATTATCTTAACAAGTCTTTTCATTGAATGGAAAAATAATTTGTCTATACTCAGCTTTAACAGTAAAAACGTGAACTTTGGAGAATATGAAATACAGAGAGAAATCAAGTTTATTATATAAACAAAGGGTATGCAAATAATATTCATTTTGCCACCGGGAGTGTAATAATGGAAAAAGTAATCATTGATTATTTATTAGATTAAATGACAGTTTAGGCAGGAATTTTTTGTAGTTTACCCAAAATTAAAGAATATATTAAGGGGATGCCTGGGTGGTGGAGTTGGTTTAATGTCCGACTCTTGGTTTCCACTTGAGTTGTGTTCTCAGGGTCATGGAATCAAGACCAGAATTAGGCTCCAGGTTCAGCATGGGGTCTGCTTGGGATTGTCTCTCCCTCTCTCTATGCCCCTCCCTCCCCTCTAAAATAAGTAAAAAAAAAAAAAAAAAAAAAAAAGCATCAAGGACATTTTTAGATTTATTATCTTTAATGAACTATGTTTAACATTTTACAAATCTTCAGATTGTTACAGTTTTCAGCAGTAAATATAGTAATAATGGCAATAAATACAGTGAAATGTGAGATTCCTCTGTTGAAATACAAAAGATAGAAATACTTAAAAACAAGAGGGCAATACGTCAACTTAGGGTCTGAGATGGAAATCAGCATGGTCAAATTCTTTACGGTGCCAATACATGGGTGAACGCAGGACTCATTCCCTACAAGTGAATACGAACTTTGAGCTTCACCTTTGTGGGAAGTTTTGAGGGACAGTATTTGACCCACGGATTCCTAAAACTCTGTATGTATTGATATCAGAGGATCCAAACACAGAAAGTGATCTGAAAATGATTGCCAAAGCAAAGAAGTGCTTTTATTCCTCAACATTTGTGACCTTCGTGGTATACTGCATATTATAAAAGGGCGTAAACCCTATACAACTGCATAAATGCCATAAAAATTGATTTTATAAAGTCTCAAGATCATAATATGTATTCAAAAATACATATAGCTGTGCTTTAGTAAACGAATCCATCAGTTAATTGAGGGATAATTTTGCTTTTAAGATATATCCAAAGTATATACAAAGGATCCACAAATGTTAACAATTTGTGATCAAAATTCCCAAGAGTTACATTTGCAAAAAACTGTTGGTTTTCCATTTAAAAATTTAAGAAAGTTGTGAATACCGTCGGCTTATTATTACTTGGGTTAAGAAAAAGTAGATGGCTTCAGCTTTTTAACAGGAAATTTGTGAACTACTCACAAACGAGAAGTTACACATTTTTGATCATTAAAAAAGGTAAATTGCCGATACTTCCCCATTGAGAACAGAATGTGCAGCGTATAAAAGAAAGTAAGATTTTCTCCTGAAACCAAAAAAATTTCTAGCAAAGACCCTGGGGATACATCTTCTCGTTTCCTTTATAGGAGAATGAGTACGTGGCATAGTTGAACGGTATACCCTTCTATCGTGTGTATTCCATTACCGAGCTAAAAGGTGGAACAGTTTTATTTAAAGGTGGGGAAAATATAAACTTAATATATCGAAGTACAACATTTTACTCTATAGTTTCTAGCTTCATTCCACCATAATTCATCAATATAAACTGGATCCAAAAAAAAAAAAAAAAAACCCACAAGCGTTACCTGCATGCAAAATTCATTGTTCCAACATGAAACGCGAGGTCTGTATTTTTTAATGAACAAAAACTGCACATCCGCTTAATTTGGCCAACAGAAAGAAAACGCACATTAAAGAAAGATGCTATCATATCCTCCGATAAAGCAAGTCTGTATCAAAGGCACTTCAGCAGAGCACTAACTCCGTAACCTTTTCCAAGTCATCGTCGTGTATGCCACTTTTAATGCCTCTTTCTGTAGACAAATAAGAAACCTCCTCCTCAAAAAACTAAACCTAGGTATTACCCCAAATATTTCTCTCTTCTATGGATTGGGTAAAATATGGCAAACTTTTACCTAGGTTTTTAGGTTCTTTGGGTTAATACAGAAAGGAGTATGATCTGACAGGTTTGGTGTTATAGGAAAAACTGAAGTAATTCTAGGAAAAAACTGGCTGAAGTCTACTATCCTGGGGGGAAAAAAAAAGCTGTTGTCTTTCATGGACTATCCAGGTGTAGTTTGACTAATGCTAATAGGACCGACGTTGATTCTCTCAACTTGTTGATGCGCCTTGGTTGTCTATGTTGAACGAACACGGGTTCCCATGTTGAATAGAAGAAGATGAGAAAGAAAGTCATTTAGTTTTACTTTTCCCCCCAAAGGAAAGGGGAAGCTGCTTCAGATATTTGCCTTCATGGACATTTTAAGGAAAATGGGATGAGTTGATTTTAATTAACAAAGAGCTTTATTTTTAGGACGTATGAATGATGACTCAGAGTTGAAGACAATTATAATTAAAAACAGCTGTTGAGTGTGTTCATTCTGAATCCTTTGCTATGGTGAAAAGGACATGAATATATTACTTCTAAAACTAGGAAGAAATTTGCAAATGCTAAAAGTGATTTTAAAAAGACTTTTTTTTTTAAGATTTTATTTATTTATTCATGAGAGATGCAGGGGGGGAGAGAGAGAGAGAGAGAGAGAGAGAGGCAGAGACACAGGCAGAGGGAGAAGCAGGCTCCATGCAGGGAGCCCGACGCGGGACTCGATCCCGGGTCTCCAGGATCACGCCCTGGGCCGAAGGCAGATGCTCAACCGCTGAGCCACCTGGGCGTCCCTTACTTCTCCATTAAATTGAAACATTTTCTAAAACATCTTTTAAGAACGTCAAGAGAAAAACATCTGGATACATACCTAATATTCTGAAGGTGTTTCTGAGTCTCAGGGAAATAGAATTTCTTTTCCTGCTTGTCGACATTAAAAAAAATAATAAATGTTTATTTCCTTTAGTTTCACGTGTTTTGTTAATAAACTGAAAGGTCTTAATGAACACAAAAGTATTAATTTTTTAAATGAAGTTTAAAAGTCTTTAAACAGGTGAACTGGGGGTGGGGGGAGGAATAGAAAAAAATATCTTAAAGCTGATTTTAGCCTACATGTACCAGTGACTGTTAAATTCAAGATACGGTGTTTGATTGTTGTTGTTTTTTTTTTTTTTTCAGATCAATAAAAGTTTTCCTTGACGGCTAAGCTCATTTCACTATAGAAGCAGGGAAAAATAGAAAATTCAGGATGACTTATAAGTAACAAGTTAACCCCTTATCATTTATCCTGTGAAGTCATATCCCAAACAACCAAAGAGCTGGTGTTTCCCTCTCTGACAACCGAGTTGCTTCTTGCCCATCTTGCAGGAGTTAAGATTCGTTTGGGGGGTGACACACATGCTGTTCACACAAAGCAGGGAATCGTGGTTGGCCTTTACATTCTAGGGCAACATCAATTCAAAACACGTGTGGTTACTTCCACCTGCAGGCAGAGGAGCACACGGGGCAGCGTTTCACGGTGACGCTGCCCGGAGCGCAGCTGCGGTCCCGAAGGGTCCGCGGGGGCAGCATCGAGGCAGAGGCCACCTTGGGAGTACACACTTCACGGTTATTCTTAAGAGAGGGCTACGTTGGCTACGTGAGCAACATCTTCAGAGAACTAACGTCTTGAAACTATTTTACATTTTGAACTCCTGGATCCTTCCAATTCACCCCGCAAAAATAAACGAACAGGCCAGAAAAAGCATCCCTTGGTATCTTCGTCTGTCATCAGTGAACTGCCAGTTTACTATTTACTCCCCTTGAGACGTGTCCAGGGCCCACGGGACGGCTCGGCCTCCACGTCCTCCGAGGCTCACCCAGCAACGTGCAGGAAGCGAGACCAAGCGAGGCGGCAGGGACACGGCCACCCTCGCGAGGGGCTAATTTATGGGAATCAGGGGGCGTTCCTCCCGCCTCTTCCAGATATTAGTCTTGCTGTCTCTTTTGGCTAGTGCTGGTCTGCCCCTTCTTCTGGTGGGGGAGATACTGGCCTCAAGGTCTTCGACGGTGCCTCTCCTTCCCGGAGACTCCTCCCCGGGGTGTTCCAGGATGGCTCCACTCCCTGCATCGAGGATGTGCCTTAACGCTGGGTCCTCGGGGGAACACACGGTAGTCCCACTCTCACTACTGCTCAGGTCTAAATCTTCTAAGTAAAGGATCTTAGGCTGATGCATGCTCTTGATGAAAGTCTTCTCCCTCTCGAGCTTTCTGCTTGAGTGGTGCTCATTCATGTCCACCCCAGAGTCCAAACTCGTGTCGTTGCTCTGGGCTCTCTTGCCCTTTTTCAGGTCTATAAAGGAATGTCTCACTTGTGCGACCGGTTTTCCATCGAGAGACACAAACCACGCTCTGGGATGCGGGGACGGCTTTCCCCTGGACAGCTCCAGGAGGGTCTGCTCCGAGATCCCCTGCAGCTCTGATGAGAAGGGAGTCATCACAACAGCCTCGTTCAGCGTTCCGGGAACAGAAACAGATTCGAGTAAGCTGCTGGAATACCGGCTCCAATCGGAAGTCTGGGATGGCAAGCTCTGCTGGCCTTCCAGTGGGATCTTTTCTTCCCTGGCGTCCGGGGGCTGTGCATGAGAATGCACCGGCATTTTGGGTAATGTCTGTGTGAAACTCTCCCTACTGACCGGTTCCATCAACTGGCCATAGACCAGCTGTCCCTTTCGTGGCAAAGTGGCTGACTTGGCCGTAGGTAACTGCTCAGGAGTGGCGAAAAGGTCTGACGTTTGAAGGATGGCAATGGGTTGGCTGTAGATATGCATAAGCTGTTCGGGGATGTGGGAATGTCCGTATCCCTCTTCCTTACCTGTGAGATACCGCTTTTCCTCCTGAGCCTCACCTAGAGATGAAGCCAGATTGCTGTTAATATGTCTCGGCTGTTTGGACCCTACGCTGGGCTCCAAAGACTGTGCTGGGCTCCTCGAGTAACTGTTTGGATTGGCGGATAGAAATGAAACATCCTCATTGTAGATCTTAAAATTGTCCCGAGTCTTTACCATGGAAACTCTTTCTTCCGCTTCTGCCTTCAATGGTTCCTTTTTCTGAGGGCTATAGGAGGAGTTTTTGGCATTAAATAACTGTGACTTGTCCTCGGCTTTTAATGCGACTTTGACCGAACTGATGTGATTTATGTGTGTTGTTGAAGTTGTCTGGTCTCTCTTGAGTACTTCGAGTTTAGTGATATTTCTTTCTCTTTTCTGTGGAGTACCACACTTATCCCTGGAGTAGAAGAGGTGGCAAAAAGTGTTTAAAACTTACGGTCTAGAAGATTCATTTTTTTAAGAATCTCAAGATACGCGCGTATATAGGCAATGCCACTGTTGAGTCTATCCTCTTTTATTTCAATCTACATCTTGAAAAGATCCAAGTACTGACTTTCATACTTTGTGATTCCCAGAACACACAGACATGAGGCTGTAATTGGATAGTTTTCTGTGTTTATACATAGTAGTATTTTTCTTACCTGCAATAACAAAGAAGTACAGCAAAGAATCCAATGACAATGACGATTGTTCCTCCTAATATGGCTGTGAGAAACACCGTGTGGTAGGCAGTTATGTCCCTTGAGTCTCCATTTATACCTGAACCTAAATATTTCAATATAAACAAATGGAGAAAATACATTATTTTATTTTTTTTAATTTTTTAAATTTATTTATGATAGTCACAGAGAGAGAGAGAGAGAGAGAGAGAGAGGCAGAGACACAGGCAGAGGGAGAAGCAGGCTCCATGCACTGGGAGCCCGATGTGGGATTCGATCCCGGGTCTCCAGGATCGCGCCCTGGGCCAAAGGCAGGCGCCAAACCACTGCGCCACCCAGGGATCCCAAAATACATTATTTTAGATCAAATTTTCAACCAGGTCCTATTCTGGGAAAGGCGTATGTGTACACAGTTGTGTTTGGTGGTTCCCATCCCAATGGCGGGCTTCCCTGTGGGTGGAACGTCTGTTCCCTACGTTTTGGGCTTCATCAGTTGACTTGTGCTCAATGAAATGTGAGCACCTTAACCAAGGCTGCATGACACAGCCCTGCCATCTTGCTGAGATCCTCTAATTATGGACAGTGTATCCCAAAGTGCTGCCCTTCCTTCAGCCTATACGTTCTGGAAGGAGAACAAATGATGCACAAAACCAGGCCAAGCCCAACAGTCTTGACATTGGCTTCCAGGCCAGACAGTGAGGGAAATTTGCTTCAGGAGGCAGCAAAACTGACCCAAGTTGTACGGTAGCAAAATATCTGGCGGAATAAAGTAGGAGAAAATATTTCTGTGCAAAGAGGTTTTAGAATAGAATGTTAGTAGGGAGGGTCGACTCATTAGCTATATGCAATTTATTATTTTTTTTTAAAGATTTTATGTATTTATTCATGAGAGACACAGAGAGAGAGAGATTGAGAGAGACAGAGAGAGAGAGGCAGAGACACAGGCAGAGGGAGAAGCAGGTTCCCTGCAGGGAACCCAACGTGGGACTCAATCCCGGGTCTCCAGGATCACGCCCTGGGCCGAAGGCAGGTGCTAAACCGCTGGGCCACCCAGTCCTCCCAGCTATATGCAATTTAAAAATAAGTTATTTTTAAAGATTTTATTTGAGAGAGAGACAGAGAGAGAGAGAGCACAAAGGGAAAGGGAGAAGCAGACTCCCCGCTGAGCAAAAAGTCTGACCTGGGGCTCGATCCCAGGACCCCAAGATCATGCCCGGAGCTGAAAGCAGAGACTTAACCAACCAAGCCACCCGGGAGCCCCTAAAGAGATGTTTTAAAGATACATTCAAAACAATTTGCCAAGGTAAGTAGGTAAGAAAGAAAGAATCCAAATGTGGGGGACTTGAAGGATTCGGGGTTTGCTCTTCCTTCAGCCTGGCCTGCAGATGGAGAAGACGCCACGCCGAGGCACAAAGGACTGTCTACCTTCCCGTGTGAGAATTCGGATACACACTGCGGCCGTCGTCTGCCGAACTGCAGTAAAGGCAGGTTAGTGCACTGGGGCGATCAGCTGCAGGCTATTAAAGATTCTGCACGTAAATAAAGGCAACTAATGAGGAGGCAGCCAGTTTTGGCGTCACCAAGACGGCCCCCGTGTACCACAAGGCTACCGATGGTTCTCAGCCCGAGCCTAGGACGTGCTCAGGATGATAAGGTGACGAGAACGAGGAGACAACTGGATTTCTAGCAACCTCTGCCGTGAGAAATGTCCAGAATGAGGCTTTCAGCTTCACCAGGGACACCAGGAAAGACTGAGGATCACAAGGTCTTCAGATCCTTTAGCTTTTGCATCATCCAATTTGATAAAAGTAAAGTACTAATGGGAGTTGTACGGGTTTGGGAGAAGCAGTGTTTGGTTATGCAACAAACTCTGGAGCCAGAATCCTAGGCTCACTCTTCTTTTTTAAGAGAAACTTAATAGTAAAGTTTAATTTTCTTTAAATATATACCTTTCTCCCACCTTCATCCCCCTCTGGGGAGGAACAGAAAGCGCCCCCTGCTCCATGCAGGAGACTTCATGTATAAAGCCTGATGTGGTGGGGAGGAAGGAGGAAAATACTACCGACAGAGGGGAAGAAGGTACGTGCTGCTACCTTAGCCTTCAGACCCCCCCGCCCCCATCCCCACGTGACCCTTCAGCGCCTTGAGGAGCCTTTAGGAAACGTCCCTGGGACTTCACGTGAGTGTAGAGCAAGCCCTTCCTCTAGAGAAGCACCCGAACCCCAACATCACCACTTATTTCTCTGTAACTTTCTCCGTTTTTTTTTTTTTTTCTTGGGCAAATTGGTGTCTCGGTTCCTGTCAGGTCTCACCTACGGGGGTTGTTGCAAGGACTGAAAAGGTAGCACAGGTGCTCAGCACATGAGAAGCAGCCGGAAGGTGTCCGCTGTAGGAACACCACTGCTGCTGAATGAAACTGGGAGGTCATGCAAGAACAGGCCACACTTTCCTACACAGCCGGGAAGTGGTAACAAAGGGCTCATCGTGTCTGATGGACAATCAGGGGCCGCGCTGAGCAACAGGGCATTCCTTCAAAGAGAAAAGAAAAAGGGGAACAGTTCTATCTGCAGATCCTTACTCAGGATCCAGAGCTGCAACGGAGTGAAGTTTGAGAATAAGTGGGTGAAACTCAACTTCTCCTAAGGGCACATGAACATATGTTTCCCCGACAGAGTGACGCTAACAGCTTTTCACTGCACAGGATTCCAATGGAAATGTGATGCTGATACTGTTGGGTTTCCCCCCAAATTTTATATGTATGACAATAGCAAAAAGTACGCATCTCCGTGTGTGTGTGCATGCGCGTGCGTGCCTAAAAAGAGAAAGGCAGAGAATTATATTTTCACTTAAATATATTTAAGTGAAATATATTTGAAAATGTGTATTTAAATGTGTATTTAAAAACAGTCGTAAGTACCTGTTTATTAAAGTCTACTATAGCAATCTATGAAAAACTACTTGATTTTAATTTCTTCTACTTATTTTCCAAGGAATTCTGTTCAAGATTAACTTAAAAAACAGATTTAGTATATTATCAACCGAATTTTAAGTAGCTCTAGCACAACAGACACTAGTCCATCAGAGGACCAATTTTTATTTTACAAAATGTGATTTTACTCATAATCTAAAATCGGGGGGGGGCGGGGGATATTAGAGATCATCATACGCAACTCCTCAATTTAGAAATAAGAAAACTAATATTAAGATGGGTAAGTACCTGTTTTCAAGCTCAGCCAGATATTTACTGGCAAAGCCAGAGCTACAATAAAGCTACCTATATTTCTAGTATAATGTTCATCTGACCGTGATGCACTTGCAGGTGGATTTTTCAAAAGCATCACCAGAAGCTACTTAATTCACATTAAATGGGAATCCCACACTTGCAGTTTAGTACTCTGATTCACACAAAAGCTCTTCTGACGTATAAGCTAACACAAAACTTCCACCTGCTTTAGAAAATTATTTAGCTTTTGTAATTCATAGTCATCTTTTATAAATTGGTTTCAGGTATATTTATATATATAAGAACTTTAATGTAATTTATATATATATAATGCAATTACATGTAATTTGATAAAATGTAATTATATGTAATACTATTACAGTATATGTATATGCAATAGTATATGTAATACTATTATATGTAATACATTTACAATATATGTAATATGTAATAATGTAATTATATGTAATTTAACTTTAATGTAATTTATGTATGTATATATATAAATTATATATATATATATGAAATGCAAATGTTCCTTAGGTTATTTTATTAGAAGTGAAATCACTTGGATTTAGTTGAAGTATTAAATATTAATTGCTCTTATTCATCAATATTTCATTACAGTTGCAAATCTAGAATGAAATAAGGACAGACAGCTGGCACGACTGCAGGATATTTTGCATCATGAAGAACAAAAGTAACCACCCTCTGGTTTCTGAATAAATAATCTCATAAGCACGAAGTTCAAACAAAAACCGGGACAACGTCCCTGTTATGATCCTTGATCATAATGGTTAAGGGCTCATGTTTCTTCTATCAGAATACTAAATTTTGGTTTCACTGAAATAAGAAAACATCTCATTACCTGGCATCGTTTAAAATTCAGAGGTTGCCAATATAAAATGGAAAAGAAAAGAAACTATTAAAAAAGACATTTTCAGAAAGAACTGAGACCCTTCAAATTATTAACAGGCAGCCACACAGTTAGAGGCTAGAACGCTGCAGAGGAACGAACGTATGTAAAACGTCACCCACATCCTGGGTCAGGGGGTGCAGGGGGCTGTCCCCGACCAGCACAAAACAGCCAGGGTGCAGCTGCCTCTCAGACAGGAGCCAAGACCCTCAATAAACCAAAGGAAATTTCTTGACACGTGATGAAAGATGTAGGAACTGGGCGGCCCGGGGGGCTCAGTGGTTTAGCGCCGCCTTCAGCCTGGGGTGTGATCCTGGAGACCCGGGATCAAGTCCCATGTCAGGCTCCCTGCATGGGGCCTGCTTCTCCCTCTGCCTGTGTCTCTGCCTCTCTCTCTCTGTATTCTCATGAATAAATAAATAAAACATCTTAAAAAAAAAAAAAAAAAAGATGTAGGAACAACACACACATTCAACCCTCACTCCCCCAACGCTTCACTAAAGTGAAGGTTTTGCTTTGTTTTGTTTTGATAAATAAACCAACTCACAGGTTAAAGGAGAAAAGGAAAATGAGATAAAAGAGCAAGAAGATGCCGAAGGCTGCAAAGTGGGTTTAGCAAAGCCGGCAACAGGGAAAGCCAAGAAGCAACTCAGATGATGCCTTCGAGCGCCCAAAAGGCCCGTCAAGCGGTAGCAGGCCCGTGCCGTCACCAGTCCACACCAGCACAGGTTAGAAGACCTTACGGCATGCGATGTCCAAGTATTTTGGGAGTTTGAGAGCTTTATACAACTCAAGATGCAAGTGTGATTTCCTTATGACAAATCCTATAGATAATCTGACAGCGTGTTAAATCCAGGAAAAATAAAATATTCATTTGTCCTAGAATACGAACAGATCATTGCCAGCGGACAAGTCTTAGTCTTCGCCCACCTTCAGTTCTGATGTCAGGCCAACCTTCACTTGGGGTATCACATGTCCTATCTTAAAAACAGTATGGGGACACAATTTTTCAACAGCCCCTACCCCAGGGGAGAGCTCAAGACCCAAGTCTAGGCCAACCTAATTCTTCATCCCTAAAACAAGGGAACAGTGTGAGGAAAAGACCGCAAAACGTAGTCAGCCACGTGCACAGCAGCAATCTTGCAAAGACAGTCAAGGAGGCCTGCTGCCTTGGTTCCCTAGGACCCCTGCCTTTTAGAATCTAGTTCTTCAGCCTTCCTTGGGATCCTATGAACTCTCTATATCCTAATATATTTCATGTAATTATCCAAGATCTGTTCCTGTTGCTCGCAACCCAAGGCTCTAACTGATGTGGGTTGAATCCTTGGAAAGTTAAGACATTCGACTTGAACAAAAATCTATACTTTACAGATTCATCAGACATCATAGGTATAAAGGACCTTAGAGTTCACTGAGCTTAATCTTTTCCTAAAGCTGAGATCAAGAGACTAGAAGCTTTTCCTAGCATTATCCGGTTGGTAAGCGGCAATGTTTAGAATTAAAATCAAGACCTGGTGATATCAATTCCAGTTTGACTATGTGGATTTTTTTTTCAAATTGCTTTTGTTTCATCTTTACAGTACCTCTAGTTCCTGGAAGTGGAGCTGCTATCCAATAACCCAAATGTGGTGCATCGTACGTCCAAATTAAGTGATTATTATATGCCTTGACTGTTCCCCGGCCATGATTCACCCAAGCACCTAAAATGGCAAGTAAAAAATACCAATCAGTTAGATTATATAGCTTTAGCGCTGACAGATAGGAGTTTGCTGACGTTATGTATAGAATACTTTGTGGGACTCTTCCAAAAATCATGAAAACTCTGGAAATACATTATCATGGGATAATATACATTATATATTATATCATAATACAGTGCATATTGGGGCGCCTGTGCGGCTCAGTCGGTTGAGCATCCGACTCTTGGCTTTGGCTCAGGGTTGTAAGATAGATCCCCACGTCAGGCTCTGCGCTCGGCGTGGAGTGTGCTTGAGCTTCTCTCTCTCTCCCTCTCCTACCTCTCCCCCATGTTCACACGTGTTCTCTCTCTCTAAATAAATAAGCAAAATCTTCAAAATATACATATAGTGCATATTATAATACCTACAATAGAATGGTTTGAATGTTTGTTATGACTAAAGGAAATAAAATCATTATAAATAAACTAAGAAAGGACACATATTTGGGAAAATCATGATGCTCCAAATAATGTTTAAATTGGGCATATTGGGATAAGTCGTAAGGATGTGTATAGTGAAATCCAAATTTATGAGTAAGTGGTTATTTGTCACCTGTCCTGGAATTCTGATTAAACGCATAATGTTTGCTTTACAGTCTCATTAATTTTTTATTAAATACTCTTCCGGTCTATTACTGTGGGCATGGCTCTTTTAGAACCAGATTCTTAAGAATATTTTTAAAGATGCGATCTGATCTGGGGTGCTTGGGTGTCTGGGTCGGTTAAGTGTCCAACTCTTGGTCTCAGCTCAGGTCTTGATCTCAGGGTTGTGAGATCAAGCCCTGCATTGGCCCAGGGTGGAGCCTACCTAAAAAAAAAAACAAAAATCAAAAAAAATAAATTATATGCTATCTGATCTAATAAAATGCCATCCATAGAGAAAAGAATTCAGTAAAACCCAGATCTTTCATAAAGTTCAGCATGACAAAGCTTTTTAGAAGTTCAGTGTATATTTGTACACTGGTTTATCAATGCACAGTAAATCTACAACATGTACAACAGTGTTTTTAATAAGGAAGACAAACTTGATGGAAATGGATCAACTTATTGGTTTTTAAACAGTCACATTAAAATTCAGCATTACCTATACCTGATAGATGAATTCAAAAAACTTGTTACTGGAAGGTACATTAGAGACAAAGGCCTTTGTCAGGATGAACAATCATAAATCAGAACTCAGATATTCTTTGAAGTGTTTTAAAACAACTCCTTTATTCAGCAAATTAGGAAACTCAGGCCCAAATAAATGATTTGTTCAGAATCACACTGCTGGTAAATGGACTAGACTCTGGGACTTAGAGCTTTTAATCTAATGATTGTAATATACTGTATGTGGTCGTAGACCCTAGTCCTGGCACAGAGCTTCTAAAATCATTGGAGTTTCCTTGTGATAAAAGATGGAAAGGGTGCTTCTTGTGGTTCCTAACAAGCCACTTTCAACCACATCTGAGTCTATATTAACCAGGTGATTTTTGGAAAGTCCCCTGGGAGGGAGGGGGGTGCTGGTTGCCAGGGAAACCCCGTGTGATTAGAGGGTTGGAACTTTCACTTTCAGCTCCACCCTACACACTCGGAGAGAGGAGGGAGATGGGTTGAAGATTAAGTTCAATCACCAATGGTCAATGACAATGGATCATGTCTATATAATGAATATATAAAATATTATATATTTTATATATATAATATATATAAAAATCCCTGAACTACAGGGTTCAGAAAGCAGTTAGTCAACACGTGGAAGTGATGGGAGGGTGATGCACCCAGAGGAGAGGATATCCTTTTATATCCTTTAATAATAAACTGATAATCTAGTAAGTAAATTGTTTTCCTGTGAGCTGGTCTAGCAGATATCAAAGTTCAGGAGACGGTCATGGGGACCTCCAATTTCTAGCCAGTTGGTCAGAAGCATGGATGACAAACTGGACTTGCAATTGGCCTCAGAGGTGGGGGTAGGTGACAATCTTGTGGGACTGAGTCCTTAACATGTGGGATCTGATGCTAATCCCAGGTAGATAGTATGTAAATGGAATAGAATTTTAGGGCATCCAGCTCTTGGAGAACTGCTCAGTGTGAGAAAAACACGCCCTGCATTTGGTGACCGGCAGTGAAGTACTGAGTGCAGAATTGCACGGAGAGGAGACTTTTTTCCCCTACAACTATCTTTTTTACTCATATAGTTTCCACTCTCTCTTAAAAACGTGTGTATATTATTATTCACTTTTTATAGCGAACATTTATTTGGATTTTTTTTTTTTTTTGGTTTTGGGTTTTTTTGTTTTTTGTTTTTTTCTGACTACCCTTCTAATTACAGTGAAATCTCATTCCAAATCTCCTTTAAAGGTTGATGGGCTCCCTATTTTCAATCCCCATTAGTGTGGGGCTCCAACACACAACCTTAAGCCTAAAAACCAATCTGTACCTTTTTTCTTTTCTTTTCTTTTCTTTTTTTTTTAATGAATCTGTACATTCTGTTTGCAGAACACAATGGCTGGTTCTGAGATGGGCATGAAAACTCCATTCTAAAACTGCAGTTAATCCAAGAGTTTGTGCAATCGCTACTAGGAAAGGATCTTGCTTTCCACTGGGCTTTAACCCCGGTGGGTATAAAAGCCTGAGCACTTCCACCCTTCTTGCCACTCTGAAGGCAAATCCTATCCCAGAAAGGTATTAACACGGAGGAAACAGATGAGAGGAATCAAGTCCTGTGAAACTGTCTGGGCTCTGTATCTTGACTCACCCAAAACATTTATGGAGCATATCCCTTTTTGGAGGGGGTTACAAGTAACTTAAAGACTCGCATCTTATTTATATAGAGACACAAGAACAATATCAAGAGAAGCAGAGGAGGAAAAAAGTACGTCTACTTAGGAGGCTAAACAACTCAGGGGTCAATAATGGTATCTGGGTTTTTTGTTTTGGATTTTGTTTTGTTTTTTTAAATAACCACTCTGTATCTTAATAACATGATGTTATTTATTTTCATGAAATTAACATACGTTTCTCGGATTGCCTTAACCAACCTTGTAGATACAAGTTCATGTTGCCGATCAAGATCCTGAGGGATTATGAGCACTGGGTGTTACTCTGTACGTTGGCAAATTGAACACCAATAAAAAATAAATTTATTAAGAAAAAAAAAGATCTTGAGGGATGTTTAAAAAGGCATGGAGGGAGAGGGGGGGGCTGTCTGGCTTAGTGAATAGAGCACTTAACTCTTGATCTCGGGATTGTGAGTTTAAGCCCCATGTCCAGCATAGAGCTTTAAAAAAAAAAAAAAGGAAGGGAATGTGAGTAAATAATGCTATTTTTTAAATGTAATATAATTAATATCATTTTCCCCACAGTTACATTAATCAAAGCGGGCCAACTTTAGTCATTTTAAAGTGCTTAAAATTGCAACATTACTGATTTAATGCTCTACTGAAGATAAAACATTTAAATATAAATGACACATTTTAACATATTTTAAATAAGACCCCTTAAATTTTAAGGCTGTGATAAACATTAAAGGTTGCCAATTATACCTCAATAAAGCTGAAAAAAAATTTAACAGTAATACAGAAACATATTTCTTAGATCAAACATTCAAAAGGGAAATATTCAACACGTTTTCACGTAGCTTACATACCTATGTCCATATCAAACGTCCAGGCAGGTACGTGATCCCCTGCACTTACGCCATTTGTATGTAGAAGCGGGAGGGACACTTGAATAGAGCCATCCACCTTTAATTCTTTTCCTCCGGAATATATTTTCACACATACTGCAGCAAGAGGAGTCAATTCAAGGCTTTCAAAACCTAAAAAGGAAGATGGTTTATTAAAACCGTATGTACAACAGAGGCTGTAGTTACATATTAATAACAAAGCAATACGGGCCTAAGATATCCAATTCCTTTAGTCACCTAGGGTTGCCCATTTCAGTATCACATAGATACTGGATCCTCATTAAAGAATTTTACAACATATCCTAAGTAGAGGTTATACAACCCGACAAATCAATATAAGCCTAGAGACCTAATTCTTTCAGAGTCATGTGATTTAAGGTCACTGGAATCTAATTCAACGTTTTAAAAACCAACAAAACAGGGGATCCCTGGATGGCTCAGCGGTTTGGCGCCTGCCTTAGGCCCAGGGCGTGATCCTGTGGTCCCGGGATCGGGTCCCGCGTCGGGCTCCCTGCATGGAGCCTGCTTCTCCCTCTATCTCTCTATCATAAATAAATAAATAAATAAATAAATAAATAAATAAATAAATAAATAAATAAATAAATAATAAATAGATAGGTAGATAGATAGATAAATAAATATTAAAAAAACAACAACAAGACGAGAACAAAAGCACATCTCACTAGTGTCCTACCCACAGGAAGGTTCTACTGTATCGCGTCCTCAAGGCAGACAGGAGCCTAAAACCCCATCTCTCCTGCCTCCGCGAGCATCTGCTTCAAGTCCTAGAACCCCAGACCGGGCCCTACTCCTCTGAGTTACCTTGTGTAAAACACATTCTCACTCAAAATGCAAGTTTTCATAGGCCTGACAAAAAATGAAACAAAATCAGCGATATCATCAGCTGGTGTAAAGGTAATAAGCTGTGATACACGTCTGATTAACAGCATCACCGAAAGAATGAATGAAACTTGGACTCCTATGTGTTTACAGCATCACTTAGATTTCAGAGCTTGGAAATTGAGGAAAGTGGGATTAATAGACCTGGTCATACTGTTTGCCTAAGGTCTTATTTAAAGTATGATTATACATATGATTTATAACATGCCTTTTTTTTTTAAGATTTTACTTATTTATTCATGAGAGACACAGAGAGAGAGAGAGAGGCAGAGACGCAGGCAGAGGGAGAAGCAGGCTCCATGCAGGGAGCCCGACGTGGGGACTCGATCCTGGGACCCCGGGGTCACGCCCTGGGCTGAAGGCCACGCTCAACCGCTGAGCTGGGCTGCCCATGGCTTTCTGGGGTGACTGCTTGGACTCCACCCCGACCCCCAGCTCCACGCCGTCAGTGTCTTCACGGGGTCCACGCAGCCGAAGCTGATAAGAGCACCACGCCAACACCACTTGGGATGAGGCCAACTCAACGAGGAAGGAGAGGAGGAGGGTACAAGGGGAAAAGACGACAAGACCATGAGAAGGAGGCCGCTTTAACCACCACATTCATGCTCCCGGAACTCCAGGCCTAAGCCATCCAGGACAGGACCACCTGCACCATGTGCCGCCTTAAACTCCGAGGAAAGGAGTGTTTTTGCTCCTGGGTGCACTAGTCCCACTCCCGGAGCCCAACGGGCACGTGCGGCAGGAGCTGCCATATGACACCATATGTCATAGGTGTCCATATGACCTGATGGACAGAGCACAGGAACACTCCCATCCGACAGCACTGCTCCAGAACTTTTACAATGTCAGTGGAACGCTCGGGATAACAGAAACGTCCCCGAATAAAAGCAGGTGGAAAAATAAAAAAAATAAATTAAAAAAAAGCAGGTGGAACGCTGGAAGGGAGGGTATCTAAGGTCCCCTTTTCACTGAAGCGAGAGTCTCGTCCCCATGAAGCCTCCGGGGCAACGTAAGCCTCCTCGGCCACACGGTCTGCGGGTCCCCCTCTCGCACACGGTTTTATTTGGAGCATCCTGTAACTCGCACCTGGAGAACTCCGGCAGGGATCTTCCATGGGCTTCCTCAAGAAGCTGACCCTGAGATGACAGCTTGGGGGTAAGTCCCCAGTGCTGAGGGGGTGGGGGAGCACAGCGAGCAAGAAGGAAGCCAGCAAAGGCTGTCCCAGGGAACAGACGTGCACTCTTTGTGCTACAATATTTACAATATTGTAAGAATACAGTACGTAGCACGTAGGACACCTATAAGTGCTAATCGACTGTCACTGCTAAGGCTGCTGGTCCACAGGCTCTTAGCAGTTAAGTTTTTGGAGAATCAAAATTTAACACCATTTTTTAACGGGGTGGGGAGGCAACCCTACATCGTTCAAGGGTCAACTGCTCTAAAATACCTATGTATCATTTTACTCTCAGGAAATATCAAATACGTCAGAAAAACTTCAAATATCAAATACAAATAGAAAAACTTCAAATTGCTTGACCTATAAACTTTTTTATGTCCGACAATTATTCATTAATAATTGACCCGGGGGGATCCCTCGGTGGCTCAGCGGTTTGGCGCCTGCCTTCAGCCCAGGGCGCGATCCTGGAGTCGCGGGATCGAGTCCCACATCGGGCTCCTTGCATGGAGCCTGCTTCTCCCTCTGCCTGTGTCTCCGCCTCTCTCTCTATGTGTCTATCATGAATAAATAAATAAATCTTTAAAAAAAATAATAATAATTGACCCGGTAAGACTGAATAGAAGGTCGGATTATCAAAACACGTATACGCTTCTTTCAATCAGATTTTCATTTTTTAAATACATCATTTAACTTGCAAAGTTATACAACGTATCACTATCGTCTATACCTCCTTTGGAAAGAAACATCCTGCACATTAAACTTTCCATTCACCCGATAGAAGGTATGCAGCGTATTCTGGTACAACTTTTCTTTCATTGGGTAAAAGGGAATCGCCTCCAAACATCTTAATAAGCAGCCCTACTACGTAATCTTCCTTGTGAATACAGAGCAGGTAAAAAATGAGATAATACCTGATTTATTGAGGGTAATTCCAGTTGTATACAGGAAATTGTCCACTTTCAAAAACTGTTGTAGGACTGTGAGATAGCCTGTTACGTTGTTAATGTGGTGGTTGTTGGGTAGTTTAATTAAGGCTTTTGAAAACTGAACACTTGGTTGAGATTTGGCATCTGGAAAAAAGGAAACTTCATTAACAAACAGACAAATGCGTATTAAGCAGAGCATCATTGCTTTAGGACGCCTTCACATCTCATAATTATCATCTTAGATTCAGAACGGAAATAAATAAGAAATCCTCCTTCCTTTAGATCCCACAAGGAACCTTTACCCGAGAAACCGCTTCATGCTCCTGCACAGAACTTCCCCCTTTTTTGGGGTGTCCCAGTAGGAAACCACATACTGACGTCAGCCCGGATGGTTCACTGGGGTCTCATTTCTGTCACAGGAGTCGAGTTAACGGCGCCTGCCAGAAAGGGCTGCAACCGACCAAAAACGGCAGGTATTCGATCCATAAATGTTATTTCACGTTAGTAACGTCAACCATCCTTTAATTGAACTCGGTGAGCATACTGATGCTTCCATAATCAATGCATTCTGAACAATTCAGGGCCAACTCTCAAATCATTAAAACTTATCAAAAACATCAACTATTGCTTTGAACCTAAGGTCACTTACTGATAAAGACAGAAGCAAAAAAAAGAAAAAGAAAAAAAGACAGAAGCAATCAGTTAAATTATTAGAATTTTAAATGTAAAGTTTCTAGTTACTGGACAATCCATGATAAATGAAACATAAGATAATTTCTCAAAATCAGCGTATAGTTTACATACGAAGCTAGAAAAATAATACCTGGGAAATAAGGGCTGTAAATAGAAACAACCCATTTATATTTTTCTTGTTTGATTAAACTGTTTGAGGCTATAATCTTATACCTTCCAACCCATCGCTTTACAGATACCAACTACACCTGATCCTTTTAAAACAGGTGTCCTAAAAAAAAATAAATAAATAAAAATAAAAATTAAAAAAAAAATAAAACAGGTGTCCTGAGTTTCACATTAATAGAGGCTGAGACATGAAAACGGAATATAATTCCTGACCTTTCACTGGAATGGGAAAAAAAAAAAAAGTCAGTGGACAAAACTGGAAGTGGATGGTTAAATCATCCCATCAACATTAATTTCGCTGCCACGGCCTTTTAATATCCCTATTCTTAGGCATTGCTTGCTTAAGTCCTGAGAGGTAAAAGGCCACGACACGTGCAACTTCCCTCCAAATGGTTCAGGAAAAAAACAAACAGAGCCGAAGCACACCCAGAGCACGGATACACACGGTAAAGCAGATGGGATCAAGTGTTCTCAACGGGGGAATCGGAGTAGAGGGTCTACAGGGGTGACTGGTCTCTTATTCTTGCAACTTTTCTGTATTTTGAAATTATTTCTGTATTTGAAGCCATTTCAGATACAAAGTCAAAAACTTAAAAAAAAAAAAAAAATATATATATATATATAATGTGCCTTAATTGTGCCGAAGCCCCCGATTTCTTAACAATTGAAAACACGTACACTAAGTGAAACGTGTGGCTAAGTTTCCCTAAGGTTCTGTACGTTCCTGAGGTTTCTGATGTCTCCTGCTCACTTCACCACAAATACACTCAAAACCTAACGCATTTTTCATCGTGCAAACCAGACACCTTTCTGGTCAAATCCTGGAAGAAAACATATAAACACTTTAGGGAAGATGAGGGATTGGGAAGGGGGTTTCCTGCGGGTAGACGGCCCTGCACAAACAGCCCGTCCGCGGCGTGGCTTCCCCCGGGCTCACCTCCCAGGGAGACGAGGCGGGAGGAGGAGGGGACTTGTGAGACCTCAAGAGGACGCGCCTCCCCGACAGGTGTCCCCTGTGGCCTCGCGAAATGCAGAGGGCGGCACGTGCACACGTGCGTACCCGCCTGTTTCATATATTCTGGGGGAATCACAGTTGGAAATGGGCTTCGGAAGAGGACAGCTCGGGAAGGGGAATGACTCAAAACCGAAACAGACTGCAGGGGGCGGGGTGGGGGGGGGTTTCCGCCAAGGCCCAGCGGCTTGGCCCGCAGCCTCCCCTGCAGCCAGGGGCTGCCTCCTCCTCGGGGCTCCAGGCCCCGGCCCCGGCCCCGACGGCCACCGCCCAGCACGCCCAGCGGCTCCAGGTTCCGTTAAACGCATTAGGCTTCTAGAGCAGGGGAGTCGGTTCCTGTCTTCAGGAAATGACTCCAAAATTAATCATGCCCAAGTCTAATTTTTTCCATGGGATAAAGTATTTTAATACTTTTTTTTTTAACTTTTTTGAAACTTTAGAAATAAACGAGATAGCTTCTGAGCACGAGCCTTCCCAAGCAAGTCTTTTGGCCACGACACTTACTGGACTCCACTTCGAACATTTTCTGCCTCTACCGGTCATTCCTACTATGCTTTAGGCCTAACCATTAATTCCCCAATACAAAAAAAAAAAAAAAAAAAAAGAAAAGAAAAAAGAGAAATCGTGGCCATCTGTAGAGGTTTTATGCAAAGTGCAGTAAGAGTGACACGATGCTAGGGCCCCCCTAAGGACCACCGAGGGGGGCTGCGGCTCTTTCTCGTGGCTCGTAAAGCCAAACGGGAGGCGCGGCCTGAGCCGGACCCCAGGTAAGGCCCCGCCGCCCTCCCTGCGGGCCGTGCAGGGCTGTGCAGGGCTGTGCAGGGCAGGCAAGTCCCACCTGCTGAGCAGACACCTCGAGGTCTCGGGCCTCGGCCACTTGGGCGGCAGGTCTAATGCCAGAGGCAGGGACGTGGTGGCCGCAAATCCGAGCGCCCCAAAGTTTTCCCAACCTCGGTCGCCACTAGAGCCCTGGGAGCCGTGTGGTTTGGAAAGAAGCTGAAGCTGAGCATCTCTGCGACGTGTCCAAAAGCCAAACGTTCCCATTCAGGCAGGGGTGGGAGGTGGCGGCGCCCCAACGGCAAAGAGCGATCCCCGCGACACAAAGCCCCGTCCCCACCCCTTCAGACCGGCTTACAGCGGGGCCACCCAGCCCTGACCACTTGGGGTTTTCTCCGCGTCGTACCCAACACGGACTCGTTCCTGAAGCAGGACAGTCCCGCAACCGAAGGGCTCGCCACGGTCACCCGAAGGTCTTCCTTCTGCGCCCAGGAGTGTCGCACTTACCCGCTAGTTTTCCGGTGATTAAGACGGTGTCTTCAAACAGCCATATGTTTGCTTGGCTTTGCGGGAACAGTGAAAGAGTCACTGATGAATATACTGCAAAACAGAGCACAGTTGGAGTGTTTTACCAAGTGTGGGGGGCGCTGGGTTCAGAATGGTCTGTTCCGCAGCCCGAGAAGTGGGGGCAGGGGAACCTACAGAAACAAGGAAAAACAGGGGTAAAGTATGACAGGGGAGGAAAGGGGGGATACCACAAAGTGAGAACGAAAGGTCAGCCATCGCTCTTTTCTTTTACTAATTGTATTTCACTATTTCCTTTTACTAATTGCATTTTCCAGTAGTTGATAGCAAAGTGACTAACGATGTTCTCTAACCCCAGATACATATGGTCGGGTTAAATGCTCGAATAATCCTGAATAATCCTCTATTTCCTCCATAGTATAGCATGTATAGTATAGTATGATGTAGACAGTACTACATATACTATACTTGGTATTTCTTTCTAATGATTTAAAAAATAATCTTGGGGAAAGCCTGGGTGGCTCAGCGGTTGAGCGGGGTCCCCGGGGTCCCAGGATCGAGTCCAGTGTCGGGCTCCCTGCATGGAGCCTGCTTCTCCCTCTGCCTCTGCCTCTCTCTCTCTGTGTCTCTCATGAATAAATAAATAAAATCTTAAAACATAATAATAATCATCTTGGCTCCACAATCCAAGGCTCCCTGAGATAGACACCACATCCCGGGTTGGCTCTGTCAAACGTCCTGCCGGAGGGTGCACTGGTCTTCATCACGCAGCAGGTGTGCAGGCTCCGCGTTGGCCCAGCGGGAGAACAGGTTAACCCAGAGCGGGACAAAGGGTCCCGGCGACCACAGGAGGCCAGATGTGCCCCCAGAAAGAGGCACCCTCTGGGACCGGGGGGCTGACCTGGAATCACGAAATTATTTCAAGATTCATGAGCAAGAACAGATCATCTGAACTTACTACACGTGGGCTCTCGCTTGCTGGCTCTCCTCCATGCGACGGACGCCTTTAGACTTATTAGCAAGAAATTAACAGAACAAGTGGGTCTTGACCTTAGGACAGGGTAAGACCCACTTGCACGGGAATACTTTCACGCTTCAAGATCCTGCAAAGGGCTGTGAAGGAAACGTGGAAGAGAGGACAAGACCCAAAAAGATACGCAGGGACGTATAATGAAATACCCCCTCTTCCTTCAAGGGGCAAAGAGGGCTGCCGAAGCGAAGCGTAATTTCAATTCAGGATGCGTTAGGGAGCCGGGAGGGAGGGAGGCAGTGGCTCGGGCCTCGGGAGGAGGGTCACGAGCGCCCTGTCCCACGCACGGCCACTCTCTCCGGCACACGTAGCGTAAAGGGGGGCAGCCCTGACGGCCTAAGGTTACTAACCCTACAGAGAATCTTCTGAACCCCAGTAAAACGTACCCGTAGATTTCCCCTCACTGACAAAATGTGCCTCATCATAAAGGGAATAAATGTCCACTCTGGAAAAGTTGAGACGTACAGACAAGAACGCAAAGATAGGGATGGTCGTCACAACCCCAGCACAAAGACAATCTTTATTAAATACATCAGTATATGTTTTTCCTGGATTTTTTCCTGTGATTTTTTTTTAAATAGTCACACTATTATATACAGATATTATCTTAAATGAAAACGGGTGAAAATATCTGCGCATAATATGGTGTCCCTCAATAGAAACTTTTCCTAACATTTGCATGGTCACATACTTCATTTTCTTAAGTATCAAGACTTACTGAACCACTATACTAATATATATATATATGTATTATATATAAAGATTTTATTTATTTATTCATGAAAGACACACAGAGAGAGGCAGAGACGCAGGCAGAGGGAGAAGCAGGCTCCATGCAGGGAGCCTGACGCGGGATTCGATCCCGGGTCTCCAGGGTCACGCCCTGGGCTGAAGGCGGCGCCA
This sequence comes from Canis lupus baileyi, assembly GCF_048164855.1. Lineage (NCBI taxonomy): Eukaryota > Metazoa > Chordata > Mammalia > Carnivora > Canidae > Canis > Canis lupus. Next base: position 1,889,403 of record NC_132871.1, read on the forward strand.
CCCGGGCCACCCTATACTAATATATATTTAGTGTTTTCATTTTCGCTGTTATGGCAAAAAAAATAATAATATTTGAATCAACATCTTTGTGTACGAATATGTGTCAATTCTAATTATTTGTCGATCTGATTTTAGGACAGAGCCCCAGCAGTGGAATACTGGTCAATGGTCATGAAGATTCTGAAGGCTTCGGACACACATATCTCTGATTGTTCTCCAGGTGCTTTTGCTGACTTGTACTCCCACCAACCCGGCTTGAGAATGCCCATCATACCTCACTTTGTCAATACCGAGTATGTTCAACTTTTCTTAAACTTTTCTAAGGTGAAAAAACTCTAAGAAATAGGTATGTCGGGCAGCCCAGGTGGCTCAGTGGTTTAGCACCGCCTTCAGCCCAGAGTGTGATCCTGGAGACGCGGGATCGAGTCCCACGTCGGGCTCCCTACACGGAGCCTGCTTCTCCCTTTGCCTGTGTCTCTGCCTCTCTCTCTCTCTCTCTCTGTGTCTCTATGAATAAAAAAAAAAAAAAAAAAATCTTTAAAAAAAAAAAAGAAATAGGTATGTCTTTAGTGTACAAATCTGAGACTGTTAGGAAAATAAAACGTTTTGTCACGTTTAGTGACAAATCATTAGTTTTTTCTTGTTTTGAACATCGCCAGGCCGATTTTGTCCATTTATCTCATTTAGCCAGGGCGTTGGGTGTTTTTTCACTAATTTGTATGAATTATTTGCCTATTAAGAATATTACTCCAAGGGGGGCCTGGGTGGCTCAGTCGGTGAGGCATTCAACTCTTGGTGTGGCTCAGGTCGTGACCTCCGGGTCCTGAGATCGGGCCCCAGAGTGGACACCAAGGTCAGCATGGAACCTGCTTAGATTCTCTGTCTCTCTCCCTGCCCCTCCCCCTCCTCCTGTGTTCTCACTCTCAAATAAATAAGTAAATAAATAAATAAATAAATAATAAAATCTTTAGAAATATGTTACTCCTTATTGTTTCATATTTTTCCTTAGACATACTTCCTGAGATATAATTGACATGGAACTTATTAGCTTCAGGGGTACAACGTAACGATTCAATATTTGTATATGTGGCAACATGATCGCCACAGCGTCTAGTTAGCATCCACCACTATACGCAGGCACATTCTCCCCCCGTGATAAGAACCTCTAAGATCTACTCTCTTAGCAACTCCCAAATATACAGTATGGTATTATTAACTATAGTCACCATGCTACATTGTACCTTTTTTTAAAAATAGTGAAATCTACTTTTTATGATCTCTTACATTGCTTTAAAGTTTAAGTAGACCATCCTAATAAAAAAAAAACAGTAGTTTTTATTTTTCTTATATTTAATATGATTTGATTTTCCACATTTGAACTCTATGAGCAATATATTTAGAATATAAATCCAAATTCATTTACTCCAAATAGTTAACCAAAATATCCTAACACTACTTACTGAATATTGAATTCAGCCTTTTCTCTCTGACTGATAATGGTACCTTATCATAGATTACATTTTCTAAAAAAAAAATATATATATATATATTACATTTTCTTCTACATGCTACCATCTGATTTGTACCACAGTATCACAGAGTTTTAGTTGTGTAGCTATATAATATTTTAATTACTTGAAATGGCAAATCACCTCTAATAAATATTCTTTTAAAATTATTTCCAGGCATTTTTACACATTTATTCTCCAAGGAGTATCCTGCTACATTTTATTTTTTTTAAATGCATTATCTATAAATTAGGAAGAATTGAAACTTTTACAATATTCGGGTTTTCTAAAGAACTATAACATTTTGCCATTTATTTAGATTTTTAGTTCTTTTTTTAATTTTTTTATTTATTTATGATAGTCACAGAGAGAGAGAGGCAGAGACACAGGCAGAGGGAGAAGCAGGCTCCATGCACCGGGAGCCCGACGTGGGATTCGATCCCGGGTCTCCAGGATCGCGCCCTAGGCCAAAGGCAGGCGCTAAACCTCTGCGCCACCCAGGGATCCCTAGATTTTTAGTTTTGTTAAGGTTTTTTTTGTTTTTGTTTTTGTTTTTTTATGATAGTCACACACACACACACACACACACACACACAGAGGCAGAGACACAGGCAGAGGGAGAATCAGGCTCCATGCACCAGGAGCCCGACGTGGGACTTGATCCCGGGCCTCCAGGATCGCGCCCTGGGCCAAAAGCAGGCGCCAAACCGCTGCGCCACCAAGGGATCCCTGTTAAGGTTTATCAGTAACATTTGGTCGTTTTATTTTCCCTAACACATGGTTATTTCACACTTTTTAAAGATTTCCCTGCATATTTTGTTTGTTCTTGTTCTGAGAGGCATTTCATGTCCCATAACTGGTAACTACTTCTGGGATATAAGAATGTGTACTGATTTGTACCAATGCTTATTCCACACTCAGTAATTCTGTCAAATTCCATTAATTTCGGGAGTTTTAAGATTCATGCTTTGTAATTCTCCAGGGATGTGATGATAACGGAAAATAGTAATGGTCTTGATTCTTTCTTTCTCATAGCCATTCCCCTTTTTTGGTCTGTTGATCTATTTTTGCTGATAAGAACTTGTATAATGTAAGATTATACGGACATCTGTGTTCAGCTTATTTTAGTAAGATCATCTCTAACATTTTACAGTTAAGTATGATTTTGAGATATTCGCATGTCAAGGAGATCTTTGTGGTCCTAGTTTTCACGGAGCTTTTTCTTAGGCACAGATGATGAACTCACGAGATGCACTTCAGACAGTTGTCGATGTTATCATCTGGCAGTTCCACTGGGATCTAATAGGGTGTGTAAAGTTAACAGAGTGACACATTTGGCATCCTTATAGTCCTGCAAAGAAGAAAGATCCTACTTGGTCTTAACAGAAAGCTATATTTAAATGTGGTGAGATTCTTTTTTTACTATTCTGTTAAGGATTTTTGTACTTAGAATATAAGTTAGATAGATTGGCCTACAGAGGAGCATTTGTGTATATGACAGAGAGAGGGCACATATGAGAGCATTTAATTTTGCACTACCTTTGTTAGGTCTCAGAATCAAGGCTGCACTGGTTTTATAAAATGATTTGGAGTACCTTTTTTTTTTTTTTAATAGCCTTTGAATCAAGCTATTTTTACTCAGAACATTTTATCCATGGCTATTGGCCTACCTCATCTAAAAACAACATAGTCATTTATATGATCGCAAAATTGTTTACTAGGTTTTTTAAGATTATTATCATCCAATTTGATAGGGAACCAATTTGATCAAAACCAATTTGATATGGTTTAAAAGATTTTAGAGGGTGGCCTGGGTGGCTCAGCGGTTTAGCGTCTGCCTTCAGCCCAAGGTGTGATCCTGGAGTCCCAGGATCGAGACCCGTGTTGGGCTCCCTGCATGGAGCCTGCTTCTCCCTCTGCCTGTCTCTGCCTCTGTCTGTGTCTCTCATGAATAAATAAATAAAACCTTAAAAAAAAAAAAAGTTTAAAAAAAATAAAAATAAATGAAAGATTTTATATTTTTTCTTCTTGTACTTCCCTATTTGTTCAGATTAACGAGATACACACGTAATTTATTTTATCTCAAAGAACTAGCATTTTGTCAACGATCTCTTCTTTATATTTTCTAATTAATGCTCATCTGCTTTTATCTTTATTTCCTTTTTCCCATCTTACTTTTGGTTTCTTTCATTATTCTTCTAACTTTCATTTAATGAATAATTGTGCTTGATGTCTGTCTTTAAAAAAAAAAAAAAAAAAAAACTAAAGCATGGAAGACCACGAATTCACCTCAGACATATCCCCACTAGATTTCTGAGTCATGATTTTATTAAATCTTATTCACATGAAGCTTGGTTTACCTAGTTCACTTTTTCATTTTCTTTCTCATTCTAAACTTGAACGATGTCTCAAGAACTCAAATGTTTCCAATATGAAACCAAATAAAGCATCTAAATCCTAATTTAAAAATGAATTAACATAACTAAACATAATTTAAAAAAATTAACCATCACAATTTTTAAAAAAAGCAAGCAAGCAAGCAAGACTGACTACCTCATGTATCACACTTCCAATCAGCCAGACCTACATTCTAGGATTACAGATCTATGGTCTGTACCTCCCAATATCCAAGCAGTCTCCCTAAGTCCTATTAATTCTTATTTTTCCCTCAAATTTATTGAGCTATAGCTGACATGACAGTGTAAGTCTGAGGTGTGCATGATGATTTGATAAGTGTTTATCCCGTGAAATGATTACACAATAATTACCAATCCTTTCCTCAGTGAGTCTCTTGCACTCACCTTCTCTTCATGCCTCTCTCGCATCAGGCTCTCGTTACCGTCCACCAGGAGCACAAGCAGGGCTTTGGAGCAAGGCTCCCTGACTCCACCGTAGCCCTGCTTTTGGCCTAAATGTCATACACTGTGAAGTAAATCCAATTTCCAAACAACTTACAGTTTTTGCACTCAGGAATCTGTGATAACTGCCTTATTTTTCAGCACATAAATCTAAACTTTTTGTCTCCTCTTTTGAGAACATCCTTTGGTCATCTGGCCCAGCCTGCGTCTAACCCTCCGGCATGCCAAGCCCCCTCCGCCACCTGCAGACAAGCTTTGTCCCTGAGCAGAGCTCTTGCTCAGGATTCCTTCAAGCCTTTGTGGGGAAAAAAAAAAAAAAAAAAAAAATCAGGGCCCCTGGCTGGCTCAGTGGGTGAGCATCTGCCTTCAGCTCAGGGCATGACCCCGGGGTCCTAGGATCGAGTCCCACATCAGGCTCTGCAGGGAGCCTGCTTCTCCCTCTGTCTGCATCTCTGCCTCTCTCTGTGTGTCTCTCATGAATAAATAAATAAAATCTTTTTTAAAAAAATCATGTTTTCTTCAAACTGGCTGTCCTTCCAACGTCTCTGTATTGACTTCACATAGGTTTTCTCAGTTTCCGTTTACCAGAATGGAATGTTTGCCATTACATCTACCAGAACATAAACTCCATTTACATTTAGTAAAGGCAAGACCCTACGTAAGTGCTTACTTGGCATTTTTCCAGTCTTCCAAGGCAGGGGAGTCAACACGTAGCCATCTTTGTGAGCGATAATGGTTAAGCTGAGCCCTAATTTGTAGGGTACTTTAATCAACACTGCTCCATTGTCCGTAGTTACTGCGGAGTTTGTTTTCGTGTAGTTCACAAACACTTCTACGACCGCCTGACTCAGGTACTGACGGCTGATGATGTCATTCACCTGCACTTTCAGCATAAAGACAGACACTGGAAGAGGAAAACAAGCCAGAAATGGCAGCGTGTTAGATCCCAGAATGCTGTGTGCTATCACTCAAGACATCCGAATAACAGCCCCAAACTGCTGATAAAATCTGGAAATCCATATATGTATGGATGGATTGCTAGGACGAGGTATAAAAACATCCCGACTAATTCATTATTCCTCCTAAAACTGAATAAGTAAAATTTGAATTTATTGTTAATAAGACAGTATTCCAATTTTTTTCTACCAATGAAAATTATAAAAATAAAAGGAAGCAGGGAATAAGGGGACCACAGAGGTTCTCTCTTCAGAAAAACACACTTTGACTTGGCCTCACTAATTTTAATGCTATCCATTAACGAACTCAAACTATAGTCCACGGTCCTAGAATAAAATGCAGTCTCCCCAAACCTAGTGCGGGGCTAGCTCCTTTATTTTGTGCTGTTGCCTGGAAAGCAAAGGGACGTGTTTCAAATGACAAGATATCAAAACGACATCGTTAAAATATCAAGAAGCCTTATCTGTTAAATAAACATAACAAAGTGTAGTAAGGTAAGAAATTGAGAACAATCAAAACCGACTTGTTTCTAACTTAAACCTCCAGCTTCACAGATCTTGATAACACGCTCGTGAGTTTCCCAACACTGAGGTCTTGTTATAAAAGAACTTGTGTCACCACGGAGATGCCTTTGCAGAGCCTGCATCACAACACCTTTGCCAAAGATGCCTTCTCTTGCACCATTAATGGTGCAAAAGCCATCCCTAGAGACGTGACTTGGGGGCAGCTACTTCTCAAAGGCCCTTTGCTCCTCTGTAAAATCAGAACAGTCAACTACTTTGAGGTTGAAATGAAATCATGCAAATAATGTGCTCAGCACAGTGGTTGGTTGTCACTTATTATTAATAATAATAATCAGTCCGTAACTGGAGACCCTCTCAACACACATCAGAGGCATCAGTAAGGAATCACGAGGGCAGCCCGGGTGGTTCACGGGTTTAGCGCCGCCTTCGGCCCAGGGCGTGATCCTGGAGACCCGAGATCAAGTCCCGCATTGGGCTCCCTGCATGGAGCCTGCTTCTCCCTCTGCCTGTGTCTCTGCCTCTCTCTGTGTGTCTTTCTTGAATAAATAAATAAAATCTTTTAAAAAATAAAAATAAAAATAAGGAATCACGGGGGGCGGGGGGAGGGACACCTGGGTGGCTCAGTCGGTTAAGGGTCTGACGCTTGGTTTCCGCCCAGGTCACGACCTCAGGGTCCTGAGATGGAGCCCTGCATCATTACTATTATTACTTTTTATAGATAAATTCAGGAGTATCAGGTATGCTAAGCCTTGGGCTTTAGCACCTGCTGTTCCTTAAATTATTTAGCTATTTTCTCATCATTTTGTAAGTTTAGCCCATTGCTCAAAAAAAAAAAAAAAATGTTCGTAACACTTAAAATCAAAATATGAAGAAGGACTGGGGATAAACGCGTTCCTGATGCCAAGCCTCGCAGGTCTGTTATCACAAAAATCTCACTGTACCTGTGACACCTGTGATATCAAGTCCGCTTTGCCAGTGAAAGCATGAGAATCCAGACGGGTCACGCGGACCCACCCAAGCCTCACACATGGTCGAGGCCTTGTCAGCCCTCAGTGTCCCTGCGAACGACTGCGAAGACATCTTCAGGCCCTGCAACAGGGAGTCCTGGGGTCCCACTACTCAAGTCCATTCACGGAATACAGCGTTGCAGCTGCTGAGCAAGGCTTGCGTGACACCAAGTACACAGGACAAAAGGGCGCTTGTTCCCCAAGGCACAGGCTCAGGCTAACCCGCGGCCTCACACTCCAGTGGGAAACGCAACTGGGGTGAGCGCATCGGTAAATGAGAGGTGGTACTCCATGCCCCACGACGGCTGCCCGGGGCCCAGCTGTGCGGTGGGACGGCCAGCAGCTGCCCCTTCAAAACCAGTCCCCCAGCCATACAGCCCCTGCCCCGGGATGAGGCCAGCAAAGGGGCCCGGGAGCCGCCAGGAGGTACCCCTGTCCCTGGGCGCCCCGGCTGGTGCCTTCGCAGGCCTGCGGGCTCCGGGGCTGCGGCCCGGCCTCTGCCGTGGGTGTCGCCTTCGGGGTCACGGTCAGGGTCACGGTCAGGGTCGCCGTCCAGTTCCTCCCCCCACCGCAGGCCCCGGCCCCCGCAGCCAGAGTCACACAGGGCAAGCACCTGTACCTGCACCCGCACCTGTGCCAGCACCAGCACCTGCACCTGCACCCGCACCCACACCTGCAGCCACACCTGTACCCGCACCTGCACCCTCATCTGCACCTGCACCCGCACCCACACCCGCAGCTGCACCTGCAGCAGTGTGGGGGCAGCCACACCCGCACCCACACCCGCACCTGCAGCCACACCTGTACCTGCACCCACACCCTCATCTGCACTTGCACCTGCACCCGCACCTGCAGCCACACCTGTACCCACACCCGCACCCTCATCTGCACCTGCACCTGCACCCACACCCACACCCACACCTGCAGCCACACCTGTACCCGCACCCGCACCCTCATCCGCACCTGCACCCGCACCTGCACCTGCAGCGCCGCGGGGCTGCCGCAGCCACCAAAGGCCGCTTCCCGGCCCCGTCCTCCCCGGAGGCTGCGGAGGGAAGGGTGGGCTTGGCGCCAGGACAGGACCCAGGGGGGCGGCGCCCGAGGGCGCGGGCTTCATGTGGGCACCCCCCCCCGCGGCCCGGCCGCCCGGCTCCACAGCACGCAGCAGCGGGAATCCTGAGCTACTCGTCTGCTCCGAACACCCGCTCCCGAAGTTCTCAGCCTCGCAGCCCAAGCCCGAGCGCAGCAACCGGAGCTAAGCGCCTGCGGCCACCCTGCGTACCCGCGGCCCCGTCCCGCAGGAGGGCCAGCGGCCGAGGCCTCCCGAGGGCGGCTGCTCCCGAATGTTCTCGGCGCCCTGTAAGCCCCAGTGGACGCTTCTGCTGCTCCTCGGCAGCCCCATGTGCGGGGCTCAAGTGGATGAGGAGTCGGCCGGTCAAACCCGGGGGCAAGTGCTCTGCAGAGGCCCACCCAGGCCCGCACAGCACGGCGGCCCCGAAGCGACGCTGGCCCAGCGCGGGTCCCCCCACAGCGCCGGGCCCCGGGGCTGCCGGGAAGCAGAGGCCGCCCTGGCTCCGAGCGGGTAGACGAGGTGTCGTGCTCACGCTCGCACCCCCAGGCCCGGTGCTGAAACGTGACGCGTGTTGTCCAGGGTCACCCCAAGACAGGCCCGCACCCCCGTCCCCGTTTTACGGCCGGGAAACCGGCTAATGCACAACTCGGGAAGCGTCGGGGCAGGTCACAGGCTCCTGCGACTCCAGGGCCCAAGCACTCCAGGGCCCCAGCCCGGGTGGAAAAGCCTCAGGCGGGGGTGCCGCAGGCCCTGGCCTCCCGGGGGGGTGCACCTGCCGCCCGCGTGGCCTTGCCCCCGCCCCCGCCCCCACCGGCTGTTGGGTCCCAGCCTGAGCAACAGCAGCAAAGCAGCATTTAGGACAACAGACACAGGGGCGCCCGGCGGCCCAGCCGTTGAGCTCCTGCCCCTGGCCCAGGGCGTGACCCCGGGGTCCCAGGATCGAGTCCCGCGTCAGGCTCCCTGCCTGGAGCCTGCTTCCCCCCCCTGCCTGGGTCTCTGCCTCTCTCTCTCTCTCTCTCTCTCTCTGTGCCTTTCATGCATAAATAAATAAAATCTTTAAAAAACAACAACAAAGACAAAAAGCCTCAGCGGGAGGCCTGCCCACTGCAATTCAAGGAGCCCGAACACTTCCCTTTCCTCCAAATGAAGGGAAAAGTCGTCCAGAACCGCCTGCCCGTGACTTAAAGAGGAGGCTGCTGAGTCCAGGAGGCAGACAGGGCTGGCGGCCAGAAGGTATCCACGTACACCCACCTCTTACCTCTCTGCCTCCTTGACGATCCCCCCCCTCCCCGCCCAGGCCTCTCCTCCAACAGAAACACTTCGGCGTTTAGATGGGGCAGATTCTGTGATTAAATATATAATCCTCAGCCACAGGGGCCCCGGCCTCCACGAGCCACCCACTCTCCACTGCACTCTGCAGCTTTCCGCGCACTTGGTATTTTCCCTGTCACTTAATTATAATCATTATGTGTCGCCCACATAATCTTCTTCTCAATATGTCACTGTTACTTTTTTTTTAAGGTTTTATTTATTTATTCATGCGAGACAGAGAGAGAGAGGCAGGGACACAGGCAGAAGGAGAAGCAGGCTCCATGCAGGGAGCCCGACGTGGGACTCGATCCCTGGTCTCCAGGATCGCGCCCTGGGCTGAAGGCAGGTGCTAGATTGCTGAGCCACCAGGGCTGCCCCCCCAGGGCTTTTAGGAGCGGTTCGGTATCAAATGATTCCAGCTGAACACCCAGCAAACACGTGATCTAGATGCTGAGAGAAACAAAGGAAAGCTAAAGTACCCGCGGATGAGGATGAGGATGAGCACGGTGCTCGGGCCGCCGGGGAAAGTCTAACCCTCACACGCTCCAAACGCCCGTTAGGTAGTGAGAACCACAAAATCCAAGAGGCTGCTCCACACGTGCTCCTGGAAAAGCACGTTAGAACAAGACTGCATCGGGATCCCTGGGTGGCTCAGCGGTTTGGCGCCTGCCTTTGGCCCAGGGCGCGATCCTGGAGACACCTATTTTCACGTTTCTCCAGGACAAAACTAGCCCTGCTTCTTTTCCATTATATTTCAAGCATCTACAATGACTTCGTATGGAATGATCTTTTTTTTTTTCTTTAAGGAATATCATGCTAAAAACCTGCTAGCTTTATGAAGAAGCTTTTGTAGACGGATCACAGATCAAATTTTATGTAGAAGAGACTCTAACGAATTTTAAGGTTTCAGTGAGGTTTATTAAGCACGCTCTTGAGAACTAGAAATGAAAAGCATAAAAATTAAAAAAAAGAAAAGCATAAAAATATACTGGGATGAAGTGGTTGGTGGGGGACGAGTGGAAATATTCACCTACGGGGTCACCTGGGGGCTCAGTCTGTTAGGCGTCTGCCTTGGGCTCGGGTCATGATCTCAGGGTCCTGGGATCGAGTCCTGCATCGGGCTCCCTGCTTCTCCCTCTGTCCCTCCTCACCCAGCTCATCATGTTCTCTCTCTCAAATAAATAAAATCTTTAAAAAACACAAAATATTCACCTACATTATCTCATCCATCAAATATTCATAGCCCACTTCGGGCTAGATCTGCACTAGCAGGTATTGGGGACACAAACATTAAAAAGACACAGTGTTGGGACGCCTGGGGGGCTCAAGGGTTGAGCATCTGCCTTCGGCTCAGGTCGTGACCCCGGGGTCCCGGGATCGAGTCCCACATCGGGTTTCCTGGGTGGAGCCTGCTGCTCCCTCTGCCTGTGTCTCTGCTTCTCTTTGTGCCTCTCAGATAAACCTCTTTAGATAAAATCTAAAAGAAAATAATAATAATATGTCCATCCTGAAAAGAGGTACCTGTACCCCCAGGTTCACTGCAGCATTATTCAGAATAGCCAAGATATGGGAAGAACCTAAATGCACAACAGTGGATGAATGAATCAAGAAAATATCTATACGTACAGTGGACTATTACTCGACCTTAAAAAAAGAAGGAAATCCTGCCGGTTGCTACAATACGGATGGACCTGGAGGATGTCATGCTAAGGGAAATAAGGCGGACACCGAAAGATAAATAACATTATGATCTCGCGTATACGTGGAATCCAGAATAATGAAGTTGATAGAAGCAGAGAGTAGGATGGTGATTGCCAGGCCTGAGGGGAGGTGGACGTGATGCTCAAAGTACAGTAAGTTCCAGTTTTATAAGATAAATAAGTTCTCAGGATTCGCTATCCAGCACAGTGCCTACTGCTAATGATGCTGTATTACATATTTAAAATCTGCCAAAAGGGTGAATCTCTAAGTGCTCTTACCACAAAAAAAAAAAAAAAAAAAAAAAAAATGACAATAATACTAATAATAGGGATGGGAAGAAACTTTGCAAGGTGATGAATATGCGTATGGCCTTGACGCTGGTGGTGGATTCACAGGTGTAAGCCCAAACGCGTGGAGTGTGTACATGGAACATACACAGCTTTTTAATGTGTCAGTCATACCTTGATAAAGGTGGTTTTTAAAAATATCCAAAAACGTGAATTTAATATTTACTTTAAAATCAGTTTGCACCATCATTTCTGAATGGGGACTATGTCAAACATTTTTAGTCCAGCGCCTGCCCATTCACTCTCTCCGGTTTTCCATAATCTGACTCTTTTGGTCCATTACAGTAGAGACTTTGTGGTGAGAACCCAGAAGATGACAAATTTCTGGCCACGGCCCAAGTCAGGCTTTGTTCATTCTTCACCATTTCCCTACAAGATACCCAGTCACAGAAATCTTAATTTAGAGCTGACCATGCAAATACTTTTAAGACATAAATGGAAAACATCCGGCCCCAAACTTAAAGGCCCGTGTATTTAAGACCTTCAGGAGAGACAGACGCAGTCGTCACGGTTGCCTGCGGATGAGTCTGAGGCCACAGTTCCCAGTGAGAGATACATGATCACACCGATTACAACCACAAATAACTATTAAAATTCCTTTTGGAAATTAATACTTTGCCTTCCTCTTCGTAAGAACATTTAACTTGGAGATTTGGACTAGAGGATAATGCTGACGACGACGACGTAGCAAAACTTGCTAAATAAATATAAGGCAACTGTAGTACAGCAAAGATCAAATGTAGAATTTTTACTCTTACTGTTACAAAGCGATACCGACTCTTTCTCCCAGGGTCCCCAGCACCATTTCCCTATTTTAATTGGAAGGGTCGAAAGTTGAGGAAAAAAGCAAGGACGACAAAGAAGCTTATAAAGACAAAGGACCATATTGTTCCATATTCTATAAAGCGGAGCGGAAGGGGCCAGGGCTGCAATGGTTTGGTCTTTACAGCTCTTCACATATGGACACACGGCCTTCTTCCTTTACAGGAACAAAAGAGGATCCCCGGGTGGCTCAGCGGTTGGGGATCGGCCTCCAGCCCAGGGCGTGACCCTGGGGACCCCGGATCGAGTCCCACGTCGGGCTCCCTGCAGGGAGCCTGCTTCTCCCTCTGCCTGTGTCTCTGCCTCTCTCTCTGTCTCTCATGAATAAATAAATAAAACCTTTAAAAATTAAAAAAAAAAAATAAAGGAACAAAAGACGGCTGAATTAAAACAAAACGAAACAAGCAAACCTCGCTAAAATAGAAAAGCCTCCTTTTCATCGCTTAAGTACCAGACTGGGTCCATGATTCTCAATGGCTCTGGAATTGAACAGAAAAAAAAAAAAACAGAAACAAAAAACAAAAACAAAAAAAACAAAAACTGTTCCTGCTTGAAGCAGAAACAAATTCGTTTGCAGTAAATTAGTATTACAGAGAAAATGTCGAATCTAAGAAGGAATCAAAGAAAGAGAATAAGGACATTATCTCCAAAGGTGACACATGTTACAAAGCAAATAAAAAACACATTTTCTCCATTACGACCAGAGGCTTATTAAGTGAGTAGGAATCTCCAAAACGAGTGGCGTGGGTAACAGGAAAGAGTCCTTCTGACTTAAGAAGAAGCACACAGCGCGGGCGCCTGGGTGGCTCAGTCGGTTAAGCAGCCGACTCTTGATTTAGGGGCTCAGGTCCTGATCTCAGACTTGTGAGTCCAAACCCACTTGGAGCTTCATGCTGGGCAAGGGGCCTACTTAAAAAATAAAAAATAAGGGCAGCCCGGGGGGCTCAGCGGGTTAGCGCCGCCTTCAGCCCAGGGCGTGACCCTGAGGTCCCCAAATCGAGTCCCACGTCGGGCTCCCTGCATGGGGCCTGCTTCTCCCTCTGCCTGTGTCTCTGCCTCTCTCTCTGTCTATCATGAATAAATAAATAAATTCTACGGGCACCTGGACGGCTCAGTTAGTTCAACGTCTGACTCTTGAGTCGGGCTCAGGATATGACCTCGGGGCCCTGGGACCAAGCCCCCCTCGGGCTCCAGGGTCAGCAGGGAGTCTACGTGTGGAGTCTCGCCCTCTGCCCCTTCCCCACTCGCATGCATGCTCACGCTCACTCTCTCAAACAAACAAATCTTAAAAAACAAGAAAAAAAGGGGGGAAAAACAAGAAAAGCAATTATATAAAGATGAGGTTCCACCAATTATTACTCAACTTTACATCATCTGTTGGATAATACTCTCGTTAATTAATCACCAAGAAATCAAAATTGGAGTTGGAAATAAGACTGGAAACACGTAACAGAGATGAAAACAAAGCAAAAGCTGCTATCGGGGAGAAAAAAAAAAACCCATTTGGGAAAATAACGAAACATTTTTAATATAAATAGTATTTTGTGAAATCCACTGCACAAAGACTTGTGTGTCTTGGTAAATCGCTATTAAAAGGAATAAATATCCATGAGGAATCTTTGACTAGTTCGTGTTTTCCCCCGGGTGTGTCAAATATATTGACGAAGGCGCGTGGGAGAAAGGGGGGCCCTGGAGAGCCATCGCTGCTGCCTGTCACCGACGTGGCGCCGGGAACTGTGCGGGCCGTGCGGGGTGTGCGAGGCGGGGCTCGGCGGCCGCTGGAGGTTCCCTTCGGTCGCTTCCCTCGGACGCACAGAGCCACAGCCTCCTCTGCCATTTAGCGGCTCAGCGTCAAGCACCCCAGGTGGTGGATCTCCGAAGCCTGGAGGGGACCAGCCGTCCAGGGAGAAAGGGAACCCACTCGGTGCTATGTATAAGCCGCCCGGAAAAGGATTCAGCCACCAAACTAAGAATATCCCCGAAACACCCCCCAGAAGTCCCTCCCCCCAGGCTCCCAGCCAGGATGCAGAAGCTGCAGAGGGCCCAGGACCGCCCCCTGGGCCGCCCAGCGCCAAGCCGGGGACCCGCAGCAGGAGAGAACACACACGGCGTCCACGGCGCGGGCCTGGGCTCCGGGTCCCCACCCGGCCCTGCCAACCGCCTGCGATGGGCCCTGGTCCTCGCTCCCGCAGGCCGGGTCTCCCGAGTGCGGCCCTGCGGGGCACCAGCGGGGCACCTGCGGGGACATGCAGGGCACCTGCAGGGCACCTGCGGAGCACCTGTAGGGGACCAGGGGGCACCTGCAGAGCACCTGCGGGGACCAGCGGGGCACCTGCAGAGCACCTGCAGGCTGCCGTGCACCCAGCTGCCCCCCCGGAGCACCTGTCTCTGCCGCCGCCCAGGGCTGCGGGGAGGAGCGTGCACGCAGGCCGGGCCCCAGTAGGGGACCACCCGCTCCAGGGCCACCATCACCCCGGGGCGGCCCCGGCACGGCCTGACACAGGAGGCACCAAACACCAGGATCTGGGCCCTCAGGTCCCGAAGTGCTCCCCGGGCCCCAACAGGCCCTCACGTCTCATGCAGGCACCACAGTGGCATCCGCGGACCTGGCGCGGCCCGGGACCCGGAAGGTGCACGGTGCTCCCCTCCAGTCACAGGCAGGACATCACCGGGCGCGGGGGGCAGCGACTGCCCGACACCAAGCACAGGCGTGAAAACGGAGGAGCCCCGGGTCACTGTGCGGAGCCCCCGGGTCACGGCGGGAGGCACGAACGAGTCACACGGGGGCTCTGAAGGCACGCCCTCCTACAAAGGGCCCGCTCCCTGAGTTGTCTTAGTCTCAACACTCCCAGAAACCCCTGGTTTTCAAAACACAAGGGTGGCAAAGCCCCCGTGTCCACTTGCCCCCCCTCCCTGAGCGCGTGGCTGTCGGAACGGACATTGGGTGAAATAGTAAACGAGCAGCCCGCGAAGCCTCAGCAGGGTCGGCCTTCCCAGGACCCCACTCCCCGGGCCTAGGGCAGCGGCTCGCAACCTGGGTAAACATGAAATCATCTGGGGAAACCTTTGCTAGAGCCCAGCCCCTACCCCGGTCCAATTAAGTCAGAATCAGCGCAGATGGGGTCCGGGGAATCACATTTTTTAAAAGGTCCCAGATGATGCTAATTCACAGTCAAGCTGCGAACCACTGACCCAGGATTAAAAAAGCAAGCACGTCCCAGGGGGAGAGGGAGACGACCTAAGGCCATCCTCTTTGGCTCCACTGTCCTGTGTCTTTTAATATAAAAGGATTTAAATTACTTATGTTGGGGCAGCCCGCGTGGCTCAGAGGTTTGGCGTCTGCCTTCAGCCCAGGGCGTGACCCCAGGGTCCCGGGATCGAGTCCGCTGTTGGGCTCCCCGCAGGGAGCCTGCTTCTCCCTCTGCCTGTGTCTCTGCCTCTCTCTCTGTGTCTCGTGAATAAAATAAATCTTTAAAAGACAATCAAAAACTGAAATGTGTAGTTTTTGTAATTAGAATAATTTATTAGGGGATCCCTGGGTGGCTCAGTGGTTTAGCGCTGTCTTCAGCCCAGGGCCTGATCCTGGAGACCTGGGCTTGAGTCCCACGTCGGGCTCCCTGCATGGAGCCTGCTTCTCCCTCTGCCTGTGTCTCTGCCTCTCTCTCTCTCTCTGCATCTCTATGAATAAATAAATAAAATCTTTAAAAAAAATTTTTTTAAATTACTTATGTTGGACGGCAGTGGGCTCGGTGGCGGTCCCCCCTTTGCTGGCCCCACAGGCGCGAGCACCCCAGGGAATCAGAGACGCAGGACCCGGGCACGAAAGAGCCCCCACCTCAGGCTGCATCTCCTGATAGTCGTTGCCACTGGGTCTGTCTGCGTCCTGCTATTTAAAAGGGGTTGAAAAAAATAAAAAATAAAAATAAATAAATAAAAGGGTTTGGCTTCACTCAATATTTTTTAGTAGTTTTTATTTTCTAACATATATAGAAAATTTAGAAAATAGAGGGAAAAAATAGAAGAAAAATAAAAGCTATTTCCTAATTCAATGTCTCAGAAGTAACTCGGATTCCATGTGGTCCTTTGTTATTTTTTTTTTGGTTGTTTTTTTTTTTTATAAATTTATTTGTTATTGGTGTTCAATTTGCCAACATGTGAGACATGTGGTCCTTTGGAAAGCATACTGGGAAAAGGAATAGATTCACCAAACTAAGATTTTGTTGCGTGTACGTGTCACTACGTATATGGTGATGCAAGCGTGACGTTAGGCGGGAAGGAAGGTCAGCAAACTGATACTGGCCCCATCACCCGGGTCGGGGGTCAGGGGTCAGGGCAGCAACAGGACGCGCTCGCTCGCATTGCAGGTGGGAGAGAAGCGGCCGACGGAGCCAGTCACGAGCTGCGTGAGACCACGGGTCCGTGGTATTAAATACTCGTGAAAACTGCCACATTTTATTACTGAAGAACCTTCTCTGGTTCTTGGACTGTTCGTTGGACCTTCTCCCATTAGCGTTCGCTCAGTCGCTTCTATTTCTCACGTTTGCCAACGATGCTCTACTTAGAAACCCAGGCACCTGCACGCTCCTCTGAAATCTCGACTATTTCCTTGGGAGGAGAAATAACAGGTCAAGAGTATAAACGGTTGAAAGCTTCTCGACTTGAGTCACTGAAACGCCTTCCAGAAAGCGATTCCGGTTTATACGGTGAACGGGGCAGCCACGGCGGGCAGGTGAGCAGGTGTGCCCCCACCTGCCCAGGGAGCTCGCGCGGGAAAAACCAACCTTCAGCAAAGCTCCCAAATCATCCCAGTTTCCCTTAAACAACCTTCAGCAAAGCTCCCAAATCATCCCAGTTTCCCTTAAACAACCTTCAGCAAAGCTCCCAAATCATCCCAGTTTCCCTTAAACAACCTTCAGCAAAGCTCCCAAATCATCCCAGTTTCCCTTAAACAACCTTCAGCAAAGCTCCCAAATCATCCCAGTTTCCCTTAAACAACCTTCAGCAAAGCTCCCAAATCATCCCAGTTTCCCTTCAACCAACCTTCAGCAAAGCTCCCAAATCATCCCAGTTTCCCTTCAACCAACCTTCAGCAAAGCTCCCAAATCATCCCAGTTTCCCTTCAACCAACCTTCAGCAAAGCTCCCAAATCATCCCAGTTTCCCTTAAACAACCTTCAGCAAAGCTCCCAAATCATCCCAGTTTCCCTTAAACAACCTTCAGCAAAGCTCCCACGTCATCCCGATTTCCTTCCTGCTCCCGCAGATTCCCGACTCACGCGCTGCCCCGTCCGGCCCACGTCGCAGGCGGGAGGGCCCCGGGGAGGCCACCAGGCCCCGCAGCGGCCCGACCTCGCCCTCTCCTCCCGGGGCCCTCCTGGCAGCGAGGGGCCCGGAGCGGCCGCAGCCCCTGCCCGCCCGGCCCAGGCGGCCCTCCCGGGCTCCGAGGCCAGCCTTCCGCAGCCGCGACCCGCATCTGCCCCACGCTTCTCGCCCCCCGTGGTGGACGCAGCCTCCGTCCTGCAGCCACACCTGAGGGGGTCAGGGGCCCAAGCCGCAGGACACGCAGCCGCCGCGGGCCGGGGAAGTGTAAGCACCACCAGCCTCTCATTAAGTTATGGGGCGGGGGGACGGTGAAAAAGCAGCAGGAAATGGGGCGATGGAAAGCTTCTAGAAGACCTACCGTATGGGACGATGCGCAGGCAGCAGGGCCCGTAGGAGAGGAAGGTCCGCGGGTGGTGCTGCCATGGTTCCCAGACGTCAGGGATCGATTCCTTCACTCGAGGAAGCCTCCCCTGAGCACAGGTCACTGATCTGACCTTTCTGGGGATTCTCTTCTTTTACTCTAAGACGCTTACAAGAAGTCTGTTTGTGGGAAACTAAACCGCCTCAAATAAGATATTTTCACGTGAAAGGCAAATTATATAAACATGATGGAATAGAGTAAGTGATACCGGCCAAAGAGTCTTAGAGCAGATTTTGATGAATGATCCACACTTGTGAGTTGCCAATTAGAAAAAAAGACTTCGTTTGTCTTTATCGCTGCTGTTCGGCAGGGGGACGTATCACACATTTTAACCTCCACTTAACGGATCTGGAACGACGTGGGTAGAAAAGGAAGCCCAGTGCAAAGAAGAGACTTCCCGTGTTCAATAAACTGAGCAAAACACAGTCGGCACTGGGCGCCGGCGGGACTGCCCCATTCTGAGCTTCTTGTCTCTCTCGACTCATCTCAAGTCCCACAAACCCATTTAAAGTATTATTACTCTTCCCATTTTAAGAATGAGGAGACCGGATTTTTAAAAAAGGAAACTGGGGGTTCCTGGGGGGCTCAGCGGTTTAGCACCTGCCTTTGGCCCAGGGCGTGATCCTGGAGTCCCGGGATCGAGTCCCGCGTCGGGCTCCCTGCATGGGGCCTGCTTCTCCCTCTGCCTGTGTCTCTGCCTCTCTCTCTATGTCTATCATGAATAAATAAATAAATCTTTAAAAAAATATAAAATAAAATAAAATAATAAAATAAAATAAAATAAAATAAAATAAAATAAATAAAATAAAATAAAATAAAATAAATAAAATAAAATAAATAAAATAAAATAAAATAAAATAAAATAAAATAAAATAAAATAAAATAAAATAAATAAAAGAAACTACCCAACCCTTCATGGTGAGAAAGTAGTGAAGACACTGTGGGGCTCATTAAAGATATTATCCTTTCTCAAGCAGAAAGTTGAGGCGTCCAAGAGGTGATATCAGCCATCATGGAAGATTCCAGAACATTAGATGAGCTCATTTGGCCTTCTCTTCCCTACCTCAAGCCATGCCAAAGCCGTACAGAGGAAGATTGATGACCAAACTCGGCACACTGCTTTTTGCCACCCCCAAATCTGAATACACGTTTCCCCGAAGAAGCTACATAACCCAATTTCTGAAGCAGTCAGCGCTAAAAACAAAGCGTACATGCAAGAATAAAAGGGATAGCCTCACTCCTAGGACTGGCTGCTCGGTAACCAGGGTAACAGGTAGACACGACAAGAATTAAATAAACATGCTTAATCGACATCCGGCTCTACGGCCTTAGAACCATAAAACGGGTTCGAACCTCCTTTGACCCATGAATCCCCGACAACCTGCTCACTGCTCTCCTCTCCATGGGGCAACCACTCAGCGTCAAACATCAGTCGCCAGGCGGGTCCCCTGGGCTCACAGCGCCTGCAGCAGCCACCCAGGCAGGTGGCCTGGGCTTACAGGGCCTCCAATAGCCACCCAGGCAGGTCCCCTGGGCTCATAGGGCCTCCAATAGCCACCCAGGAGGGTCCCCTGAGCTCACAGGGCCTCCAGCAGCCACCCACGCAGGTCCCCTGGACTCACAGCACCTGCAGCAGCCACCCAGGCAGGTGGCCTGGGGTTGCAGGGTCTACAGCAGCTGCCAGTCGGGTCCCTGGGACTCATAGGGCCTCCAGCAGCCACACAGGCAGGTGGCCTGAGCTCATAGGGCCTCCAATAGCCACCCAGGAGGGTCCCCTGAGCTCACAGGGCCTCCAGCAGCTGCTAGGCAGGTCACCTGGGCTCACAGGGCCTCCAGCAGCCACCAGGCAGGTCCTCTGGACTCACAGCACCTGCAGCAGCCACCCAGACGGGTCCCCTGGGCTCACAGTGCCTGCAACAGCCACCCAGGCGGGTCCCCTGGGCTCACAGCACTTGCAGCAGCTGCCCAGGCAGGTCCCCTGGGCTCACAGCGCCTGCAGCAGCCACCAGGCAGGTGCCCTGGACTCACAGCACCTGCAGCAGCCACCAGATGGGTCCCCTGGGCTCACAGCACTTGCAGCAGCCGCCCAGGCAGGTCCCCTGGGCTCACAGTGCCTGCAGCAGCCACCCAGGCGGGTCCCCTGGGCTCACAGGGCCTCTAGCAGCCACCAGGCGGGAGGTCTGGGCCACCAGACGGGTCCCCTGGGCTCACAGGGCCTCCAGCAGCCACCCGGGTGGCAGAAATCCCAGGAGGCCAGCTCTGACCCTCAGGTCCCCATCACCTCTGCTGAGAGCTCGCTCCCCAGGCTCTGAGCTCAGGTCTCAGCTGGAAAAACTCTCTAAAAGTTCAGCCTCCGGCTCTGCCGGGAAACCTGTACCTGCCAGCCAGGCTGTCCCTACTGGTCAGCAAAGGAGCCCGCACTCGGTCCTTTGTTTCCGAGGTGAACTGGTAGTGTCCCCCCGACACCCCGCACGCCCCGTCAGCCTCAGCAGACCCGGAGCACAGCATCGCCCACAGTAGAATGATTCGCTGACATCCTTCTAGGATAGTCCTGCGGCGTCCTTCACACCTGTATTACATCGGCAAGGACCATTTTCTTTCTTTTTTTTTTAGGACCATTTTCATCTTAAAAGCTTTGAAAGCAGTATTACTGTATAAATAAATAATTCAGGAGAAAAGAACACGTATTTAAACCAATCTGATGCATCCAATACAAATTCCTGTACATCCTGCATTAAAGTATAGCTACTTTTTAAATGTTCTAATAGTTCTTGAAGCCCACAGTGAACTAAAAACAGAATAAAGAATGTAATGTGTACAGGTATTGAAGGACATTTGAAAAATTGATATTATTTCGTCTATGTCTATACCTCACTCCTTACACAAAAATAAATTCCAGATGGATTAAACACTTAAATAAGAACAGGAAAACTTTTAGAATTAAACTCAGAGGGTTTTTAAAATAACATTAGATTAGGGAAAGAACTCGTAAACTGGATACATAAATGCGACGAATAAAAAATTTCGCTACGTCAAAATATCGAAAATTTTCCACAAAAAGACTCTAAAGACTCTAAAAAAATATTGGTAAAAGACAAGCCAGACACTGGGGAAAGGAATCTGCAAAAAATATAAACTACAAAGATTGCTGTTCTAAAGATATGGGAAAAGTACAAAATCTAAGAAAGAAAAGGGAGAAAAAGAAAGAAAAGAAAAAAGAAAAGAAAAGAAAAGAAAAGAAAAGAAAAGAAAAGAAAAGAAAAGGGAGAAAAACAGACCATGCCTACAGAAAAGACATCTCACAGAGAAGAAAAGTAGAAGAAAAATTTGGAAAAAAAAAAATGTTAGGCGCCTATATCCTCAGGAAAATGCAAACCCTACAGCTACGTTCGAGAAGCACTTGGACAGACCTGGAAACAGGGAAAGTGCACGCCCATCCCATGTGGCGATTCGATTTCTCTGCACGAAGAACATATAAATTCTTGGACTCGTGTGCAAGCAGACACCCGCTAGCCTGAGCCCCGTGCGCTGCAGAGACAGCCTCGCCGGGCGCCAGCGTGCCCTTCTGCTACCGCCAGGTACCGCGCAGCAGGTAAGCCGGCCTAATGGTGTTCATGTGCCGACAAGTCCCCCAACCTGCCGTCACATGAAAAAGAAAAAATCAAACTGCAAAAGATACGTATGTACCTACGCCTGTTACGGTTTTCTGAACAAACAGATGGACACTTCAGGATAATTGTGATAGGACATATAAGACCTGATCATAATTCTGGATAATGTGGATAAAAGGAGGAAAGTGGGGCTTGATGCACCCTCCATTTCTATTCCTTAGAGAGGGAGAGGAAAATCCGAAGCAAGTGCAGCCCAAGGCTAATACCCGGTGAGCTGGGAGGGGAGCGGGACGTGCATCCTACACGACGGCGCGGCCGCGTCTGAAATGGTCCGTGATTAAGATGAAAGTGTCTTAAACCAAAGCGGAAGCAGGAGAACCTATTCGTACCGTGAAGATGCGAGTCACTTCAAAGGCACCAACCCCGGGATCCCTGGGTGGCACAGCGGTTTGGCGCCTGCCTTTGGCCCGGGGCGTGATCCTGGAGACCTGGGATCGAATCCCACGTCGGGCTCCCGGTGTATGGAGCCTGCTTCTCCCTCTGCCTGTGTCTCTGCCTCTCTGTCTCTCTCTGTGTGACTATCATGAATAAATAAATAAAATCTTTAAAAAAAAATAAAGTCTTTAAAAAAAAAAAAAAAAGGCACCAACCCCAAATCCTAGGCTGTGTGTCCCGCCCCGGGTTCCACGAGCCGAGCCTCCTCGCAGGTGCACGGGGGACGGCGGCCACACCTGCCCGGGCCCGTCTCCGGGGACCCCACACCGGGGCCGGGGCCACCGCGAAGGAGCCCGCGTCCTCCCCTCCGGGCCCAGCCCCTCCAGGGTCCCGGGGGCGCCTTGCGCTGCGCTGCACATGGGGCCCGGCCCGGAGCAGCACCTGCTGCGCAGCCTGGGGGCCTCGGGGGGCCGGGGAGAGCCCGTCGCTGCCCCCCCGCCTCGGGCTGCACCGCATTCAGGCTCCGGGCGTCCCGGACCCAGGAACACCTCGTGTAAAGGCCCATTCGCGCCTGCGGCGGAGCCCGCGAGGCTGGCCCAGGCCGCCAGGCCGAGGGGGGTCCCAGCTGCCAGCCGGCGCCGCCACTCCCGCCCGCCACTGCTGCCCACGGAGGACGGAGGACGCGATGCCCACCTGCTCGCCCCTGTCGGCCCTTGTCCTCCCAACCGCCCGCGGCCGGCGTCGCCGAGGTCTGCACACGGGCCGCCCGTGGCCAGGAGTCTTGGCAAGGCCCCGCAGCGCTCCACCTGCCCTACCTGGCCCAGGGCTCCCCGGGCCCCCACCGGCCAACGGGCGCGGCGAGGACTGCGGAGACTCGCTCCTGGCGTGCGCTGTGCAGCTCCGGCCCAGGGCCCCCGGGGCTCACGGGTGAGCGGCTGCCTTCGCGACCCCGGGGTCCTGGGTTCGAGTCCCGCATCGGGCTCCCCGCGTGCAGCCCGCTTCGCCCTCTGCCTGGGTCTCTGCCTCTCTCTCTGGGTCTCTCATGAAAGAATAAATAAACTGTTTAAAATAAAATAAAATAAAATTCTAGTCCAATCTTTCATCCCATCTTTTAAGGATAGATGCTTAAATGTGTTTTATTCGGGAATGTGGCTGACAGCAGAAGATTCTGAACCTGTGCCGTGCAACTGCCCTACCAACTCCAGAATTCAGTCAGCCTCGGGTTTCACAGAATGCGATCCTCTAAAACCAATCAATAGGTTAATCAATCAGCTGCTTCCATTAGGATTAGGATGTGAATGACCCTCTGTGCTGTGGAGGAGCACCTGGCCTGGGGAGTACCTGGCCGGGGGAGTACCTAGCTGGGGGAGTACCTGACCTGAGGAGTACCTGGCTGGAGGAATACCTGGCCTGGGGAGTACCTGGCCGGGGGAGTACCTGGCTGGGGGAGCACCTGGCTGGAGGAGCACCTGGCTGGAGGAGTACCTGGCTGGAGGAGTACCTCACCGGAAGAGCACCTGGCCGGAGGAGCATCTGGCCGGAGGAGTACCTAGCCTGACAAGTACCTGGTTGGTGGAGTACCTAGCCTGAGAGTACCTGGCCTGAGGAGTGCCTGGCTGGGGGAGCACCTGGCCGGAGGAGTACCTGGCCGGAGGAGTACCTGGCCTGACAAGTACCTGGTTGGTAGAGTACCTAGCCTGAGAGTACCTGGCCTGAGGAGTGCCTGGCCGGGGGAGCACCTGGCCGGAGGAGTACCTGGCCGGGGAGTACCTGGCCAGGGGAGCACCTGGCGCTACTAGAGGAAACACGATTTACGCCTCCTCTCTATAATCAAAAATACATAAGATTTCGCCTGCCTCGCAGCAGAGGCCTTTTCTGAGGAGAACGTTCGCGGACACCGTTCGACCAGACAAACACTCCTCCCCGACACCCGCAAAACATTCTCGCTCCTTCCATAGAGAAAAAACACTATCCAGTGAATACAAAGTTTTCCGAAGAACCAGAGCCAGTATCATCGGCCTGTTGCACCTGAGCATATTCTCACTCAGGCTAAGATCTCTGGATGGGAAAAAATAATAATAAAGACTAGTGTGTGAGTTCAGTCTTTTTTTTTTTTTTTTTTTTTATGATAGGCACACAGTGAGAGTGAGAGAGAGAGAGAGAGAGAGAGAGAGAGAGGCAGAGACACAGGCAGAGGGAGAAGCAGGCTCCATGCACCGGGAGCCCGACGTGGGATTCGATCCCGGGTCTCCAGGATCGCGCCCCGGGCCAAAGGCAGGCGCCAAACCGCTGCGCCACCCAGGGATCCCGTGAGTTCAGTCTTAAAAGCCAGTTTGTCTTCTCAGCGGAACGGCGACAATTCGGAGCTCGCGGCTGAACCGCTCGCCAGGCTTTGCCCACTTGCTCGAGGACCTTCAGGGGACACTTGTCGCTCGGCTGGTGTAACGGGAAAGCGGTGACCTTACCCCACGGTAGGCTGCAGGACTTCCCATGACAGAAACACTTAGGCGCGTGGAGAGCCGGACTGACCAAGGAACACGAAAGCCCATCCTGCCTCGGTCGCTAGGCGGGTCGTGAGGGCGGCAGGTCACCGTCCCCGTGGAGCTGCGCCCACGGGAGCACAAACGACAGCAGGCACCCCGGCGGCCCGGCGCTGCCGCTACGAGAAGCGTCCTCCGGGAATCACGCTGCCGGACGGGCACCCGCGGGCCTCCAGGAACGTCGCACGTGTCACCAGATACTTGGCAACAGCTCTGCGGGCGCACCTGCGGCCCGGGCCACGCACACGGCATCCCCCGACAGGGGGACGCGAGGCCACACGCACCCTCTGCCCCAACCAGGGACGCGGGGCCCGGGCGCAGACCCACCCTGCCCCAGCCTCATCACCCCCCGGTCCCAAGGCCGCCCCACCGGCTCTCCGTGCCCGGGATTTTCCAGGGCAGCCCCCCTCCCACCCTCCAGCCGTGAACTAATGTTCAGCTCATCACCCGGCTCTTTAGTGCCGACAAGCGGGTTTGGTGTCGGGCCCTCTGGGACAGACGGCTTCCGCTGGAGGGTCTTCGAGGCCACAATCACTGAGGGCTCTTGTTTGCCAGGGCGACTTAGAAACCTGTTTATCATCAGTGGCCGCGGGGCAGTATTTTGAGGAGATGAGAAGGTCCCTTCTGCAAACCAGCTCCTGAGCGAGGGACGCGAAGGTGGGAAGAGGAACTGGGGCGGGAGTGAGAGGCATGAGAGTCTCATCATGGTGCAAACTGTGACAAAACAAAGTGTGAGAGACAAAAAAAAAAAGAAAAAAAAAAGTAAAAATGGAAGGAAACAGAAATATAGGGCAGGACAGGCCGGCCTCTATAGAGGGCCCAGGTGTAAGCAATCCACTTCGGTAGGTCAGTAGCTTGACTGCGCGACAGCTCTCCATCCTAAAGCATCACAGCATTTCTCAATTCATCCGCTTCAAATTCATTTTAATACCATCAGCATTTATCCCAAACTCCTAAGTCTAAGAACAAACACACACACACATATATATATATATATATATATATTTTTTTTTTTTTAACAACCATACGTTTTGGGAGTGCCGACTACGTGTCGAGCCCTGTGATGGGCATGAGGAGTAGATACACGAATAACGAAAGATACTCGGATTTCCTTCGATGCTCCTGTCAATAGGTACAGTCAAAATGACACTATGGATCAACACACTTTCCCTGAGCGCTTCCTGAGCACGAGGATTCCGGGGCAGGAAATGGTGAATGCACACATCTGTGCCCAAAGGGAGTTCAGAAGCTCAAGAGAAGGACAAAATAAGCGCACCGGGAACAAGGACAGACTAAAGCACCAGGTTATCAAATACTGTGTCTCCAAATAGAGGCCCGAAGTGATCTAGAAGGAGAAAAATAAGCACGGCCTGGAAGCTCTGTGGAGCAAGTGGAGCTCAGCCAGCTGGGCCTGGGGGTAGTTAGAGGTGACAGAGGGAGGCAGGACAGTGCCCCTGGGGAGAGAGATGCCAACACATTTAACATCTGCGTGGAGCTGGGACTCAGGGCAGGAAACAACATTCGGGGCCTGCTCTGGCTTCTTGGTGATCAGAAACCCAACCAGAGCCTGCTGAGGCAAAAATGGGAATTTATCAACTTACACAGGGAAAGGCAGTGCAAGCCAAACACGAGGGTAACAGCTCTGTGGCCAGGCGCGGGGAACGCCTGGACCCGGGAGCTCCACCTCCGTGTACGGCTTCTCGTCTCCGTGCACACGGCGAGGCGCAAGGCTGACGAGAACGCTTAGGCCTCACGTCTTCTCATGCCCACCACCAAACGTGGACGGATGCGGGCAGCGGAAGAAACGGGAAGAGATGTGCCAGAGAATTCTACGTTATGACCTCGCCGAAGTTACTTGTAAACAATCGACTCTGGCTGGAAAGACATGACCAAAGAACAAAATGAACTGGAAGCCTCGCAGAACGTATTCCGGGGAGTCACGGACGACAATGCTACCTTCCCGCGAGGCACAGGCGTAGCACAACGAGGTGCACCTGTAGTGTAAATAGAGCGTTACCTGCACAGATGTAACAAGCCAACCACACAGAGCCCTTAAAACTTTGCCACATACGGTCTATAAGATTCACTCATTCGTTACTTGAAGCCCTACCGTCTCCTCGTTAATTTTTATACAGTTCACTAAAAAGTCGTTACCTATTTTACCATTTCCGAAGGATTACTGCTTGTCCAGTGACCTACATGTTGAGAGAGGCAGGCTGACACTTGCAGGGATCAAAAGTCAAGAGCCACACGGCTACACTTTTTTATTTTATTTTATTTTACTTTATTTATTTATTTATTTATATGGCTACGGTTTAATTGGCTCCTCAACACCAAGTGTGTGCACGTGCATGTGGGTGCGTGTGCGTGTGTGCGCGCGCGCGCAGAGATAAAGAAAATTGTAACAGAGATAAAGCAAATACGACAAAATTTTGACAACCGGTGCATGGTGGTGAAGGATACGCAGATATTCATCCTACTATTTCAATTCTTCAGTACATTTCAAAATATTCATTACAAAAAGTTGGAGGGAAGTGGAAGCCTGTCAGAAGACTTCACATTTGCATGACAATACAATGAAAAGCTTAAGAAAGCAAAGCTGCAGGAAGAGGCCCAGCAGTAAGGGATGGTCTGAGTGAGAGGGAGGAAAAGAAGAGGGAGACCTAATGAGTCACTACTACAGACCCAACATATGGGGGGGGGCGGTGGCGCGGGGCAGAGCAAGCGGCTGTGAACAAAACGGAAGCAATGGATATTAAAGACACTGTGGTGCGTACTTGAAAGACCTCACGGAGTGACAGGTGAGTGTAAGGGGGGGATGCCAGCTTCTCCAGGTCAGGTGATTACAAAAAGGACCGAAGAGATTCAATGGGCGCCATGGGGGTGGGAGGGTGGATCTGCTGGGTTAAGACCATGTCTTCCATTTAGTAGATTTATAAGTTGCCTCTTCCATGTAAATATAGTTCACATTCTGAATGGCGAGGCATGTGGCACGATGGGTAAACGAGAGCCCCGAGAGACAACACACCACACAAGAGCCCCGGGAGGCAGGCAGGCTGGGGCTCTAGCCCAAGGGAGAACAGCCACGGGAGGCCCATATGCTCTCCCTGGTGAGCCACCTGTTTCAGCGTCTCAATTCCCCCAGCCTGGAAGAGTGACAAAATTTCAGGAGCTTAAAAAAAAAAAAAAAAAATTAAGAAACTGCATTACAGAAGGCTTCAGTGGTAAGAGCAAATTTCAACGATATCCACAAAAATACATCAGTGCCTATAGCTTAAGTCACGGCGAGGCCCTTCCTCCTGCTTCGGTAGACTTCAGCTAAATGGCCTCTTGCTACGAGCACATCTCTAGATTAACCTTAACGGAGAAAAACTCCCTGAACACATAAAATTCCTATCTATTAGGGTTTCATAAACTTTCTAATTTAGCAAGACAACAAGCAGCGGCTTCGTGTAATTACATTTTGTAAAAGTCTCAGTTTGGATGGTCAACCATCGTTAACAAGATATGGGTTAAG
This sequence comes from Canis lupus baileyi, assembly GCF_048164855.1. Lineage (NCBI taxonomy): Eukaryota > Metazoa > Chordata > Mammalia > Carnivora > Canidae > Canis > Canis lupus. The sequence continues at coordinate 1,917,355 of NC_132871.1, forward strand.
TCGCTTTTTTTGGTGGGGTGTGGAAATGGAATTTGGGGCCACTGGAGGGGGAAGAAGAGGAGCCAGGGTGTCTTCATGACAGATTTGGGGAATGGCCACCAGGTTGGCACAGATGGGAAAGAAAGACGTTATAGGAGGCGTCAAGACACATCGGGCCTGGGACGCCTGGGCGGTGCAGCGGTTTGGCGTCTGCCTTCGGCTCAGGGCGTGACCCCAGGGTCCCGGGATCGAGTCCCACGTCGGGCTCCCTGCATGGAGCCTGCTTCTCCCTCTGCCTGTGTCTCTGCCCCTCTCTCTCTCTCTCTCTCTCTCTGTGTGTGTGTCTCTTATGAATAAATAAATTAAAAATCTTAAAAGAAAAAAAAAAGACACATCTGGCCTGCACTCTGTTCATATTGAGGACGGACATATTAAGAAAACAGCACAATTTGGCCAAGGTGGTGACACGCCATCTGTTTTAATGGCAAAGTATTTGTGCTATCAACATAAATGCAAAAAGTACTGATTCCTAGGTCACGGCAAATCTACACTGGAAGAAACGGGCTTAGGCTTGAATTCTGAATTCCATTCCTCTATTTAAGAGACAAGAGTGTGTCATCAGTCCGGTGTCTTCAAGAAATTCATGCACACTGTGGAAGAACCTGCCTTATTTTTTTTCTCTTTTCTAAAAAAAAATCTCGAAATGATGAGTCATAAAAGCAGGAAATAAAATTCCAGAGAATACCAAAGATAAAAGGGAACAGAAAGAAAAAAAAAAAAAAGGAACAGAATTACATTGTTATCACAGAAAGAAATGGGGAAAAAAAAAATCTAAATCAGATGTAAGAAAATCATCTCCTTCATTTGCCTTTTTACATCACTTTGAAACGCACTTGCAGAGTGCTTTCTTCCAGGAAACAGACCAAACGATTTCCCCTAAACCTGTGTCTCCGCGGTATCCTCTCCACGCCTGCAACACAGCACTTACCACGCTCTATTCTCATCTACGGTCTCTTGATCTAGTCCCCACTGGGTGTCCTGTGCAATCAGTGGTGAGGGAGCACCTGGCTAATAGTAGGTACTTGGTGAGCTTTATTTTTTTTAAAAAAAAAGGATGAATGAAATCAGTCACTGTAGGAATCCCATATATTACCTCTGGCCCCATATATAAACCAATATACATTGTACTGAATTGGAGTACACACGTTTCCTTTTCCCATATATATACTTTCCAAAGAGGCACTCTCCTGATCCCAAACGTGTAAACCTTGGCCAGTTCTTTCCAAAAGCCCTACAGCCTCTTCCCTATATGATGCCCTTTCCCTTTATATCCTCTGTAGAGAAGCTACCTCAAGCATGGGAATGAAAGAAGGAATCTAATTAAATATTTCTCTACATGGGGTCATCCGCTTATTCCATAAATATTTACGCGGGACTACAACCCCAACCAAAACAATTATTGCACCTGGTCTCATCCGGCTTCTAATCTGGGGAAGGCAGATACGGAAATCCGGGGTGGGTGCCTGGCTACAAATCAACCGCCTACATTGAACAAGCTTACGAGAGCACATCACCGAGGAACCCAGCTCAGTTTGGAAAGTCTAAGGAAACCTGTTTAGAAGAAGTAGCATTTAAGCTGACATCTGGACTTTGGGTGAATTAGTCAGGTGAACCCCGAGCGTGTGTGTGTGTGTGTGTGTCAGAGGCCCCGAGGTCTCACTCAAGGGGCGGAGAACTACAGCTGAGACTGGAATAGTAAATCCTGCAAAGCTTCGTAGGGCACGTCCAGACCTTTGACTTGGTTCTCAATGTCCTGGGAAGCTTGATCAGATTTGTATTTAAAAATAAAACGACCCCTACGGGGTGGGGAGCAGATGATCCCCGTGGTTGCTCTGGGGAACGTGGATTTAGAGCATCAAGAATGGACACTGGAAGGCCATCCGTATGCCGATCTGAACTACGGCTGAAGAATAAACGGAAGCGGGGCAGGGGCAGGGGCAGTGAGGACGGGGAACGCGACCAGGGGAGGAGGACTCGGAGACAGGCGGCGTCTGGTGACAGGCAGATGAAGGGGGACGTGCAGGCGACGGCAGGAGGGTACCCCGGCTCCCTCGCGGCCCAGCGAGGCGCTGCATTGGTTTTTAATAACAAGAAGCAAGGAGGGAAGGTTGAAGAATGTGGTCAAAGTTAAAAACTCCCACTTCTAAGAAACATAAATTCCAAGGGATTATAATTAAAGAAAAGAATAAAAGAGGAGATTTTTCTATTCTGGAAGGTGTGGGGGGAAAATGCAAGTGTCTAGTTTTAGACGCGCTTACACGGAAACACCTGTGATATACCCACAGAAAGGTCAAAATAAGTGGCCGATATATACGGGGTGAGCTCTGGGGAGTCTCAGCACGGAGATGGCACCTAAAGCAACGTAAGGGGTGAGACCACCTTGTGAGACGGGAGTGAGAAGACCGTGAGAAAGCGTTAAATGAAATGAAACCATGAACTATCTTTTCCTATTGTTGTGTCTTGGGATGTAAAGATATTTTAGCGACCTATATATTGCGGCATCAAACACTTCATGATTGCGATATTAGTCCTCGAGCATTAGTTCTTAAAAACAGCATAATTCTTGCCTAGCAAATCAGCCAAAGCCATAGACGTGATGCTGTATTACCGGTAGGAGACGCCGGCGGAGGGAAGGGCAGTGCATGGGTCAGTACATCTTCGTCCGCCTCCGTCAGGCCGACCTTTAAGCTGCTGGATCCGTGATGCCCCCCCTGCCCCCCCACCCCCCAGCAGCCCCTGCAGAGCTCCGGACCCTGAGCCGGTCCTTACGTCCACGGAGCGGAGCGGTCACAGGGAGACCTGCGTTGGCCAGCGGTGCCTATTTCTTTTTTGCAACACATGCTGCTGTCCCTTTGGAACATCAGAATGTGTTGAAACACAAATCTCTCCAACCGGATTTTCAAATGGAAGGAAAAAATTCTGCGATATAAAGTCGTCCCTCAAAACAAACTCCGCACTCTGCTGACCCACTCTCCGCAGCATCTAAACTTGCCCAATGTAACCAGTTATTCGTGAAAACCAGGGGAGGCATGCATCAAAAAGGGTGAGTAGGAAAACCAGACAGGTTTCCGCGGGTTTACAAACACTATTAACTCAGAAAGCCCAGAGCAGCTCTGGGAACGGAAGCAGCAAGTCCAACTGCCGGCGGACTTAAGGCATTATAAGCCGAAATGACTATTTTGACCCCAAAGGTGTTTAAAGACCAAAGATTAATACATGGTTTTTTTTTGGTGGGTGGGGAAAGGCTTAGGATTTTATAAATGCCTTCTTGGGGAATTACGAACCACCAGGGTAGGTCCTCCTCTGCTAAAACTGATTGAGGTTTAGAATCAGGCCTAGAGGGATTAGATGACTCACAGAATCATCAGAGCCCTTATTAAGACTATTGACTTAATCTCAGTGACCCCATCCCTCAGTGGAAAGGCTAAAAGCCAAGATGCAGAGGGTTTCGGGGCTGACAGGCAAAGACTCGTGAGCGGAGGACTTTTTCGGGTATAAGGCATCCCACCAGTTAGTTGACCATACAATGGAACGTGGACATAAAGCAACGCGGAGCCGTGCGACTCAGCCCAAGGTGTCTGCTGCGCATGGGTGGCCGTTCCCCAAATGGGACGGAGAAGCCAAGGGATGAAAGGGGACTGCCCAAGGCACGTGCATCCGAAGGCACCAGCTGTTTTAAGGGGTAAGGCCTCCCGGCAGGACCAGTCACGCTGCTGTCCCACTCACGAACCGGACCGGGTGCGGAGGGCAGTGAGCCCCCCCCACCCCCCGTACACCCAGGAGGAGGGACAGCCACAGCCCGTGAGCACCTTCCACTCCCCGGACCCTCCCTCGTTCTCGTCCCGGGGAGTCAGACCACTCCAGACTCCTTTCTCTGCAGACCCCAGGTTCACACCCCGCACTCACCCAAGCTCGGGCAATCACGACCCCTTCCCTGGTGGAAAGACAGTGGCCCGGAAGCAGCTGTAAACCACACGTTCTCTTGATTCTCCTCACTCAACTCACAAACGTGAATCCGTTGACGGGGAAAGTTTAGCGGATTTAAAAATCACTCATCTTGGTCATATTTTTCAAGGAAATCATCAAATTATCCTTGCTTATCAGCCTTATCAGACTCTGTACCTGCCGGGGGGCACCTCGACGTCTGTTCTAGCTCCCATCATATAGACGTGGGTGGCCGTTCCATCCCCACCGGGCAAAGCACTGGGGGCCCGGTCATCTCTACCTCGTCCTAGTTCCAAGAGCAGAGGATTTCAAAAGGGCTTATTATAATCTGCAGAGTGAAAAATTCGTATTCTTAACTATCACATATATATTTTTTAAGATGTTATTTATTTACGCATGAGAGACACCGAGAGAGGGGCAGAGACACAGGCAGAGGGAGAAGCAAGCCCAATGCAGGACTAAATCCCAGGACCCCAGGGTCACGGCCTGAGCTGAAGGCGGCACTAAACCGCTGGGCCACCCGGGGATCCCCTACTATCACATATTTTAATTGATATTAAACACTGCTCCACTCTAAATAGCACTGGAAGTTCAGATTAGCTGCTTCATACCTTAGTATTAAACAATTTTCTTAAAAAATAAATAAATAAATAAATAAATAAAATAATTTTCTTGCTCGTGATTATGAATGAGAGTTAAACTGATTAATTTGGGGAGTAGTAAATCATAGCTTTGCTGCTCAAAGTCCAAAAACTAATAGCACAAGTACATTAGAAATTATACTCTGACAAGTACTTATTTTATGAAGAGACGTCTCTAAATGCAAATATCTGGAACACACCAATTCATTTAAATACAGAAAACAGATAGATATTTTGCAGTATGTTCAAAGTGTTGAAGAAATAGAACCCCCTTAACGATACTGAGCATATTTTGACAACTTAATTTCTATCATTTCCAAAAACAGGAGAGCAAGCAAGGGTGGAACAGGTCACAGGATCCAGTTAGCCGGCGATTCCAAGACACCTGCGACTTCTCATCAACTCCCAGGCATAGTTAGTCCATCAGGAAAAACAAACCGTCCACGCGTCCATCCTGCTTCTGTGTCTGTTATAGAGCAGCGGACGAGGTGGGTGGGAATAAAACCACGGATGCTGGATGTATTTTATCTCAGAAAATCCAAAGGATATGGAATTCGACAACATCCCCGGAGTACTTGCCCCAGGGATAAGCCAGGGCCCTCACGGCGGGAGCTCCGCGTTGAGTCTGGGCATTTCCCCCAGCTTCCAGCTAACTGGTCCCCTAAAGCCAGCGAGCATTCAGCTCCACACACACGAACTGGTATTGCCGTCGCTGAGTAAGCGAGTCCTAAAGGTCGGCAGAGCTAACAAGTCAATGAAAACGACGTCGTTCTTGATTCCTATTTCTTTACTGAACGGAAGCAAACCTGAACCAAGTGCAATAACTGATTGTGCTAATGCATACTGGCCTCTCAATTATTTTGGTTAGAAAAGCTCCTTCGGAAAAGAAGTACACGAGACAGAAATCAAGTTCTCGCTCCCACAGATTTAAGATTTCATAAGTTAAGATTTCATAAATTAAGATTTAAATCTTAATCTGTTTAAGACATAGAATCTTAACATGGAGATCTCTATTTAAGGTTTTTGTATTTATTTATTTGACAGAGAGCGCGAGCACAGCAGCAAGGGGAGCAGTAGGTGCAGAGGGAGGGGAGGCAGGCCCCCCCCCACCCCGAGCAGGGCGCATGATGCGGGACTGGACCTCAGGGCCCAGGATCCTGCCCTGAGCACTGCAATGCTACCAGGCCTCAGCAAGCCTGGGCGTGGGTGCAGCGGGACACACCGGGCCCGGGACACTCTGGTTGCCTGGATCCCAGCGGCATGAGACATGGTGGCAGGGACACAAAGCGATTACCTCATCCTGACACAGGTGACCCGATGTGGAAGGAATCCCCTCCCGGGAATCACAGGGCGCCCAGGAGCTCCGCAGGCCTGGGACCTGGGACCTGGGACGCCGAGGCACGGGGATGCTGCTCACGGGGCTATTGCTCGCAGGGTGCTGCCTTCAAGAGGCATCTCCCACGCTCTTTGAAGCCCACAGCAGCCCTGAGAGCTTCCGATGCACTGCCATCAACACCTAGCTTTCAAAGTTCCAGAATTTTCCAGGTAAATACTATGAGGCATACCTCTCCCCGAGCTGATGGAAAGCACCGTACCCACTTCCCAGCCAAGGCCACTGGGTGCAAAGGAAATTAAGACGCATGACACTAAGCCACAGGGATGGGCATGACAGGGCAGCTGACCCAGTTCGCCGGTTGCTGGAGGAGAACCCAGGTCAGTACTCTAAAGGAGCAGCCAGGTCAGTACTCTGGAGGAGCACCCAGGTCAGTACTCTAAAGGAGCACCCAGGTCAGTACTCTGGAGGAGAACCCAGGTCAGTACTCTGGAGTAGCACCCAGGTCAGTACTCTGGAGTAGCACCCAGGTCAGTACTCTGGAGGTGCACCCAGGTCAGTATTCTGAGGTAGCACCCAGGTCAGTAACCTGAAGTAGCACCCAGGTCAGTACTCTGGAGGAGAACCCAGGTCAATACTCTGAAGGAGCACCCAGGTCAGTACTCTGAAGTAGCACCCAGGTCAGTCCTCTGGAGGAGAACCCAGGTCAGTACTCTGAAGGAGCACCCAGGTCAGTCCTCTGGAGGAGCACCCAGGTCAGTACTCTGGAGGTGCACTCAGGTCAGTACTCTGAGGTAGCACCAAGGTCAGTACTCTGAAGTAGCACCCAGGTCAGTACTCTGGAGGAGCACCCAGGTCAGTACTCTGGAGGTGCACCCAGGTCAGTACTCTGAAGTAGCACCCAGGTCAGTACTCTGGAGCAGCACCCAGGTCAGTACTCTGAAGTAGCACCCAGGTCAGTACTCTGGAGCAGCACCCAGGTCAGTACTCTGAAGTAGCACCCAGGTCAGTCCTCTGGAGGAGCACCCAGGTAAGTACTCTGAAGGAGCACCCAGGTCAGTCCTTTGGAGGAGCACCCAGGTAAGTACTCTGAAGGTGCACTCAGGTCAGTACTCTGAGGTAGGACCCAGGTCAGTACTCTGAGGTAGCACCCAGGTCAGTACTCTGAAGGAGCACCCAGGTCAGTACTCTGGAGGTGCACCCAGGTCAGTACTCTGAAGCAGCACCCAGGTCAGTCCTCTGGAGGAGCACCCAGGTCAGTACTCTGAAGGAGAACCCAGGTCAGTACACTCAACTGCAGGCGAGCTAGAGCTTTGTTCCAAAAACCCTATTGGGTCGTTCCTCCTCGGCCACATTAGAAACATTACAAAACCTGCACCGACGCAAACTGAGCTCCAATTCAGCACAGAGGCACGTGCTTCGCAGCCAGTAGCCAAGAGCAAGCAAGAGCTCCCTTGGGTCGCTAAGGTCCTGGAAGGAGCCGGGATTGCCCCGCCCGGGGTGATTAGGGGAATTCGAGCAGTAGCTGTGTCTCGCTGCAGGCCAGGGCTGGCCGGGGAAGGAGGCCGGCGGGGACCTTCTACGGCCACTTGCAGGGGGTGGTCACGGAGCCGATCCGCGTGCCAAAAACACAAAGTAGTACAGTTAGGGTGCGTCCACCTCAAGGCTGTCAGTCCTCCCCACCCCGGCCCCCCAGAGCCCGCAGTGGGTCTGGCTGCACGTGCGGGGAGACAGCGGCGCGGGGGCTCCCAGGCGGCGCTTCTAAAGGCTCCTCTACTGACCGGTACATCCGACGGTCTCCAGACCCGAAAGGCCACAACACGGTCAGTGAAGCGTACGAACGTTTCACACCACGCATCTCTGTCTCACCAGAAGCTTCTTCTGCATGCAGAAGACCTTCACAAAGGTTCGAGGAGGTGCCCCGTGTCTGTGCCTCACGCGGAGAATCGGAAACGGGGCTCGTGATTTTCTCCAGCTCCCCTCGCCCCCCAGCAGGCCGCCCGCCTCAGGGGCCGTCGGAGCGGGCAGGATACGGTTTCCAGCTACCGCCGGCGCCCAACTTAATTCTGCCCCCTGGTCTCTCGGTATTTATTTCTAACAAACGCTGGTGCCGGTGGGGAAACCCGAGCTGCCACGTGCAGCGGCGGAGCCACCGGGCGGCCCCCAGCCCTGGTCCCTGCGCCCACCGCTCTGCAAAGACGGCGTCGTACAAGGTAATGAGAAAACAGACAATTTTTTTAACCCGCTGATTATTGTAATCCCATATTCAACTCCTTCACCCCCACCTCTAACTGCTCAGCAACACGGACATAGAGCACAGGAACCTTGAGACTGCGGGAACCCAGGATACGCAGCCCCGTCAACGCTCAGCTCCTCCACGACGCCCCGACGAGGCTCACACACCGGTCACTTTTCTGAGTTTTGCCCGTGACAAGGCCCGTCGTTCTTCACGTAACACGTCCAGAGAATCAGAAGCACCAAACGGAGTCGAGGAGTTAACTCAAGTCCCTGCCAGGTATTTGGAGGTGTATTAATACCTCCTGGGTCAGAAGAGGATTGGAAGTGCCCTCGGGTGAAGACTGGCGACAGGCCGCGCTCAGAGGAGGATAAACACGAAAGTAGCTAAAGATCTAAACCTCTTTTTTTTTTTTTTTTTAATTTTTTTTTTTAATTTTTATTTATTTATGATAGTCACAGAGAGAAAGAGAGAGAGAGAGGCAGAGGGAGAAGCAGGCTCCATGCACCGGGAGCCCGACGTGGGATTCGATCCCGGGTCTCCAGGATCGCGCCCTGGGCCAAAGGCAGGCGCCAAACCGCTGCGCCACCCAGGGATCCCTGTCTAACATTTCTTTACTTTTACATCATCCCCCGCTGACCCCCGGGACGGAATTTCACAAGCTACCCCAGCAGCACACACTTGATGCCGGCAGCTGTGCGCGTTCACTTTACTCACTTGTTCAGCCGACTGAGCCGAGCCTCGGCGCAACCCGCGCTCTTCCAAGTACTTGGAACATGGATAACCGGACGGACCGTGAGCAGGGCGCGGGCCCGAGGGCTCCCGACGTTCCGGGAGGAGGAGGCGGGCCCGCAGGACAGGCTGCAGGTAGCCAGGGCCCCGGGGAAGAAGCCACGCAAAGGGGTAGCGGTGCTGCTCAGGAAGGGCGACTTCGCCACAGTGACAGCCAGCACGCCCGGGACGTCAAGCCTCGGAATTCCAGAGAAAATGGCAGGTGCAAAGGCCCCGCTCGCAAATGGACCACACGGAGCCCGTGTGCTGTGGCTGTTCCGGACTGAGACCGGGTCAGAGACGGAGGGGGGTGCACAGGGAGGGTCTACGCCTCGGGGCCTGGCATCTGGTGTGAAGGGAAAGGGCAGCCCCTGGAGGGCCGTGAGTGATCCTATGTCCTGTTTCTCAAAAGGTCACCAGCCGTGAGGGAACCACAGGACAAAGGTTGCAGAGGGACATCTTCACTCGTCTATTGCTTGTATCTCCCTATAGGACTCATCGATGGACACCGCAGGGACCAGAACCCCAATCAACTGAACGGCTCCCTTGTCTGCCCCTGGCTCTGGGGAGTTTGTGGTTCAGGGAAGAGCCCAAGTCACAGTAGGTCACTCCGCAGGCCCTAATGGGATCTACTAGAGAGTGATCCCTTTATCCGGGTTGAGCTAATACATAAATAAGACAAACATTGGGACAAACATTGGGACGCCCCGGTGGCTCGGCGGTTGAGCGTCTGTCTGCCTTGGGCCCAGGGCGTGACCCTGGAGACCCAGAATCGGGGTCCTGCACTGGGCTCCCTGCATGGAGCCTGCTTCTCCCTCTGCTTGTGTCTCTGCCTCTCTCTCTCTGCCTCTTTCATGAATAAATAAATCTTTAAAAAATAAAAATAAAAATAAGACAAACACTGCCAGGCTGTGGAACAAGGACGGTTTCCAGAGACATTTTCACAGGTGTCCTCATCTGCAGCTCGGTGCCACAGTTCTCCCGCCGTCGCAGTTTTTCATGACCCGCATCTGCACACAGACCCGCGGGGTCAGACCCGGGGTCACGGATTACGGTTCCTGGGGGAGGCCGGGTCAACACGGGGTCGCTCAGGGGTGCGGGTGCCTGGCCGGGGCGCCCCACGCTGGGGCTGGGCCTCCTGAGCATGCTCTGGGGTCCTGGGGTCCTGGGATCCGGGCGGGAGACCCCTGGGGGGCTACGGGCCTGCAGCGCGCGGGCGGGCGGGCTGGGTCACCTGGGGGGGGGGTGCTGAGCTCTACCCTGCAGGCGGACGGGGGGGGGGGGGCTGAGCTCAACCCTGCAGGGGGACGGGGGGGGGCTGAGCTCGACCCTGCAGGCGGACGGGGGGGGGGGGGGGGGGGGGTGGAGCTGAGCTCGACCCTGCAGGGGGACTGGGGGGGGCTGAGCTCGACCCTGCAGGGGGACGGGGGGGGGGCTGAGCTCGACCCTGCAGGGGGACGGGGGGGGGGGCGGGTGGTGGAGCTGAGCTCGACCCTGCAGGGGGACTGGGGGGGGGCTGAGCTCGACCCTGCAGGGGGACGGGGGGGGGGGGGCTGAGCTCGACCCTGCAGGGGGACTGGGGGGGGGGCTGAGCTCGACCCTGCAGGGGGACGGGGGGGGCTGAGCTCGACCCTGCAGGGGGACGGGGGGGGGGGTGCTGAGCTCGACCCCGCAGGCGGACGGGCGGACTCCACCCCCTCCGGCCCACTAGCAGCACCTTGCGCAGGACCAGGCAGCAGGATGTTTGCACAAGAAGAAAGGTGGGAGCGCGGGTCGCGGTGCGGGAGCCGGGGCGCAGCGGCCCAGCCTGCCGGAGCCCTGATGCTCGCTCTTCGTCCTCCCCCCGCGGGCAGGCGGCCTGGGCGGGCCCCCTGCTGCCCCGCAGCCCGCCCCCGCCCCAGAGCCCCGGCACCTGCGCGCTCGGCGCCGCCAGCAGGGGACCAGCAGGGGACGGCCGCGGGGTCCCGACGGCGCTGAGGGACGCGGCCTCGCCCCCGCCCCGCCCCGCCCCGCCCCGCCCTCCATCTCCCGGGCTGTTCCATCGTGTCTCTCGGCGGGTCGGTGGAAGGAGGCCTGCGGGCCGACGTGCAGCCTCCCGGGAGGGGCGGGGGGCGCGGGGGCCCCGGCAGGTGGGCGCGCACCGGGCGGGGCGGGGCGAGGCGAGGCGGGCCGGGCTCCCTCCCTCCCCCTCCCCCTCCCCCTCCCCCTCCCCCTCCCCCGGCGGCACCTACCTGCGGCGGGCGCGGTGGGCGAGGGCGCCGGGGGCCCCGGCCCGTCCCGCGCGGCCTCCTCCCGCTGCCGCTGCCGCTGCCGCTGCTGCTGGATGAGGCTCAGGTCGGAGCGGCCGAGCTCGGCGCGGGCGGCCGCGGGGACCAGGCGCGCGCTCAGCAGCACCGCGGCCAGGCCCAGCAGCACCGCCCCGGGCACGCGCCGGCCGAGCCCCGCCATGGCCGACAGCCCGCGGGCCGCGGGGGCATATTGCGGGCTCCGGCGGCGGGGCCCGGGCTGCGCGCTCCCGCTCCCGCCCCCGCTCCCGCCCCCGCTCCCGCCCCCGCTCCCGGCCCCGCTCCCGGCCCCGCTCCCGCTCCCCGGCTGCCTAGCTCCCTCGCGCTCGCGCTCGTGCAGTCTGCGGCACCCAGCCTCGCTGGGAGGAGGAGGAGGGGCGGGAGGAGGGGCGAGGAGGGCGGCGAGGGCGGGGAGGGGACGGGAGGAGGGAGGGAGGGAGGGAGGGAGGGGAGGGGAGAAGACAGGCGAGGGATGGAGGACAGGGTCTGCAGGAGGAGGGAGGGGTCCGGGGAGGAGGGGGCGGGGCTTGTGGGAGGAGGGGAGGGGTCCACGGGAGGGGGGGAGGGGAGGGCGGGCGCTGGAGGAGAGGGTCTGCAGGAAGAGGGAGGGGCCCGCGGGAGGAGGGGCGGGGCTTGTGGGAGGAGGGGCGGGGCCCGCGGGAGGAGGGGAGGGGTCCACGGGAGGAGGGGAGGGGAGGGCGGGCGCTGGAGGAGAGGGTCTGCAGGAAGAGGGAGGGGCCCGCGGGAGGAGGGGCGGGGCTTGCGGGAGGAGGGGCGGGGCCGCGGGGGAGGGGAGGGGTCGGGTTCGCAGCGCGGCCCCGGGGTGCGCGGATGGGGCGGGGCGGGGCGCTGCCCGGAGGGTGGCAGAGAAGGGAGAGCCCCGGGGGAGGGGGAGGGGGAGGGGAGGGGAGGGGGCCGCCCCGGGGGCGCGGACGCGAGCGGGGCCCCGGGGCCGGGCAGGTGGCTGCGGCGAGCGGCGAGCGGCGAGCGCGGCTGCAGGCGGCAGGTGCCTCCACGGGGCCGCACGGTCGGGAAGGGAGGACGGACGAAGGCGCGCGGGGCGACGGCGCGGAGGTGCCGGGGGAGGCGGGAGGCGGGAGGCGGGAGGGCCCGCGAGGCGGCTCCAGGCCGCGGGCGCACAGGTGCTGGGGTCAGGTGGGCGCGCGTGTGCAGCCGGGGGCGGGGGGTCGCCTGGACGCCGCCCCGCCCCCCGTAAGGTCAGCCGGGGTCGGTGACAGCCCGTCGTGCACCCTCGGGGCTCAGGTGCCCATTTCCCTGATTGGATCGCCCCTTTGCACGCTCAGCATCTTTCTGCATGTAGCTCCCGATACTGACTCCCTGGGAAAAAACCCAAACAGTTGTCAGTAGCGACCACGTCCGCTGCGCTGCAGGGTATGAACCTACATGACCGCAAAGGAAGCAACACCAGCTGCGGGAGCCACAGGCAGGCAGCTCTGTCCCCTCACCCCGCCCCCCTGTACCCTCAGAGCAGACCCCACGGGGAGCTCGCAGCGTCCTACCACGTGGTCCCCGGGGAGCAGCGCGGCTGCGGCCTGCCTGACCCTGCCCCAAGTGCCTCCACCTCACCTCTCTGCACCGCTGGAAACGTGTACTCACGTTTGCATTGCTTGTTAGTGATTTTTAGACAAAAAGGAATTACGTGAGCTTCATAGGTTTGGGGAAATATGCCCAGGTGAGGCCCCTCACACTGAACAGCACTGCAGCCCCCCGGCTCCGCCTCGCTTCTGTGGCCAAGAGCTCCCGGGTGGGAGGCTGAGTGCACAGGCCCCTCGTGGGCCCATCAAGCTGTTTCCGTTGCATTTTCTTCCCCGTTGCCTCTGCTCCTGGAGGGAGGAAGGGGGAATGGAGACAGCTCCAGGAACCTGCGGGGCAGACCAGAAGGAAGGGAATGCGGCCAGGATTTCTGTCCTCTGCCTCCGAGTCTTCTGGAGTATGTTAGAAACTGACCTTCCAGAGGCAAAACCGCTGATTCCATGGCCCCAGTCGAGCGTGGACATCAAGTCTTTGGACACTATGGACCGTTTAAAAAATAAACTTTATCAAGATGGTTTTCAGATGATTTTTAAATGCAACATTACTCATAGAGCTTAGGCCCAATTTCAGTGCAATATGCAAAAGCCGTATTATCTGATGCAACCAGAGCCAGTAGTGAATCCAAAATAAGAGGCCAAAGAAATAAATATATCTTAAATATGTTTTTTTTTATTTTATTTATTTATTCATGATAGAGAGAGAGAGAAAGAGAGAAAGAGACACAGGCAGAGGGAGAAACAGGCTCCATGCAGGGAACCCGACATGGGACTCGATCCCGGGTCTCCAGGATCAGGACCTGGGCCAAAGGGAGGCACTTAAACCGCTGATCCACCCAGGCTGCCCCTTAAATATGTTTTAGACTGCTTATTTTACCTTAAAGTAGGCAAATGGACATTTATTTACCAAACTTCTAATGTAGGACCAAGGTTTCTTTTTAAGTATCTAGCCACAGCCTAGGGTTTGAAGTCATAAACCACAATCATAATACACCTCTGTGATTTGCAGTTTAAATAGAAAGTTCTTAAAGCCTCTTGACAAGCAATCCGAGGGCTGAATCTGTTGAAAGTTTTCCCCCAAATTTTACAATTTTCTCACCCACTTAATATTAAACTTTGCTTTCATAGAAAAATACACTGTTCAAATTTATATTTCATCCATTCCTTAAAATACATAGAACTGGCAAAAACGACGGACTTTCGGCACACACACAAAGCGACCCGGGCGAGCAAAACCGAGCAAGCATTCAGGAAGGTGTGTCCTGCTAACCGCCTGTGCGTTACCCGACAGCCAGCGTGTTTTACAAAGGAATGGCGGGTGCCAGCACCATCACGCAGCAAAGCACACCACCGTGTATATATTATGTAATAGTTCTGCCCTCCCTGAGATCTACTGGTACCTCCCAACTGCTCTTGGCATTAGGTCCATAATCCCTGATAGACTTAGAAAGCCATTTACAATCTCTCCCCTAACTACCCAGGCTCACACACACACACACACACACACACACACACACAGCTCTCCAGAGAGAGAGAGGGGATTTGTTTTATCACCTTAAAGTAGACTTATTTGACTTGCCCCTGGACCTTCACATATTGGCTTTTTGCGCCTGAAACTCCAGTCCTCACCTCTTTAATTGATGAACTCCCAGAGAGCCTTAAGGGTTAGTTTACACCACATTAACAAAATGAAGAACAAAAATCATACAATCATCTTAGTAGATGCTTTAGAAAAAGCATCTGACAAAATTCAACATCCTTTCATAAGAAGAAAAAAACCTCTCAACAAATTAGATATTGAAGAAATGGACCTCGATATGATAAAGGCATATATGACAAGCCCACAGCTAATATCATATTCAATAGTGAAAGCTGAAAGCTTTTTCCTCCAAGATTAGGAACAAAACAAATATGCCCAATCTCGCCATTTTAAATAAATATAGTACTGTGGGGGAATCCCTGGGTGGCTCAACGGTTTAGCGCCTGGATCAGCCCAGGGTGTGATCCTGGAGTCCCGGGATCGAGTCCCTCATCAGGCTCCCTACATGGAGCCTGCTTCTCCCTCTGCCTATGTCTCTGCCTCTCTCTCTCTCTCTCTCTCTCTCTCTCTGTCTCTGTATGTGTGTCTCATGAATAAATAAATAAAATCTTTTTTAAAAATTTAAAAATAAAATAAATAAATATAGTACTGGAAGTTCTAGCCAAAGCAATTAGATAAGAAAAGGAAATAAAAACCAAGCCAGAGAGGAAGAGTAAAATTATTTGCAGATGACATGAACTTACATATAGAAAGTCCTGAAGATTCCATCAAAACTGTTTGAACTATTAAATAAATTTAGGAAAGTTGTAGGATACAAGATTAACATAACAAAAATCAGTTGCACTTCTATACACTAATAATGCACTATTCAAAAAAAGAAATCAAGAAAATTCCATTTACAATAGCCTCAAAAACAAAAGCAAACAAACAAACAAAAAACCTTAGGAATAAATTTAACCAAGGAGAGGAAAGATCTGTACACTGAAAACAGTAAAACATTGGTGAAAAAAATTAAGACACAAAAGTGATGGATAGATATCCATTGTTCATGGATTGAAAAAAATTAATATTGTTTAAATGTCCATACTCCCTTCAGCAATCTGCAGATTCAATGCAATACCTAATGAAAATTCTAGTGGCATTTTTCACAGAAATAGAAAAAATAATCCTATAATTGATATGGAACCCCAAAAGAATATGAATTAGCCAAAGCAATCTTGAGAAGAAAAAAAAACCAACCTGGAGACATTACACTACTGGATTTCAAAATATGCTATGAAGCTATAGTAGACCAAACAGTGTGGTACTGGTGTGAAAACACACTGGGCAAAGGGAACAGAATAAGGAGCCCAGAAATAAATCCAAACATTCTTCAATAAATGGTAATGGGAAAACCAGTTATCCACATACAGAATAATGAAATCAGACCCTATCTCAGTCTATAAACAAACAAACAAACAAAAAAAAAACAACTCAAAACGGGTTAAAGACAGGGCACCTGGGTAGTTCAGTCAATTAAGCATCTGCCTTCAGCTCAGGTCATGATCCTGGGGTCCTGGGATGGAGCCCTGCATTGGGCTTCCTGCTCAGCGGGGAGTCTGCTGCTCCCTCCCCCTCTGCTCCTCCCTGCCACTCATGCTCACTCTCTCTGTCTCTCTCTCTCAAATAAATAAATAAATAAATAAATAAATAAATAAATAAATATCCAAAATGGGTTAAAGACTTAATTACACTACCTGAAACTATAAGACTACTGGAAGAAAACATAGGGGACAACTTCTTGATATCACTTTTGTCAATGGTTTATTGGACATGACACCAAAAGCACCAGCATTGGAAGCAAAAAACAAGTGAGACTACATCAAACCAAAAATCTTCTGCACGGCAAAGAAAACAATCACCGGAGTGAAGAGACAATCTATAGCATGGGAGAAAATATTTGCAAACCACACATCTTCTAAAGGGCTAATATCCAAAATACATGGGGAATTTAAACAATAGCAAGAAAACAATCCAATTTAAAAATGGGCAAATAAAATAGCCCAGAAATTGACTATGCAAAAATTGTCAATTAATTTATGACAAGAGACAGGAATATGCAACAAGGAAAGGACAGTCTCTTTAATAAATGGTGCTGGAAAGGCTGAACAGCCACATACAAAAGAATGAAATGACTGTTATTTGACACTATATACAAAAACTAACTCAAAATGGATTAAAGAGAGGAGGGGCAAGTGGCTGGCTCAGTCGGTGGAGCATGCGACTCTTGATCTCACGGTTGTGATTTTGAGCCCCATGGTGCGTGTAAAGAGTACTTAAAATATATTTTTTTAAAAAAAAGATTGAAGACTTGAGTATAAGACTAAAACGCCTAGAAGAAAACCTAGGCAATAAGTTCCTTGACATGCACCTTGACAGTGAGTTTTTGACTTCTGAAAGTCAAAAGTCTTGTGAAGTTTTGCTTCTGACTCCAAAAGCAAAGGCAACAAAAGCAAAAATTACAAAAATCTATGTACATCAAACTATAAAGCTTCCACACAGCAAAGGACACCCATCAGCAAAATGAAAAGGCAATCTACGGAACAGGAGAAAATATTCATGAATAACATATCCAATAAGGAGTTAATACCCAAAATATATAAAGAACTCACAGAAATCAGTAGCAAAAAAATCCAAACAGTACGATTTAAACGTGGGCAGAGGATGTGAACAGACATTTTACAAAGAAGACAGGCGGACGGCCACCGGGCGCGTGACGAGGCTCACCGTCATGATCCTCAGGGAGACGGGAGCCAAAACCACGGCGAGCCTTCACTTCACACCTGCTAGAATGGCTCTTCCCAAAAAGACAAGAAATAATACGTGTTGGCAGGATGTGGAGAAAAGGGACCCCTCGGGCACCGTTGGTGGGAATGTAAATTGGTGCAGCCCCTCTGGAAAACAGTGTGGAGGGTCCTCGAAAAACAAAACAAAACAAAACAAAAATAGAAATACCGTACAATCTAGCAATTCTTCTTCTGGATCTTTACCCAAAGAAAATGAAAACACGAATTCGAAAAGACGACCGCACCTCCAGATTCTTCGCAGCCCTGTTTCGGTAGCTAAGATACGGGAACAACGTGAGTGTCCTCCGGTGGATGGATGGACAAAGAAAATGTGTTACACACACACACACACACACACGAAGTACAATACTTTTTAACCATAAAAAAGAATGAAATCTTGCCGTTAGTGACAACACGGATGGACTCTGAGGGTGTCATGCTAAACGAAAGAAGTCAGAAGGAAGAACGCGTGTTTATGGGGAATTCAGCAGGAACAACAACAGGGCGAGCTCTCGGTACAGGGAGTGGGTTGGTGGTCGCCTGAGGCAGGGGATGGAGGTGGGAAGAACAGGTGAAGGTGCCAAAAGTTCCAAACCTCCAGTTACAGCATAAATAAGCTGTGGGAACGTGCTGTAGCGTGGTGCCCGTAGCGCAATGCTGCGTTGCGTCCCTGAAGGTTGCTAAGGGAGCCGATCTTTACATGCACGCGTGTACATGAAGCGTATACAGCGACTGCTCATGCTGACGGCCGTTACCTAGGCCGAGTGCGATGATCATTTTGCAATATATGCAAATATCCAATCATTATGTCATACATCTGCAGCTAATAAACATAATGCTAAATGTCAAGTATACCTTAATTAAAAAAAAAAAAAAAAAAGAAAACACAGAACTCTCCAGACTGATCCACAGAATCAACGCCATCCTTATCAGAACCCAAGATGACTTCTCTGGAGAGACCGGCAAGCCGATTCTAAAGTTCCCGGGAGATTGCAGGGGAACTGTGACCCCATTACAGCCGCGACGACAAGCAGCGGCTGGGCTCGCCGGCGTCCCTGCTGCCCGCAGAAGGCCCAGATGGGCCCGGCTGCAAAGCGTTTGCCTGAACTGAGGAGACGTGTCTTCCAGGACCAGCCCCGCAGGACGTCTGACCCGAGGGTGCGCGCCTAGGAGAGAGGAGCAGGGCAAGGCTGGGGGGCCCTGAGAGGCCTGAGCGGGCGATGGGCAGCGCAGCCCCTGCCTGCCGGGAGCCTCACTCCGGCTTTGGGATCTGGCGGGTGCCTTTCAGGGTTGGGGTGTATGGAATTCACGGATGGGTGAAGAGCAGCCAAGCCCGAGGCAACGCCCGGGAGCAGTGGGACGGGGTCCCCAGCAGTGCTCTGAGTGTGGCAGTGAGCGGGGAGAGGGGGCACGGCACATGAGCAGGTGTGCTACAACCCCCTGGGGCACCAGCTACAGCAGCTACGGTCGCTCACAGAGCACTCCAAGCACCCCGAGCACCCCGAGCACCATGAGCACCACTAGCACCCTCAGCACCCCAAGCCCCACGAGCTCCACGCATACCACAAGCACCCATGAGCACCCTGAGCACCACGAGCTCCATGAGTACCACGAGCACCCTAAGCACCACCAGCACCCTCAGCACCCTGAGCACAAGCACCCCAAGCCCCACAAGCACCCCGAGCACCACGAGCACCCCGAGCACCATGAGCACCACCAGCACCCCATGCACCCTGAGCACCACAAGCACCACAATCTCCACGAGCACCACGAGCACCCTAAGCTCCATGAGCTCCACAAGCACCCTGAGCTCCACGAGCACCCTGAGCACCCCGAGCACCACGAGCACCATGAGCTCCACGAGCACCCCGAGCTCCACGAGCACCCCAAGCACCACGAATACCACGAGTACCCTGAGCACCACCAGCACCCTCAGCACCCTGAGCACCACGAGCACCCCAAGCCCCACAAGCACCCCAAGCATCCCGGGCACCATGAGCACCACCAGCACCCCATGCACCCTGAGCACCACAAGCACCACGAGCTCCACGAGCTCCATGAGCACCCTAAGCTCCATGAGTACCACAAGCACCCTGAGCACCCGAGTACCATGAGCTCCACAAGCACCCTGAGCTCCATGAGCACCCTGAGCACCCCGAGCACCATGAGCACCATGAGCTCCACGAGCACCCCAAGCACCCCAAGCTCCACGAGCACCCCAAGCACCACGAGCACCACACAGACGTGACGAGACGGGATAGCGCACCCAGTGACCCAGTGCCACAGTCGCCTGGGCTCGGGGGCTGCCAGACGCCCCGGGGAGGGGGGCGTTAAACCAACGACGCTGGTAATCAGCCGTCCCTGAAACTCTGGCTGTCTCTGCTCTGCTGCGGCCGCTCATCTGACCGAGAGCCAGCCCATCCGAGTTCGAGAACCGACGGACCGACCGCTGGCGAGCATCGACCAAGGTGGTTGGTTGCTTGCCCAGTTAGGACCATCCACGTCCTGGACACAGGGACGGTTTAGGATTATTAGCCGAAGGGGATCGTGTGATTGGAGCAATTACTGAATCTGAGGTGTAGAGGCCTCGTCAGGGAACGGGCCGGCAAGTCCCCGGGTGGCCGCCCGCGCCTGGGTGACCTGCTGTGCACGGGAGAGCGGGCGCCGTCTCCACGGCATCGCGGGTGGCCCTGTGCGTGCAGGCCCGCCAGAGCCACTCCTGTGTTTCTGGGCCTAAATTGCATACATTCATTAAATAAGTATAAATTTTAAGAGAAAGAGAGAGAGAGAGAGAGAACTCGGGAGACCGGGGCTTTACGACCTGGGAAATTCTCAGCATCTCCGGGGTGAGAGGACGCCAGAGTGAAGAGGTTCCCCGTCAGGAAGTTGGCTGTGGAGGGGACACGGAGAGCCCAGAAAATTTTCTTTGAAGAGACTTAAATATGTGACTCGCAGATCCCCTCACACATCCCAAAGGAAGCCCCAGGTAGAGACGGGATGGTTGCGGCAAGGTCCGCGGGGCAGCGACCGGGGTGGCGGGTGAATCTGCCCGACACACGCGGGACGCCCGCAAGGTTCCCGCAGGTCCGTTACCAGCAGAAGCACCGTCTAAGAAGGACGGGGCACAACCTGGAAAAGCACCCCGGGCCCCCACACCGGCCGAAATAAGTCAAAAACACCCCTTAACTGCAGACATGTGCTACGTGTCATGGTGGGAGGCTGGGGGGGCGGGTAAGGAAAACTCAGAGGGTGGAACCTGGAACCCCGAGCCACAGGGAGTTGTCGCGGTCTCTGAAACCAGGTGGAGTTTCCCCAGCTGGACTCTGAAGGTGCTTGGGGCCGGTGACTTCTTTTCTTTTTTTCTTCTACTTTTTTATTCCTTTTTTTGAACCAGAACATCTAAAATTATCATACACCCTCCCCCCCCCGCCCCCCCCCCGGCCAAGGTGGTATGTTGGGAGCAGAGGACCCTGTTTCTTTAGTTTCAGGGTCCCCACAGAGAGCGAATCCCAGGAAGGCCTCGCTCACACCTAACTCAGACGATGATGAGATTCGGGGCATTGGCCCTGATGAGTCAAGGAGGGATTTGGGGACTTTGAGTCGATGCTGTGATGGCTTGACTTTTGGGGACTTTGGCGCGGGTTTCCTGAATTTTGTATGAGGCTGAAGTGAATCTCTGAGGGCCAGAGGGGACTGTGGTGGACCTAATGCAGCAGCCCTCCCCCCGCCTGCACACACACAGAAAGGTGTCCTTGACCTCAGCCCCTGGCTCCCGAGGTCACGTTACCCTTCACCGCAAAAGGACCTCACGGTAACGGAAGACTAATGTATCATCTAGGCCGCGATAAAATAATGGGGCTCATGCAGTGACCGAGCCCGAAGGGATCTAGGAGAGGGTGTGGAGCGGATACAGTGAAGAACTGGATTTGAGGGATTTAGGGTGAGAAGAGGAGACCATGTCTGCAGGCTGGGCCCACCACGTTCCCAGGCCTGCGGCTGAATCACGGCTGCTTGTCGTGCAGGCGCTTTCAGGCTCCCCTTGAGCGGCCAGGGCTGCCCGGTGGGAATGGTGTGAAATTAGTTACCACCGTGTCACCTCTGTCACCTGGGGATCACCCAGTACCTGTGAGCTGAGGAAAGGCTCCCGAGGTCCCTTGGTGCCAGTAATGTACCAGCACAGGTGGCAAGTGCTTGGCTTTGGTGTAAGCGGTAAAGGTTCAAGTCGAAGCCGATGCTGATGTCACCGTGAAGGAGGACGTTTGCTTATTCTTTAATAACCTCTTCCCTTTCATTTCCTCACTGACGTGTCCTGAGAAACTCAAAACCATCCACCTGCCTGCCAGCTAGGCGATGATATTCCTGAATTTTGAAGGCGTCTATGTCACCCGTCATCTCGAAAACAACTTCAACTGCACTGTTCAGAGATGAGAAAATTTATAAGCCACCAACCCTCCTGTCTCCCACGGGACATTTACCACAAGTACCTTCCACAAGATCAGGAACAATGTCTGTGACTCAGGCGGGACCCCGACTCTGAAGTTGGTACTAATACGTATCATTCAGCACCGTTGACGAAGAACCTTGTAGTAAGTAACGTTCTGAGCACGAAACTGGCTAAAGAGTAATCCCTCAAGATGCCATTTCCACACTCAGAAATGGCAGAGAAGAAAAAGAAAGAAATGGCAGAGAATATTGAGGTTGATTATTTTGAAATCAGTTAGTTTTTTTTTTCTTTTTTTTTAATATCATGAAGGTAAGTCACTGTGTAGAGTTTGTGTTCAAAATCTACACGCTCCTTTGCATAAACAGCCCCAATTTCCGAGTCACTTCTCGGAGCAGGGCTGGCACGGGATGGACCGGGCCGGGGTGCTGAGGGAACCTGGCCAGGGCCCCAGGCAACCGCATGGTTCCCGCTGGCCCCCAGTGGTGCTCAGGGGGTCCCCTGTTGCCACGGCTGCTGCTCAGGCCCCGCGGCCCCCCTACAAGGGCATGTCCCGGGCCAGGGGGACGGAAGTGAGCTTGGGACACTGGCCCCGGTCCCGGGGGTGGTGCAGACCCTGGCTCCAGAGGCCCTTGGGGGGGGGGGGCGAGTGTCCTGTCCAGGCTCCGCTGAGCCTCCAGAATGGCTCGGTTGCTGCATTTACAGCCCCCGGCCCCTTTCTGGTCTGCAGTCAGCCCCCCATTTCTCTCTCCTGCCTCCTTCTTTCCCGCCCAGACTGACCCATGGTTGAGGCTGTTCATCCCGTGACCCGCACCTGCTGCAGTGAATCCGGGGCCCCCGAGACTCACCGGCTCTTCCTTGTCTTCTGTGCACTTGGAACCCCCTCCCATGAGTGTGATGCCAGACTTTGCATGTTTTTGAGTCCTAAGGTTCCCACCGGAGTCCTTTACTCACTTCCAGTCTCTCCTGAAGTGCCCATCATTTTGCATCTTCCTAGAGTCGCCAACATAGTGGTCACGGTGACGTGAAGCTGCGTGTGCTACGGTGTGTGCGGGGCCCTACTGACTCCCCGTCAAGCTAGGAGTACGGTCGCCCGGTCTCCCCATGTGCGCCGACACCCACGTGCACTGTGCGTGGCCGTGGCCGCCCGTGGGAGCAAGGGGCTCCCACAGCAGGACCCGGCGTTACGGCCTGCTCTCCAGCCCGGGGCGGACACGGTGGCGGCCAGCACTTGCCCTCGGTGCGGCCTCCCCGCGGCCTCCTGGGTGACCCTCTGACCCCGGCCCGTGCCCCGGCGGCCACTAGCTGGACGCCCGCCCGGCTCCCCCACCTCCCACGGCCGGTTCCTCCGGGGCTCCTTGGAGTCTCGCTGCAGGACCAGGGTCAGAACAGGGTCGGGGGAGGCGTCCCTCCGGCCCACAGGGTGGCCCCTTCCCTTCGTCGTTCCCACCGGGCGGTGGGCCCGTCATTCCAGGACACCAGGGCCCCTGGGCCCGCGCCCTCCAGCGACACCAAGCAACTCCGGGCGAGAGGGCGCTGCCCTCGTAGTAAGGCTCACATCCCCTCCAGTTTCTGCCAGCTTTGGGTGACCTCAGTGTTTCCAAAAAGGCTTTCTGTGCCCCCTTATTTTGTTCATCGCTCGCCACTGTCACCTGATAAAAGCTGCCCTGCCATTATCGGAACTGGAAACCCCTTTTAAATCTTAACAGGTCTAGGATTCTGGGATTTGTGACCGGTGTATTTTAACATTAGCTTCCTTTCGCTCTTTTTGTATTACTTTTTTTTCAAATAACTATCACTCGTATTTCAAGAACTCAGACATCCAGAGGTACCTCTTTGAGGGCATCCTCTGGGCGCATTACTGAGGGCTCGCGTGATTAAAAAGACGACGTCACGGGGGAAGATACAAGGTCCGCACACGAGAGTGGCACCATATGCTCAAGTTTATTGAACAGACACAAGCTACACAGTGGAAACGAAGCCGTACCGGTTTTCACTAACTCCAGTCAAGTCAGCAAATGACAAGTTTTAGAAGACACGCGCTTTAGGTCTCACCCAATGTGGGTGATCATAAGAGAAGCTAAACAAAGAAAACCACTTTCTATGTTATTAGGCAGCAAGTTAATTCCATATATATATATAGCTTCCAGGCCACTTCAAGATATTTCAAAAGTGTTTCAAAACTAGTAGGTTATAGTTCATGCCCTGGAATAAAGCGTAGAACGCACCTCTTAGGGGTAAGTAACTTCATTCGTTCATCCATAGCAGAATCACTCCTTCCTACGAACCAAAATTTTAATGAATCTGTTTAGTTTAGGTTTACTACGTTAACAGCGACTCTGAAAATGCACGAGGTTTGGTTATATTGTTATATTGCACTTGAGAACAATGACAACAGAAATCAAGGACTTGACGCCTCCCCCAAGAAGTTCATTACAAATCAGAAATCGCAATGAAATACAAGCGTAGAGGCCTGGGGTGTGTTGTTCAAGCTAGCTGACCGACAAGGTAAAAGGGCTGGTCTCCAAAACACTGAGCATTAGGTTATTTATTTATTTATTTATTTATTTATTTATTTTTGCCTTTTTTGAGCCTATAATCAATTTTTGAATTTCACATTTGTTGTTGACCAAACTAACCGCACATACAAACCACCCAAGGGTACAGACAGAGTGACATTAAGATCGGCGAAGGTCGTACCCGGGTTTCAAGAAGGCCTTCCTCTTCTCCGAGGTTGGCACGCGACACCGGACCGTCTATCACCTCGGAGGTCGCCTTATAAAAAGTAGCTGATCTCTTATATGCTCTACTTTTGCCACTTAACTCTCCCTCGGGGCCATCACTAACCGTCACAAACCTTCCGTGGCCCTCTTAGGAAGCCGGTAGAAGGGCAGTCTCTTCTACAAATGCTTACATTTTCACTTTATATGAAGTATTGGTGAAAATTCGCTACGAAGCAGTAGTTCCAGAACACAGGTAAGACTGTGGGACGCAAGTTTTAACTGTTTTACACTTTGGAATTATGAAGACCTATATGACGATTATAATAATGATTCATTACAAGAGAAAGATAAAGGGGCAAAGAGGGAAAGAGTATCCCTCTCTCAAGCTATCAATTCTGGAATAAATGCCTACGTGAGAAATTGACAAGAGTATCAATATTTCTTACCAATATTACATGCTTTAAATACTGTTTTTTAAGACTCATCAGGTTATTCAAATTTTACTCAAAATGCATTTTAAATCTCAATGAATCACAAACACAGTAGTATTTAAAAATGTTAAAAATGTTTGAAAATTGTAAGTTTTCATAGA
The DNA here is from genome assembly GCF_048164855.1 of Canis lupus baileyi. NCBI lineage: Eukaryota > Metazoa > Chordata > Mammalia > Carnivora > Canidae > Canis > Canis lupus. Next base: position 1,942,276 of record NC_132871.1, read on the forward strand.
ACTGTTGCTTGACGTTTTTAACCAAATACGTTCACATGCTGCTTTGGGGTAAAAATAATCCCAACATTTTTTCCCAAACATTTTCCTCGAAGTGTAAGCTTCCAAATCATACTTCTACCATAGTTCCGTAGAGATACACGTTTTCATTTTTTAAAAGAAAATACTATTGCTCAAAACTACATTTCATAAAAGGGAACTTAAAACATCATGCTTCCAACACCAATATCCTTCAGTCTCCCACACATGATTATACCTTGAGCTACAGGCCACAGGAGGAACAGACCGTGCAAAAGCAAACTAACATTTCTTGTGAAGAGTGGATTTCTATCCAACATCTACTTTCAGGGATGACTACCATTCAGTGGGGAAACAGGTATAAAGTGAAAGTCGTCAACTTAGTGACTGTTTGGTGAAGATCCTAGGATAAAAATATTTTTTCTTAAAAAACTTTAGACTTACTGGTAATAAAAATAGTTATTGCATATGACTAAGATCTTTTGAGCTACTAGCAAAACCTATGCTACAAAATCTATTAATTTTGAAATTCATCTAAGCTGAATACAGGGTCTTGTCACGTTCTAACGTATATAACTCACGTTCCTCTGTTTTACAAATATATTCTAGCTTAGCCCCTTGTGTGAGGAATTCGAACACAAGACATGGCACGATAAATTTCAATTATTTTTAAATCATAGAAAAATATTCAATTATTTAAGGGAAATATTTATCCTTGCCTAATGAGGACAGCAGTTAAAAACCTATTAAACTCTCAATTTCTAAAGCACAACATGATGTAATTGCACAAAAATAGGTATAATTAATAGTCGTTCCCAGACCTTGAGGAACTGTGACTAAATCACATTATTCCTCTAGAAGAATCATCACCCTCCAGGCAGATAAAATTACAATGTGCTACCTGTGCAGCTGTTATATAAAAATTCTATAAAAAAAATAAAAAAAAAAAAAAAAAAAAAAAAAAATAAAAATTCTAAAAAAGTAATTTATGTTAATAAAACTATAAAAGTTTTAAAAGGCTCCCAATAACTTGTATTGCTTATAAAAGTCACTACTCTACGTTATTTTGGTAGCTGAGACTGGTTTTACAGATGATACCCTTGCTAAGCTAAGGTAATGTCCGTGTGAGCATCATGCTATTATTGCCGGAAGCAAACCAGCAAGCTACTTTAAGAATTTCAATTCCACGCATTTCTCATGGGGTTGGAGGTCGGGTGCAGGTTCCTGCACATTATAAAGATTCTTCATTGATCTTAACCCATTCTCAGTAAAGTTTTAGAGATAATAAGGAAGATTACATATATAGGAAGAAAATAAATTAATCTAGACTCAAAATTCTTGCTCTAAGAGCGTACGATTAATAAGCAAGTCTATCAAAGAACTACAGTCTTTTAACTTAAATGATATATATATATATATTTTTTTTTTTTGTATTGCAGATAGCCAGACTAATACAATGGAATTTCTGTACTTCAGAAATGATTTCCAAACGCATATGGCTTTAAGCATGATGATGAGTAGCGGAAATTAAAACTATTACACAAAAGAGGCATTTTTGATCATAGAATTTTTAGTATAGGTTGGCTTAAAGGATTTGAAATAGAACCTAAACGTATACAAACTGAAATGTAAGGAAATGGAGTGGATTAAACAAAAATAAAAACACAATAGCATGTACCCAACTTTCATATTAAAATACTATACCTTTGCTATTACAGGAAAGAACCTGGATGGATCATGCTTTTTTTTTTTTTTAAAGTTCTACGACACAGGTAATATTAAAATCCAAGTTCATGCAGTTATAAAGTTAGTAGCTTAAAAACTCAACTGTAGTGTAATGTGTATTAACAGTAAGCTCCTGTACAAAAGATGTGGCTCCTAAGGTCCAAATATGGATTGCCTTAAAACCACAAAAGCAACAACACACAAAATCACACAAAATCAGAAATAATCATCGTAGGAGGTCCTATCTTATAGAAAGTGGTAACTCAGGTGCTCCTTGTCTTATGTACATTGAAGAACGACTATTGCTTAAAATTTCATTATTTAAATACCTAAAAACGCAAGTCAGTGGTGTGTATTACACGTACGTTTGAACTTAGTAATGACAAAAAAGTTGACACCCATTGCCCTTGTTGTGTGGTTAACACCAACGGGCACCGTCAGCAGTACAGTCTTGGAATTTTTATTCCTCGCAAAGGAAACTGAAACCTATGATGAAGTCGGAAACTCTGACGGGTCAGAGCGTAGCATGACTTAAAAATGACCGTTAAGTTTCTGAGTTTCCTTCGCCATTTTCATGAGGTTGAAGCTGTTCCCTTTCTTGCTCTTCCTGCGGTGGCCGGACACGTTTAAAAAAGCCCATCTGAAAAAAAATAAAATATAAAAAATAAAAAATAAAAAAGCCCATCTGTCAGTCGAAGAAAAACCAACATTACTGAAGCAGATTACAAGCACCGAGGGCCTGTCCGACCACCGGGGGAACGTCAGTGCACCGTGTGCAACTCTTCTCCTTCAGATACGTGATGCTCATCACGCACTATTAAAACCGCGCCCTCCCCTCCTTCCCTTCTTTTCTGTTCCTCCTCCCTTCCCGTCCTCCCTCGCCCTCTTCCTCGGCTTCACCTTCCCCTGCCTCCCAAGCCCGCCACTTACCCTGTGCATCACAAACACCAGGACAGCCAGCAACAGCAATCCCGCCAGCACCGCTAAAATGATCACCCACACGGGCACGGGCATGGGTGCGGGCTGGATGCCCCAGGTGACGTTAGTGGTAACCTGGTGGGGGGAGGTTCTGAGTTTTAAAAGCAGGTCGCTGACTTACCCGGCAAATGTCTGAATGCCCATTACATTTTGTTTTAACGGTATTCACGTTTTCTTTTCTTACATGTGGTCATTTGTGACGATACACTTGGTACCGACAGCATGCAGCTGCCCAACGGCAGGTGAACGTCAAGGTACCTCTGAGGTGATTTTTAGATAATCAAATCCAACTGCGATGTGTCTGTCCCATTTTTTAATCCTCAAATTATAGATCTTTAAAATCTTTAGCCTTCACCTATTATAGCTCATTTCCAACTTTCTAAACTTTGCGAAGAAAAATTCCCCAAGCTCCCTCCCCTGGAATCTCTTCCATAGGGATGCTAAAGCAAAGGTCTACCTTTCCTAATTGTAGGGCGAGGGAGTAAAATGATATTAAACTAGGTTATAGGCCTGGTAGGTACTAAATTATCAAAATAGTTAAGGTGTCATTATTTAAAGTAAATTTTTAAAAAATATCTACGGCATGGTACTGGGTGTATTTATTCCATTTCCCCAAATCGGTGACTTACTAATGTGGAGTTGAAGATATCCTCAATTGGAAGGTTCTTATAAGGAAATTCAATGACATTGAAAGAAGCAGATGACTTCAGAGAATATGAATGGTTCTGGTTTTCTTTCTGTATGGAAATAACAGTAAAACGATTTCCTAGATGTGAGGCCTTTTTCATGTCTTGGAGAAAATGGATAGACTGGCAAATGCTCTGTCCGTCTACCTACTTACGTTCATAAAGGTCTCCGTCCACAGCAGGGACTTCACATACAAGATGGCACTCTTTCCTCGGTCCAGCCGTCCAACCTGGCAGACGATCTTCAGGCACTCAGCAATGCCACAACCCTGCCGAAACAAGTTTTTTGCTTATAAGAAAAGATCTATCATCTCCTGAACGCAGGAAAATTAGGCATTTTAGTTGTTTTACGGGAAGGCTGAAGAGCTGATAGAGGTCCCTTTGCCTTCTAAGAATAATGAATAGGCTAACCATGGAATCTATGAACGCTTTCTGTGAAAAGCGGTTGCTTTTAGGGGCGTCTGGGTGGCTTAGTCGGTTAGAGCGCCTGATTCTTGATCTCAGGGTTGTGAGGTCAAGCCCCATGTTGGGCTCCAGGCTGGGCAAGGAGCCTACTTAAAAAAATAAAGTCAAAATAAAGGGGTTGGTTTTAACGTGATTTGTTAGATAAGGATAAGATCTATAATATTAAAAGATGTTATTTTTGTGGCCAGAAGTCAATTCTCTTGGAACATTCTAGGATTCTAGAAGTCAACATTCTTCTAGAGGTTGACATTCTCAGGTAAACCCAGAGCACGATGCTACAGTAGGACCGAAAAATCAGATCACAATATACCTGCGAAAAGGAAGAAGAACCAGGATGAATCTTGAATAGCCAATCCAGGTCAGACCTATAGAAATCGAGGGGCATGCTGATGGTCTTTGCTACACTCTGTGTTTTTATCAGTAACTTGAAGGCAGGCGGGTAAAGATAGGAGATAATAGCCACCTTGTATGTGTTGGTCAAACCGTATTAAACATGTCAGTGCTATCTAGTAAGTGGCACTTCCAGTCAATGACAAGGAATAGCCAAGCTTTCTTGACCTAAGGAAGGGCATCTGTGAACAGCCTGTGACGGAGATCATACTTAATGGTGAAAGGACAAAAGCTTTCCCCTAAGATCAGAAACAAGACAACAGTGCCCACTCATCACGCTATTTTTTTTTTTAAGATTTTATTTATTTACTCATGAGAGACAGAGAGAGAGAGAGGCAGAGACACAAGCAGAGGGAGAAGCAGGCTCCATGCAGGGAGCCCAACGTGGGACTCAATCCTGGGACCCCAGGATCACGCCCTGGGCCGAAGACAGGAGCTAAACTGCTGAGCCACCCAGGCTGCCCCACTCATCACACTTTAATTCAGATTGTTTAGAAGGTTCTAGGGAGTACAATTAAGCAAGGAAAAAGATAAATAAATAAAAAGTATCCCAGTTTGAAAGGAAGAACTAAAACTGTCTGTATTCACAGATGACAGGCTCTTATATACAGAAAACACTAAAGAATCCACAAGAATACTAGTAGAGCTAATAAGTACAGAAAAGGTACAGAATACAAGATTGATATATAAATAACTTGTGATTATTTAAATACATTTAAAGTTATACATATTATATTTAAAGCTATATATTACACATTTATATATATATAAAGTTACATATATTATTTTATACCAGTAATGAAGATTCTGATAATGAAATTAAGAAAACAATTCTATTTAAAAGAGCATCCCAAGTAAATACATAGAAGTAATTTAAAAAAAAAAGAAGTAATTTAAACAAGAAAGTGCAAGACCTGCATACACTTAAAAGTACAAAATATTTTTGAACAAAATCAAAGAAGACCTAAATAAATAGAAAGATATCTCATGTTCAAGAACTGAAAGACTTAATGTTTAGACAATACTCCTAAATTGTTACAGATCCAACAAAACTGCTACCAAAATTCCAACTACCTTTTCTGTAGAAATGATCAAGCTGACCCTAAAATTCGTATGGAATTGCAAAGAACCTCAAACACCTAAGATAATCTTGAAAAGGAAGAAAATATTGGAGGACTCCCACTTCTCAATTTAAAGACTTACTGCCAAGCTATAATAAAACAATTTGGTACTGGAACAAGGATACATGTATAGATCAATAGAAGAGTCAAAAGTATAAAATTTAGGAAACCAAAAAACTTAGGTGTAAATTTTCAGGATCTCAGGTTCGGCAATGGTTTCTTAACTGTGACAGCAAAAGTAGAAGCAACAAAAGAAAAAAAAAGACTTGACAATCTGAACTTCTTCAAGTTTGACAACTTTTTACTATCAAGAAAGTGAAAAGACAACTTACAGAATGAGAGAAAATATGTGCAATAACAGCTCTGAAAAGGGAAGTATCCAGAATATATAAGGAACTCCTTAGGAATTAACGACAAAGGCAAACAACCCAATTTAAAAATGGGGCCCTTGGGTGGCCCAGTTGGTTGAGTGACTGACTCTTGGTTTCAGCTCAGGTCATGATCTCAGGGTCATGGCATCAAACCCCCAGGTGGGCCGAGTGCTCAGTGTGCAGTCTGCTTAGGATTCTTTCCCTCTCTTTCTCCCTTTCCCACTTCTCCCTGCTTTCTCTTTCTCAAATAAATAAATAACATTTAAATAAACCAACAAAAAATAGGGCAGACCCAGTGGCTCAGCGGTTTAGTGCCGCCTTCAGCCCAGGGTGTGATCCTGGAGACCTGGGATTGAGTCCCATGTCAGGATCCCTGCATGGAGCCTGCTTCTCCCTCCCTCTCTCTCTCTCTCTCTCTGTATCTCTAGTAAATAAATAAAAAAATCTTTAAAATAAAATAAAATAAAATACTGGGCAGAGAATTTGAAGAGACATTTCTCAAAAGAAGCTATAACTCAGAAGATGCTCAACACCATTAGTTGAAAATACAAGTAAAGTTACGATGAGGCAGCACTTCACACTGACAAGGATGACCATAAAACAAAGAGAATTTTCTTTAAGGCGATAGCAAGTGACGGCGAACCTGGAGGAACTGAAAGACTCATCCAGGGCTGGCTGAGAATGTCGAAGGATGCAAACACTTTGGAAAAGTTTGGCAGTTCCTCAAAAGTTAAACAGAGTTCCCATATGACCCGGCAATTGCACTCCTAGGTTTGTTCCCAAGAGAACTGAAAACATGTCCACATAAAAACATGTACGTGAAGAGTCCCAGCGGCACTATTCAAAATAAACAGAAAGTAGAAACGATCTAAATGTTTGACAACCAATAAATAGGCAAACAAAATATCACATATCCATAGAATGGAATATTATTCAGCCATAAAAATGACTGAAGTACTACGACGTGCTATGACACGGTGATGCTGAAAAATCACCGCACAGAGTCAAAGAAGCCAAACACGAAAGCCATGCACGTATTGTATAACTTCATTACATGAAGTGTCCAGGACAGACAAATCCTTAGAGACAGAAAGCAGACTGGTGGTGGCCAGGGACTGGAGGCAGGGAAGGATGGGCAGCAACTGCATAACGGGTACAGTATTTCTTTTTAAAATAATATAAAAAATAGATAAAATAAAATAAAATAAAATAAAATAAAATTAAATTAAATTAAAATAAATAAATAAAATAAAATAATAAAATAAAATAAAATAAATAAAAAAATAAAATAAAATAAAATAAATAAAAGAAAAGAAATAAAATAAAATAAAATAAATAAAATAACAAAATAAAATAAATAAAATAAATAAATAAATAAATAAATAAAATAAAATAATAAAATAAAATAAAATAAATTAAAAAATAAAATAAAATAAAATAAAATAAATAATAAAATAAAATAAAATAAAATAAAATAAATAAAAAATAAAATAAAATAAAATAAATAAAATAAAATAAAATAAAATAAAATAAAATAAAATAAAAGTTTTGGAATCAGAATGGTGGTGGTTGCACAATGTTGTGAATATACTAAAAATCACTCAATCACACGCTTTAAAATGGTGAATTTTATATTATGTAAAAGTTTTATCTCAATTGTTCTTTAAATGTAGGTTCTGTAGGAGGATAGAGAAGAGGGTCAAAAGGGGGGCGAGGGCTAAAAGTAACTTCAATTTCACACGGGTGGGTTAGGGGAAGTCCTGTCATAATCTGCCATTTAAGGACACTGGCAGGAGATGGGGACATAAGCCACAGGGATATCCGGACAAACAGCATTTCACCTAAAGAGCACATTCCAGGCAGACAGACAGTTTTTGAGGCCTAGATGTAGAAGCACGTTTGGGAATGTCCATTCAATGAAAAGTAAGGTGGGCAAAACACGAGGAGCAGGGTAAGGAGAGGAAATGCAGCCAGTAAGCTGTAAGGGCCTAGATGCTGTAGGGCTTCGAGGCTTTGCATGCTCTGGTTTCCTGTGACGTAGACGGGAAGGCCCTGGAGCAACATGACCCGTTCTCTATCTGAAAGGATTACCGTGGCTCCTATGTGCCAAATAAACCAGTGGGCACAAAGGCAGGTATGGAACAAGCGAGAGAGGAAGGTGGCCTGGGTGAGGCTGTAGCAGTGCTACAGCTGCTGAGAAGGGGCCAGATTCAGGGTGTTCTGAAAGTGGAAATCGACAGAATTTGCTAATATAGAGGACGTGAAGTTTAAGGGAGAAAGAGGAGTCCAGCACAGTTACCAGGTTTGGGACAGAGAATGGGACTGGTTATTCGCTAAACTGGGGAACACTGCAGAAGGAGCAGGGCTGGGAAAACTCAGGGGTACCTTCTTGGGATTAAGGTTAAGACTCCTATTAAATATTTAAGAGGAGTTCCAGGAGGCAGCTGGATAATGGAGTCCAGAGCTCAATGCATAGGATCAGGTTGGAAATATAAATCAAAGCCATCTCCACAGAGGGAGTATTTACAGCCCGGAGAGTGGAAAATGTCCTCTAGTGCAGCAGCGTCTGATTACAGCTTCCTACAAGGATACGACTCACGAGTACGGAGCTAGCTCTGCTGCCCCAGGTAGCAGCCACCAGCCCCGGGTGGCTCCTGAACACTTGAATGTGTCCGGTGTCTCTAGTATTGGACAGCACAGATCCGGTGAAGGACTGTTCGTGGAGCAGCTAAGAAACCTGAGATGTGAGCCCGGCAACACTCTACAGAATTAAAGGTCTGCGAATGGAGATTAAGAAGTAGCCGGTCGTTGGAGGTGAAAAACCAAGAGAATAGTGTCTTTAAGAAAGAGAATGAGGGGTGTTCCACAGAGGAGGATGTGCTTAATCGTGCCTGACGTCCCTGGGGGTTGAGGTGGATGGAAACTAAGAAGCCCTATGGAATCTGGTGACGGGAATGTAACTGGTATTTGCTAATGAGCATAAACACAACGCCGGATTCTCCACCAGCTGTTGGGTTGCAGATCTGTTAAATTTCAAAAACTTATTTTTTTTTTAAAGATTTTATTTATTTATCTGTAAGAGACACACAGAGAGAGGTAGAGACACAGGCAGAAGGAAAAGCAGGCTCCATGCAGGGAGCCCCGATGTGGGACTCGATCCCAGGACTCCAGGATCACGCCCTGGGCCAAAGGCGGGCGCCCAACTGCTGAGCCACCCGGGCATCCCAAATTTCAAAAACTTAAATAAGCCGCTTGATAAAACTATAGTCCTTACACAGGCTGCCTCAACCAAGGTTGATCATAATGCTGATTATTCTTGTAATATATTTTTGTAGTGGCCTCCTGGGTTTATCTTGCAAGAGTGCACCAAGGCCTCCAGGATTAGGATGAGGTCAGTTAGAGTCCAGCCGGAGAATGAGTGGGAACATAAATATTTTTATCAGCAATCTATAAAGATAGACCATTTGAAGAAAATCTGGTGTTAATTTGACTAAGAGCAAGGAAAGTAAGAGGAGTGAAAAATAGTGTAAAAATATATGTAGCTCTCCCAGGCACAGCTGTTGTTATTTTTGAAATGTTCTCTGGCATCGGTTCTATAATCACATATTTTTAAATGTTGAAAGTGCTTGTTGTCGAGGTGGCGCTTACCAAAGTGTGAACGTCTCCTTCACGGAGGGTGAGATCCCGCTTGGTGATGACATGGTTCCGGTCACCTTGCCCAGCAACGGTGTCATTCTTTTCGGTTTGCGAATTTGAGATCTGGGGAACCGAGAAACGGGTGGGGAACGGTGACGGAAAACATCCTGCCTTGGCATTTTGGCATCGACTGCTATCTCTGATTAACACAGGGTGACTGAAAGCGTGTTGTGACAAATTCACCACTTAATTCATGGTGGAAAGTAAGCACAGAGAATAAAGATTCGAGTCCTTAATATGTGGAAAAGGGTCACGTCTGCCTAGCCATGACTTTCTCCCTCGCACAGCCAGAGAGGAATCTGATAAAACACAGGGAAACAGCCTGAAATCTCGCGGTGCACAGCTGTGACGAGTGTCAGTCAGGACTATACACTTTTTGTTCTGTTTTCTTAACTTTCCTTACCCCACATTGGGCAATAGCTTCTTATCCAAATACATGCGCTAGGATGGAGAGGACTTAGGTCCAAAAGTACAAAATTCCACAAAATGACATTTTTCTACGTCGCGGAAGTCAAAAGAGCCAGGTTAAGTAAAATGTTAGATCTTTAACCCGGAACAAAAATTTCAACAACCAAACACGCCTGACACAACGTCGTAGGTGGATAAGCCACAATGCAACAGAACCAACGTCAAACCGGGTCACCCCATAAATACATGCTTCAGTAGGACTTTGCGGGGTGAAGAATTAATCCTCAGTCGTCATACAAACAAACGATTTAATCCTTAGTGTAGTGGGTTAGGAAGTAAAATAATTTCGTAGAGTGGATTTGTATCTTAATTGTTTTAACTTCATGCATTTCTCTCATAGATTTAGAAAGAAAAGAAAGAAATATCATCATAATAAAGAGTTGCTGTGGAGCACCTCACCTTAATTCTCAAAGGGTTGATCTCCATATCCGAAGTGCAGTTCATTGGCCCATCAATATCATATTGAAGGATGTATAACAAAGTGTTATTGTTATATTTGTAAGGCCACTGAAGATTTAGCATTGCCTTGCTGAATGAACTTGGGCCGTTGTTTCTCAGCTAGGGGGGAAAAGAAAATGTAAATACTCTGAGCAAAAATCTATTCCATAATCCTCCTCCTACATCAACGTTAGGAATCACCAGCAAGAGGATGTGAGTAACGGCAGTTTCCATAGTTACTCTGACATTACAACATGATCATTACTAGGCAAAGGAGCTCAAACTCAACATCTGTCTCTAGTGTAGGGCCATACATGTGTCAGGATGAAAATGTGAACAGGAGGGAAATATGAAAAGTTTTCAGTGAAAGATGGCAGAGGCAGAAAATTGGGAAGATCTGCTACAGGCACGTTCCATTTTCAGTCAGAACTGCAAAATGTCCCTAGGAAAATACTCAACGATGGCCTATTGCTTTTATGCAAGTAGAACTCAGTGGTTTTAAGGCAACAATTCGTATAAAGTGCATTCTTTAACCACTTGAAGCTACTCGTCAAAAAAAAAAAAAAAAAAAAAAAGGAACTTTTGAATAGGGAAAAAATTCAAAGACATCTCTGATACGTCTCGAAACTATGCAGAGTTTTCATAATCATTGATCAGACTTGTTTTTTTATAAGTCGCCTTGCTGTTCTCCCCTTTAGAGGCTCTCTACCGTGCATCGGTTAAGCTAACAACTGCAAACCTCATAGATGTGCTGAACAACTGGCCCAACATCTTCTTCAGTCTCAGGGTTCTCCTTATGCTCCCAGTTTGGAATTGGAAGAAAGATATGATCAGGACTGGAGACTCTAAACAATGACCAAAGAAAATCGACCATGAATACCAAAATGATATGGTCAGTTCATTTTCAAAAGTACCTGTAACTAAATAAATAAAATCAAAACTATTAATATATATATATATATAATTTAAAAGAAAAAGAAAAAGCCACCTGTATACATGAATAGGCACATACACCTACACGCAAACTACTCTTTATTGAATCTCATGCCACAGTGAAGGGGTAAATGAATTTGCATAAGAAATCAACACACTTATTTTGTGCCTGCCGTTGCCACGTCTGGTTCATTTCCAGAGGGTTACCAAGTAAAGATCTGGGGGCTCTGGAATGCAGCTACGAGCTTCTTTCCACAGAAGCTATAGCCCTAGCAAAACTACCGTGAAACTCGAAGGGATACTCCCCAAAAACAAGTGACTGGGCCTAGTAGCTGCTTTTAAAAAGTAATTGCATTTTAAAGCAGTTTAAAACTCCCAAGAATGAGACACTCAAGTCATAATCATACTGACCCTCTTATCTCAACAGCAGCTAAGACAGCGAGGTCAACTTTGTAAGACACAACTGGGCTTACTTTGTCAAAGAGATTGGAGCTGAAAAAGAGAAATACATATTTAGGCCTGAACGGAGCATGCTCATCCTCATCATCAAAGACATACAGAGGCAAGTGCAGAGAAACTAAAAATGAACGAATTAAAAGCGACAAAGGAAAAACTTTCTGAAATAACTTTCATTAGCACTTCATTCCAAGAAGATGACCAAATTTTACTTCTTTACTTTTGTTTTACAAGCATGAAACTAACAAATTTTTCTTATGATAGAAATGCTGATTCTAAAAACAGTATAATGAAAAACATATTTTCTACAAGGATATTCATCACAGTTTGAAAAAAAAAAATTAGAGGCAGGGGCGCCTGGGTGGGTCGGTGGCTTAAGCGTCCGACTCGATTTCACCTCAGGTCATGATCTCATGGTCACGAGGTCAAGCCCCACGTTGGGCTCTGTGCTGAGCACGTTGTCTGCTTGACAGTCTCTCTCTCTTCCTCTCTCTCTGACCCCCTCCTGCTCATCTGCTCGCTCCCTCTCTCAAAATAAAGTCTTAAAAAAAAAAATTAGGGGCAACTTAAATGTCCACCGATAAGGAAATGGTTAAACATACAGAGATGTGTTCAGGTAAAAAAAGAATTTTATTCTGTAAAAGAAATGGATATAATAAACAACAAAATGTTCACAAGAGTATGGGTAATTATTACTTTCTGTATGTTTCTAGATTTTCCATATTTTAAGCATTTACTACGTTAATATTTATACAGAACAATGAATATTGTTTTATTTTAAAAAATGGTATAATCATGGGGCAGCCCGAGTGGCTCAGTGGTTTGGCACCACCTTCAGCCCAGGGTGTGATCCTGGAGACCCGGGATCGAGTCCCACGTCAGGCTCCCTGCATGGAGCCTGCTTCTCCCTCTGCCTCTCTCTCTACCTGTGTCTTTCATGAATAAATAAATATTTTTAAAAATAAATAAATAAATAAATAAATAAATAAAAAATAAAAAATGGTATGATCAAATACCAAAATTTTAGCCTATTCTCTTCCATAACATTCAGATTATATTACATTGTATATTTATGAACAAACAGTATTTCCTCAATAGTTACTACAAGCCAAGAAAAGTCGTTTTCAAACCTTTGGATTTGTAAGTCGAATTTCACAGAAGTATCCATCTCTGATTGCTGGTGCACACTGAAACGAAGCCCAGCTAGGAGCTGCAGGGGGAGGAAGAAATAGTGATGTTCATTAAAACAATGTCCAATCAGTGAAATCTAAATTCCATGTTCAAATTAAAAAAAAAAAAAAAAATTTGTTCCAAAATCGGGTTTTTTTGAGTTTGTAATAAAACTGAAAGCACTCCAACAAAGAATTAAATCCGATCTTCTATTGCATCTCTTTAAGATACGTGGGCCAATCCATAAAGGGGCCCTATTTAACAATTATTAACAGATTGTAATTTTATCTCCCCATAATAACACCCCATATTAATTTTATTTAAAAAATGCCAAAGTAAATATTTTTTGATTTAGTGAAAAGTACAGCAATTCTGCAGACTGATTTGGTGACAGGAACTTAACAACTTAATGGAGCAGGAAGGAATAAGTGATTGGGTTTAAAGAGCGAGAGAACCTGGCTACGCAAGGCAGGAGAGGAAGGGCTACCACCCGAACGAACCTCTCCACGCCCATCACAACTCTTCCGACCACAACCATCCCAACTCCAGCAGGGGAGAACTGTTCTTAAAGGAAATCACTGAACTAACAGGGTAAGAGAAGGCAGGGCTTCTGGAGGTCATTTAGGATACAGGATCCTTGTCCTTAGTTTAACCCGTGTTCCCAACCCCTTTGGCAAGTTGAAGACCGTGTAACGGCACAAGCCATCGCTGGATCATCTTAGTCAAAACCAAACAAACTCTGCGAATCATCACATTCTAAACCAAAACCAACTTAACAAAGACATGTTCTGAAGTATTTATAAAGATAATTTCTCTGGACAAACCTATAGAAAAATATGCGGTTTTTTTTTTCTTTAAAAGAAAAATAAAATCCATTTAGTTTAAATGTCTTACTTGAGTTCCAGCCTTCATTGGGTTTCCAAGGTCACATACTACCTGGCGGGTTTGGTTTTCCGTCTTAAATGCGCAGGAAAGTCTCGCTAAGGCCTTTGATAGACAAAAAAAAAAAAAAAAAAAAAAAAAGACAAAAACAAACAAAAGATTGAAAGGAAAATAAATTAATGACAAAAAAAAAAAAAGAAGAAGCCACACACTATAAAATTCCTAGATAATATAATGCAACTTTATAGTTCAGTTTCTTGTTTTATAACTTCATCCATCTATTAGGGCAAATAGGGGGCAGGTCTGAGAGAAGCCTGAACTGTGTACAGGGCCACATAGGAGGATATTTCTGAGAGATTCCTAGGGGATTTAGATAAATAACCTTATTACTCCTAACAAATTATTTGATGGAGAGGCACAGGGACTTTATCTATCTGACCTCGTTTCAGGCACTTAGCTGGCAATTCTAAAAATGTCCTCTCAATGCATTATGCAAAGTATTAGGCTTGAGAGGAATTAAGCAAGACAGCCACTGTGGCCCAGCTTTCAGCCTTGAGGAGACCAGCGGGCGGGCGGACTCATTAGGGCTGACTCATTAACGTTAACGAGACCCCTGAGTGCATTTCGATTTTTAAAGAGGCAGCCTGCTTACTTCGCTATTGCGGACGACCCCGATGAAATCAGCCTGCGGGGGGATGGACACGATGAGCTCAGCTTCGTAGGCACCTTCTCCTTGATTCTGGGCCTTGACGATCAGGGTCAGAGGATTGTCGTCCCCGATGTAGATCTTCTTTTGATCACTACGAGTGAACACGAATCGACACAATGAAAGAGGGCTGCGCGGGGAGGGCCCGGTTGTTCAAAGAAACAAGAGAAATGCACAGGCAGCACTGACATGTTCAAGATATTTTAAGACCATTTCGCAGCTCAACAGAAAACTGGAAACAGCACGCTGGGTGCAAATCCAACGCTCCTCTCGGTAACAGAAAGCTCTCACGCCACTAATAGAGCAGCCCCAGTCATAGGATGACTCAAGTGATTTTGTATCTCTTGGCAGGTGCTGATTAATTCTCTCATTTTTTTTTTTTTCCTAAAAGCTGAACTAATCCCTGCCATGATTCTCACAATGGTCATGGAGATTTATAAATCATAAAATACTAATCGGATTCCTGTAGCTCACGAGGTATCTACAATGAAATAGGCCTTTAAGAGGATACGACGTTTACTATGCTAACACTACTCACCCCGCATGGAAATGGATCTGTCCACCCAGGCAACGAGTGAAAACAGCGTTTATTTTTCTAAAGTCCAACACTGATAGTTTTACTACTACAGACGTCATGAATCATCCTCCAATAGAACTAGTTCACATTAAAATATACTATTGCTTCGCATAGAAGAGTGTGTTCCTCCATTTAAATCTGTTGGAGTGTTTACTGCTTGGAGTAAGGCTTACCTATCTACGGAAACCTCCAATTTGGGTTTGCAGATGTTGTCCTCACCGCAGTCTAGCAGAATATGGGCCTAAAAAAGAAGAGCATTTGTTTGCATCCCTGAATATAAAAAGTATCATGGCTGCTTTAAAAAAATTTTATTTTAAAGAAAGTGCGAGCACGTGTGGGGTCATGAGGGGGTGGGGAGGGAGGGACAAAATCCTCCAGCAGACTCCCCACTAGGCACAGAGCCCAACGCAGGGCTCCATCCCAGGACCCTGCACCCTGCGATCATGACCTGAACCAAAATCGGGAGTCGGACGCTCAACTAACTGAACCACCCAGGAGCCCCATGGCTGCTTACTTTTGAACAGGCCAGTGCAGCTAGTCAAGAATGGATAAAGAAGACGTGGTTTATGTATACAATGGAATATTCCTCAGCCATTAGAAACGACAAATACCCACCACGTGCTTCTACGTGGATGGACCTGGAGGGTATGATGCTGAGTGAAGTAAGTCAATCGGAGAAGGACAAACATTATATGGTCTCATTCATTTGGGGAATATAAAAAATAGTGAAAGGGAATAAAGGGGAAAGGAGAAAAAATAAGTGGGAAATATCAGAGAGGGAGACAGAGCATTAGAGACTCCTAACTCTGGGAAACGAACTAGGGATGGGGGAAGGGGAGGTGGGTGGGAGGATGGGGTGACTGGGTGATGGGCACCGAGGGGGGCACTTGATGGGATGAGCACTGGGTGTTATTCTATATGTTGGCAAATTGAACACCAATAAAAAATAAATTTATTAAAAAAAAGAATGTAAAAGAAGAAAAACATTCATAGGCTATAATGCAATTAGTTGGAACCTTTTAGTTCTACCTCAAATTAAGGCGTCATGATTTTAGAATGAAGTGCCCTATAGACGGGAAACAAAGTTAAGAAATGAGGGTTTAAAAGAAAAAAGAAGAGAAGTGAGGAGTCAGCCTGAACCTGCTGCTGCTAAGTTGTGTGATCTTGGGCAAAACAAATTTCCCTTTTAGAATTTCCTGTTACATACGATGCCTCTGCCAACATCATGGGAATAAAGCTGCAGAGCGTAAAAGAATAAGGAGCAACGGGTACCCAGCAGCAATTGTGCAGGAGGACCAAAGGGAATGGAAACTGGGCGTGAGCCCGGCATATGCAAGGCCATGAGGAAGGCGATGAAGGAAAAGGGACGAGAAGCACTGCAGTCAACCACCCCAGGGCAGGGGAAATAGGCAAAAACCGGAATTTTCTCCCTTTAGATCTGGAGGCTGGGGCAGCATGGAAAACCCAAAAGAGAAATAGTGGGAAGTAGCAGAAGATGTTGGGCGGAATGTTAGAGAAAGAATCTAAAAATTTTCTAAAGAAGAAAGAAAAACGGATGCCTGGGGAGCTCAGCAGTTGAGCATCTCCTTTTGGCTCAGGTCATGACCCCAGGGTCCCGGGATCGAGTCCCACGTCGGGCTCCCTGCATGGAGCCTGCTTCTCCCTCTGCCTGGGTCTCTGCCTCTCTCTCTGGGTCTCTTGTGAATAAATAAATAAAATCTTTATTTAAAAAAAAAGAAGAAAGAAAAAAAAAAAAGATGAGGCCATTCTTGGTTTGTCTATTGTTAATATTCAAAAAGCTTCAAGGCCAGGGGCAGACAACAAGAGAGAACATGATTTAAAGGGGGAAAATAAAGAAAGGTTTAATTTACTCTTCCAAATCACACGGTATATGCAGCTACACTGAGTAAAATTACAGGATACAGATCTTAAATGTCAATTTAATTAGAATGAAATGACGACATACACGAATCGGTTAAATGACACAGATTCAGCAGCTGCGTATGTGCACGCATACAGCGTTCTCTACAATTAAAATGTAAATCAGAGAAAACATAGATATAAAGCTTGTTCATCAAAATACTAAAATACTAGGTAAACACACTGGCACTTTGTTCTCCTTCAACTATGTCACTGTTTCATGTGTGTGAAATTCGACTCTCTCTTCCTCTGCATGTAACTGAGCGGCTTCAAATAACTCTGCCGCGAAAATTCGGATTCCCTCCCCGCGGGCGTCTTTGACCGGAAACCCAACATTGTAAAAGCAATCCCTGATGATACGTAAAAAGATGAACCGTAAGACTTTCAAAAATTAAAACATAAAAGCAGCGGTAAGTGGGAGGTAGCAGAGTACCTGTCGACTGACGTTGGCCGGAGTGAACTGGTTAAGAATGGGCTGCAAGCCTGTCGCATCCGCAGCCGTTCTGTAATCCAACCGGTACTCCATAAAAACAGTAATCGGGGTGAGTTTGTCTCTGAATTCAGATTCATCCTAAGAAACAGAGAAGCTTCCCATCAACGAGGACCTCAATCTATGACGTCAAACCACCCAGAGGAATCTGTGAGCGCACCACACAAAGCCAGCCGCGTTCGGGCCTGGTCCAATTCTACCGGAACCCTGAAAGGCTGCACTTACGTAAGAGCAAGAAGAGCATCCGGAAACGCTGGTTTCTCGGGGAGAACCCTTAACCCATTTTGGTTTATGATAAAATACTTGATTCATACAAAAGTACACAAGGCACGTCAATAAGACGGGCACGCCGCGCTCAAAATAACTAGAACATTCCCCATGATGCTTAAGCTCCCCGTGTTCCCTTCTCGTCTCTTGCCCTGGCCTTCCTTCTCCGGTGACCACCGTCCTAAATTTTAAGTACATCAGTGTCTTGTTTGTTTTCGGTAGTTTTACTACATCATATATTTTTCCTTAATTTATTTTTCAGTTTGCTCTTCCTTTTCCGTGTCCTTCAGAGTGAGGTCATATGTATGCTTCTGGGATTTGCTTTCTGGTCAACACTCTTGTTAAGATCCGTCCGCGATGTTGCAAGCAACTGATGTTTTTACTGCGGAGAAATATTTCATTATATATTGAACCCACAATGTATTTATTTATCCATCCTCCTGTCAAAGGTTATTTGGCTTGCTTGGGGATTGATTTTTACTATTATTAGTGAAAATTTTCCTATTTTTAAAATTTCACTTTTTACTATTATTAAAAAAATAAGAGAGAGATCATTCTACATACTGGTAAATAGCTTTCTGAGGTCTGGAAGATCGCAGTCTTCACGACGTACACTGCCACCAGCAATGTGGAAGAACTCCATTGATTGACATCTTGACCAACCAACAGGTATTGGCGAGCTTTGTTTGAATGTAAGAGGATGGTGTTTGTTCACAGTTACAACTTGAAGCTTGTTTATTTTTTCAAACATTTTTTTAGAATTTAAATTCAATTAATTTAACATTAGTGTATTATTAGTTTCAGAGGTAGAGTTGGAGGACTCATCAGTCTTACATAACCCAGGGATCATCACATCACAACCCCTCCTTAATGTCCACCACGCAGTTACCCCATCCCCCCACCCCACTGGAGGGCCAGGAACACACATTTGATTCCTATGATTAAGAGTTTCTTATGGTTTGTCTCCCTCTCTGATGTCATTATGTTTTATTTTTTTCTCCCTTCCCCTATGGTCCTGCTTTCTCAAATTCCACATATGAGTGAGATCATATGATAACTGTCTTTCTCTGATGGGACTTATTTCAATTAGCATGATACTGGGATGCTTTTGTTGTTGTCTGTCTGATTGCTGAGGCTAGGACTTCTAGGACTGGGCTGAACAGCAGCAGTGAGATGAGAGTGGACATCCCTACCGTGTTCCTGACCTTAGGGGAAAAACTCTGTTTTTCCCCATTGAAAATGATATTCACTGTGGGCTTTTCATAAATGGCTTTTATCATATTGAGGTATGTTTGCTCTACACTGTGAAGAGTTTTAATCAAGAATGGCTGCTGTATTTTGTCAAGTGCTTTTTCTGCTTCTATTGAGAGGAACATACAGTTCTTGTCCTCTCTTTTATCAATGTCCGTGTATCACATTTATTGATTTGCAGATGTTGAACCACCCTTGCAGCCCAGGAATAAATCCCACTTGGTTGTGGTGAAGAATAATCCATTTAACGTACTCTTAGATCCTACTGGTTAGTATCTTTTTTTTTTTTTTTTTAGATTTTATTTATTTATTCATGAGAGACACAGAGAGGCAGAAACACAGGCAGAGGGAGAAGCAGGCTCCATGCAGGGAACCCGACGTGGGACTCGATCCTGAGTCTCCAGGATCACGCCCTGGGCCAAAGGCGGCGCTAAACCACTGAGTCAAGAGGGCTGCCCCTGGTTAGTATCTTGAAAATTTTGGCATCCGTGTTCATCAGGGATATCGGTCTGTAATTCTTCCTTTTGGTGAGGTCTTTGTCTGGTTAGGGGATCAAAGTAATGCTGGCCTCATAGAAAAGAGTTTGGAAGTTTTCCTTCCATTTCTGTTTTTTGAAATAGCTTCAGAAGAAGAGGTATTAATTCTTCCTTAAATGTTTGGCAGAATTCCCCTGGAAAACCGTCTGACCCTGGACTCTTGTTTGCTGGTAGATTTTTTTATTATTACTTCAATTTTCTTACTGGTTATGGCTCTGTTCATCAGGTTTTCTATCTTCCTGCTTCAGTTTTGGTGGTTTATACATCTCTAGGAATGCATCTCTTTCTTCCAGATTACCTAATTTGTTCGCTATGTTGCTCAGAATATGTTCTTACAATAGTTTGGGAAGTTTGGCCAGGAGTTTATCCATCTTACTAATTCTTTCAAAAAACCAGCTCCTAGTTTCATCGATCTGTTCTACTTTTCTTTTGGTTTCTATTTCATTGATTTCTGCTCTCATCTTTATTACTTCCCTCTCCTGCTGGGTTTAGGCTTTATTAGCTGTCCTTTTTCCAGCTTCTTTAGTCTAAGGTTAGGTCATGTATTTGAGATCTTTCTTTTCTCTTGACAAAGGCTTATATTGCTACATCCTTGCCTCTTAGGGCCACCTCTGCTGCATCACAAAGGTTTTGAATAGTTTTATTTTCATTTGTTTCCATTATGTTTTTTTTTTAATTATTCTTTAATTTCCTGGTTGACCCATTCATTCTTTAGTAGGATGCTCTTTAACCTCCATGTATTTGAGTTCTTTCCAAACTTCCTCTTGCAGTTGAGTTCCAGTTTCAAAGCATCATGGTCTGAAAATATTCAGGGAACGATCCCAGTCTTTTGGTCCTGGGTGAGACCTGATCTGTGACCCAGTATGTGATCTATTCTGGAGAATGTTCCACATGCACTCAAGAGGAATGTGCATTCTGCTGATTTAGGATGGAATGCTCTGAGTTTTCTGTGAAGTCCATCTGGTGCAGTGTGTCATTCAAAGCCCCCTGTTTCCTTGTTCTGCTCAGATGATCTGTCCACTGCAGTGAGTGGGGTGTTAAAGTCCCTTACTATTCCTGTATTATTATCAGCATGTTTAATTTTGTTATTAACTGGCTAATATAATCGGTGGCTCCCATGTCAGGCGCATAAATATTTACAATTGTTAGACCTTCTTGTTGGATAGACCCTTCAATTATGACATATAGTGTCCTTCCTCATCTCTTAGTTGAGTCTCTGGTTTAAAATCTAATTTGTCTGATAGAACCATTGCCACCTCAGCTTTCTCTTGATGTCCATTAAGATGATAAATGGTTTTCCACTCTACTTTAAATCTGGAGGTGTCTCTGGGTCTCAATGAGTCTCTTGCAGACAGCATATCGATGGATGTGGTGTTTTTATCCAATCTGACATGCTGTCTCTTTTGATTGGAGCATTTAGGCCATTTATATTCAGAGTAACTATGGAAAGATACGAATTTAGTGCCATCACATTACCTGTAAAGTCACTTTCTGTATGTTGCTCTGTTCCTTTCGGGTCTGTTACTTTTGGGCTTTCTGTTCGCTAAAGGATCCCTTTTAATATTTCTTGTAGGGCTGGTTTAGTGATCACAAGTTCTTGTAGTTTTGTTTGTCCTGGAAGCTTTTTATCTCTCCTTCTATCTGGAATAAGAGCCTGGCTGGATAAAGTATTCTTGGGTGTGTATTTTTCTCATTTAGCACCTGAATATATCAGGACAGTGTTTCCTGGCCTGCCTGGTCTGAGTGGACAGGGCTGTTGCCAGTCTAATGTTTTTACCCTTTTACGTTACAGGCCTCTTTTTCCCCTGAGCTGCTTTCAAGATTTTCTCTTTGTCTCTTGAGATTTGTAAGTTTCACTATTCTGTGTTGGTGCATTGTCCTATTTTTACTGATTTTTGAGGGGAATTCTCTGTGTCTCCTAGACTTGGAAGCCTGTTTCCTTCCCCAGATTAGGGAAGTTCTCCAGTATAATCTGCCTCTCTCTCTCTCTCTCCTTGCTCTTCTGGGATCCCAATTATTTTGCTTTATGGTATCACTTATCTCTCGAATTCTCCCCTTGTGATCCAGTAGTTGTTTATCTGTCTTTTTCTCAGCTTCTTTATTCTCCATCATTTTGTCTTCTAGATCATTATTCTCTCTTCTGCCTCATTTATCCTAACAGCTAGATTATATATTATTGCATCTCAATAATAGCCTTTTGATTTCAACTTAATTGGATTTTAGTTCATTTCTCCAGAAAAGGATTCTCTAGTTCTTCTATGTTTTTTTCAAGCCCAGCTAGTATCTTATAACTGTTATTCTGAACTCTAGTTCCTACCTCTTACTTATGTCCATACTGATTAGGTCCCTGGCAGTCAGTACTGCCTTTTGCTGTCTTTTCTGAGGTTAAGTTTTCCTATCTTGTCATTCTGTTCAAAGAACAGGTGAATGAGAACAAAATACTAAAATGGCAACAAAGACCCTAGAGAAATATACACTAAACAAATGAGAAAAAACCTGAAATCAAAAATAAATGAATAAATAAATAAATATTAAAAAGAGAGAGAAAGAGAAAATATAGATAGGGGAATGGAACAGAGCAATACACTGGATCCTGTGTGTATCTAGAAAACTAGATCCCAAAACTGTAAAGAAAGAAAAACTTGGGATCCCTGGGTGGCACAGCAGTTTAGCACCTGCCTTTGGCCCAGGGCGCGATCCTGGAGACCCGGGATCGAATCCCACGTCGGGCTCCCGGTGCATGGAGCCTGCTTCTCCCTCTGCCTGTGTCTCTGCCTCTCTCTCTCTCTCTCTGTGACTATCATACATAAATAAAAAATTAAAAAAAAAAAAAAAAAAAAGAAAGAAAAACTTAATATACGTATGAAAATAAAATCAAATACAATGAAAGGATAGAATGTAAGTGTAAACATGAAAATTAAAAAAGACTTAAAAAAGAGTTAGTAAAATAAGAAATTGGTTGTAAAGGAAAGAGAAAAAAAAAAGAAATTGAGAGTCTACAGAATCATGAGAGTAAAACCCGTGGCTTTTACATACAATCTTCCCCTAGGGCTGGAGTTTTGCAGTTCTGTGGGATCAGTACAGTGAGGCTTAGCCAGATGCCCCTGGTGATCTCCTGGGGAAGGGGCCCACTGCGCTGGTTCTCAGACGTCTTTGCCCTGGGGCAGAACTGCACCAACTTTGCCAGGAGGCTCGGCTAAGAGGCCCCAGATTGCTCTAGGTGGCTTTCGAGGATGAGAGTGAAAATGGCAGTCTCCCAATCTGCAGCCCCAAGAGCCCCAACTCCTCAGTGCACCCTCGGGGAAAAGCAGTCAATCACTCCTGTCTCCTTGGTCTCCCTCTGCACTCCACGCTCACCCAGCCTGTGACCGAGCATTTCTGTCTCAGGTCTCCAAACCCTACAGACTTCCTGCAGCCTGCACCTGTGCCGTTCCTCTATGGGGAGGAATGGGCCTCACCAAGGTTCTATGCTTTCTGGGCCTCAGCTCAGAAAGCGGTCGCCTGACTGTGCTTCAGTTCATGGCTCATGGCCACACTGAGCTGAGGGCCCCCTCCTGGGCTCGCTGATTGCAGCTGCCTTCCCCGCTCCAATGCCTGGGAACTCTGCTGCCCCCAGGCACCCCTGTTCTTTCTGTGACCCCAGGGATCCTGGATACCACACTGTCCCACTTACTACTCCATCCCACGTCGCCACCTGGGCAACTTTCAGGCAGGAATGTCCCTCATAGAGCAGACTTCTGAAAGTTCTGGTTTTGTGCTCCGCTGCTCTACCACTTTCTAGGAGCTGGCTTATACAGGCTCCCTCCCCCTGCAGTTTATCTTCCCATATATCACCTCAGATTCCCTTCTCTGCACCTCTGCCTTGCAGAAAGTGGTCACATGACTATTCTTCTCTTGCATCTCCCACTAAGTTCACAGGTGTTCCAAATGACTTGACGGCTACCTAGCTGAATTCCTGGGACCAGACAAAACTAAGCTCTCCTACTCCTCCACCATCTTGGAAAACTACCAACTTGAAGCTTGCTGAAATCATGAAGAGTGACTTAATTCAAATTAATCAAAAGCTTTTCCTTTATTTAAGACGTTCCTATCTTTTTCTTCAGTGTATTCATGTGTTAAGTCATACTTCTATATTTTTAAAGTTAACCCATCCTAGAACAAACCGAAATGGGTCTACTTATTTTATCTTTTGTTTATGAACTCTTAAGATTTAGTTTGCCTATATTTGATTTACTAATTTTACATCTATGTCTTTCTGAAAGACTGGCATGAAATTCCACTTAGACTATCCTCCACCAGTCTGGGTATCAATTACACTGGCTTCATAGGAACAGTATTAAGCTGGACACATTTTCTATTCTTCTATTGCTTCCAAGAGCTTAATATCGGAATATCTCATTCTTCATAGTTTGGTAGATACCACCTATAACACCCCCTGGGACTTGTGTTTCCTTTCTGTAAAGATTCTTAACTGTCAACTTTATTTTAAAATGGTTTATACGGTTAAATGGCTTATTCACATTTTCTATTTCTTCTTATGGCAGTTGTGTTATGATTTTCTAAGAATATCCTTGCTTTGTTTAAGTTTTTCTACATCTTAGCACAAGGTTATTAGAATATTCTATTACTGTAATCTCTTCTTTATGTCGCTATGTCCCTTTCAATTCCTTATTTTGTGGAGTTAAATTTGTTTTGTTTTCCTACAATTTTTTTTCTTGATCTATCTTTCATTGAAGTTAAACAGCACTTAAGGTTATACATTTACTTTACTTTCTGCTTCTGTGATAGCCCACACATTTTAGTAAACAGAATTTTCATTGTGATTCATTTCTAAGTAAATTTCCATTATGATCTCTTTTTAGATCCGTGTTATTTAAAATCACAATTCCTAATTCCCAATTTATCTTTTTGTTATTACCTTCCAAAAATTGCACCATGATCAATGTATCTTCTAAGATTCCAACTTTTTGAAATTTGTTTACGATTCCTTTATGATCTATATATGGCCAGTTTTTGTATTCTGTACAGGTCTATCAAGTTGAGGTTGTTATTTATGTTGTATTCTAAATCTTCACTGATGTTTCTGTATTTTATTTAAAAAGGTTTATTCTCTCTTTAAACATTTTATAAAAATTCATATTTTGCAACTGATAATTCAAACATCTAATGCCTCTGCAGGTTTAAAATTTGTTGTTTCTTCTAATGGCTTATTTCCTTGTGTGTTTAGTGCTATTTTTCCCTCATAATGCCTTTTTTTTAATGAATTATTATTTCACTTAAGTTAACCAGTGGAAATCATGAGGGGCCCATACTAGATTATTCCATATAGGCGTAGCATTTTGCTTTTGCTGGAGTTAGGAGACACCTTTTTCCTGGGGCCACTTTAGCCTCAAACAAGTGTCTAGACCTAATGTAGCCATCAAGTCAGACCTCCCAGCTTGCAAAAGTCCCCGGAGGGAGACCAAATCCCTGTGCTGAGGTTGGCAATTACTGCTCATCCTTTCCCCAGCTGCTCTGGCTCACATCTTCGTATACAACTCATAAGTCAAATTTTGCCAATGTAGTTTTTTAACTGATCACTTATTTTCTTGGGCCCTGGAGATTACTTTTATGTCTTGAGAATCTAGCAATATTTAAGAAATGTATTTGTTACAATTATTCTATAGCACCATTTTAGAACAGCCATTTGGAAAATCCAGTTTGCCAGGAACAAAAATCCGTTACTCAGGTTTGATACTTTAAAAAGCCAGATTTCCTCAAGTGTATTCTTCTGTGTTTTCTTTGTGATTTGATACCAAAATATTTATACAAAGTGAAAATCACACAGATTTTTTAAAACATAGCAAAAAGTAAAAGATAATGAAGCAGAAAAGTATCTCTTACCCGCAGATAAGCTACTAGTTCCTCACACTGCATCTGTCCTCCCCTTGAAATAGTCATGTTCTTAGAGTGACCTGGAGACCGGTTATGGAGAAACAGTGCTCGTCGAATTGCTCCTTTTTGCTTGAGTTTATCCAAAAGAAGCTCCACCTGGAAGTCTATACAAACCAAAGGATATATAACAACCTTTATCGACACCTATCTGTCCTAGACACCTAGAGTTTTCATGTAAACAGAGATGTTTATTACTTAAGAAGTAATTTCCTTGCAATTCACTAAAAATGTCTATATAATGTAGTAAGACTACAACATATTAATTATGGATAAATATTTAAGAATAATCAACGATCCCCAAAGTAATGCCATATATTAAGGCAGACAATAGAGAATATAGTAGTAAAATAACTACCAGATAAAAGGGAAATTTTTTCTTTGAAGCTGAGAGGAAGATGTTTGGGGCATGAAGTGTACGTGAATTATGACTTCCACGGTTAATCTGAGTAGCAGCAATTTCTAGCTAATAGGCACCCATGCCATTTTATTAAACACAAGGATGAATAAACAGTTTGCATCACCTGCAACTACTACTTCTAATGAAGCCACCATATCGGATGGTCAAATAAATATGTATGTCCCTCATGAAGCAAAGTTGACTGGATCAAGAACGATCTTAAAAGGAATGTGCAACGCACAGGCTGACGCACATCTGTTAGGGTGAGTTCCTTCTAAGACTCAGTTCTTCTCTAAGTAGTTTCTTCCGAGTAGGTAAGAGTGCAGACCTTAAAACCAAGTTTCTCTAAATGTTGGACTTCACGTCAACGTGGGTGAGAATGCAGGGTGACTTTGCTTCCAGCTGGAGTCCACGCCCCCACTCTGCCCTCCTTGTGTTTCTCAAACACACTAAGCACACGCCTGCCTCAGGCCCCCTGAACTTGCCATTTCCTCCGTGCAAAATACCCTCCAGACATCCCCTCGCTCCTTCAGCCCCTTCAGGTCTTTCCTGAAAAGTCATCTTCCAGTGACACCTTGCCTTGCTCCTCTCTCTGATATTCCACGCACAAACACCCAACAAGACGCAGTCCTCCTCCCCTGCTCTACCGTTACCTCTCAGCACTTGTCACGGACATAATGACAAATCTTGGCAACAGTCACTTAGCTCTCCCACCCTGCTCCCTGGACCACATAAACCGGGTTTTGGAAAGGAGGAGTCAAGTCAGGAGTTTGCCAAGTGGTTTAAATTTAGTGGCCCAAACGTCTTCCACTGTGTCTAGAGCACCCCTCCCTACTCCTGAGATTGCTGGGGACTTCTCCAAGGAAGAAAATACCAACTCTTCAGTAGGGCATCTATTTATAAACAATGACACTCATTTACCCTAGAGTTCATTTATCTCTCATTGTAATTGTTTAACGTTCTGAAGGCCGCATTTACCATTCAGTGGGCTGTTCTGTTCACATTGTCAGTAAATATGTATTGTATCTGAATTGACTTAAGAGTCAACAAGGTAATTATGTTGCAATGTTAAGTGTCTTTAAGCACAAATATCAAAATAAAAAACAACAATAACAGCTATTTGAGTATTCAGGTATCTTAAACACTTTGAGTGCTATATGTGCAGAATCATATGATTTTTCCACAGAATACTTACTAAGTTTCGTGGGAAGTGCTCCTTTGCCATCTGCCTTTAAACAGAACTTGACGTTAAAACTGTAGGAAAATAAAAATATATTAACAAATCCTATAATCCAGTTTAGACAAAGTTTTGAATATCACCCCTAAATCTCGCATTTCTAATACACAGTTTACATAGTGAAGCCTTCTATATCTCTCATGTCTTAATATTATTCATGAAATATGAAACTACACAGAATAACCTAACTCATGCTTCAGTAATTTAAGCACATTTCCTTTCATGGTACCTTGATGGTAAAAAAAGAAAAAGAAAAGAAATCTTCTAACCTCTTCTCATGTTTAGAGAACCTACTGATAAATCTCAAGGAGGAAAAGGGCAGACCAGGTTCAAAATAACATCTCACTGGGACGTCTGGGTGGCTCAGTGGTTGAGCATCTGCCTTGGGCTCAGGGCGTGACCCCAGGGTCCTGGGATCGAGTCCCACATCGGGCTCCCTGCATGGAGCCTGCTTCTCCCTCAGCCTGTGTCTCTGCCTCGCTCTGTTGTCTCTCATGAATAAATAAAATCTTTAATAACATCTCATTTACTAAAAAGCCCCATCAAAGCTCCCTTTAATTAGAAAGCTCCTCTAGAAGAGTGTTTTTCACATTTTATTAATGGGTCATGAAATTAGTTTAATGGGTTGGGTTAGCCACTATCTTAAAAAATAAACCAAATAAATAAAATTGACTGAAGCGTAGGATTTCATGGAACTTTTAATTACATACATGTTTTTATTGGCTCATGATGCAAAATATATTTCATACTACGTGCCATAATCAAAAACATATGAAAGCTACTGCTCAGTGTCTTCGAAACCTTTGAATTATTAGCAAAATTTTAAATAACTATTAGCAACTTCACAAGGGTATGCAAAGTAAAGGGAAGAAAGACAGTAAAACTTAAAGCCAAAATCTGAAAACAACTTCCCTGCCAATCAATATAGATTAGGATAAAATGTTAGTAAGTTTTTAATGCAAGCCAATGAAAGAAATAAAATTGTGAAAAACGTTTTTAGTAACTATGTAATTCAAAAACAAAATCAGGAAAAATATTTTTTCATTAGTTCCTCTGAAGTAAAATCTCCCCAGCTTCCAATCATTCCACCGTGCATTTGTCAGAAGATCCCTGATTTCTCCATGTAACCAGGAACATAAAGAACCATGTTCCCCACAGTGAGGTACTCATGGCATTTTTAGTAATAAATGGGTCAAGATTTTCCTTAATCTTATCCTTATTTTGACACGTATGAGAAAGATGCTGGGTTTCTCTAGCTTATTTTAAAATGTTTTTAAGTAAAATATGAATCAATTTAAAGAAAAAAAAACTGTAGGGGCGCCTGGGTAGTTTTAGTCAGTTAAGTGTCCAACTCTCGATCTCAATTCAGGTCTTGATCTTAGGGTCGTGAGTTCAAGCCCCATGACGGGCTTAAAAAAAAAAAGAAGAGGAAGAAAAAAACTTTAAAAAATTATACATATAGGTAGGATGAAAATATACTAAAAATCATATAATGTAGCAAAAAATAGCATGCAAATAATGGAGAATTGAGAAATACTGGGCTAGAAAAGAATTCAGACATTACACTTACCAAAAACTTTATATTTTTCTTTAGAAATTAATAAAGGAATAATTGGAAGAATAAGTATATTATACTGGTAATATATTACTTATAATATATATTTAATATATATAATATTTTTCATACAGCTAGCTATTCACAGATACTAAATCTGGAAAAGATCATATCTTTTTTTAAAAGGTTTTATTTATTTATTCATGAGAGGTACAGAGAGAGGCAGAGACACAGGCAGAGGGAGAAGCAGGCTCTCTGCAGGGAGCCTGATGCGGGACTTGATCCCAGGACCCCGGGATCACTCCCTGAGCCCAAGGCAGACGCTAAACCGCTGAGCCACCCAGGAGTCCCAACATCATATCTTTTAAAAATTAATATGTTCATAGGCCTGTTTAGAATTAAATATAAATGAGTTATCAGATCTTATGAGCTTTTTCTTCTTTTTGAATATGTTCACTGAGCATGCATCAATTTTTAAAAATGAAGTTCATACTAGTTTGCAGCATATTTCTAGAGACTTCTACTTATCTACTTTGCAATAATATTTCCATAATCCAACCTACGAAAAGAGAGGACACTCACAGAAACTGTTTTAGTAATGTGTCAGGTCCCCCCCACCCCATTTCCAATTGTTTTCAAAATGACTGCAACAATAATCACAATGATAACTATTATTAGCCCGATGCCCTTACCAGGAAACTTTGAGCTCTGTCCCAGGGAGTGGGCAGGTTTTATTGTCTTGATTTAAAATGCTAGGGTATACTTCAAGGCCAGCATTGACGGTTATAACTGGTCTGGCTCTGTTGTAAAAAAAGAAAAGAAAAGAAAAAAAGTTATTTGAAATGTCCGTTGACCTAAACACCTTAGGTTTACATTCACCGCATATGCAAGTGCAATGTCCACTAAAGCAACTCTTTATCGTAGCAAAAATAAAAACCAGCTACACAGAGAGTGGCCCAGTACTCCTGTCTGCCGGGGCCTGTGGCTTAGCACTGGAAGTCCCATGACCTGGCAAATCCCTCAGTTCCAGGCAAAGCCGGACAACCGGCCACCGGATCTGCAGTCAGTCCGCCCGAGCAGGATGGCCCAACGCGTTGTGGGGCTCTCCGTGATGCAACGCAATCCAGGAGAGGAGAAGAGCGACATACGTCCACCGTGGGGACGTCAGTTCATCTCTAAGATACATCCAACATGTAATTTTTATATGAGAGAAAATATAAACCGCGATGTACAAAGGATGCACACCCCACACATCTACTTTTTGAGTGCACGGACTGTTTCTGGTGGCGTATATACCCGTAAACCAGTGACCGGCATGAGAAAAAGCGTCTTGTTTTGTTTATGCCCTTTCTGTGCTATTTGAGTATTTACAACACACATGATTAATTCTTTGATGACCATTTTGAAAACCCGAAATAATAAATTAAAATAGTCTTCCAAAGTTCAGATGCACAGATTTAAACCCTGTATAAGAAATATACTATTTTCTTCCCAGGATCAATCCTGGAATCTATATGGACACACAGGTGGTCTCGAGCTGACCAACACAAATTCCATTACACAGAACGAATGTTGGTTATCCTGGCACGTATAAACACAGCCCATGGAAGTGTAACCTACTTGGGATTCCAGATGATAGCCTAAAGCATGAGGAATTGGTTAAATATAAATAATCGGGAACATGGATGAAGCTGAGAAATACAGGTATGTGGATTTATACATATTGCTCTAATAATAAAAATATGGATTTGGGGAGTCATTACATACTGCCCCTGTGGTCACAGAATGCTGGGGCATGAACACCAAGTTTATTTCTTGCCTCTTTAGAAGAGAATGTAAACTCATGTAAATTTTAAAGAGAGATTTAAAACAGGAGAATATATTGAACATAATTCAAAGAACCAAGAGGGAAAAATCTGAATGCTTTTCCAAATTGAAAAAAAAAAAAAAAATCTCTCCATCTCTCTCCTTTGAGATTTCCCTGTCAATTCAGAATATTCCTATATTACAGGGTATAGAATCATGCTCACCTGTATAACACAGCTCTATCTACACCAAAAGCGCCTACAATTAAGTCTTAAAAGAGAGGAGAAAAACATGTTAGTAATAATCAACAATGCTTTTTTAAATTCACACACCATTCTATAAAACTTTCAGTGTATGCAAGAAAGACTTAGACATAGTTTCAAAACTATTCTTCATTAAGTGGTTGTAAGATTATTTCTATAAGGCAAAAACCTATGAAAACTCTAAATAAGGGGTCATCAAATGGCAAACACTCATCATAAAGATAATCGTTCATCTGGTAGACAAGTACCTTTTTAACGAAAACTTTATAAACATCAGCAACAATACGGAAGTGCATAGAACTCAAATACGTATGCCCCTCAAAGGGAAAAGTTTTATAGAGGTGCCTGTGGATTTTACAGTCTCATTGTAAAATTCATTATAAATTTAAATTTCATTATGGGATCCCTGGGTGGCGCTGCGGTTTGGCGCCTGCCTTTGGCCCAGGGCGCGATCCTGGAGACCCGGGATCGGGTCCCACATCGGGCTCCCGGTGCATGGAGCCTGCTTCTCCCTCTGCCTGTGTCTCTGCCTCTCTCTCTCTCTCTCTCTCTGTGACTATCATGAATAAATAAAATCTTTAAAAAAAAAAAAAATAAATAAATAAATTTCATTATAAATTTTTTTCACTTTCTTTCAAAAACAAAACAGAACCAAAAAAGCACATTACATATATGCACAATACTTAGAATGATAGCTGGCAGCATTCAAATGAACAAGAACACAATGCATTAATTTTTATATGTAGCTGGTACAATGGGTTTGCGATCAAGAAAAAAACGAAAGAAGAGCTCCATCTCGTAGCATACCCAGGGTAAGTCTGAGGAAACCCTTTCTAAGCAGAAAAGTACATGAGAAATCATAAAGATCCATAGATTGGGTTCCATAAAAATTAAGAACTCCTTTATGCACAAAAAGCAAACATAACAAACAGAAATGTATATTTATATATATTATATATATATATGTTAAGGAGTTAGAATCTTCAATATTTAAGGCACTGCCACAAGTTTAAAGAAAAAAAAAAAGAAAAATAACATTCCAATAGAAATAAGCAAAAAAAAAAAAAAAAAAGTAAAAAGAAATTCACGGAATATATATTCACGGAATATATATAAGAAATTAGAAGGGATCCCTGGGTGGCGCAGCAGTTTGGCGCCTGCCTTTGGCCCAGGGCACGATCCTGGAGACCCAGGATCAAATCCCACATCGGGCTCCTGGTGCATGGAGCCTGCTTCTCCCTCTGCCTATGTCTCTGCCAATCTCTCTCTCTCTGTGGCTATCATAAAATAAAAAATAAATAAGAATAAAAAATAAAAATTAAAAAAAAAAGAAATTAGAAATAAGCAAAAAAAAAGTAAAAAGAAATTCACGTAATATCTATATAAAAATGCTTTTATATACATATAAAATAAAAATGCTTACCCTCCCTGATTAAAACTATGAAGTAGAACAAAGTAACATTTTCCACCTATCATATAATTTAAAGTTATTTTAAAAGAAACAACAGATGACCCTCAGTATAGACACAAATGTCTGGGTGATGATCACTCTGGTGAGTGCTTTAAAAAGTTGCAAAATCTTTTGGAAGTAGCGGGATTGTAACTTGACGATACATTTCAACAGACTTTTTTAAAAAGTGCCTATCTTTGACTCAGGATTCTAGAACTCTGTCCTAAGGAAATAATCAGAGGTATGCACTGGAATTACATGCAAGGACATAAATGCCCCAAAATAAAGTTAAATAAGACACAATACAGACATTTGATGGAAGGGGAAATATAAAACTCATGTTTAGAAGAATCATGAATAATACAGGGGAAGATTCTTGACTTTAAGTGAATAAAATATGCTATTATCGGTGCCTAAAGCATACCTCTATTTTGCTAAAAAAAAAAAAATATTGTGTGAATGCATTGGAAAAATGATTGGAAGATATACTTTGTTGTATTTTCTAAAATTTCTAAGACATCTATACTGCATTAATAACCAAAAAAATCTCTTGAAATAACACTAACAGGTAAGAATCAACTTTCTGCCCTATTTCCCAAAGCATTCCCACACATTTGTATATTGGGCTCAAATGAGCGGTTTCAACAATAAACGTAACCCAAATCTTCCGCATTATATTTCGTTGAAAGAATGGACCCGTTCTGATCCAGATCCATCATAATGCG
The DNA here is from genome assembly GCF_048164855.1 of Canis lupus baileyi. NCBI lineage: Eukaryota > Metazoa > Chordata > Mammalia > Carnivora > Canidae > Canis > Canis lupus. The sequence goes on from NC_132871.1 coordinate 1,975,184, forward strand.
CCAAAGTATATAAGCGCTAGAAAAAGGCCTCCCCCTTCCTGTGCTGGTTCAAACCAACCGGCAACCACCTCGGACAAATCCCCTTCTTCGGTTTCTTTTCTCACCCGTCACAGGGTGCGATACGGAGCTGGGCTGGCCTAGAGTCCTCACCGGCCTTCCCGGGAGAATCACATGCGATAATGCATTTTTTTTTTTTTTTAAATCACAATGATTCGTCAAGCCCGTGAAAATGCTAGACCATTAAAAACAAACCAACCAAAAAGACACTTTAAAAAGTTAGAATGACTATTCAGCGTTTTGTTTCGAGCTCCTGCGACATTGTTCTCTGACGGCACGTTACAGACCTCAGGTTACAGACTTGAGGACAAAAGGCGAAAGGAAACGTAGAGGGCGTGGGTCACACTGGAAACTCCCAGCAAGTAGACTGCTCTTGGCTTCAGTGATAAGAGCTGGGCCTTCAGCACAGCAGGTACAAACAACACCTGAACTATGTCCCCGAAATGACTCATAACCTCCATCAGGAGAGCGGTAACTACAACCCGTGCTATCAGGCCCGGAAAACCTAAGGAACGCTTATGTGTTCCTAGCAAAGCACCTGGATATCCATTTCTGTCTATGTCCGTGGCTCCTTTCATTGAGTAGCCGAAGCTGGGCGGCATGCTCCGAGCAGCCCACTTCCCTTCCAGGATTTGAGATGGGACCGCGTTCAAGCCTGTTAGTCTTCCATTGAAAATATAAACAAGTCCCTTCTGATCTTCACCCCCATACGGTGCAGCAATCGCAATATCTGTGGGGGGAAGAGAAGGAGGAGAGGGGGGTTTGGAGAGAAATGAGGAGGAGAAGGGGAAGGAGGAGGAAAAGTAAGGGGGGGGGGCAAGAACAGAGAGAAAGTGGTGTTAGTACTTATTATCTACACGGCAAAGGCCTAAATGCAGGGATCTTCTGCTTTCCAAAGGTCTCCCCCCTACACCCAGCCGCGGTTAGGAAAGTCCTGCATTAGGACCTGTCCTTGCTGCCTGAAAGAAATCTGAAGAGGATCCGCTTTTACCAAGAAAAGCAGAATCAGCGCTCAGCATCTGTTTTTGCAAAAAATGAACCCCGGTGGAGGCTGTGCGCGCCCGGAAGGGCAAGAGTGGCGCCCACAGGCTCCGTCCCCGGAACTGCACCCAGCATCTCAGCCCAAACCGGCACAGCACGGGCAGCGTGAGCATCTGCGCCGTATCTCAACTTATTTCGTGCAAGACGTGTCCCGAGGTATCACGAGAGCCTGAGAGTTGCTTCTTCACCTTACATCACTTCTGCTTATGAACGTTTTCGCTTTCCTTTTTTTTTTTTTTTAAGTTTTTATCTATTTATTTGAGAGAGAGAGAGAGAGAATGCATGTGCGAGGCGGAGGGGCCGGGGCGAGGGGGAAGCAGGCTCCCTGCGGAGCACGGGGCCCCATGATGCGGGCTCCATCCCCCGGGGGATCCCCAGCTTGGGAGTTTTCCCAGGAAGGCTCTATGTCCGGTTAGCAGGGGGAAACCTATATTCGTACAGCCCGCTCACCGCAATAAATACTGGTTCAAAGCGTAGTAGCATATTCTTTATTCAAAAGCAACAACCTTGGGATCCCTGGGTGGCGCAGCGGTTTGGCGCCTGCCTTTGGCCCAGGGCGCGATCCTGGAGACCCGGGATCGAATCCCACATCGGGCTCCCGGTGCATGGAGCCTGCTTCTCCCTCTGCCTGTGTCTCTGCCTCTCTCTTCCTCTCATGAATAAATAAATAAAATCTTTATTTAAAAAAAAACAAAAACAAAAAAACAAAAGCAACAACGTAATTCAAGGAGATCCAAACAAAACTGTGTGGAGAGGACATGAACCTGGAAGGCAGACAGGTATTCTGGGTCTGACTCTGGGCAAATCACTTAACCTTTCAGGACACCTCAAAATGCCTCATCCTTGAAGTGGAAAGACGGGGACGAGTCCCAAGATTCACCCCAGGTTCACTCCAGCTCTCAGAATTCTAGTTCATTTACAGGTGCATGGTTTTTTGTTTCTTGAAGCAGAAGCCAGCCTGGCTTGGAAACCTGGAAGTTATGACTTCATCTCGATCTTGCTCCACTTTGTATTAAAATAACACAAACAAATAAGAAGTTTGAAATTCTTAAAAAAAAAAAAAAAAAAAAGGAAAAGATCACTATGACCTTTCCTAATTCCGAAGTATATGATAAGTATGTCCCCTCGCCTGTCTGTGGACGCCGTCCTAGCCAGGCCAGTGTCCTTCCTCTGGGCCCCTAAAGCCACCTAAGTGGCTCCCACTTCTGTTCTTGCCCCTAAAATCCACTCTGCTCTCAGCGGCTGACGGTTAGGGTCGTGTCACCTGCTTTCTGCAGACCCGCCCGTTACTACCTGACTCGGCTGCTCCCCGCCGCCCCCTCCTTCTAGCCTCAATCCCCCTTCCTACCATCAGTCCCAGCCTCCGTCTCCGCTCTGTGACCAGGCCAAGCTACCTCCCATCTCCGGGTTCCTACTTGCTGCTCCCTCTGCCGTAGCAGCCCTTGCCCCAGGGCTTCTCAACAAGCTTTGCTCCGGGCCATCCAAACCGGAGATGAAATGTCACCTAATGGGAGGGGCCTTTCCCTTGACGGTGACCCCAGGCGCTCTCACTTACGGGGTCTCCACTCTCCACACTCTCACACTCACCTGCCCTTTTTTTTGTTTTGTTTTGTTTTTTGTTTTTTGTTTTTTTTGGAGGGGCTTTGTTTTAACCCACAGCTTTTATCGCCGTCTCAGTTCCCCCATTAAATGCTTACTCTCTGACTTCTCCACGGAGCGTAGCTTTCCCAAGAGCAGGGAAGTGTGGCATCCTGGGACAGTCCCTATGTGCGCAGCCGTTCCAAACTGCCTCGGTTACACTCATCTAGCCTCCTCCGTGCTGTGTCCCCTGGGCCGTCGGCGACACCTGGATCACCTCTTAGTGGGACGATTGTCCATCATGCCCTGGAGCCTCTCAAGCACTGCGAGGACTGCATTCTAACATGCACTTGCTTACGTGAACGTGGCCCCTAGTGATGCTGAACTCCCACGGGACGTGGATGGGCTCTAACGTATCCTCCCATCTGTAGCCCTCAGAATGGCCTACAGCAAGCACCAACGAACAACGTGCTACTCTTTAAAAAAAAAATATTTAAATCATGTCATCATGTAAGAGTTCTTTTAAGTGTCAAAGGTAAGCATGACTTCTAGCTTGACATAGGCATGAAGAATCTATTTATACGATGTAATTTCCTAAGAGAAGGCAACCCCCGTGCTGAGAAACCGTCTAACAAAAATCATTTTGACTTTTCTAGACTTCTCATTATTTTACACATTCTAATCACCTTCTCTCTCGGCTGGCATGTGTCCAGTCCGGAAAGTCCTACCTTTTCGCTCAACCGATTGCTTCCTTTGATTATTTCAGGTTTTATTTTCGGTGTTTCTTCCCTCTTTCTGGGTTGTGGGGAGAGGGGTGCTGACAAAAACTGCACGTGATTGTAGGACATAGCGTGACTGTTTTCGGTGTCCTCGTGGTGACCCCCAGGGCTTCCTAGTGGGTGTGGGTAGGAAGGGGGGCCTAGAGGACGGATGGCAATCCAAAGGGCGAACGTCAGCCGGTTTCAACAAACGTCGTGGTCTGGACTGTAATGAACAGTCCGCTCTACGTGTGTGAACTGTACATACGTGTAACCTGCAAGTGCGTATGAATAGTTCCTTAAAGACGGCTCAGATCGTTCACAACCAGCATCTGGGCCGGTAAGACTCCAGGAGAAACTCGGGAAGGAAGAAAAAAAATCATCCTCTCTGCTCTCCATTTCTAGAAGTAGAATCTGTTCGTAAAAATCTTTGTAAGATTTTGGTATTTTTTAATCTGCTGGTGACATAATCGCTGCGTTCACAGATCGCACGTTTTGATGGAAATACAGGGAGCAGAGAGGGACACGGGCCGGATCATGGCACTAAGGAGACTTCCTTTAAATAAGTGGCTGAAACACCCTTAAGACAAAGCAACGGCAAACACGCCCAGCATCTCCCAGAAAACCCACAGACGGACGGACGCGAGGAATTCGGTGTGTTTACTCAAGACAGAACCTGAAACTTGGCCCTACGTTTTCTGCATGGTCTTGTGACCAACAAGTAACAGCTCAGCCTGTTCTCGGCTGTTTTCCTTTCTTTTCTTTTCTTTTCTTTTCTCTTTCTTTCTTTCTTTCTTTCTTTCTTTCTTTCTTTCTTTCTTTCTTTCTTTCTTTCTTTTTCTTTCTTTCTTCCTTTCCTTTCTTTCTTTCCTTTCTTCCTTTCTTTCTTTCTTTCTTTCCTTTCTTTCTTCCTTCCTTCCTTCCTTCCTTCCTTCCTTCCTTCCTTCCTTCCTTCCTTCCTTCCTTTCTTTCTTTCTTTCTTTCTTTCTTTCTTTCTTTCTTTCTTTCTTTCTTTCCTTTCTTCCTTCCTTCCTTTCTTTCTTTTTTTTTTTGAAGACTTTATTTATTTATTCATGAGAGACACAGAGAGAGAGGCAGGGACAGAGGCAGGGGGAGAAGCAGGCTCCCTGCAGGGAGCCCGATGTGTGGGACTCGATCCCAGGACCCCAGGGTCATGACCTGGGCCAAAGGCAGACGCTCGACCCCTGAGCCACCCAGGTGCCCCCATACTGTTGTTTTCAAGTTCTATTTTAAACTTTACATCTGATTCATGTTCTCTTGGAGGTAAAAGTCCTCAGGGCTCTACTTGAGGGGCCACAATGTCCCTGTAGGTGGTTTTCACCCTGGACGCACCTGGGGTCAGTCTCAGAAATGACCCTTCCGGCGCATGACATAAAACGACCCCGCAGGCGGGAGTGCAGCGGTCTTGAAGCCTAAAACATGTTTTCCTTCTCTACTGCTGCTTGGAAGGCTCACGAGTCAGCCATAGTTTTGAAGTTTTCTCTTTAATTTATAGCTTTTTTAATATCCTAAGGGGCGCCCCTATGTATTATCGATTATCTGAAAACCCAACAGTCCAGCTCTCTACTCTGATCTCCAGCGGGTTTTGTAACAGGTATTTCTTCTAAAAAGTCTTATAAGGGTGCCTCTCCTGCTCTGTCTCTCATGAATAAATAAGTAAAATCTTTAAAACATAAAATAAAAATAAACTGCTAGGGACAGCCGGGTGGCTCAGTGGTTTAGCGCCTGCCTTTGGCCCAGGGTGTGATCCTGGAGACCCGGAATCGAGTCCCACGTCGGGCTCCCTGCATGGAGCCTACTTCTCCCTCTGCCTGTGTCTCTGCCTCTCTCTCTCTCTCTCTCTCTCTCTCTCGTAAATAAATATCTTTAAAAAATAATAAAAATAAGTTGTTAAATAGGGCTATTATAAAACAATGAGCTCGTATTTTTTACTTGCCCCCCAGAAGGGAAGTTATGGCCTCCTTCTGAATTTCTTAGATGCCACAACAAAGTCAGGGCTTTAAAAGTAGGAACAACAAATCAACAAATCGACAAATCAGCAAATCGGCAAATCGTACCTGTAAGAGATGCAGTTAGGGTCACATGGCCTCCAGGGGGTGCCTGGGTGCATTTTTTTACATTTGCATCCAAATGGGACAGTAGAGGGTGCTGCTGCTACACAGGATGGAGAGAAAAATCCCCACCTGACCCCGGGCTCCCTGGGAAAGCAGATTTCTCTGTAGAAATTAACCACTCACTGCAAGACTCTTAAGATAAGGCTATATGAATAACGATTCATCAGAATCCCTTTTTCTTTTTAAATTTGTTCTGACTTTAAAAAATAAAAAAAAAATAAAAAAAACTTGTTCTGACTTTTAAGGAAAAAGAGCAACTGTCGTTTGACCCGGTGTGTCGCTGCCAATCAAATGCTTCCTTCCAGGAAGATCTGCTACTACGACCTCCCGTCGTCGAGGAGGGTGGACACGAAATCAGGAACCCACTGCTGTCGAACCCGGATCTTACCATTGAAGCCATCCTGGTCCAGGTCGCCCAGAGGGGCAATGGCACTGCCGAACCTGGCAAAGACCTCAAACCCGTTCAGCTTGGTCGTCTGGAAGTCTCCCGAAGCTCTCTGCAGAGACACGGAAACCTGCCCCACCTCTTGGAGTTTGCCGTCAGAACCACGATCCATGAAGAGAGGCGCTCCGATGAACACATCTGCGTAACTGCAAGAACCGGATGCTCGTCACTACGGCAAGATCACGTTCCATCTATGAGCAATGACTTTTCTTATGAAAACTCAGCCTCTCCTCTCTCTCTCTGTCATGACCAGATTGAAGCATAAAGTCATTTCAGACTGAAACCTTCCTCCAACTCCTTTAAGAAACCACGAGTGGTTCACAAACATGACCTTATCCCTTCTTATCGCAAAAGCTACTGGAATCATGAACTTTTCTCGTATTTGTGATAAGGTTGGTTCAAATGGTTTCTTTGAACAGAAAGATCAGCAGGAAGGGGACAAAGAAACAAAAGAAAGACTGTTTAGTTTTAGCAACGCATTTATAAACCGTTCCCGGAAACATCGTTTTAGACTTACTCATCCCCATTAATGTCAGTGGCAGCAACAGAAAATCCAAAATATGCAGCCATCTGGATAAAAAAGAAGAAAATGAAATATTTACTTTTTATTCAACTAGTGTGGACAGTTAATATTCTTGGTGTATTCATCACACAGAAGGGTCTTTTTTTTTTTTCTCTCTCTCTCTCTCTCCATACAGAGCGCTTCAATCTTGATTTCTTCTCTTAGGTTTCTTCTCCCAACACAATCCGGTGATGATGTTTTTATATTTTCCTGGATTTATGGGCAAAATACGTCCCTGCATATCAGGTCAGTGTCTCGCACGCATCCCACTCGGGCCCAAGTGTGATCAATACTCCTTCCCAGGCCTAACCTATCACCGCCCTTCCTCTCCACCGCCCAGCATGCGGCAGACGCAGACACACCACCAGAAGGACAGAGTCACAGACAGTTTTCCACGAGCCCAAGAAGCCATCAGTGGGGGTCTGTGTAGTGAAGATAACAGACGATGATCATTACCAGGTGATAGCTGGCTCTCCCGAAGATAACGGGACGACTGTTAATAGGTCCTCACCGGCCCTCCCTAAGTGAACACGCTGCTACTCTCAAGAAATCACTGCTTAGAAAGACCTCGGAATGACTCTGTTCTTGTCTCACGTCTCAGCTGGTTGGTTGCCCAGGGGCGTTGCTTTTGGATCATACACAGGACAAATGTTTCTGGACGTGTTACAGGATTACGTGGAAGGAGAGAGACGGTCCTTTCCTCCAGGACACGGGACCGCCCCGGACCGAGCAGTCTGGCTGGAAATGAGCGTGAAAAGGAAAGTTCTACAGGTGGCGTGTACGGCGTGTGTGTCTGCAATTTCTGTATTTCCTTAAAAAACGAGCCACGTGCAACGAAAAATGAGCATGCAGAAGCGAAACTGAGAGAGGGGACAGTTTAAGGATGGACCGAGGTGAGGAATGGGTCAACACACCGGAAAGGGGAACGTCTGCAAAGCTTCCACAATGCGATCAGTGGAGCCGCCAGGAGGGAGTTACGGGGAGGCCTGCGCCATCTGGTTTGGGGTGAATGAGCATGAGGGAAGACAGCGAGAGGGGCCCCTGCATGCCGTGGCCGGGTCCGAGCGGGCGTCCGCCGTGCAAGCGCAGCCTTCGGGCCTGGTCTCGCGGGCCCTCTGCCCCGACGTGCAGAGAGAAGCCGGGCATTTACGGAGACAAGTTTTATCCTGGGCACCAGGATGGAAGTGCCTTCCTGTGGTTGTTGCTACGACCCCATAAGGAAGCCACCTCTGTCCCTATTCTTTATGAGTGACCCACCACATTCACGGTGGCACGTACCTTGTGTTACGCAGTAGGACCGTGAACCCAGAGCCTAGGTCTGTCCTCAAGCGAAGACCGCCCGGCACCCCCCGGCACCCAAAAAAACGGCGGCGGAAGAGGAAGAAAGACAGCATCATGCACTGTGTGCGACAAGATCCAGGGACACACTGGGCATCCCCCAGGACAGGCTGCGTGAGGCCGGGGGGTCACGGGTGCCCGGAGGGATGCGCACCCCCCGCCGCCGCTCTGACCGCCTGTCGGCTGCAGGCCGCTCCATGCCGCGCACCTGCCCCGACTCTCACGCTTGGGGAGTCTATGCCGCGAGCCTGCCGATCCTCCTGCAAAGCCATGCACGGCGTCTCCGGAGCAGGACGTGGGCTCGAGTCCCCGGCCCGCAAACCGCGAGACGCTTCTTTTTCCCGGGCCGCCAAACTTCCCCTTTGTCGTCCCTAAATTCTCTGATGCAAAGAGTAGGAAAGGCCATGAAACGCCTGCACCTGCAGAGAACGTCTGGTACCTGAGAGCACTACCTCCCACCTGAAGAACGCTTTCTCTCACGTCCTCGGGCGAAGTGCGCTCACGACACCCGTATTGTAGGCATCGGCGCCACGCTCCGTTTTGCATCCGGTAGGACTACAAGGCACGGAGGACGCCTTTACGGGGAGTTCAGTGTCATCAGCAAAGAAAGAGGAAGTTTCTGTGCTTTGGCGTGTATGGCGTGTGTGTCTGCAATTTCTGTATTTCCTTAAAAAATGAGCCACGTGCAGCGAAAAATGAGCGTGAAAAACGTGCAATTACAGAAGCCCTTCCTTACACAGAGGACTTTGGCCGGAGGTGAACCCTCTGAAGCCTGCTTTACATTCACCACAGTGACTATCAAACCAATATATCCATCTCACAGTCAACGCAAACCATTAGATCATCCGTAAGTCTACGACGTTAGGAATGCAGATGCTACAATACCAAACGAACAAAGCAGTCTAAGAGCGTACCTGGTCACCGGTGAAGTTGTGCAAGGACGACATGTTTTTCCCATCATAAATATAAACCTGTGGAGGAAAGACAAAAGCATATGAAATACGGTCGTAAAACAGAAGATAACCCAGAATTTTTTTTTTTTTTTTTAAAGATTCCTTTTAATTTTCCTACCATTCCCAAAGTCCTCGCCGCTCTCGGGACACCTGAAACAAAGTCTGAAAGGAAAAACATAATGACTCATTTTTTTTTTAAGACTTATTTTATTATTTATTTATGATAGACATAGAGAGAGAGAGAGAGAGAGGGAGGCAGAGACACAGGCAGAGGGAGAAGCAGGCTCCATGCCAGGAGCCCGACGTGGGACTCAATCCCGGGTCTCCAGGATCGCGCCCTGGGCCAAAGGCAGGTGCTAAACCGCTGAGCCACCCAGGGATCCCCATAATGACTCATTTTCAAGACCAAGTATTGAGAACTGCAAGAAGAAATGGATTTACAGGAGGAGCGTTAGGTCCTGTTTTGTTATTTCAGCAGAAAAAGAAGGTAAAAAAAAAAAAAAAATCTTTGAAAATGGTACTCCACAATAAAGGGCCAGAACATTTTTTTTTTTTAACCACAAATATCAAATGTCCACAAAATAGAGAAAGATTCTTGAGAACCTTCAGATAAATGCACGTGCGCCCTTAGGCTTTTGTCATCTTATTAAAAAGAGAAGGGTCAGGATAAAGTGACCCCAGAACAAAACTAAGTTGTATCTACAGTGATGAAAAATAATACAGAGTGAGATGGGGTGGAGGCGGCAGGGACACAGGAATGGGGTCAAGATCAGGGGAGTGTCTGGTTCCTAGACTGAGCTCGGTGGGCGGGGGGCGGGGGGGAGCGGGCAGAGGACGGAGAGAATCGCAGGGCGAGGGCCCAGAAGTCACAGGCGGTGCCTACGAGCCCTCCGACAGGACCCGCTCCACCAGAGCAAGAAGAAGAAACTGAAGAAAAACTAAAACGTCATGGGCTGGAGGGGGGCGCACGGGAAGACGCGGGGCCCCAGCCCGGGCGGCACCGACCCCTCGGCCCGTCCCCGCCACGCTCCACGCCGCCGGCCCAGACCCCGTACCTGCTCGGGCTTCGCAGTGTCGCCTGTCTCAAACCCTTAGGCTGTATCTTTTCAGGACGATCACACAGGGGGGTGCCGGGGGCTCCGGCCAAGCGGCTGCCAGGGCCCAGCTCGCCACCCCGGGGCCGGCAGCAAGGTCCCCCCCCCCAGCCCTGCTCCTCCCTCTCCTCCCGGCGGGGGCCCCCTGAGGCTACCTCTCACTCTGTCTCTAAAAAAAAAGGAAAAACTCTTGGAAAAAAAGAAGAAGAAGAAGAAGAAGGATTAAATACAGTTTACGCGCATCATACCATCTACGCCATCGCCGTTAAAATCTCCAACAGCCACGGAATAACCTAAAGGGGGAACAAAACGGGAACCGCCATCAGGGCACAGTCAGTCCCCTGGCGCGCACCTGCCGAGCAGGCTTCCCTCGAGCGTACTTTCAAGTAGAACAGACTCTTGAACAGGGGCTCGAACTGCACAGGCGGGTTTTTTTTTCAATAAATACAGTATTGCACTGTAAATGCATGTTCTTGATGGTTTCTTGACATTTTCTTTCCTCCAGCTTGCTGCATTGTAAGAGTACAGCACATGATACACACGACACGCAAAATGTGTGTCGCTCCCACCCTCCGCCTCAACCCGCCCCACCTTTCTCATGCACTCTTTCAAAAAAAAAATTAAAGACTTAAAAATTAATTTAAAAAGTTATTATTAATCATTGTATAAATAACCACTCTTAAATTTCAACCACTGAAATGTAACCTATGTACCCAATAATAACCTGAAATTATGTGCCTATTCTTTAGATTAAAAAAAAAATTCTTTTTAATCTCTTTCAACATAAATTATTTTCCTGCTCAAAGTAGCATACACAAATACAGGAAAAATAACACTGCAACTCCATAAAATGAATCCATATTTTGGTTTAACTCACCCAAATAACTGTCATCAAAAATAGCTTGAGCCGTCCGAGTTGCTAACTGGTTATTATACTTGATGCTGTAAACTTTGGGGTCATATTTAGATACGATTTCTGCCACTTGATCTGAAATGAGCTGACCTGAAAAATATATATAAAATCACTTTTTAATGGGAATTTATGATGCAGAGGATAGACGGCACCTGCACACACACATAAGGATAGCACTAGAGATTAGTGTTTGTAATTATTAGCCTTAAACAACTCTCCATAATAGTAAATCTGAAATTTGATATTTTTATAGTCACAATTACTTCTCTTCAAGCTAGTTCTTACAATTAGTCACAGCGAGGAGACAAAAGTTTTATAAATGCAAGATCTGTCTTAATGCACAAAAGAAATTGATGCTAAATAACTGGAGTAATAAAATCAAGAGCTGTTTCCCAAATAAATCCATTAGAATTTGAAAAACCTACTGAAATGACTAAATATCTTTTTTACTTTTACTAATTCTTTTCCCCCACAAATCATTTGGATACCTTTATGGAAAGGCCTGAATGGGTGAGTTCAATTCTTTTTTTTTTTTTTTTTTCAGAACCTTAAAGTTATCAGGTAGACAAGAAATCCTGAGCAGTACACAAAAATCAGATTGTGTTTCCTACCCCGAGAAAGGCTGGCTAATTTATCAAACATCACCTCCCTACATGAAGAAAATAATCTCTTCATTTCTGCCGTTTCAGAGACAAGCTCATAGCTAATGTTTCTCAGTCTGTCCCAATGGTCCAGTCACAAAGGTTGAGTCCGCAGGGCAGGAACACGCTCTGCTGGGGCCACTGCTTCATCCCCTGGGCCTAAACAGTACCTAACACGCAGCAGGAATCCAAGAAATACTTCTTGAATCAAAGAACATGGGAAAATCCCGTCATCTCTTTTGAATAAAATATAACTTTAACTATTTGTACAGAGATAACTCTGAGATCTATGGAAAAGATTGACTCTGACATACTTACTCATTCAGGGTAAAAATCTGCTGATTTTAATATTATTAGAACAAAATATTCTCTGCCCAACCAGTGAGTCTTTCAGTTCCATACCCTAGACTATTTTTAGGAAAATTCCAATCAACACCGTATCGATTGTCTGCATCTGTCCTAACTTTTAAAGAGAAATGAACAGACACTGTGTAATACTCCAGGTGTTAAAAGAACTAGTGATCTAGGGGCGCCTGGGTGGCTCAGTCCATCAAGCGTCTGCCTTCAGGTCGGGTCATGATCCCTGGGGTCCTGGATCGAACCCGTCTTGGGCTCCCGCTCAGCACGGAGTGTGCTTCTCCCTCTCCCTCTGCTGCTCCCCCTGCTTGTGATCTCGCTCTCTCTCTTTTCTCTCTCACAAATAAATAAAATCTTAAAAAAATAAAAATAAAAAAAGAGGAAGAAGAGGAACTAGTCCTCTAAACATGTTCACAGCTGAGTCTCTGAAAAAGGCAGAGGTACCGAGTGGTCCTGACTGAGGTCACAGAATCCACCTCGGGCTCCCAGGCATTCCCAGCAGACATCGCCCACCCCCCCCACCCCCCACTGAATGACATAACTAGCACCAAAGGAAAAAAATAAATAAATTTGTGTTTTCTATCTTACTAGAAAATATTAGTATCTTCTATTTTAATCCTGGATGCAATTAGAACCGCTATTTCTGCTTTCATTTTAAAACTGTGAAACCCAACACACTTTTCCTAGATCATTCCATTTTCCAATAGATGTATATAATTTGTAGAAATTCAAATTCTTCTGTTTCGGTTACTATGCTGATCCACCTTTCCCTTAGTTTTCCCTTTTCTTTACTCTCTCCTTTGTCGTCCCTTTCACGTTTCCATTTATTCCCATTTCTCATCCCTTCTTATTTTCTTTACTATTTTCCTTCCATACATCTTTCTTTAGTTTCCCTTTCTACAAAGAAAAAGCAAGCATGGGCTTTCCTACAAAAAAAGCAAGTAAGGGAAAGCATAGTGTAGAATTCAGAAGTAAAATTCGGAATTAGAAAGTACTTGCACATCAACAGGGTCATAGGTTTTTCCAGCTCCTCCAGATACTGGTAATGCTTAAATATCAGAATAACAAGGAGCAAAAGTTCTGACCTTGTAAACAGCACGTTTTTAGCAGGAATCTAACAGGTGAATATACCGACTAAAGAAAATGTGTCTACCAAGTGATAAATGAAGCATAGAGCAAGTAAGCACATTGATTCTCCTGTTTCCAACTGTCCGCAAATAACCAAATAACGATGTTACGCATTTGTATAAACGGCTATTTTGTTGGGCCTCCCAGGATGACCCAGGAACAGGTTTTATTTTTAGATTGATGCCAGTTTAACTACATTCTTTTCTGAATGTATCCTCTGTTTTTAAAACTCCCCAAACACAAAGAAATCATTCTTGATGGCAGTGATTAACAAGAAAATAACCATTTAGCTATTCTAATGTGTAAATCTGAAAAACTTTAAAACCCCGAGCTTTCAGAATACCACAATTTGTGGTATTCCTGTCACTTCCGAATGCTTACATAAAAAGAAATCGTCTTCAATTACTTTATACATTTACTTTATAAATTACTAAAAGCATTGTTTATTTTTCTACTAGGAATATATATTAGATGTATTTCAACACGCCACCTATTTTATGTTCTATACATATTACATATAGGACACTACAGTCCTTTTTAAAAAAGAATACTGTGTAACAGACAGTGATTATACATCGAAATTGTATTTTTTGATGTATTTCTTTACAATAGTTTGAAAAATCTCACAGGCACAGAAGCTAAGTGAACATGAAACACAATCATTACTGAGTGATTTAAAAACTCTATTAACCTACCTTGCCAATAAAAACTACCAGGACCACCAAGAAGTACTCTGTCAGCCTAGATTAAATCAAACAAAAAGGTACGTATTTAAAAACAGGTGGTTTAGAAACTGAAAGCAATGCAATACACAGACAGCTAACATTCAATACACATGAAAGCTATACACACACACACACATATATATACACATCGAAGTCTTAAATCTCAAACACTAACTTATTTTCAGTAAATTTTCATTGCATCCTTTTCTAAAAGGCAAAAAAAAAAAAAACACAACAAAAATTAAAAAAGAGTTATAATGCATGTAATATATGAAAATGCACACATTGATTTTACAGATGCGGCTGCTGCACATGCTTGTTACGAAGCAAAACTGCGAAATATTTTTGAGGCACAATGAAGACAAAAAGTCATTGATTTTGTGTATTCCCTTTGTGACTACATAGGCAACTTTCTAATAATCATTAAAAATTATTTGGCTAATGAAAAATTATTTTTTTAGTGTCTTGCAGATCTAAACAAATGAAATTAGTGGGTAAAATGAAATTTCAGGGTAAGTTAGATGCACAAATTACACTTGACTAGCTCTTCTTGTATCTGTGACAAACTAAGTATCTAATTCGAGGTAACTGTATTTAGTGTTTGAGCACATTTTGGAAATTTCTTCCTTCTGGATGGAAAAAAAAAAAATTGTTTTCCCCCTTCAAACATACAGATAGCCCTTTCCAGCTTTCAACAATGTCCTGCCCTGACCATGTAAAAGACACTTCTAAGCTGTCTGCTTTAAAGGGAGACCTTTTTTTTCAGAAATGAGTTGAAGAAAGTAAACAGTTAATTTAGCAATGAGTATTCATCGTATGAGAGTATTTCTGGGGCTACAGCGCACAGGCATAGGGACAAAAACCTTATTTCAAAACTTATTTCATATTTTCAAACTCCTATTTGAAAATATGACATGAAAGTGTAAAGCCAATATTTATGAATATACTTTACCTGTTTTGCCTCAAGGTCTGAATTATGAGAAATTATGAGTAAATTCTGAATTATCAATTTCAAACTGAGTGATTTAAATCAATGATGTAGGAAAGTTAACGAGAACCATAGTCCTAGAAAAAGTTTTTTAGTAAAATAAAGATAAAATACAAATTTTTAATAAGAAAAGGCTTTACTGATTTTTTTGAATTACATAATTATACAGATTCTATTGTTTTAATAAATTTAAGGCATTTTCTAAGAAAGTCATAATAAGCTTTCTAAGGAAGCTCCACTTTTAATCAATATATATAAGATTTCTCTAGGAGTAATTAATATTCTCAATTTGAATTCAAAATGTTCACAGATGCTATCCAAAAAAATGCACACACACACACAAAAATAATACAAAGAAAAGTACTTTAGAAAATTCTCCTTTGAAAACACCGAATTGTTATTTTAGAAAAACAGATTAAAAACTATCCACTCTGGAGGGCATATTAGCTCTATTAAAACTACACAGAGCCGTAGATATGAGGTTCTTTTCTTTTTTCTTTTTTTTTTTTTTTTGAGATTTTTTACAATAATTAAGTTGCTTCAGCTTTACTTGGTGCCTGTAGGCACATACAGGTGGCAACATGCATGTTTCTCAGCTTTTATGTAACTGAACTATGATTTTGTAACAAAGCTCCCATTGACAGAGTTTTGTGAAAAATCACTTTTAGTCAAAAAGAGAAAATTGTAATGCTGTATCAATCTATCTAGCTGGAAATTTTACTTAAGTCATAATGGCTATCTACATCTACAGGAGACTGTCCACTGTCCTCCCTTCCCATTCTGATGTCTATGTGAGATAAGCAACACCTGCTAGGGAGAGAATACAAGGCAAAGAATATCAAAATGCATGGGTCATTTTTATTAGCTGTTTTCATAAAACAGGTAATAGTTACAGAGAAGCAATTAACTTTTAACAATGGTTTAGATAATGAGGTAGATCTGAATCTCATTCAGTCTTAAACAAGGACTTACTTTGGTAAAATCAATGCTGAATCCTCCTTGACAAAATCCCTGTCCATCAGCATCAATATTTTCTAAAATAAAAAGATTGGAAATATACACAAACCCAAACATAAACAAATAACATAAAACAAAACATGAGAAAAATCTGTATCACTATAATCATAAGGCAACGTACTACGAATTGGGAATGTTCATTCACTCAGGCACTTAATGAGTTATTACCATATTCTAAAAAAAAACTAGTATGCATTTTTATCAGCACCATTTTCTCAGATATGGCAAGAGAGATCAAAGTTCCTGGGATGGTCACCAGGAAACAGAAACATCACCTGAAACAGTAGATTCAAAACTTATTTTTAACCACAACCCACAGGCAAGATTATTATATGTCATAACCCACACCACCCAACACGTACATAGTATATGTGTGTATATCACAGATAGGTAAGTAAGATAAAATGTCACAAAACAGTATCACTATTACCGTGTCCGGTATATTCTGATATTTTCCATTTTATTTCGTTCCATTTTTAAAAAATGACTGGTTACGAGCCACTATCCTGATTTTATAAAACGAAGATGAGTTGTGATCTACAAGTCAAAAATTCCAATATCAGAGATGCTTCGGTGGCTCAGCAGTTAAGTGTCTGCCTTCGGTCCAGGATATGATCCTGGAGACCCGGGATCGAGTCCCACATCGGGCTCCCTGCAGGGAGCCTGCTTCTCCCTCTGCCTGTGTCTCTGCCTCTCTCTCTGTCTCTCACGAATAAATAAACAAAATCTTAAAAAAAAAAAAAATTCCAATATCAAATTACTATTATTGCTGCACAGTTGCCAGCCTATGGTCTTCACGAATTTATTACGAATACTAGTAAAGAGAAACATATATTCCTAATACGTATTTACTACACATACATTCTGTAGCCAACAACTATAAAACGTCTATTAAAAACGTACTTCAAAAAAATAAAATAAAATAAAATAAAGAAAAAAATAAATAAATAAAAAAAATAAAAACGTACTTCAAAATCTGGAGAGAGAGCTAAAAACCCTGACGATGTTTAGCAAAGAGCAAAATATGAAACCATCTTCATGATATATTTAGAACCTCACACAGTCTAATGAACATGAACATCTTCAAACAGGACCCTTTCAATTATTTTCCAAATGATCACAGACTCAGACTCTCTTTAGTCCCCTCTTATTTTGTTGTTCTCACAAAAGGGGACAATTTCTGGACAACCAGCCAATTAACTTAAATTAACTCTAATCATGAGTGATCCTGGACCTAGAACACAGGTTAAGGATGAACCTGAAGACTCTCCCTTGATTTATTTATCTCCAGGGTAACAAGGAACAATGAAACGCTCCTCTTCAGTTACCAAGGAATTCTTGTAGCCGATATTACAATATATAAATAATTATGCTGCAGTATTACTGAACCGGCCACCTACACACAGCAACCAAAAATACCTATTTTCAGTACAATTGAAAGAACAATTTCCAAAAAATTTTGTCAAATACTCTACACACAGCAACCAAAAATACCTATTTTCAGTACAACTGAAAGGACAACTTCCAAAAAATTTTGTCAAATACTCCCATCAAAAATTTCGAAAAAAAAAAATTTTTTTTTGGAACATATTTTAAAAACCTGGGAACTGCCCCAAGATGACACACTTAATAACTAAATTTAGAATTTTAGAAAATAGCCTCAAGAGCGTATTGCTACCCCAATGTAAATTCTCCTTGACCAAGAGGGAATGGGAAAACGTGGGCTGGGGTTTCCAGCGCCTCGTGCATCATACTGAGCAAATCCGCTCTGACCTCAAGTCAGCTGGTTTTTTCCTGCATTCCAGTGGCATTCAGGGGAACTCTTTCAGGCTATTTATAAAGACATCCCCTTTTCGATCATCATACTCTATCTGCTTTATCAGGTTTCCCAGAATGTCCAGCCAGAAAACACGATCGTCCTGTAAAATTCTCTCAACAGGCACGAAGTAAGCCGAATTAAACTCTACGTTTATGCCGACGTCAAGAACTGTACGCTAACGACAGGCTATTTTGGTGAAGGCTTTGGTCTTTATTGCTACACATGAATACCATTCCTCCCACTGGCCAAGCGACAGCGTTATCAGTGATGTTGCCGATTACAGCCACCGGCAAACCACCAAGCCCCTCCTCCGTGAGCCGCGTCCTGCACGGAAACGTTGGTTATCTTTCTAAATCTTTTTTTTTTAAGATTTTATTTATTTATTCACAGAGACACAGAGAGAGGCAGAGACACAGGCAGAGGGAGAAGCAGGCTCCATGCAGGGAGCCAGACGCGGGACTCGATCCCGGGACCCCGGGGTCACACCCCGGGCTGCAGCCGCCGGGGCTGCTCTGTCTTTTTAAATCTTAGACGCGATCCTACCAGAGACACTACTGGTACTCACAATTTACAGGTAAGGAGCTCAGGCTCAGAGGAATTAAGCAACGAGCCAAGCAGCTGGCGAAGAGGAGAGCGCGGATCTGAGCCGCGTGTCCACAGCATCACGCCGCGCGGGCACAAGGACGCCGCACCTTAGCGTCTGAGCACCGGTCAAGGGGAAAGGGAAGGCAACGAGCTTGCACAACTGAGAAGGATCTCAGCGCGAGGAAGGCCCGTCAGGAGGCAGGTGGAGCAAAGGACTCAGCCTGAGCGAGGACCTGGGAGTGTGCGAGCTCTGGGATGTGCGGCTCCGGCACTTTTAGAACAGGACGCCCGGGGGATCCCTGGAGGCCCAGCGGGTAGCGTCCGCCTTCGGCCCAGGGCGTGACCCCGGGGTCCCGGGAGCGAGTCCCGCATCGGGCTTCCCGCCGGGAGCCTGCTTCTCCCTCTGCCCGTGTCTCATGAATAAATGAAATCTTAAAAAAAAAAAAAAAAGAAAAAGAAAGAACAGGACACCTGCCCCTGTGAAAAGCCATCAGGTGGCAGAGGGTTATGAAAACGCCAAAAGCAAACTAACCGACGGCGAGGGTTCAGGCCCAGGGTGGCCCCACGGGCCACGCCGAGAGCAAAAGCAACTAAGCGACGGATCCCCACGAACCGCCACGAGCCCACGAGCCCGGGGACCGAGCGAGCGGCGCTTCGGAGCCTGCACCCCGTGCACGATGCGTCGCTGGCTGCCGGGGACACAGAGCACGACCCCCGGCCTCGGCTGCTTTCATGCAAGTCAGCGTGTCACCAACAGCGGAGCAGAGCCCGGGCGGGCGACACGGGGCCCACACGCGTCCTGCCCCACGCTCGCGCTCCCCGGCCACACCGCCCTGGCCTTCGGGCAAAGGCCGAGCCGAGGAGCCCGTCCCTCGATCAAGGGCCGTGACCCAGACGGAGAAGGGCGACCGCGTCGGTTCCTGCGGCCAAGTGCTCGGCTTCTTCTGAGGCTTGAGGCTCTGGACCTGATCAGGGGTCAGCGCACGGTTTCCGTCAAGGACCAGACGGTCAATACTTTAGGCCTCGGGGCCGTGTCCCGGTGGCGACCACTCGGCCTCCCCGAGGAAGCAACACGTCGAAGGGGTGGGGGGGAGGGCTGCGTTCTACCGAGACCTCAGTTACAAGAAGCGGCGCCAGCGGCGTGGGCACCTGCTCGGAGGCCACTACCCCAGAAGGCCAGGTCTGAAGGGACCGTAGGGCTTCTGTGCCTAAGCAAGGACACGAGCAGCACGCGACAGGTGGGCCGGCCCGGGCGCGGCAAACCGGACACGGTGCCCCGCGGCCGCCGGAGGGTGCCCGGTGGTGGCCCGCGTGCTGCGCGAGGTCCCCAAGGGCCCCTACGCCTCCGGGCCCGCCCAGACTCGGATTTGCGAAGGGACGACGTGTGGCTGACGGAGAAGCCGTGGGGAACACCGAGGCGACCGAGGCGCAAGGCCCTGCGAGGAGGGAGGCCTGGGTTCAAATCCTCCTTCGACGCTCACTGCTCTGAGAGGGAAGAAACCCTCGGGCTCTGCTGTCCGTCCCGCAGGCGTCGGTGGCAGCGGCCCCGGGGAGCCAGCTCCCGCCTCCACCCTCCTGCACGCACCCCCGGCCACCCAGGACAGCGCCAGGCGGCCTGACCCACCCGTGGACGCCGCCCCTCCCTCGCACGGTGCAGAGCGCCGAGCTGGTGGCTTCAGAAGTAAGGGTCAGGGCAACCATTCGGGATGTCTTGGGGGCTCAACCTCTGCGAGTCTGGAAGACCCAACACTTCCTCCGGCCTGGTGTCAAGTCGCCCGGCGCCGAGGAGACCCCAGCGGCAAAGGTCCCCACGCTCCACTCCTGCTACTAGCTCCCTCCCCCAAGCTAACTGGCTAGCGAAGGAAGATGAAAAGCAACTGCCCTGCCCGAGGGGGCGCTGGGGCCTCAGCGGGGGAGCACCTGCCTTCAGCTCAGGCCGTGATCTCAGGGTCCCGCGGTCGAGCCCTGTGTCAGCAGGGCGTCTGCTTCTCCCTCTGCCCCCCGCCCCCTCTTGCTCTCAAATAAATAAAATCTTAAAAAAAAAAAAAGTAATAGTCTGAAAAATGCTTTATTCTTTTATTTTTATAATTGTATTTTTTTATTCATGAGAGATGCAGAGAGAGGCAGAGACACAGG
Organism: Canis lupus baileyi; assembly: GCF_048164855.1. Taxonomy (NCBI): domain Eukaryota; kingdom Metazoa; phylum Chordata; class Mammalia; order Carnivora; family Canidae; genus Canis; species Canis lupus. The sequence goes on from NC_132871.1 coordinate 1,995,454, forward strand.
CAGAGGGAGAAGCAGGCTCCCTGCAGGGACCCGATGCAGGACCCGATCCCGGGACCCCGGAGTCACGCCCTGGGCTGAAGGCAGATGCTCCACCACTGAGCCACCCGGGCTGCCCCTGAAAGGTGCTTTAGATATAAATACCACAACACGTTTCAATAAGCGAGGTTTCTTGTATAAAGAGAATCTCGAGTGGTGGCCATTTAACCACAAAGGAGGGCAAAAGCACTGGTGTCTCCTGGGGCACCCGGGTGGCTCTGTCGGCTACGAGTCTGCTTTAGGCTCCGGGATCTCAGGGTCCTGGGATCGAGCCCCGCATCCGACTCCCTGTCGATTCCCCTGCCGCTCCCGCTCTCTCTGTCCCTCTCTGTCTCTCAAATAAATAAAATCTTCAAAACACAAAGCAAAACAGAACTGGAATCGCCTTTGGAAAAGCATCATCCCAAGTAAAAGGGCTGAAAATCACCTTTGGCCGCAATATGAATTTCATCTGAAATTTCAGATAATATGAAGTCAACCGAGTGAGAGCCTCTGGACCATCAGAAGAGGGGGGAGCTTGGTAACAGACTCAGGGAAACTCTGATCTACAAGAAGGAAAATTCAGGAGAAGCTGGCTGGCTCGGTCGGTAGAGCGTGCGACTCTTGATCTTGGGGTTATGAGTTCAAGCCTCAGGCTGGGTATAGACGTTACTTAAGAGTATCTTAAAATTTAAAAAAAAAAAAGTTTATTTTTTATTTTAAAAAAATTAAAGGAGGAACATTCTGACTCAGAGTCCTGAGCTCAATGTTTCACCTTCTTAGGTAAACTCTGGCTCTTTAAGACACATTTTTTTCTCCTTTTACATTCAGCATCACTATTAATACAAAGCTCTGGTTCTTATGCTCTGGTTTCCGTTAAATCGCCTTGTAGAGTTTCCTAAAAACGCAGGTGCCCAGGCCTGACATGGACCTACTGCGTCAGAGGTTTCTGTTTTAGGAAGTTCCCACATTTATGTGAGAGATGCTCCCTTGAGCATCTTTTGACTGACACACAGTCGTGCCTACACACACACACACACACACACAAAATTCTGAACAAAGTAGGCTCCCCAACCATCTTTTAAAAGCTGGCACAAAAAAAAAAAAAAAAAAAAACTAAAAAAAAAATAATAATAAAATAAAAGCTGGCACAACTCCCTGCACATACTTGATCTGCACGGAGCGTACTCCACAGTCTTCGCTCCGTCCTGAAGAAAGCAGGTTCCCACGGGCTCTCTCTCCTGTTTCATTTCAGTCCTCCAGTGGTACAGCGGGGCGCAGGCCTGCAACCAGAGGGGGCGGCCCACAGCGTGAAAATCCCCGTGAAACGCAGCGTTTCGGATCATCCATACGACTCCAGAATCCAAAAACACGTTGTGAGCATGAATAAAGATTAAACCCGTCTTATACCAAGAATTCCCCATGACAACAGTGGATACAGATAAAGAGTACTTTTCTCACATCCTTTTTTCCCCCAAAAATAGCAAAATTATTTCACACGGCAAAGGTCTCACACGTTCCACTAATTCTGAAAATTACTGTGAAAATTATTTTCACTCTTCTTGATGTTGCGACCGTCAGAGATGGAATCGGCCTTTTAACAAAGTAACATTCTCCTATGTATAGGATACAGGCTACTATGATCCATCATTTATTATTAAGCATATCATAAATGTTTATTTAAATATAAACAGATTCATATTTACTATTAAGCATATAATTTACTACTAAAAGACTTGGCAGGGCTTGTTTTTATCTACTTTCCAGGTAAGTTGATGACCTTTTTGTTTTCAGAATTCTAGATTTCAACACCAGGTATAAGCAGCAGAGGGAGGCATATTTTAGTGACACAGTAATTTAGCAAAATGTGACAATTTAATTTGCTGCAAAACAGTTCAGTGCATTTTCTGTCAGGTTTTTTTTGAAGCAAAACACATGGACACAAACCCCGCAGACATCAACGGAAGGTTATTTTACATTTTCCCTGAAAAAAGTGGAAGGAGAGGATGATGGCCACTTGTCCGCAGCCGCTGGGTGCTCCAGGCACAAGGGTCCCTCACTCTTCCGCAGGTTCGTGTCCCCACCTCCCACCTCCCATGTCCCCCACTCTCAACCTCGTCCTCCACTTCCAGTCGGAGTGGAAGCTCCTCTGAAATTCCAGCTCCCCCACAGATTCTTCCCGGACGGCCCCGTCGGATCATCAGACGACAGCAGCAGATAGGGAAGGGTCCCCGAGGACATGAAATCAGAGCCACAGTCAGGGTGACAAGGAGCTGACCAAGTGACCCCGAGCATGGTGGAGGCAGAGGGGCCAGGGACGCGGAGGTGCCGACCGCGGTGGCCGGTCACAGGGGGAGGAAGGATCCGTCGCTAGAGCGCGTGGGGCGGGGTGACGGGTGCCAAGGGGACCAGGCCAGCGGCCCGCTCACCACGACGCCGAGGAGCCGGCGGCAGCAGGGCTGTCCCCAAGGCAGAGGGACACCCCAGGGAACGGGACGCTCGCTTCGGGCTGGCCCCCCACGGACACGGGTCGCCGTCGGGGCAGGAGCGGGGGACGGGGAGGCCACTGTGGTCGCCCGGCTGGCAGCCCCCCTACATGGGCTCCCAGGTGGGCTCGCGGGGCACAGGACGGGCCAGACCAGAGGGCCGGTTCCCCGCAACAACCGCAGTCCCTGGGCCCAGACTCCCTGCCCGACGGGGGGCACCGCGGGCCCAGGCCCACCCACGGGGTACGGGAGGCGCCCCGCGGCCGGCTCTCCAACACAGCATCTCCCGGTGCCACATAAAGCACCTCAACTCACCTACGAGAGGAAATATCCAGAAGACTTACCAAGATCTTATCCTGTTTCGATCTCACAGATGCTCCAAACCACTGGTGAGACTTGAACTCCAATGGATCATCCTTGGCATAATCTCTATTGCCTAAGAAAAATATTGTGAGGGGTGAGAAACAAGATATATATTCTTCATATAACAGAGTTTATTACAATCCAGCCAAGGTCTAAAAACAGCGTGCTGTTAATTAATCAAATACCACATTAGCTATTTACCTCGTGTACTTTATAAACGTCAGGAACTTTCAACCAACAACAAAAAAAAAAAGAAAAAAAACACACAGGATGACGAGAAGTGTCTCAGGGTTGTTGTGAAGCCCTGTTAACTATAATAATGCAGATGTGAAAAAGTACTAAGTTTCCCAACTGCTAAACTGTAAAGATCGTTAACTATCAAATACTTATAATTACCTACTGTACTCCCAGAAGTTCCAGGATATAAAGATATTTATGAAAACAAAAGGCCACTGCCTTCATAAAACACCAGTAGTAAGAGACCACAGTAAAACACACCAACACAGGGCGAACGACATAAAACAGGAGTTGGAATCTAGCCGGAGGGAAAAAGAATCAGATTTAGCACACTACGTGCAAATATTTGTTTTCAGTTTACATCATTAAGAAAATCATTCCCAATATGCCAGCCGCTCAGGAAAAGTACTGGAAAGGAAGAAAAGAAGAAAGAAAAGAAAAGAAGAAAAAAAAGAAAAGAAAGAAAAGAAAAGAGAAGAAAAGAAAAGAAAAGAGAAGAAAAGAAGGAAAGGAGAAAGGAAAAGAGAAAGGAAAAGAAAAAGGAAAAGAAAAAGAAAAAGGAAAAGAAAAGAAAAGAAAAAAAAGAAAAAAGAAACGGAAAGGAAAGAGAATAGAAAAGAAAAAAAAAGAAAAAAGAAATGGAAAGGAAAGAGAATAGAAAAGAAAAGAGAATAGAAAAGAGAATAGAAAAGAAAATAGAAAAGGAAAGAAAAAAGAAAAGAGGAAGGAAGAAAGAAAGAAGAGAGAGAGGAAAGGAAGAAAAGGAAGGAAGGAAGGAAGGAAGAAAAGAAAGAAGAAAAAGAAAAAAATAAAGAAAAAAGGGAAGAGAAGAGAACAAAAAGAAGGAAGGGAGGAGGGCAGGAAAGAAGGAATCCTTTCCATTGAAAGCTATTAAATTGGTCAAGGAAAAAATTATGGAAACATAACCATAAAGCATTTGGGGAAAGAGAGACTATTTTTTGAGAGAAAGAGACTATTTTTAAAGTCTAGTCCGTTCCTCTCAACCTATTTATGATGATCATCCCCTATAAACCTACATTCCAAGGGGAAGGCAGTCACTACCCTCCGAGGGGCATCTGTAGTCCCGTCTCCCTGCAGCGCTCCTCCCGAGGGCCAAGAGAGCAACCGAAAGGTCTGCTGACAGGTGAACAGGAAATGCGGTTTTACATCCAACAGAAGAGTATTAGCCCCGAAAAGAAGAAAATCCTGCCAGCGGAGAGGACACTGATGGATCTAGAGAATATTCTATTAAGTGAAAGAAGTCAGACACAAACACTTCATTCTATCCCTCATATATGGACTCTAAAATAACCTACTTGTTAAAAAATAAAACAACAAAAAAAAAGTAGACGTGAATCCTCCGTGTGATTATTTCCCCCCATCCGTGAGGCCGAACGGATGGGGAATCGCATGAATCAAGCAGCTCAGCCCAAGCTTTGAGTCTACAGAAACAGCAGAACGACCCACACTAAACGACAATGAGCAAGAAATGGCCTTTTTCTTTTTTCTCTAAGTGAGATTTGGGGTTTTGTTTGTAAATAGAGCGTAACCCACTACGGCCTCGGCCCCGCACAGCCTAACACACTCTGCTTTTTCCAGAGGGGCCCGACCAGCAAAGCAGCGTAGCTTCTGGGCCGACCGGGTTCAAATGATGACTCTTCAACGATTTAAACCATAAAACTTCATGGTTACAAGGGACTGAATAGAATCTTTGTATTTCACTGCAAGCGAACGAGGCTCCCGCGGAGCGACAGGGTTTCCAACCTGTTCCTTCCTACAAAGGAAGCGAAGGCCTCTGCTCCTTACGTTGAACACAGTAGGACCGTGAAGCGGCTGGTGCCCGGGAGGACTCGCTCCCGCTCGCCGTCGCCGACACCCACAGATAAACCCAGGTAATCTCAGCCCCCGGAACCGAGCGTACGAGCTAATACTGCATGTGATCAAGAACCGCCACACTCGAACTGCTTTCATTTAAAAAGAAGCCTTTTCAGCAACTCTGAAGATGTCCAAGCAGAACCGAAGCTCTTCTCTATTAGGGGAAATATTTGGCTGTTCCGCATCAGAAAGGTTCAAATTAAGCCTCCATGTATTTCCTCCTAAGCTCTAAAACTGACCATGTGGCAAACAAAATGGCACAGAGTCAAAAAATCACTATATTCTCGCCAATTATTCCTGCCCTACAAGACCTGATACACATTCCGCAAGAATGGCAATGTCGAGAAAGACAACACAGCAGGGAAGACTCGAGGTTGAAAGAGAAGGAGACGCAGGAACCCGACGCAAGATACGATCTTTGAATCTTGTGTCTAAAATTCTTCCAAAAGTTATAAAGGACTTTGTTAGGATTATTGTGGACATTCAACTCTAGACCCTATGGTCACCAATAGTGTTGTCATAATGACATGCTTCTCGACCGTGATAATAGTGTCGTGGTGATGTAAGGGAAGAGCCTGGTTCTTGGGAGGTACGTGCTCTGGTACTTGGGGGTAACGGGGTACCGCACCTGCCACACTGGCTGAATCTAAGGGTATAACGTTCATTGTATTACAGTTCCAAATTTTCTGTAAGTTTACAAATGTCTAAAAAAAAAAAAATGTATAGCGACGGACAAGTTACACACTCTATGTGGCACAAGGCCCCTACGGGGGTATCTTCTATTTCTCGTTATTTGAACTCTTTATGGTATTTACTTTGATGATAAAACATTACAAATTAAGACATAAAACATATAATAAAGCCGCACGTGAAGATGAATCTAAATTCTACAATCCCCCACAAAGAAATGATGTCTGCTAACATTTTGGAGCCGATCCTAAAGACTTGTCTCATGAATACGTGCGTATCCTTTTATTTGTAGAATAGATATATTCTATATAGATATATATTTTATAAATATTTATAAAACGTTAAAATTGTGACTATATATAAATGTACAAACCATTTCCCCCTTAACAATACATCAAATAAAGTTTGACTACAGCATCATAGCCATTGTGTAGAACATCACGATGTAGCCATACGGCGGCTTATTTAACCGATTTTATCTCCCTCAGGTTCAGATTTAGGAATATTTCTATTTTGATTTAAAAGACCTACACATTCCCTCCAAGTCCTCTCTCCTCTCTCTTCCAATATACATAAGCAGCACAGCATGGCGCTATTGTTGGGGTCAGAGACATGGACTAAGTGCTAGATTAACCCGATAAACCCTCCAGAAAATGGTATGTAACGTGTAATATCATCCTAATGGATGAAATTTTTTTTCAAGGTCCCAAGATATACTTACTTTTATTTTTTATTTTTTTATACTTACTTTTATATGTAAGACTTTCCTGACCCTCAACCACCAGTTCCTGAAACAAGTCACACCCACTCCCACCTGCAGCCCTTTGTAACCACATCCTTCTGGCCGGGAAAACCTCATTCCTTCCATTCTTGATTCAAACCCTTAAGTCGCAGTTGTCCATTCAAGACCCTAACGCAAGACGAACCCGGAGTTTGACCCTGAAGGAAATACCCAACAAGGAACCATGGCGGACCCATGGCAGAGGATGTGTGAAATGGTCTGGGAAGTCGGGGGCAGAGGACAAGAAAGGGAAGCTTTCTAGGCCAAGGGGAACATCCTGAGGCAAGAAATGCAAGAGCAGATATGCTTGAATTTTTTTAGAAGCCTGAGTCGTTGGCCATGACTAGAGAGATGGGTCACGAGGAGCGTGGTCGCCAAGAGCTTTGCTGCTAAACTTCACCAAGACTGCGTCTGGTGGAGTCTTTGAATTGCTCTCTATGCGAAGCAATTTTTCTTTAATTCTATTCCCGGAAGGTGGAAGACGGGGTTTCCTCTCTTCTGTAGTATTATCCAGGTCTCCACTGAAAAACTATCTCCATGACCTTTTTTTTTTTTTTCCTGAAGAAATAGACTTTTCTCTAAAACCGCACGTCGTAGCAACAGGACACTGCTCTGCGCTGCCAGGTGGCATCTGCGTCTCCGTCACTACCACGTTCTAGTTCCTGCTTTCAGCAGGCATCAAGAACATTCGCTGCCACAGTGATTATGACACCTGCCTTTGCGGATAACAGGCTCAGCCTAAGCTAGAAAATGTCATGGAAACGAATTACAAATTTCACAATTTTTTAAATTTTATTTTCACCGTCAAGTATCACGGAGTGCAAAAATCCACAGTTGCTTCCACGTGGCAAGCGACTTCCAATAGTATTTAATAAGAAGGAAGGACGGACGACCAGTCAAATGTGAAAAAAAAAATCAAGCTGTGTGGTTCTTTTGGATTAAAGCAAGTACATTTGAAAAACCTGGAGCTTTACAAAAACTTTGACATGCCCCCCCCCCCCCCCCCAAAAACACAGTCATGTCTTAAGTAGCACGTGATTAAATGTGTTTTCAATTACGTCGCCAAACAAAAGTAAACTCTATTGGGCCTACAAGGCATTGCCACACACCGGCATCCACGACTGAGGCAAGAGTCTTCAAGGAAACACCTACTGCCCGTTGCTTTGAACGCCGTCAGTTTCCACAAGGTCACAACCTCAGATTACCGAATTTTCAAGAAGTTTCCTCAACAGGAAGTTTCCCTTTACCAACGGGCTGCTCACGCCATGCTCCCAACCTTGAGAATTAGACCCAGGCAACGGCAGGAATTGTAGCCCAGAGAAAGGCCTCCTCGGGCAACAGTCAAGAAGGAGCAACAATTTCATTTTTTCTTTCTTTCTTTTTTTTTTTTAAAGATTTGTTTATTTTAAAGGCTGCAGAGGGGCAGAGGGAAGAAGAGTCCTGAAGCCGAGTCCCGGCTGAGCGTGGAGCCTGACACAGGGCTCGATCCCAGGGCCCCGACGTCATGATCTGAGTTGGAACCAAGAGCCAGATGCCTAACCCACTGAGCCACCCAGGCGCCCCAACAACAAAGACTTCTTTTTCCTTTTTAATTTAAGTTCAATTCGTCTACATGTAGCTTAACACCTCATGCTCATCACACCACAAAGGTTTCTACCCGTCGTTCCGTAAAACACTCTGGAAGACTCGCTCTCATCTTCAACGTGAATCAAAGGGTCTCACAATTGTAAAAAACGAGAAGACACTGCCCCGCGTCCCATAAAGGAGCATAAAACTCTGTACTGTCACTTTGACAAATTCCTAGAGGAAAATGTTGCTAGAGAAAGTTGATGTTGGTTAGCAAGCAAGTCACTGGAGGGTCGAAAATTTAATGTCTGTTTTTTTTTTTTTTTTTTTTTTTGCCTTTGCTTTTAATTTGTAAGCTGCCAGTGACATGCGATCGCCCTCCCACGACTGAAGACTTCAGGCCCGAAGCCTACGGAACGGAGCAAAGTGCCACAGCCTTAGACTCTGCCCCCGACGAACAGCCACTCTTCTCGTTTCTTCTCATTTCCTCGGAGCGTTTCCAAAGACACTGTCAAATATTCAACTTGCTCTATGGGAGATTTTTTTTTTTTTTTAAAGACAAGTTACCTTATTACCCTAAAGCTATATTTTTGTTTCTTCTTTTTCATAGCCTTTGGAGCAGCAAGGCTATGTTATCTGTTTTGGAAACGCCAAAGTCATGAAGAATGCCGAAGCACGAGAAAACCAAGGCAGGAAACCTCTATTTGGAGGATACCTGTGTTTTTACTCACTTGGTTCCTATTCATGATTATATGATGCTGTGGATAAAGACGTGAGGTCCGCAGAGCGCTTACCCCTCGTTCAAGTAAGTGATGACTTAAATGGTGTGACCTACGGCATCGGGGTGGCTACAGTTCATCATACTGGACTGTGTATATCCAAGCTGCTAAGACGGTGGCTCTTCAAAGTTCTCATAACAAGAAAAAAAAGTTCTGGAACCACGTATAGTGACAGATGCCAACTAATCCTGTTGTGATCATTGTGCGACATAAACAAATACCAAAATTGTTATGTTGTGCATCTGAGGCAAACGTCGTATGTCAACTGTACCTCGATAAAAACCAAACAAAACAGAGCAGCCCGGGTGGCTCAAGCGGTTTAGCGCCGCCTTCGGCCCAGGGCCTGATCCTGGAGACCGGGATCGAGTTCCATGTCAGGCTCCTTGCATGGCGCCTGCTTCTCCCTCTGCCTGTGTCTCTGCTTCTCTCTCTCCTCTCTGTGTATTCTCAGAAATAAATAAATAAAATCTTTAAAAAAAAAAAAGATTTTAAAAAAAACAACAAAAAAAACAAAACAAAACCAACTCCAGGGTCTTCTTTAATAAAGCAGACCATTCACAAGCGTCTGTGAGCAGCTTTTTACGTGAAACATAACTTTTGCTCGGTCACACTTCATACAACGAATTTGCCTCAAAGAAAAATCTCCCAATAGCGCTTATTTATTTACGTGAAAATTAACAGTCCAGAGGAAGAGATTTCTTCGATCATTCGGTTAAATAAATAAATCATGGGTACTTCCCATATCTAAACGCAGGGAGCATATTGCAGTAAATGAGGCAGATAAGGTCCCTGGCTTTGAAGAGAGAGAAATAATAAGCAAATAATTATAGAAGATATTTTCAGAGAGTCACGAATGCTATAAAATGCTACACTTGAGCGAAAACAATGAAGACGCGGTCAAAGTGCTGGTATTTGTAACCTAATGCTATTGTGAAATGACGCATTTCACTGATTCGGAGCTGCAAGTATTAAGATGCTGTTAACATCTTTGAAATCTGAGTATTACAGTCAATGGTTACTTAAAATCAGCATGTTTCAGTAATACATAGAGTACATTTCAACATCAATGGCACAATTACGTTCACAGCCAATTGAGTTTTGGAAAAGGTGCCAAGAAAATCCAACGGGAAAGAAATAGTGTTTTCAACAAATGGTGCTGGGACAATTGGATATCGTTACACGGGCAAAAAGACCAATGAGGAACCCTATCTCAAACCATACAGAATAAAAAAGATCACAGACTTAAATGTAAGAGCTACAAAACTATAAAAATGCTTGTAAGAAAATAGCAGTAAACCTTCAACTCTAGATTAGACAAGATTCATGAAACCAAAGCCCAAGATAAAAGATTGATAAACTGGACTTAATCAAAATTTAAAACTTTTGAGCTTCAAAAAGCATCATAAAGAAAAGTGAAAAGAAAACCCACAGAATGGGAGAAAATATTTGCAAAGCTCATATTCAGTAAGAGATTTGTATCCACAATGAACACACACACACACACACACACACACACACACACACACACAGCCCTCCCTCCTTGCAACTCAAGAATGAAGACACCCAATAAAAACCAGGCAGAGAATTTGAATAGATCTCATTCTGGGGATACACACATGGCCAGTAAGTACATGCAAAGATGCTCAACATCACCGGCCACGACGTCTACACAAATCGAAACCACAATGAAGAATCACGCACTAGGATAAAAGAAGATAAAAAAACGCATGTCCACTAGGGTGTGAAGAACTGGAATCCTCCCGTTACTTGCTGGTAGGAATGTAATGGTGCGGCCAGGTTTTAAGACGGTCTTGCAGCTCCTTAAGAAGCTAAACACAGAGCGACTCCCCTCCTAGGTACCCCTCCAAGAGACACGAGAACGTACGTCTAGACAAAGACGTGCATGCGATAGACAAAGACGTGCCCGTGAACGCTCACAGCAACGTTATATACAATGACCCCAAACTAGAAACCAGCCGAAAGTACGTGTGCCGGCGAAGGAATCAACAAGGGCTCAAGGGATGCTGCTGGACGAGAGGAACGGAGCACGGGCACACGTACAGCGCGGCGAACCGCCAGGCGCAGAGGGCGACACGGTGTGCAATTCTATTTCTGCGCGATATCCAGAGAAGGGGAGCTCAGAGACGCGGAGAGTGGATTTATGGTCGTTGAGGGTTAGGCGGACAAATGGGAGAGTGACCATGAACAAGAGGATTTTCTTTTTAAGGTGAGGGAAATGCTCTGGAATTACATTATGATAGTATCTGTAAAACCATATTTATTATGGTAAAATTCACTGAATTGCACACTCAAAAGTTGCACACAGGTGAATTTTATGGCAAATTATGTCTCAAGAAAGCTGTTTTAAAAAAAAAATGACGGGACGCCGGGGTGGCTCGGCGGTTGAGAGTCTGCCTTCAACTCAGGGCGTGATCCTGGAGTCCCGGGATCGAGTCCCACATCGGGCTCTCAGCATGGAGCCTGCTTCTCCCTCTGCCTGTGTCTCTGCCTCTCTCTGTGTCTCTCATAGATAAATAAATAAAATCTTTAAAAAACAAAAACAGAAAAAAACAGATGCATTAGTAGGGTAACAGATCAAGTATAAGAACAAATAATACCAAAAGAGCAGAGTAAACATATGAGAAAATCAGAAGTACAAATTAAAACAAGATAAATACTTCACCCGCAGGACGAAGCAAGACTAAGGTGAGTTTGGTTCAGGGACAGGTTATATCATTTTTTTTCCCAGTTAGCAAATGTATATTAGAAGTATGTCAAAAAATACATCTTGTTGGCTTCTAAATTGCATTTTTAGGAATCCTAAATAAATAAAAATATGAACAATGATTGAATAAGCATGCTCCAACCTTTGTTACAATAGCTTTAAAAAAAAAAAAAAGGCAGCAAAATGCCCAGCAGAATAGGAGATGGACTGAGTGAATTATGATTCTCCACATACACACGCACACAGAGAAGTATATACACCAGGTACATACGAAAACATAATATTACCCACGCATACAAATATATCCTATGGCCACTAGTTTTCCCAGTGGTTGGGATTCAGAAGATTTCTTTTCTTTTCTTTTTTCTTTTCTTTTCTTTTCTTTTTTTTCTTTTCTTTTCTTTCTTTTCTTTCTTTCTCTTTCTTTCTTTCTTTTTGCTTCTTGAGGTTTTCTCATTTGTTCAATCAATGAATATTTGTATATTTTAAAAGATGAGGAAAAAAACCTAGTGTGGATACGTTATCAGCCTTTACATATAAAGGTTTTGGTTAGAAGCTTCTATATATCCTCCTTTTTTTTTTTACAGAGGGAGAACCCAGGCTGGGTAGGGGCAGAGGGACAGGAAGCAAGAGGCTCCAGGCTGTTAATTCAAGAAATTCTGATAGATAATATGGAACGGTTAGGTATCCATATTAAAGGCTGATTTGCTCTATAAACTTCAAAATGCCTTTAAAAGTCTCTAGAAGCATGAGGTGCATAGACTTGAAATGACACAAGATAAAAATCCCTAAGCTCAGAGCGTCTGGAGTTGCAGACACACGAAAAACTAATTATTTGTGACTGTAAAAGTGAGTTCTGAAATCACAATCTATGAACATGAGAAAGTGTCACCAAACCACACGGGGTGTTGAGAAACATCTCTCATGTAAGATTAGATTGTTTTCCAGAAGTAAACAAGGGTCAAAAGCAGAGCCAGAAAGAAATACGATGAAGCTTGTTCCACTGTGATTTTTTAAATTTATTTACTGAGTTCCGACTGCCACAGGGAACAGAGAATGGAAACCTCCTCCTTCCTCCATGAGCAAGTCTGGTGGTTCTGCGGGAGCCGCACAAAGAACACAGGCCCAGTGAAAACATCCACCGCTTTATCAACGCTGGTTTGTTTCCTCCTAGCAATGAGAAGGAAATGACCCTGAACGCATCTCACAGTTTCAGACAAGAACTCTTTACTGAAGATTCAAAGAGGGGTGGGGAAAAAAAAAAAAAAAGAAAAAAAAGCCAAGTCAAAGTTAAGCCTTAAAATACTGGGTATGAATCCGGTCAAAACGGGCCAGGAAAAAGATGGGTTTTAAAGGAACATATACATGCAGTTCTGATGAAACATTTAAAGTGTTAAGATAACAACTACCTGCATGTGGATTAATTGGCTAGTCATAGAGAAACTGGATTAATTGGATTTACTAATTTCTAGGTTGCCTCCTAGCTCTCCAGCTATAGAAAGCAATAAACCAAAAAATTTTTTAAAAAATAATAAATAAATAAATAAATAAATAAATAAATAAATAAATAAAAGCAATGCACCAAGGAATGATGGGTTATAGCAAAAGAAACAATTTCATTTAAAAAACAAAAATTCCTGGGGCACCTGGGTAGCTTAGATGGTTAAAAGCATCCAACAACCGACTTGATTTCAGCTCAGGTCACAATCAGGGTCATGAAATCAAGCCCCATTTGGGGCTCTGTGCCGGGCGTGGAGCCTCCTTAGGATTCTCTCTCTCCCTCTGCCTCTGCCCCCCTACCCGCACCCCCTCTTGCACCCACACATGTGTGATTTCTCTCTCAAAATAAAAAAGTAAATGTCAAAAATTAAAAAAAATTCTGGGGGTGGGGGTGGGGGAGGGCATCAGGCTGGCTCAGTAGTCAGAGCACGCAACTCAAGGTCATCACCTTAAGCCCCACAATAGGCCTAGAGTTACTTAAAAAAAAAGAAAAGAAAAAAAAAAAACACCTTAAAATACATTTATTTTGTATTAACCGGGGAAGAGAGACTGTTTTTGTCATTTTCACTTCCCGATCGGCAGTCGTGTCAGAGCGGTAGACACACCCGGGCACAACTGTGGAAGAGCCGGGGGAGGGCCAGGTCGGACACGGGCTTCGGGGCGGCCGGGCCAGCGCCTAAGCGCAGTGAGGTAGGCGCTGGGCAGCGCGGAGGCAGAGCGGCCAGGAGTCTTCCACATCCACGAATACAAGATGCGGAGGGTCGGGCGAACACCCCGCGGTGCCTCCGGGGCCCAGAGGGCGGCCCCCAGCCCAGCCGAGCCCGTGGGCAGCGGGGGGCAGCAGTGAGCGCCTGCTGGGGGCAGGCCCGGAGGGGCCCGCTTCTCGGGCCGCGGCCTCGGTCACAGACCGACCAGCTGTCCCACAGACCTGCAAATCACGCCAGAAAGCCCGTGTCGCCCCACAAGCTTCAGGCAGGGGCTCCGAGTTCCCCGCCCTCGGGGCAGGTCCCCAGTCCAATCTTTTTGGGAAAGACTCATCCCTGAGAAGAGTGGGCAGCCGTCAGGGTGTCGCCACACCTGCTCTACGGGCGGCGAGACCACACTGCAAGGACAGAATGCTCCCGAAGGTCACCACCGGTCACCGCCAGGGTTACAGCGCGAACGCAGATGTGAGCCACTTGACAACGTGTACGATCAGCTCCGTTTCTTTCGCTCCGGAGCCACTCGCCACGCTGCAGCTGTGCCCTGGCCTCCAGCGCCGCCGCCGCCTCCTCCACGAAATACCTCAGGGCGTCATCCCATGTGAGCCCCACAGAAAGTCTGCCTCAGGGGAATGGGCCCTGTTATCTAACAAACGGGATAATCGGACGCTGGCAAACCAGCCACTGGCCAGGGTCCTACGCAGCCAGGTGAGCCATGTCGTCTCCGTGGCTCTGCACCCCTCACGCTCACAGGACCAACACGGGAGCGGGGGAGGGAACAGCTCGCTGTCGCCGTAGAGTCGCTCGCAGTGTCGCCCCCGCCCGACAACAGATAGAGAGAAGGGTAACGGAGAAACGTCCCTGTGCACAGAGCACCACGGCCTCACCCCCAGAACCTGTGACCGGGCCCCTCCACGGCAGAAGGAAGCTTCCAGCTGTGACCAGATGAAGGATCTTGAGGTGGAAGGTTACTCTGGGTTATCTGAGCAGTAGTCACAGGAGGGAGCAGACGACTTCGCGTCGGATGATGCAGGGTGACAAAAACCAGCGAAGCCACCGCCGGCTTCTAGGATGGAAGGAGGAGCCGCGAGCCCAGGAAGTGGGTGGCCCCCAGCAGCTGGAAAAGGGCTGAAAACGGGTTCTTCCGTGGAGCCTCCAGAAGGAAGGCAGCACTGCCAAAACCCTGATTCGAGCCCAAATCACATTCTGGACATCTGCCCTCCAAACTGAAGATAATCAATCTGTGCCACTTCTAAGCCTCCAAGTTCAAAGTAACCTGCTATAACAAGAAGAAACTAACCCGGGAATGGAGACAAAACCAAGCAACATACGACATGCACTGGGCTACTCGAATATTCTCGATACTGTTTTCCATCCCAATACATTTTAGAATATTTTTACGTCCTAAAATACACTCGTCTTCAGTTAAAGCACCTGTTAATCTTAAGTCCTACTTTCCCACCTCCACATTCAGATAAGTTAACTATGCTTTTTTCATGCCGATCATCGTCACGTCTGGCAAACAAATTACACGCCAAGATAATGTTTTCATTCTCACTGAGTCCATAGTTGCTTAAGTTCCTATTATCCTGTCAATTGACGGAAAAATCCATTTCGGCCATTATGTGGGCCTTGGTTACAACCTACCAATGCTGTGCGGTCATTAGATCAAGGGGTTTTAAAATCCAAGAGGACAGCTACGATTTCAAAACACGTTGACCTATTAGAGTCATTTTCCAAATATGTAAACTAAGTCACTAGGCTTTCCCTTCGACATCCCAGCTCTGGCTCTGCTTACATCTAACATCACGGAAATCTGCAGGGAAAGGAAGAATGGAGAAGTCGCACAAAGGGACACAAGTAGAAATGCAATAAAGGTCGTGTTTAGAAGTTAGTAACGACAAAAAAAAAAAAAAAAAGATGGAAACCAGGAGTCAGTCGCCTGAAAGAAAAATAACACGTGCTTGAGAGCGGAGTTTCACGACTGCAGAAGACCAGAAATTTTAGACTGAGGTGTCCTTCTGCTCCTGCAGGCTTAGCGGGAAACACCCTTCAGAAATCACAGCAATTAAGCTTCCATCTCACACCGAACTTCCTACCCCATTAAACTTTTAATCACAGAACCCTCTATTTTCCCTTATCGTACAGTATTTTGAAGCTGAATCCGTGATGATCTCCAGTATTTCATCGCATGTACACGCTCCCGCTCAAAGTAACGACCAGTAAAATTGATTAATTCGGAGCTGAAAGCGTCATTTTCTCTGTGACGTTCATGTCGAATCTACGTGGTACGGAAAGGACCGAGGTGCATCCACGGAGCCCTAGACTCGTTTATCTCAACGCAGTGCTCCCTGGGGGTTGGGGTCAGTGACCCGGGTTTGGGTAGGCTGCTAGTGTACGGTACCTTTCTCAAATTCACTTAAGATGTTTCTTCTGCTTATTTCCACCTTCGTTTCTTTCTTTCTTTAAAGATGTTATTTATTCACGAGAGACACACAGAGAGGCAGAGCCACAGGCCGAGGGAGACGCAGGCTGCCCGCGGGGAGCCCAATGCGGGACTCGATCCCGGGCCCGGGTCTCGGCCTGGCCCCCAGGCGCCCCGCCACATCACGCCAGGCCCGCGGTGCCCTCCTCGCTCACACTGTGTGGACGCGTGGTGCTCACACAGTCCGTGCCCACGGGTCACACGGAGTGACCTGTCACTGGCCGACCTGGGCGCGTGCTGCGTGTCCACCTGGGCCCCCTCCGCGCGGCCTTCCGGGGGCTCGGGCAGCTGCCACCTGCTTGCACGGCCTTCCCCACGGGCACCGCCTGACTCCCAAAGCCACGCATTCAGCCTTCTGGGGGCCGCACCGGCGCATCTGTGTCCCCTACGTGGAGGTACAGTGACGCAGACTCAGGCGTTTCCCAGACATTCTCGAAATCTTCCCTCCTCCCCCAGGACCCCAAGTCGTGCCTCGGGGAGGAAGGAGCAGTGCTAAGCATGCTCGGCTTCCTCAAGAGCTTCCTTAGCTTCTCAAACTCCACGTTAGGCCGCCTTGAAGTCAGCGCCGACTTCTTGCTTAGCTACTGGCAGCGTCCACGCCCGGAGCCAGCGCCGGGAACTCGGCCTCCAGGGTCTACACAGCCTGACGCCGGCCGTCACTGGCCAACACCAGCGGCGCAATCAGCCCCGATCACGTACGGATCAGTAATGGGCGCACCGCGTACCTGTAGACTGCTTTCTCCCTGTTACCTCATTCTCTGGCCCAAAAAGAGAAAGATGCACCCTCTTGCTCCCCTACGCTTCCTTCTTCTGAAGGGCACTCCAAGTTTTATTTCCGGACACAAGCTGGCGATCTCTCATTCTTCCGTTGGGCGACGTAAGCCGGGCTTCTCCCAACGGGCACGGGCACAGGCACGACACTCAGACTCAGCCCATCGGAAACCGCCACACGGCCCCGGATCCCTGCGGGGGACGCCGAGGCCAGCAGGCACGCAACCCTGCGCCCGGTGCCCCGCGGATGGTCGGCAACGCCAGCCGCGGTGGGACACGGGCCAGGGTTCCTCTGCGGCCTTCTCTGGCCCAGTTCTCAGAACACCAGGGAGTCGCCAATACCCTCCTAGTAAATTCCTGTTCAGCTAACGTTAGCCGAAGTCCGTTTTTATCACTTTTCACAAAGAACCCAACACCTACGTGGAAAATACACGCCTATGGCAGGTGCCTGTCCACGCACTAGCAGGCAACGGGAAGCAGGAACACATTCAGCCCCCGGCTTGGAGAGCTGGGTTAGCTGGAAAACAAGCCTATCATGACACCAGAAGGGAGGGAGGAGGGAGGAAGGAGGGATGGAGGATGGAGGGAGGGAGGAGGGACGGAGGATGGAGGGATGGAGGAGGGAGGGAGGGAGGGAGGGGGGAGGGATGGAGGAGGGAGGGAAGGGGGAGGGAGGGGAGAGGGAGGGGGGATGGAGGGACGGAGGGAGGGAGGGAAGGCGGATGGAGGGAGGGAGGAGGGGGGAGGGAGGAGGGAGGGAGGGGAGAGGGAGGGGGGATGGAGGGAGGAGGGAGGGAGGGAGGGATGGAGGGAGGGATGGAGGGGGGATGGAGGGAGGGATGGAGGGGGGATGGAGGGAGGAGGGATGGAGGGAGGGAAGAAGGGAGGGAAGGAGGGAGGGAGGATGGAAGGAGTGAGGGGGGAGGGAGGAAGGAGGGACGGAGGAAGGAGGGAGGGAGGGATGGAACAACGTCCTAAATGGATTCCTCAGGACAAACCAAGAGCTGTCCGTCTCCCGCAGGTCAGCGTCCACGCTCTGTCCTGGCTCGGGGGCCCGGGCTCGTGGAGGCCGTCACCTCGCGCATGGCCCCGGTACGGAGCGGGCGGTGCCACCCACCCCAGCCTTCCTCTCGCGTGTTACCGGCATAGAAGGCACAGGAGCGGACCTACCTTTGAAGGTTTCCCAGTTCTAGAAACGGGACACTGAAGAACCGTAATGTCTACGGCCTCGCATGAACCAGCACTAAGTCAAATAAAAAGACTTTAGGGATAATGTTATTAAAAGCACAAGGCGAGAGCCCTTTCACGCACGAAGTCTCTTGTGCAGCCACAAACAACAAAGTAGCCCACCGGCCGCCTGACTGCGGTGCTTGAGGCCCTCCCGGGAACGCACCCCAGGAGGGCGAGGGCGCAGGGGACTCCCCCAGCAGCGCCCGAGGGCCCGTCCTCCTCTCAGGACCATCACAGCAAATATAAAGGACGAGAAAAGAGCCACGGGAGCATCAGGAAGGTCAGGGAGAGGAGCAAATGTGACGGCTCAGGGGGCTGACACTGTTTATTCTAAAGATTTTATTTATTCATGAGAGATGCAAAAAGGCAGAGAGAGAAGCAGGCTCCATGCAGGGAGCCCGATGCGGGACTCGATCCTGGGACCCCGGGGTAACACCCTGGGCCGAGGGCAGGCGCTAAACCGCTGAGCCCCCCAGGCGTCCCCAAGGCAGAGACTTTAAAACCAGGGAGGAACAGTCACTGGGGCGAAGCGTGGAAGGTCCAGTGATGCGAGGGGCCCACAGGATCCACCGAGCAGCAGCCACCGCCAGACGAGGTGGCTGGACCCGGGCACGAGGCCCTGGATGCGAAGGCAAAGGGAAGGATAATGACCAAGAGGAGATCGTGTCCAAGGGGAGGCTGCTCTGGTTCGTTTCTCAGGTAGAAACAAGTCAAATTTGTTTGAAAGTGAAAAAAAAAGGGCGGGGGACAAATGTAAAGCAGAGCCAGAGAGACAGGAAGGTCAGGGGAAGTGGAGGGAGCAGGTGCTGACGCAAAGCAGCTCTTATGTCCGGAGCCGCTGCCCTGTACCCAGCACCAAGCACCCAGCAGCGGGAACCCAGCACTCAGTACCCAGCACCAAGCACCCAGCACCGAGCACCCAGCAGCAGGCACCCAGCACTAAGTACCCAGCACCCCCAGCAAAGAGCACCCAGGACCGAGCACCCAGCAGCAGGCACCCAGCACCCAGCACCTCCCATGTCTGAACTCCCCCCGTGTGACACACACTCAGGTTTGAGGGGACGCAGCCCCAAGGACAAGGCAGGAACCTGCGCAAACGCCGAGCCCAGCCGGGGCCTCCTGAGGACGCCCTCACCCCCAGGGCTACGGTCTCCATGGGCAGGTGCCCCAGACGGCACAGGGCGGCCAGAAAGGCCACCGTGTCCCTTGAGAGGCCAGGAAAGATACAGACGCCTATGGGGCAGGGAGGCCTCGGCGAGGCCGGGACGGCGGGGCGGCCTCGGGGAAGCCGTGTAGGCCAGGAGGCATCGCTTCCTCAGTCAACACGCAGCCTCATGTGCTCCTCCTGGACACGCGGCACCTTGACGGGCTCTGCAGACGACCCCGGCCTCCCTCCTGCGTGGACGGGACTCTACACTGACGTCTTCGTTCCTGTGCTCTTGGCACTACAAGTCTTGGAACTTTCATGAACGATCACAGAAATATCACAGCGAGACAAAGGAATCGGACCGAGAACACGTCCCTGTGGACACGTCCCCGAAGACCTTGGTCCCTAACTGGAACGGGCTGCTCCAGGCCCCGGTCCCCTCGGTGGCCAGCTGCGGGCCTGCTCCAGGCCTGGGCTCGGCGGGGGCCCGCTCACCGCACCGCACAGAGCACGCACCCTCACGGGCAGGCGTTGACCGCACAGGGGACCCCACGCGGCGACGCGCCTACTCTGGGGGAGCAGTAAAGCAACGAGGGGACAGGGCACAGGGCAAACGGCAACGGCGACCACCAGCCAGACGGGCAGGAGGAGATAAGAGACTGGCCAGGCGGCGGCGAAGCATGTGCCCCGCGGGCGCCCCAACGTGAGGCCACAGCGCGGGAGACAGAAGCTACCAGCGGGCCGGGAGCAGGGTCCCAGCGGCCACCGGGGTCCATGCGTGGCCTTCCAGCGCCCCAGCCTCCCGCGGCCCTGCCCTCCGCGCGGGGCGCCCTGGGGCTGTGGTGCCCTCCCGGGCCAGCTGTCCCCGGCAGGGCGACGGCTCCTGGCCTGCGGCTCTCCCCACCGAGCCCTCCACCCGGCCCCACTAAGCGCTCCCTCTCCAACCCCCTCAGGCCCCACGAGGCCTCGCACACATCTCTTCGTGAACGGTCCCTTTCCTAAAAGCCCCTGGCGCTGCCCCGATGTAAGCTGTGTCACCTGTTCCCTGGCAGCGCCCTGCGAGCCCAGGAGTCCAGGCAACAATCCAGGGGGAGCAACGGTGGCGTGGACCAGGGCGACAAGCAGCAGTCAGGTGTCCATTTGCTGACAGATACGAGCTCAGGCATAAATCCAGATGTGGGCCCAAGAACCCAAGGGGTGGGAGGCCATCAAGGAAGATTGATTTCTTAAAAAATCACAAATCGACGGAAAATGTGCACAAATGCATTAAAAGTGGCATGCAAGGAAAGGGATACCGTGGCTTGCAAACACAGGCAAAGGTGCAGGCTCTTACCGTTAAAGGAACGCAAATTAATACGACCACATAGCACGATGCGACATATATGACACATGATATTTAAAATAACACGCGAGGGGATCCCCAGGTGGCTCAGCGGTTAGCGCCTGCCTTCAGCCCGGGGTGTGATCCTGGAGACCCGGGGTCGAGTCCCCCGTCGGGCTCCCTGCGTGGAGCCTGCTTCTCCCTCTGCCTGTGTCTCTGCCTCTCTATGTCTATCATGAATAAATAAATAAAATCTTAAAAAAAAAAAAAAGGATATACACGTGTGTAGGGATAAGAAAATTCTAGAAACATCTGCACAACTGCTCGCAGCGAGTGCCTCTGCGCAGCCTGAGGTCACAGACTCCTGATGTGCGTACAGACCCTCTGTGGACCGCTGGAGACTTTCCGACCAAGCACACGTGGTATCTCCTCAACAAACAAAATAGCACCTGAAGGTCGAGCTCAAGGACAGCAGCGGACCACCTCATGCTGCATGCAGACCTGGGCGCCGAGCCCGGGAATGTTCCTGAGCGGGACGACCCACCAACACTGACCTACGGTTCCACGTCACTGTCGTTTCTAGTTTGTGAGAAAAACCTAAAAGCCCTGACGGTGGTCAGCGTGGCGAGGCCCCGGGCCTCCTCGGTGCAGGGACGGAGCCAGCCTGCGCGCCCTGGGCACCTCCCGAGCACCAGCCACACGGGGACGGTGGCGACGGGCTGTGCGCGGCTGGCTTCGGATGGCAAAGGCCAAGCACGACCCGACTTTCTACCACGAGTCAGGTTAGTGCCGGACCGCCGGGCGGGCACAGGTCAGGACGCCGGGCACGGTCCACGCCGCGACTCCTGGGCCGTGGCCACCCCTCGCAGAACCGACGCCGCTGGGAGCTGGCGGGACGCGACGATCCGGGGGGGACCGGTGACCTCCAGGCTTGCCCTAAATAGTCCGTCAAAGCCCCGTGAACCCAAATCCGTCACAAAAATTTGGAAAGACTCTTTCGCCAGAACAATGCTGCGTTCTTTCTTTCGGGAATTCTCCTAAGTTCTCACAAACGTGGGCAGACACGCATGCAGCCGCGGACGGGGCCACACGCGCGTCCCCTCGTGGACTCAAAGTCAAGCCCCTTAGGTCTTCTGATCCGGCTCACGGGAGCCCTCTGCGCCCCACAACTCGGACCCACACAACATTCCCCGCAGGTAAGGCCCGACGGTCACCCAAGCCACAACGCAGGGCTCACTCGATAAACCTAGGCCTAGAAGCTTCCTCCCTTCAGCCCTCCCCCGCCCCCGGGGCAGGACAGACCCCTCGACGGGCACTGGCAGCGCGGCCCAAGGCTTAGATTAATTCACCACCGGGGACGTGATCTACCACAAAAACACCGCGGCAGATTTTCCCCGGATTTTCCCCGGATTTCTACGGACTGGCACGAGGAGGCGGAAATGGAAGCCGTCCCAAACGGAGAGCACAATGGATTGCTGAGGCTTTTATGCAGCACAAAGCTGCGGGGAGAAAGGAACAGGAGCCTTTTGTTCTCATGGAACTTTCCCCGGGGATCTGAGCTGCTCATATACATTGTGTTTATTAAGTAGTTCTGTTTAAGTTAAAAGTTGTTTCAAAAATTACACGATCACGGGGCACCTGGGGGGGCTCAGCGGTGGAGCATCCGCCATGGGGTCGGCCCAGGGCGTGACCCCGGGTCAGGGGATTGAGTCCCGCATCGGGCTCCCTGCGTGGAGCCTGCTTCTCCCTCTGCCTGTGTCTCTCTCTCTCTCTCTCTCTCTGTGTGACTATCATAAATAAATAAAAATTAAAAAAAATAAAAATAAAAATAAAAAAATAAAAAATTACATGGTATCAAAAAAATATCAAATGGGGGGAATGAAGGGATTCAGGACAGCCCCCCCCCCACCCACCAAATTACCACTTTGGCATATGGATTATTTTGAGATCCTGCAGGCCGAAGAAAAACGTTTATTCTTCCCTTAACCACACCGAGGCAGCTAAATTGAGGGTCTTTCCCAGAATAACAGTTATTAACAGAAATAAGTTTTAGCTCAGTGACCCATCTCTAGGGTAGGGCAAACATCTAATTATCTAACATCTGCTCTTTTTTTTTTTTTTTTTTTTTTTTAGGGTGTGATTTGTTTGAGAGAGAGACAGAGAGCACGAGCATGAGGAGCGGGGAGGGGCAGAGAGAGAGGGAGAAGCAGAGTCCCCAGCTCTGGGCCGGACCCCAGGACCCTGGGTCACGACCTCAGCCGACTGAGCCACCCGGCACCTCAAACATCTGCTTGTCATATGACCCCATGAAGCGCGTTCCTTTTCCCTGAAACCCCAGACCCTCAGCCCCTTTCACCTTGGCTCACACGGAGCATCTTTGGAATCTCCACGTCTCCGTGGTTTCCCGGTGTCTACACCTATTAAACCTGATGCTCGGGGGATCCCTGGGGGGCTCGGCGGTTTGGCGCCTGCCTTTGGCCCAGGGCGCGATCCTGGAGACCCGGGATCGAATCCCACGTCGGGCTCCCAGCATGGAGCCTGCTTCTCCCTCTGCCTGTGTCTCTGCCTCTCTCTCTCTCTCTCTCTATGTCTATCATAAATAAATAAAAATAAATAAATCTTTAAAAAAAAAAAAAAACCTGATGCTCTCTTGTTAATCGGTCTCAGATCAGTTTGATTCTTACCAGCCAGAAGGATCTTCGGAGGAGACAAGCATTCTTGCTCCCCACACCCCCGCGACCAACAGGACGGAAGGGAAGAAGGGGGAAAATATCAACTAATATAAATTGAGGAACGGGACCGGCGCTCCGACCTTTACCTGTTGCGTCAAATTCAATTGGCTGGCACCCGCGGTGAGCAGACCAGTCACACTTGAGGACTTGTCCTCCTTCCACAATCCCAGGCTGGGTGGTGTTCGCTTTGGGCGCTCCCACCAGGAGAAACATCCTGCTAAAAGACAAGACGGAAGAGGAGACTTTAAAATGATGCAAAAGCAAAAACATAAAAAATAAGAAAACTAAATGATGCAAAAGCATAAACGACGACGTATGACCTGCGGCGGGTCATCACTCTCTCGCTTTATCCGCGGCGATGTTTGAGGCGCGGGCCAGAGGGCACACTCCGAATATGAACCGTTCGCCGCGTGTCAATCACATCTCAAAAAGGCTGTAAAAACTACGCTGCCCAGGGTCCGGGGCCTGGCGCTGTGACGCTCGGTTTTGTATTTTGCGTTTTGCGGAGGTTTTTGTTCGCTGGTCTGTGTCTGTCGCCTGCTGTGGACTTCCTAGATCTCGCATGCCAACCCAAAAAATGCACACGTACCTGGTTCTAAAGTACGGGGATGCTAAACTTGAACGTTTCTCCTTTGGGGCAACTTGTCTTGTTTCAGAACCATTACGTCCCATTTTAAGCGACTAACAGATTTCTCTCTTCAGAGGGCTAATGTCATCAACCCCCAGCCCAACCCCCAGCATCGGTCTTCGACCTCTCATCAGAATAAAACGAGCAGAAGACAAAATAATCAAGTTTTTAAGCAAAAGAGACTTTTTCCCTCAGGCTTTGTTTTTCCTGTTCATTCAGAAGAAAGAAGCGGCTCGAGTGTGTCCCGCACAGAGGCGCAGAGCGCAGCGCTGGGCACCGGAGACCCAAGGCGAGCAGCGCAGCCTGGTTCCTGCCTCGGAGGGGTCGCCTGCTGACCCGGAAAATCAGGCTCGCTTCCCGGGCCGCGGAGGAAACCACGACCGCTGGCAGAGGGTGTTGGGAAATAGGGACAGGAAGTCCTCTTTGCACAAGGAAGCGAGCTGTGAGGAACGGAGGGGAAAGGCCTCCCCGGGTCAGGGGAAATCGCAGGAGGTTTGCCCTGTAAAGAATGCACAGCGGTCTCGGCTACATGAAGTAGCACGGGCGTCTCCATCTCAGGAAACGGAGGGACACACGGGGCTGGAGGGGGACCTCGGGGGTTGGCGTGCCGGGGGCGGGGGAGCAGGTGCAGGAGCTCGGCCCCCAGGAGCCTCCAGGAAGGAGGCTCAGCGGAGGCCAGGAAGCCCGCTGAGCGCGACGGGACGAACGTGGGAGCTCGCGGCGCTCCACGGGGGGCCCTGGGCCACGGTAATAAGGTCCGTGGGAAGCCTTGGAGGTTTTTTTTTTTTTTTAAGCAGAAGAATGACACAATCCAATAAAGAAAAGTAGATGTGGTGCCTTTGGGGGATCAGATCAAGGAGGGAGGGGAGCAAAGTGGAACAAGGAGAGCGAGAGACGGTGGGCGGCTGGGAGGGCGGCGGGTCACCGCAGGTCACCACGGGTCGCCACAGGCGGGGGCGAAGACCGAGAAACGCCAGCGGCCTTTCATTCGGGGGCGCACGGGCGGGAGAAGCGGCCACTGCACCTGAGGGGCCCCGGGAACGGGGAGGCAGGCGGCGGCGGTGCTCACGGGACGAGCAGGGGCTGCACGCTGGCCCGGGACACCTGCGCGGCTCCCCGGGTGTCCTGGAGGTCGGTGCTGAGCCCAGGTGGGTCCAGAGGGGCGCCGAGGGGCCTCGGAGAGAGGAGGGCCCAGGAGCGAGCCCCGAGGAGCCAGGGCACTCGGGTCGGACAGGGCGCGTGAAACGCAGGCGGGAGCGAGGGAAACACCGAGGTCTGAGGGCGCCGGCGCAGTCGGAGGCACGAGGCCTGCAGCAAACGCCAGCCCGTTATTTCGTTTCCCTGTTAAACACCTGGTCGCTTACGTCCTCGCAAAGGACAGTCTTCGGTGCCTTTCACGGGTCTGCACAGTCGTGAGCGGCCCCGCTCTGGAGCGTGGAAGGCCCCCCTGAGCTCCTGCACCCCGTTTGCGCTGCACGCGTCCTGCGTGGCACCTGCCGAGTCGCTCCAGAGCCGGCCGCCCGGACGGCCGCCTGACCGGGTCCCGCTTCCCGGGGTTGATCGCAAGACCCCGGCTCGCGGGCAAGTGTCCCAGGCAGACCCCGGCTCGCAGGCAAGGCTCCCAGGCAGAGCACCGCCTGTTGCGCGAGCGGCCCGCGGCCCTATTCGGCATCAGCGCGACACCCGGGCCGGCGCCCTCTGCTCGAGCTCGAGGCCGACTCGTTTTCCTTCAGGGGGACGAACCCCCCGGCTCTGAGCAGGAGGGCCCCGACCCACGGACAGGGGCACGAAGCTCCTGGCAGCTCCTCCGGGACAGCGGCCACCGCGTTACTCAGGTACATACGCACATGCGTGTAGGCACATACGTGTATATACACAATTTTCCACTTCAAGTCAAAACTTTGGCCCCCGAAATCACACTGCTTCCCCCTCCATCCGGATGAAGTGATTTTTGCGTGCACGACAGAGAAGAGAGGATCTCGGACTCTGAGGCGCACCCTCCAAGGTCTACACCTGAAAAGGCCCCGGATCCGTTCCTGCAACAGTCCTAAGACGCGCAACAGGAGCCCAGGTCCACACGGGATCCCCGCGCTGCGGATCACAGCTGGGGTCCCGGTGAGGACGGGTTGCCTCTGGGGCCGTGGCTCGCAGCAACCCCACGGGACAGCTTGCAGGGGCTTTTGGAGCCCGCCCTCCTGCGCGGCGGCCAACGGCTTCCTTCAAAGCAGGGCGACTCGATTCATCTTCGCCGACATAAGCAGCGTTCAAGGAAAGTCACTTAAGTTGACAGGTAAAAAAAAAAAAAAAAAAAAAAGATGGGATCCCTGGGTGGCGCAGCGGTTTGGCGCCTGCCTTTGGCCCAGGGCGCGATCCTGGAGACCCGGGATCGAATCCCACGTCGGGCTCCCGGTGCATGGAGCCTGCTTCTCCCTCTGCCTATGTCTCTGCCTCTCTCTCTCTCTCTCTCTCTCTGTGTGACTATCATAAATAAATAAAAAAAAAAAATTAAAAAAAATTTTAAAAAAAGGACAAAAAAAAAGACAAAAAAATAAAAATAAATAAAAATTAAAAAATAAATAAAAATTGACAGGTAAAGGGCAGCCCGGGTGGCTCAGCGGTTTAGCGCCGCCTTCAGCCCAGTGTGTAATCCTGGGGTCCCGGGATCAAGTCCCACGTCGGGCTCCCTGCATGGAGCCTGCTTCTCCTTCTGCCTGTGTCTCTGCCTCTCTGTGTTTTCATGAATAAATAAATAAAATCTTTTAAAAAGGGGGAGGGCCTTCTTTTTCCCGCTTCCTCAAAAGACCACTAATTAACTAAAATGCAAGATCTCAACAGACCAAAAAAAAAAAAAAAGGAAGAAGAGCACCAAACAGGGAACTTGCAACATTTGCTGACACCAGTGAGGAGCTGCAGAAGGTATGGGGGGGGCGGGGGGAGTGGAGACTTGCAGAGATTTATTTCACTGCCGAGCGGTGAACACGTGACGCTGGGCAACTCGGGCCCGCAAGCCTGCAGCCTTCTCTGGACTCAGTCCCTCTCCCTCCAAACCGTGGACCCGAGAACGGCATCAGGATCCCCATCCTCACCATCCTCCTCAAGTGAGACATTTCCATTACCTGCCCTCGACCTGATGGTCTACGCACACGAGCGCACTGTTGAGGGACATCACGCCAATAAACTCTACAAGCTAAAGGGCTGGGGGCGGAGGGGTGTAGCAGAAAGAGGTAGAGGGAGGGGGCGGAGGGTGGAAAAGCAGGAGGGGAGAGAGGACAGAAAGGGGAGACGGGGATGGGGGAAGGAAGAGGACGGACCAAGACGACCCGGAGGGCGCCCGCGGGCCCGTCCCAGCAAGGTGTGCTTTCTGGAAGGGCAGGTGCTTCGGAGCGTGACCTCACGGCCAAGGGGACGCAACCAAACAACGGCCAGGGCGTTTTTTAAAACCGCCCAAATGAACCAAGTTATTTGGCTGCTTTGGGCACCGACTCCTCCAACATAAAGCAGGTTTTGTGCAGTTGGCGGACCGTGGGCTGAGCAATGAATGAGCCTCCAGCAACGTCAACCTTTGAAAAACTATCACATGCATCTGTAGAACACAGTGTGTTTACGCAGCACCAGCGGGTTTCCTTGGCTCTAATTCCAGTCTCAGGTTCGCTTTTCATTAAAAAAAAAAAAAAAAAATGAATGCCACAGAGTCAACAGTTCTATGATATAGAACAGGCACGGTAACCGTGACCTCTGCACGTTCTCTCTTTTCGAACGTCTTATAAAGCTCGGGCGTCATCAGGCGTAAGCCACGTGGACGAGAAGGCCGTAGCGTGCACCTGCCGGTCACTCACGGTAAGAGCCAAGGGCCACAGGGCCAGGGCCCCGGGGCGCGGGAATGAGCTGGAGTCACTGCCCTGGAGGTGGCCGGGGCGGAAACAGCGCGCAATGGCCGGGAGCTCGCGGGCCTCGGTGGGCCTCAGTGGGCCTCGGTGGGCATCAGTGGGCCTCAGTGGGCATCGGCAGGCCCGGCGGGCCTCGGTGGGCATCGGCAGGCCTGGGTGGCCTCAGTGGGCCTCAGTGGGCATCGGCAGACACGGCAGGCCTCGGTGGGCATCGGCAGGCCCGGCGGGCCTCGGTGGGCATCGGTGGGCCTCAGTGGGCCTCGGTGGGCATCAGTGGGCCTCAGTGGGCATCGGCGGACACGGCGGGCCTCGGTGGGCCCAGGAGGCCACGGGCAGTGTCAGGAGGCATCAGAGAAGACGAGACCCACGAGATGCTTCAGAAAGATGCAGCCGCAGGGCCCACAGCTCGGAGGCCCGATGAGGCCCCGCGGAAGGAAGGGGGCCCACGGCGAAGTGGGGCGCAGAGGGGAACGCAAGGCCCGGGGACGAGGGAAACTTCTGGGACCTTCTGTCCTGTGACTAATCGCTGACGAGGATCGGGGGAGCACAGCAGAGGCCCAGAGAAACAGAAGACGAGAGGGAGGACGGCGCAACTACTCCCCGGGCGACCGAGAGCAGGCGCTAGCGGCGCAGGGCCCCAGCCGGTGCCAGAGCCGCGGCGGGCAGTCGGCCGGGCGGGCAGGAGCGGGCCGCGGGCCTGAGGCGCAGCGCTAGCTTCCGGCGGAGCCGCTGCCAGGGCGGCTGGGCATGGGTCATGGAGAGCCCCGCGGGTGCCGAGCGGGGGGGGGGGGGGGGTCCCCGACTGTCCTGCCAGGCCCCCGGCGGCCTGGCCGCGCCCACCCCCTTGTCCCCGTTCAAGGGAGCACAAATAAACTGCAAATAAAGCTCCACTAGCACCTGTTTTTCTAAAGAATTCATTTAAAAAAAATAAAATTAAATTAAAAAATAAAAGTTTCATCTATTTATTAGAGCAGGAGAGCGGGGGCGGGGAGGGGGGAGCAGAGGGACGAGAGCCGCCGCCTGGCCTCCGGGCTGCAGCCCCTGAGACCCCACCCGAGCAGGAACCAGGAGTGGGTGCTCCAGGGACGCGCCCGGGGGTTACCTAACCCCGTGGCGGGGGAGACGGGGGGCGGGGGGGGGGGGGCAAGAATCCCAACCGGGCGCTGCTGGTCAGGGGGGAGAAGATGCAGATGTAAAACGAGACCGCGAGAACTCGCGTGTGAAGAACGAACAAGAAAATCGCCCCAGTACTTTCTTCCTAAAAATTTAAAACTCGAATAGGAAAATTAAATGGAACTTGAATTCCATGCCCTGACTTGGATCCCGCCCTGCCTCCCACCCCACACCAATCCACCCTAACAAACAAGGCCTGAAAATCCCTGTGGCCTCAGTGACCTTAATCCTAATACAGAGCTGATCCGTCCCTGCTCCCCCCAGGGCTTTGCGCTCCAGAGCCAAGTGTGTGAGTAAAAGGGACCGTGAGTTTCGGGAGAGCGCGGCACGCCAACGAGACGGCGCTCGCAATTAAAGCGAGGGCGCAATTTTTAATTTCTCCAATTATTCCCCATAAGAAAAACGTTGACTTCACTTCATGGCCTATATGTGATCTTTAAATTCTATGTAAGTTTGGCAATCTAGTCATCGGAAATCAATGTATACAAGAAAAAAAAAATTATGGGACGCTTATTTTTCAGAATTTTTAAATCGCAATTTTTGTGACTTTTCATTTTAAACCTAGGACTGGAGGAATTTCCTTGAGGAATCCCCTTGATGTTTTTCCTTAGTAATTCACTTTCTGTTTTCTTTAATAAGCAGTGATTCAGGGGCGCCTGGGGGGGGGGCTCGGTGGTTCAGCACCTGCCTCCGGCCCAGGCCTGATCCTGGGGTCCCAGGATCGAGTCCCACATCGGGCTCCCTGCAGGGAGCCTACTTCTCCCTCTGCCTGTGTCTCTGCCTCTCTTTCTGGGTCTCTCAGGAATAAATAAATAAAAAATTTTTTAGAGAAACACACACAAAAAGAAACAGTGATTCTTTACTTTTCACAACAATATGGAAATAATATCGATTTTTTTGAACAAAAATGAACCTAAGATAATACCTGTGGGAACTTAAATTTTTTAAAGATTTTATCTTATCTTAGAAAAAGTTGGCATACAAGCAAGCAGGGGGAGGGGAAAAGGAAAGGGAGAGAGCGAATCCCAAGCAGAGTCCCGCACCGAGCACGGGGCCCGACAGAGCGCTGGATTTCACAACCCGGAGATGACGGCAGGAGCAGGAAGCCAGAGCCAGGGCGCTCGGGACACAGGCGCCCCAACGGGCACCAAGGAAAATGAGAGGCCATAGAAGTCTTCGTTACTGTTGCTCCTCATTAATCCAGGAATTCTTCCTTTGGAAGAAAGGAATCTTTTTTTTTTTCTTAAGATTTTATTTATTTATTCATGAAACAGAGAGAGAGCGAGGCAGGGACACAGGCAGAGGGAGAAGCAGGCCCTGCGCAGGGAGCCCGACGCAGCACTCGATCCCAGGACCCCGGGGTCACGCCCTGGGCCGAAGGCAGGCACTAAACCGCTGAGCCACTCGGGCTGCCCAAGAAAAAAACCTTTAATTAGCAAATAATTTTTTTATGATGTGGATATTTTTTCTTTTAGAAGTTTATCATCACACCAAATAACAGCAACAATAAACGCAGCTGCTAATATAAATGGATGCATCCTCAGTGCTTAAGTTTAAAAGTATCTTTTACAAAATTAAGCATAATTTTACATGAATCTTTGCTAAAATCTGAAAAGCTCAGTAAGCAGAAGTCTTTGTTTAAATGTAAAAAAAAATCTTCAAGATTGATGTGTATTTTTTTAAGGTAGGCTACATCTAGAGCTCAGCTGTCCATCAGTTACAAAGTCATGGGTAAACGTTTCAAAATATTATATGGGATCAAACCAAGTTCAAGATCACCTTACCCCTGAAGGCCACCCGGAGGTCATGAAACCTGTCGGTTCCTAATATATTCAAGGACCAGAGCGACTAGTCAAAGATCAGGCATCCAGCCTTGTAATCAAAAACAGCACAGGGCAGCCTGGGTGGCTCAACGGTTTGGCGCCTGCCTTTGGCCCAGGGCCTGATCCTGGAGACCCAGGATCGAGTCCCACGTCGGGCTCCCTGCATGGAGCCTACTTCTCCCTCTGCCTGTGTCTCTGCCTCTCTCTCTCTCTCTGTGTCACTCATGAATAAATAAGTAAAAAAAACAAAAAAAACCAGCACACATCTCACCAACAGTGCAACACTACTGCGTTTTCCTTAGCGACCACACTTGACCTTTATCGTGTCCTTATCTTTACCCTGCTGAGCCCAGAGGGCTGCCCAGGATCACTCCCACCATTTGCAAAACATTCCATCCACTAGAGCATGTAAGTGCTAACTCTTGCTAATTTAAGTACCGACTCTTGATGAAACACAAAGCGTATTTTCAAACCTGTAGAATTCCTGCACAAAGTACACGTAAGGGGGCCTGTACCACGCGGGCACACACCTAAAAACAGCTGGAAACACACAGGCTTTCAGGTACCAGGTAAGGCTGACAAAAATGATCAAATCGAACGAGAAGGCTCAAAAATGCTGCCCAAGTTGATTGTTTTTTCCCCCCGTTCTGGAACATGTGCGCTCAACGGAAAGCCCTGAGAATGGGGACAACAAACAAAAAAACTGAGCTCGCTACAGAAAACAAGGTCTGGTTTCCAGTAACCGCTTCCAGCCTCCTCCCTGGTGCGGGGGTCGGCACCGAAACCGAAGGACGATGCACAACAACAGGCCCGACAAAGTGCTTCGATCCTCCTCAAATCGGGCAGGAACGGGTCGGGGGCCGGTGCCCGGCGCGCGCTGAGCATCCAGGCATCCGCCCTCCTCCCCGGAAAAGCGCCGCCTCCACCGGGCGCGGGGAAGGAGGCGGGACTCGGCACCACCGAGGCCGGAGCAGCTTTGCCGGTGGAGGTGCAGACCTCGCGGGGCGGCCACGGGCAGGGACCGGTGTTCCCCGGGCTCCGGGGGGGGGGGGGTGACGTCAGCGCCCGCCAGTGGGGACCAGGTGGGGGCCAGGTGGGGGCCAGGTGGGGGCCAGCGCGGCTCCAGGACGGAGCTGAAGTCTCAGCCCCGCAGGGTCCCGGCGACCTGGGGCGACCCCCCGCGACGACCCCAACCACGAATCACTATAAAGAACACCTGGCACATTCCCTTCGTCGGCTCAGCCCCCCCCCCCAGGTGTGCAAAGGTCCCAGGTCCCGGGGCAGAGAAGGTACTACGCCAGGTGGGGGGTTGGACGGGAGGGGAGTGGGGGTGGGGGCTCGGAGGTGGGGGGTGCTGGGGGCTGGAGGTGGGGGGTGCTGGGGGAATGGGAGGGCGTAGGGGGATGGAGGTGGGGGGAGGGGCGGGGGGACGGGAGGGGAGTGGGGGTGGGGGGGAGGAGGTGGGGGGTGCTGGGGGCTGGAGGTGGGGGGTGCTGGGGGAATGGGAGGGCGTAGGGGGATGGAGGTGGGGGGAGGGGCTGGGGGACGGGAGGGGAGTGGGGGTGGGGGGGAGGAGGTGGGGGGCTGGGACGGGAGGGGAGGGGCAGGGGCTGGAGGTAGGGGGAGGAGGTGGAGGAACGGAGCGGGAGTGGAGGTGGGGGGCTCGGACGGACGGGAAGGGGCTGGAGGCGGGGCCCGTTCGCGGGCACAGGGGTGCAGGCGCGGGGCGCCCCGAGCGGCGGGGCGGAGGGAGGCGGGCCGGGCCGCACCTGGACCCGCACCTGGACCCGCACCCGGACCCGCACCCGCACCCGGACCCGCACCCGGACCCGCACCCGCGCCCCAGGTCGGGCCGCAGCGGAGGCGGCGCGGGGTCCCGCGGGCCCGGGCCCGGGTGGCTGCAGCCGTGGGCGCGGAGGGGCGCGGAGGGGCGCGGCCGGAGGGGGGGCGGACGGACGGACGGACGGACGGACCGCGGGCCCCGGCGGCCACTCACGAGGACGCGCTGGGCACGAAGAAGTCGACGGCGAAGCCGAAGTAGCTGCCGCGGGGCCCGGCGAACTCGGCGGCGCCGTCCGCGTCCAGGTTGAAGGCGCGGCCCGGGCGCGGCAGGAGGCCGAGCGGCAGCAGCAGCAGCAGCAGCAGCGGCAGCGGCAGCGGCAGCGGCGGGCGGGGGCGCGGCGGCCGGGACATGGCCCCAGGGGAGCGCGCGGGGCCCGAGGCCGGACGCCCTCCCGGGGCGCGGGGCAGGCGGCGGGGCGGGCGGCGGGGCGGGCGGCGGGGCGGGCGGGGACTGCGGCGTCGGGCCCGCCGGCCTCCCGCTCGGCCGCTCGGCGTCTGGGCTCCGGCTCCCGACTGCGCGGGGCGGGGGGCGCCGGGCGGGCCTCGGGGCGCGGGCGGGGAGGGCCGGGGAGGGCCGGGGCGGGGCGGGCCGGGGCGGGAGGGCAGGGGAGGGCCGGCCCGGGCGACGCGAAGGACGGGGCGCAGGGAGGGGGCGGGGGGAGGGCGGGGCCCGAGCAAGGCCGGGGGGGAGGGCTGGGGGGAGGGGAGGGGAGGGGAGGGGAGGGGAGGGCCGGCGCGGGGGGCGGGCGCTCGGGCCAGGAGGCGCCGGGAGGCGGGGCGGGGCCTGAGCGCGGCGGGCGGGGAGGGCTGGGGACGGGAGGGCCGGCGGGCAGGGGGCAGGGGGAGGGGCTGGGAGGCGGAGGGCAGGGGGCGGGGGGAGGGGAGGGGAGGGGAGGGCCGGCGCGGAGGACGCGAAGGACGGGGCGCTCCGGCCCCGGGGCGCAGGGAGGGGGGCGGGGCCTGAGCGGGGAGGGGAGGGGAGGGGAGGGGAGGGCCGGCGGGAGGGGGCGGGCCCGTCGGGAGGAAGCGGAGGAGGAGAGCGCTCCGGCCCCCGGGCGGAGGGGGGCGGTGGGCGGGGCCTGAGCGCGGGAGGGGGAGGGGCAGGGGGAGGGGGAGGGGGCCGGGAGGAAGTGCAGGGGGCGGGGCGCCCGTGGGAGCCCGGCGGTCGGGGCGGCGCGGAGCTGCGGCTGCCCAAGGCCCAGCGCCCGGAGCCCCGGCGGCGGCCGCGCGGTCGGACGGGCCCCGAGCCAGGTCCGGGGGCGGAGGGGGCGGAGGGGGCGGAGGGGGCCCCCAGCACTCCTCCCGCCCGACCCCGCGCCCCCGCCCGCGCTCCCCTCCCCTCCACTCCCCCGCCCCCCCCACTCCCCCCGCCCCCCGCACTGCCCCCCCTGCACTCTCCTCCCCCCCACCCGCGCACTCCGCCCCGAGCTCCCCGAGGCCGGAGGGGTGGCAGGAATAGGGTGGCAGCAGGGGTCTCCGGCGGCAGCCCCGCCCCGTCCCCAGTCCCCAGTCCCCAGTGCACGAGCCCACGTGTGCGCCGCCCAGTACGCGTCGGGGTTTCCACCGAGGGGGGGCACCTGCACCCAGGGGTGCGGCCAGGGCCCGGCCGGGGCCGTGCAGCTCGCTCCTTGCGGTGCGCTCCCAGCTCTCGTTTCCTCCCCGAAGGAACAGGACCAAAAGGGAAATGAAATGCCCAATCCGAACTCCTACTACTTAATTGCATTAAATTTGACTGGATCTATTAAATTCAACTGCCTTGAATTCGACTGAAAGCTGTGCCGCGAAACCCTGGGCCGCGTGTCACAGAGCAGGGCCCGGCAGGCAGGTCCCTAAAGGAGTGGCCGCGTGGCGCCCTGACCCTGACCCTGCCCCATACCCGGGAATGGGGACGCCCCTTCCCGCCACCGCGTTGCAGGTGCACCGGGACGCACCACCCCGCGGGGCTTCTGGTCCTTGAGAGCCGGGTCAGCGCCCTTGGAAGTCGGCCCGCGCAGGAGGGGCCTCACCGCCCCGGCAGGCAGGCCTCGCACCAGGGATTTCTCTGGTCCGCGTGGGCCCAGGCAGCGGGGATGTGCCCGAGACAGGGAAACCCGGGTTGCATTCCATGGGGATGGAGCTGGGCCTCTCCCTCCATCCGGTGACACCCCTTAACTGCTTTGTCACACTTTCCCCACTTACCAGACCCGGATAACAATACATCTGCTACCTTCAGTGTAATCACTTTCTTACAGACCCAATAAAATATCAGTAGAAAAGGATCCTGACTTGGGGTTTTACCCCCTACCAATGCCGTCCTTTACTTAGAAGCTCGATTCCCTTCGTTTCTGTAAATGCAAATGCCTGAATTCAATTCCTGGGTTCGTTCAGTACTAGCTCTGTGAGCCTCGGTGGCCTTGTCTCTAAAATGGGACGGATGATGGCACCTACCCCTGGGATTGAGCGCTACTCGGCTACTCGTTGCCATCCATACCCCTAGGACTTAGTAGGGCCGTGATAGTGAATGTGCACGACACTAGGCCTGTATTCTCGCTCTTGGAGGCCTAGGACCTACCCAGCAGTTCCTTCACCAACCACAGCCCAGCTGGCCCCCCCGGGGCTTTGTCTCTGTGCACCCCAAAGCACACTCCCATTACTCCAAAATAATGTTAAGAGGAATTTCAAATGTTTATCTCCCAGCACCAAGGGGGACTCGGTTCATGACTCGGGAAGCCCGTCTGCAATCCCGGCTTCCTACTCTCCATCTCCCCAGAGGCTCGAACCCACTGAACTCAACTGGGGAGGGTCCCCCCTGCCTTTGTTGGCTGACTCTCTCCTGCCTCTCCTCCCCCAGCTATTAATGAGGGACATTTACTTGGCTTCTCCGGCTTCCATCCCCACTCCCCCGCCCACCCCGTGTGCTGCATTATCCTATCTGAAAAGATAAGAAAAGATTCCCAGCCAGCTGCGGGGAAACTGGAAGTTTCCCCGAGATTGACATCTTGGTTCACAGCGCTCTAGCTTCCTAGAAAACACTGGCCCTCCTCTTGGACCACTTCCCCAGCCTTCTTCCGCCCGCCACATGCAAACCTACACCAGGTCCTCCATCGAGCTATTTCCTACTTTTCTTTCTAGATGTGTGTCAGGTGTCCTCAGGTCCCCCAGGAAGCCCATTAAGAACCATGCTTTGCTGTTTTTGTATCCTTAGCATTCAACGCTGGACTTAATGGCATTAATCCTACTGTCCAGAGACTTAACAATTGCATCAAGTTTACTCATATGCTGGACACTGTGCTAAGCATTTTGATACGTACTAAATCACTCCTTAGTCATAAAATCCTATCAGATAGGTTCTATTAGTAGTAGCCCAAGTGGAAAGACAAAGAAACTGATTCTCTAGGAGATGGAATGATTTTTTCAACATCACGAATCCTTGTGGACAAGGAAGGGAATTAGTGATGGTCGCCAAGGCCTTCCCCGTGCTTGAGAACCTGGGGCGTCTGGGACCTCCTCAGGCCAGCTGGCGTGGGAGTTCATAGCCCCAGGAAATGAAGTCACCTGGGCCTCATTCAGGTATCTTTCCCGCCGCGAGGCAGAATGAAGATGCCCCCTGAGGATGCACTGGCTCATATCCATGAACATTGGAAATGAAAAGGGGAAAATGGTCCCGGTCCTCATTTACGGGTCTAATCCTCCCCATAACATTTTCATATCAGCAGGAATCAATCATCTGTTGCCTTCAGATCAGACCTCCCTTCCCTATACTAGCAAAAGTTAGCCACAAACTTCGGGTTCAGATAAATGGTGGGGAAAATGTGGAAATATCTTAGTTCTCCTGTTGAAAGAGCAAGACAAAGGTGACGAATCTTTCGAGGTGTCAAAAACAAATACGCGACTCTCCTCCTGTCTTGTGTTTGGTTTTGTCTTTAAATGGTTTAACCTGAAAAAATAAATAAATAAATAAATAAATAAATAAATAAATAAATAAATGGTTTAACCTTTATAGCTTATTGCTTAACAGAAATATTTGCTATCCAAGAAGCTTCTTTTGATTTTTTTATCCCCTGAAGACTGAAAATACTCACTGTCTCGTCTCTAGCTTAATGAATAGAAAACATTTCACTATCTCTTTTCTCTCCAACGTGCTTTTAGTTTTCCCACTTAACCTGGTCCTGATATGTTCATCTCTTCCTTTTAATACCATGGTTTACTTTTACCAATAGTAAAACTGAAATAACCATATTGATTGCTTTTGTTTAAAAATCCTAAGAATGTAATATGTGTAAGCACCCATATTAAAAATTACTAATGATATCACTCCATAACCTCAAATGTAAAGAGAAAGTAAGTGGATTAACAAATTATGCATAAAATATATTGTTTCCACTAGAGTCAAACTTACATTATAAATATCCAGCCATGGGCAGCCCGGGTGGCTCAGCGGTTTAGCGTCACCTTAGGCCCAGGGCGTGATCCTGGAGACCCCGGATCGAGTCCCCCATCGGGCTCCCCGCATGGAGCCTGCTTCTCCCTCTGCCTGTGTCTCTGCCTCTCTCTCTCTCTCTATGTCTCTCATGAATAAATAGATAAATAAAATCTTAAAAAAAAAAAAAGAAAGAAAACTGAGACTCAAAACACCAAATCAGAAGTCCCAACACACAAAGTTAACTTTAAACCTTGGAAACAGAAAAACAAGCCCTTTGGAATTCTGTGCCCGGAGGGAGCAGAGCTTGGGGGGCAGGAAGCTTGGGTAAGGTAAGGACCCGGCAGGTCTCCTCGGATGCACCATGCACACCCCTTCCTCTGTGCCTCAGGTTCTGGGGTGGTTTTTATTTTTATTTTTATTTTTGTTTTTTCAGTCTGGAATACCTTCTTTCACCTTCTCTCCCACCCCAGTTCCACCCAGACCTCTGCGTTCACCTCAAGGCTCATCCTTCTGGGAAGTCTTACATCGCTTCAGTTCCTCCTTTCTTTTTATTTATTATTTT
Organism: Canis lupus baileyi; assembly: GCF_048164855.1. Lineage (NCBI taxonomy): Eukaryota > Metazoa > Chordata > Mammalia > Carnivora > Canidae > Canis > Canis lupus. The sequence goes on from NC_132871.1 coordinate 2,033,175, forward strand.
TTAAAAGATTTTACTTATTTATTCATGAGAGACCCAGAGAGGGAGGCAGAGACCCAGGCAGAGGTTGAAGCAGGCTCCACGCAGGGAGCCCGACGTGGGACTCGAACCCGGGACCCCGGGGTCACTCCCTGGGCCCAAGGCAGGTGCTCAACCACTGAGCCACCCAGCGATCCCCCCCACTTTCTTTTTAAAATAACTTGTACTTCCAAATCTAATCCACTCACAACTTAACATTTAATTATTCTTGTACTTATTTCCTGGTGTTTCTGACAGCATTCGAAAGAAATCCTATTGAATATTAATTCTTGATGTTTTCAGGCATCTCTATTTTTTTCTCAGTGAAATGGTCAATTCCTTAAAAATAAGAGCTGTGCCTTCTTAATTTATATAACCTCCCATAATGTTGGCATTTCAAAGAAACCACTAAGATCCTTGCTGAAGAACTGTCTGTACAATCCCGCGGGGGACGCAGCGTGCTGCCCCCTCAGCCTTACTGAGGCATGCCCCACAAACCTGTAGGGAGCTTGCTGATCCTACCTGCACCCCTAACTGTTCAGAGCCCAGCAGATTCCTACTGAGCTGCAAGAAACCAAGAAGTATTTACTGAAGGAGAGATAAATGAGGGTGAGAGCAAAAAGGCCACGGTCGCCTTGACAAACTGAACACGTGAAGGTAATAAGTGGGTAAGTATTCTTGCGTAAGTGAATGAACGCGTGTGCTTTTCAACGAGTAGAAAAGCCCAAGAATATCTGGTACGGTCATTGCATGGCTAGGGAAAGAAAAGGATTTTAAAAGGATTTTGACTTTATCTAGAATTGTGTTTCTGAGATTCGTAGCTGCTTTTCATTCCCGGTTGCATTTTGGGATTAGGATTTGGGGCTTATGAAAGAGATAAAAATTAATCACGGATGACGAGAAATGTCCTCTGCGTTGCTGGAGTTCTCGGCATCTCGTTGTGAAGCACTACTGCGCCCTCAAGATAGGCATTTTTTTTTTAAGTTTATTTATTTAATGGGGACTCACACTCACCACCCCAAAAGCAAGAGTCTCTCGCTCTTATAACTGAGCCAACCAAGCGCCCCTCGGCATTCTCTACTTCTGGTGGCTTTCAGAATTTCCCTTCAAATAATCAACGTGTTGTGAAAATGTAAAAGGAAAGCTGTGTGTGTTATTTTATTTAAATTAAAGATTACAGTGTCCTAAAAAAAAAAAAAAAAAAAAAAAGATTACAGTGTCCTTTTACGTTATAACCACCGAAGAGGATTTCGCTTGTTTTAGAGGCTTGAGGTGTTGATGTGTGCTGAGGGACAGGCCACATTTCTCAGTAAAGCCCTTGTCGTACAAAAAAAATCCATGTTTGGAAAAGGGTAATGCTGTCTAAATTACTCTTCTATCGCTGAAAAGTCAAATTGGAGGCTTAGCTATAGAAAGCAGAGTGTCTGTGATATGTTCAGAATTAGCAGACACATTTCTAAAGATAATACACCGAAAAAACACAGTTTCAAAAGAACACTCTGCTTTATTTATATCATGAGTCATAAAAGGAATCATGGTACAATTTTAAATGTCTCTGGCACCTGATAAATGATTGCTAATACTTTCCTCCTACTAATCATTTTGCGTAAATGTAGCCTTGCCTTGACTGGAGATTATAACTCAAAACTTCTAATTCTTTTTCCCCTCAGATGGATGATAAATATAAACAGTCATAATCAGAAGACCTTTAAGAACTACAGTCCACACACTTGGGCATGTATTTATTTTTTCCTTGGAAAAAAATGGCAAGAAAATATCATTAATGACAAAGCACACCATTTTTAGACTGTGTATGTATATTCTGGGTGTATAGTTCCTGGAATTCTTCTCCTTAGATACATGCTTTGGTCTTACTGTTATTTAGTGATATGTCACCCTAGGATCATCGAAATTTTTTTAGTAAGTAAAAATAAATTCCATATATCGAAAAGGCATAGCTAGGCATATGTCTACAAAACACGAGTTTTCGGGAGAAATTTTGATATCAAGAACATAAGAGGGATCCCTGGGTGGTGCAGCGGTTTGGCGCCTGCCTTTGGCCCAGGGCGCGATCCTGGAGACCCGGGATCGAATCCCACGTCGGGCTCCAGGTGCTTCAGGAGAAATTTTGATATCAAGAACATAAGAAAGTGATATTATCATACCCATGTAATACTATTAAAGTATGATACTGTATAATGCGATCATAGAATCCTATATCAGTGAATGTTACTGAAGTTACAGAACTTAGTATACACCGGCATCCACCCTTACGTGCCCTATTATATAAAGAGCTATGTAAATCTGGTTTTTAACACAAATAAAACATAAATTTATTCCTATGACTATTGCATTGGTTTTCTTTCGACTCATTCCATTTACACTGGCCTTATCAAAAAACATGTTATTTGGGGGCACCCAGGTGGCTCAGCGGTTGAGCATCTGCCTTCAGCCCAGGTCATGACCCCAGGGTCCCAGGATCGAGTCCTGCATCGAGTTCCCTGCATGGAGCCTGCTTCTCCCTCTGCCTGGGTCTCTGCCTCTCTCTCTCTGGGTCTCTCATGAATAAATAAATAAAATCTTTAAAAAATATATGTTATGTGTTCATTTATTCATTGGATCCCCTATATGCCCCACGCTGCCATCAGAGCTTGAATTACCAAGACGAATTACCAAGAAGAATTAGGTATGACACCTGCCAGGAACTTAGAGTAAAGTATGTCCCTTAATAAGTTGAAGCTGAAAAATAAATAAATAAATAAATTGAAGCTGCTATTATTGACTTAAGTATGTGTTTCATTAAACTCTAAGTTCCTGGCAGGTGTCATACCTAATTCTTCTTGGTAATTCAAGCTCTGATGGCAGCGTGGGGCATATAGGGGATCCAATGAATAAATGAACACATAACATATATTTTTTAAAGATTTTATTTATTTATTCATGAGACACCCAGAGAGAGAGAGGCAGAGACACAGGCAGAGGGAGAAGCAGTCTCCGTGCAGGGACATACTTTACTATGTGCCAAGTGCTCTATTAAAATGCTGTATGTGGATGATGCCTCTTCATAAAATGCAATTTCTGCACGTGGGTGACTTTACCTCATTTTACAGATGAGAACATAAGTATGGTGATGTTAAAATACGCTCCCTTGGGGAGCACCGGGCTGACTCAGTTGGTAGAGCATGCAACTCTAGATCTCAGGATCGTGCGTTCAAACCCCACATTGAGCCTGAAGCCTACTTAAAAAAAAAAAAAAACAGTTTTAAAAGTTTAAAGTATCCTCCCCTCAGGGCACCCCCCGGGTGACTCAGTCGGTTAAGCATCTAACTCTTCATCTGGGCTCAGGTCAGGATCTCAGGGTCCTGCACTAGGCCTGGAGTCGGCTTGGGATTCTCTCTGTCCCTCCACCTCTACGCTGCTCCCCAGCTCGTCTCACTCTTTCTCTCTCCATCTCTCACCCTCTCTTTCTCAATCCCAAATAAATAAATAAATAACATCTTAAAAATAAAATAAAATACGATCCCTTCAAGACGTGGAACAGAACTTCCCATCTCTGGAGCGTGGGCTGGATTTCGTGAAGGGCGTTTAATGCCGAGGGTGCCGAGGCGACCGCGTGCTCCTGTGGACTAGGTCAGAGGCGGCACGTGGCTTCCTTTGCCCTCTCTCCGCTGGGCAGCCGGATGCCCTCTGGGAGGGACATCCAAGCCCAGGGAGCGGCCCACATGGCTCCCAACAGCCACCTAAGGGAGTCGTCTTCAAAGCGGGTCCCTCTCCCCAGTCTGGCCTTCCTTTGATCGCACCCCGGCCCCCTCTAAGCTCAAGAGCGCCCGAGCTAGACGTTATCCATCGAAGCTGCTCTTCAAGGACTGATGCACAGAAACCCGGGACTTCCTCCTCGGAGGGAACTTCCTCCAGTCCTTCCAGAATGACAATTCTCCAAGCGTGACGCTGAGCGTGTGATCCCCTCCTCCTCTCCCTCCTCCTCTCCGGGACGCTGACAGAGCCAGCATTGCAGGCAGGAAGATGCCAGAAATTATGCAACAAGAAGTGAGGTGTCATTGACCAGGAGCCGGGGTAGGGGCAGCCCCCTCCAGCCCCCCCACCTGTCCCAATTCTAATTTCATGCAATAAAAAGGCCGAACTTTTTATTCCATAAAACATGAAGGACAAAACTCAAGATAAAAATGTATTTCTTTTTTTTTTGTTAATTTTTTTTATTTTAAATTTTTTAGTTTTATTTTTTTTTATTTATGATAGTCACACACACACACACACACACACACACACACACACACACACACACAGAGGCAGAGACACAGGCAGAGGGAGAAGCAGGCTCCAGGCACCAGGAGCCCGACATGGGATTCGATCCCGGGTCTCCAGGATCGCGCCTTGGGCCAAAGGCAGGCGCCAAACCGCTGCACCACCCAGGGATCCCTAAAAATATATTTCAAGTCCAAAAATTTAAAAAAAAAAAAAGGCGTTTTAGGGGATAATCTGTTGCTGAGTGACATATAACTAACAGGACGAGCTTAGCGAGGTTATGCCGTTTGCCACCATCTGCCATGAGGGTCACAGAGCCGGCAAGTGCGACATACGTCCCCGACGGTCCACATAGCCAAGGTGACCACATAATTTATTACCCAACTGGGACACTGTAGAGAGAACAGGAATACGGATAAGGATTGTGTCGATAGGACAGTTCTGTCCCGGGAACGTCTAGGAGCAACGGGCCCTAGGGTCAGCCCCGTCCCAGCCCTTGCTCCTGACAGTCACCCGCCCGCTTTCCCATGTGAAGGAGGGGACCGATGCGACGGGCCAGCCGCAGGCGGAGCACCGGGGCGGGCGGCCGGACTCCCCAGGACGCTCGGGCCCTCCTGTTGCTCAGCAAATCCTTGCGGCGTGTGGCGGCCACAGTGTGTAGCTGGAAACAGAAATGAGCCACTGAAGCCGAAAGCATTGCCCAGCTTCCTTACAGGTGACGGGAAGACGTCGGGGAGTCGTGGGCTGGCGGGGCACCTGGGGCTCAGGGGGCGCCTGGTTTGGCTCAGGCCGTGGGCTCCTGGGCCCCGGGACCGGGCCCCACCGTCGTTGGGCTTCGCCCTTGGGTCCGCGTGGAGATTCTCGCCATCCGGCCTCCCTCCACTTTCTCTCTCGCTTCTGAGTACAGAAACACATCTTAAAAAAAAAAAAAAAAAAAAGACAGACTGACAGACGGAAGCGTGGTGGCGCTCCCAGCTCTTAGAAGAGGCCCGTGACCGTGGGGCCAGCACTCCTTCCCTGCAGTTTCTGTACAGTTGATGCGGGGACACGGACGGGCTGCCCGAAGGGACACGAGGACGCACGCCTGGCAGCTCAGGGCATGGGCCGAGCCTCCCAGCACGTCCGGCTTGCTGACGACCCTGAACCCACCAAACACGCACAGTATCCTCGACGGCACAAAACTACACCTCCCCTTAGTCTAAGCAGGTGCTCCAGGGGCTCCTGGGGGCTCCTGGGGGCTCCAGGGACACCCGGACTAACCTAACCCCAGCAGATATTTCCCACCTTAATGCCTCAAGGAATAAATTTAAATTTTGAGCACCAAATATTTGTGTTTTTACCCGATTTGATAGAAATGATTCTAGATATATTGGCCACTCCTCCTCTTTGTTCAAGGAGCTAAAACAGAAGCGTTGTCTGACAGTTTTCTTTTTTCTTCTTTTTTTTTTAGAGAGAAAGAGTGAGCGCCTGAGGGGGGTGGTGGTGGGTGACGGAGGAAGAGAGGGAGAGGGAGAGGGAGAGGGAGAGACTCCCAAGCAGGCTCCGTCCCGCTGCGGAGCCCGGTGTGGGGCTCGATCGCATGACCCTGAGATCCTTACCTGAGCCAAGGTCCAGAGTTGGACGCACAACCCAGGGAGCCCCCCGGGCGCCCAACAGATTTCCTGGTGATCCAAATCAGTTCACTTTTTAGTGTCTAATAGGGTCTTCTAAGTTCCCGGAAGCTCTGTCAAGTGTGGGTGTTAATAAAGCAAATGTGAGTTAAGGTCTTGTGAGCAATTCTCTGGGATCAGCCGGTGCCTTTACCAGTTTGGTTCCTTTTAAATGATTCATTTGGGGGGTTTTCTAAACTCTCCACTCTTACTTCCTCTAAAAGCTTAAACCCTAATGAAGGATTTCCACCTTTCAGTCATTATTGAAAGGTCTGCCAGGGGATTTTCACCAAATGTTGACTATTTAGATTTAATAGGAAACGATTACATTCACTAAGCAGTCACACGCAGAGCTCTTAATCACATAATTGCATTAGGCCTCACTCGCAGAAACGTAGGAGAGTTAAATAAAAGGCTTGGTGCATGTTCAGCATTGTTGGGAAGCCTAAAGGTATTTCTAGAGGTAGTTGTAGTTGTTTTATTTATTTATTTTTTTTCCTTTTCAGTATTAGAAATAAAAATGATTACCCTTATGGAGGTGGTTACAGTAATGGTGCTCTGAGCCGAACGAGATTCTTTAGGAAACCAGGCTAACTTTGTTTTATCCTATTTCCAGCCACTTAATCTATTGCAGTTTAGGATTCCCTTATCATCGACCAAATCTTCAAACAGTTACTGTAGGGGCGCCTGGGGGGCCTGTGGGGTGAGCATTCGCCTTGGGCTCAGGTCGGGATCCGGGGTCCTGGGACCCGAGCTCAGCAGGGAGCCTGCCTCTCCCTCTCCTCTCCACTCCTGTTCTCCCCTCTCTCCCTCTCCTTTTCCCTCTTCCTCAAATAAACAAAATCTTTAAAAACTGTGAGGTAGGGGGGTGGGGTGGGGATGGCTTCCCTGGGAGGCCGTGGACGTGTGCAGGGATGGGCGCCTCCACTGCTGGAGCGTCTGTCTCCGCGTGGGCTCCAACCTGCACCAGCTGCGCGGGCTGTGGGGCCCCTGGGCTGGGGCTGGGTCCTGGGAAGGCAGGTGCGCAGGCCCACTTCGCAGTCCCCGGCCTCACCTGCTGCAGCCCCGGCGGGAATGGATAGACCCGGCTTCTAAACGCATCTGCGCCCGCCACCCCCGCTCTGAGGTCTACACTCCATCCCCGAGGGCATCACAGACCTGCAGGCGCCTAGACCACTGGGAAGGACAGATTCCCAGCGCACTGACACTCGTGGGTGCCACCCCCTTCCTTCCTGCATGAGGCCTCCCTCTATTTTAATTTTTACAAATTTTTTAAAAAATATTTTATTTATTTATTCATGAGAGACACACAGAGAGGGAGAGACCCAGGCAGAGGGAGAAGCAGGCTCCATGCAGGGAGCCCGATGCAGGACTCGATCCCGGGACCCCGGGGTCACGACCTGGGCCAAAAGCAGATGCTTGACCACTGAGACACCCGGGCGTCCCCTTATTTATTCATTTTTAGAGAGCGTGCGCACAGCCGAGGTGGGGGCTGGAAGCGGGGCTGAAGGAGAGAGAGAACCCCAGCAGGCTCCACGGCCAGGATGGAGCCCCCCGGAGCTCGATCTCACAACCCTGAGACCTTGACCAGAGCTGAAATCAAGAGTCGGGCGCATAAGTGACGGAGCCACCCTGTTGCCATTGTGCCCTAAATTCTTAAATTTTGGTATCAGTCAGTTACCTAGATTAAAAAACATTGTCATACCCCTTGGTCCTTCCTACAGTTCTGTAAATCTGGTTTCGTTAGTCTTAGATCAGTTGTGAAAATTATTTGATCGTTAGCATAATTTTTTTTGTGTGTGTAGTCACGATGGGATGTTGGCTCAAAAGGTTTTCTCTGGATGGTACGTGATAAATTTGTCTTTAGATATTGTGGAAACTATGTCAAATGTGACAAGTCATTTCCTCAGTTATGTGACTGCAATGGTCCGAAAATTGCTTCTTGGTTTAACCATGCTTCGGTTGCTACTATATTTAGAGACAACTTATTCTAGTCTCCCCTCCCCCCCCCCCCCCCCCCGCACAGAAACTTACTAGTTTTATAGGAATTTCATGGGCTAGAAAGCATAATTTGTGTTATTTTCTGCTCATGCTGTCATGGTGTACAGAGAAAGAAAGAAAGAAAAAACCTTATGTTTGCAATTTTTTTTTTTTTTTTTTTTTTTTACTAAATTTAGCTCACATGCCAGAAAGTGAAATACAAGCTTTCGTTGGGTCAAGCCACTGAGATTTTTGAGTTAATTTCATACATCCTAGGCCATCCTGACAGATACGGACGTGAACACAAGTAATCCCAATTTATAAGCAAAATACTCTCAAAAAAAAAAATACTCTCGCCTTCAGGCTGTAAATATTGTATCTTCTCCTGTTACAATGTGTATGATTTACGTTCTGTGCCAAAACACAGATATATTTGCACGATTTCCCTAACAATGAGCTCATTCCATCGCTTTTCCCAAGAGAAGGGATACAAGCAGGACTCGGGGTGTCCGAGGGCCCTGAAGCCCATAAAGCCCGGGTGACCCCCGCGCCCCCCTCTGCACGCACCCGCGATTTTTTTCTCTTTACCCAACAGCTCAAGCCCCATGAGCTGCAGCCACAACGTCTCCAGGCGGGAGGTGGTGCCGCAGAGGCTCCGCACAGGCCGGGCCCCTGCCCTCGCCCTGGGTCCTCAGGCCCTCAGGCCCGGGGCACCTGCACCTGGGACCCTGGTGACACCTGCCACCCGGCGGCCCAGGCCCGTCAACCCAGCACGATGGATCCAGCGGGGACCTGACATCTGCTTTTCTGAAACAACAGCAACAACTTCGGCTGCGGAGATTTAGTTCCTGTTGCTCCAGACGGTCCTCGGCCTCGACATGGAGGCTGGGGGAGGCCGCGGTCCCCCGGGGCCAGGGAGGCTGTTCCTGGGGCCTCTGGGCCTGTCACCTGGGCCACTGTCCCTGGCCTCCCCGGGCCTATGGGCCTGTCAGCTGGGCCGCTGTCCCTGGGCCTCCGAGCCTGTCACCTGGGCTGCTGTCCCTGGGCCTCCCCGGGCCTCTGGGCCTGTCACCTGGGCCGCTAGTCCCTGGGCCTCCCCCAGCCTCCAGGCCTGTCACCTGGACCGCTGTCCCAGGGGGCCTCCGTGACTGTCTCCTGGGCCGCTGTCCCCGGGGCCTCCGGGCCTCCACGCTCCTCCTCACGTGGCCCCTCAGCCTCCCCCCCGCCCGCTCCCAGCGGGGGAAGCCGTGGGGTCCCCTGAGGCCGAGGCTTCGGGGGCACAACGTCCCCTGTCCCGGCGCAGGGCGAGAGGCAGCTGCAGGGCCGGAGCAGGTGGAAGCCCGGGAAGAGACTCTCCCTCTGGCAGTGGTGGCGGCCGCGGCTGTGTCCTCCGCCCCCCGCAGGGGCAGCTCCGTGCACACCAGGCGCCTAATACTTGCAGCCCCGCCACCACGTCTGCGGACACCGGAGCGCTCACGGAGCTCCCCGAATGTGGCATTTGCGCGCTTTGGCTTCTTTTTCCTTTCCACGCGGTCCCGGGCCTCGGGCTCCTGCCCCCAGGCCGAGGTGGCAGCCGAGCGCCAGGCTCGTCGAGCCCGTGTCCGCTCCCACGTTCGACCAATTCAACCTCGGCCCTGGCGTCATTTAAAGGTCATTAATGCACAAAATCGCTAAACGTTCACGGCTGTTTTGTCTGGATTTTTCTGATTAAAGTTTCCAGATTTAAAAACCAGCAGCGACGACCAATGTGCGCGTGGCCGGCGGCACTGACCGTCCCCCCTTCCCGGAGCTGCGGCCTCGCGGTGTCCCTGGCGGCGAGAGGCCTCACCTGAAGCCGGCGACGGTGCAGGACCGAGGACTCAGGCCCAGAGTCTGAGACTAGAGGACGGCGGCGGCCCCGCCTCGGTGGGTCAGGGACGAGGGGGGCCGCCCCGGCCACGACACCGGCCGCTCGGAGCCGCGCCGCTTGCTCGCAAGCCTGCCTGGGAGGAGGCCTCGACGGGCCCGGGCAGCAGCGACCCTGAGGGAACCCCCGGCGGCTGAGGCAGGCGGCGACAAAGCACAGGGCCCCACCGAACGGTCCTTCGTCCCCTCACAGGCAACGGGGCCACGAGCCCTCGCCTTTGGCTGCGGCCCGGGTGCGCGTCTCGTAGGCCGGAGCCTAGGATTTGCCCTGGAGGCTTCTCCCCTCTGGCTTGGACCCAAGGAAGCGGTTGCCAAGGCTCCTGTCGCCCTGAGTCAGCAAGTCCCTCCCCAGTTCTCCCCCCGGCGCTGAGTCACAGGCCCGGCCGTCTGGGCGTCTGGGCGGCGTGACAAACCCGAGTCCCTCAGTCTAGACGGCGCAGGGGCAGCCTCTTGGCCATCTATGGTCTCATTTCCTCTCCCTCCCTGGGGCAGCCCGGGAATGTCCGCGGGGCTACCAGACGGCGCCGACGGCGGTCCCGGATGCTTGGTCACGCTTGGATGGAGACTCTGAACGACTATTTTTAGTAGACACCTGTCCCCCCAACACTTCTGGCCCACTTCTACTTTTTACAAAAAAATCGCCCAAAACACCACTTGTCTGAAATTCACGTTCAGCTGAGGCATCCCGGAGTCCCCGCGGGAGCCCCGAGCGCCCAAAGCTCCCTTCGCTCCGTCCACCGTGGCCCACCGTGGCGCAGGCTGTCAGGGAAAGGAAAGTCTGTTTCCTGAGTTCTAGCGCCCAAAAGCCGAGCTGTTTTCCTTTCATCCTCTATTAGTCACGTAATCACTGCGTAACACCAAAGAAAGAAACGCTGCCGAAGACCCGCATCCTGCAGAGCCGCTGCCCCAGAGCCCCAGGCGTGAGCGTGCACAGGAGATCCGCTGGGATGTTGGCCAAGGGGAGACTCGGCTGCAGCAGCCTGCGGGGGGGCTCCGGACCAGCTCCCAGCTGAGGGCAGGGGTGCCGCTCCCTGCACCCCCCTTTCCGCAGCCAGGCTTTCAGGGGTTCTCACCCTTGGCTGCATATTAGAATAATTCGAAAGCTCTTGATGCCCAAACCCCACGGCATCCGGCATCCGGATGAAAGCCGAGTTGCTGCAGGTGGGAGCCAGGCTCAGGAGCTCTGAAAGCTCCTCCGTGGTCACGCGGGCTAATCCTGAGGATCACTGGGCTGGGAGGGAAGCGGAGCCTTTCAGAAAAAAAAAAGATCAGCCTGGCGATGGCCACACCTCACCGATCGTCCCGAGAGACCGAAATGTGGAGGATTGTCTCTTCCCCGGGGCCACTTTCAGTTGTGCTCCCGACGCGACTGGGAAAAGCGCTAGGGTTTTATTATGTGAACTGTTCGATCGCTAAATATTTTCCAGATTTGGAAATCTCACGTCTGTGACACGCATTTTTCTGTGGGCCTACAATAATTTACTTCTCTTCACGTTTCTAATGGAAACCAAACAGCCACCCCCTCAGAGTCAGTCTGGCTTGGAAAACACCGGAATTTATCATCTGCGACTCCGTGCGAGGCTTGGCTGGAGTCAAGGAATGTGACTTAAGGAAGGAAAAACATATCTTTACATTCTGTTGTTTTCCACCCAAAGACATGTCAACAGAAATAAAAGAGTGGCTTCAAAGCTACTGGTCACAATGTAGCGTGTCTCTAGCAGATGTACACAGAACAGGTGCTAACAAAACGTCAGCTACGGGAAATTTCTAAAAAAGCCTTCGTAGCCAAAAACCTCCCTCTTTTTTCTTCTAGTTCTGTCACTTTCGTGTCATCCATCTTTAGCCCGTCTTCCCTCAAATCACAATCTTTTCTGCAGTATCGCTTAGCTTGAAGAATGCTTTTGGGGTATCCTGTATTTTACGCCGAGTCTTATCCTATGGCTTTTTGTTTTTGGGGGGTTTTTTGTTGCTTCTTTTTTTTTTTTTTTTTACTTTATCCTATTTTGTTTTGTTTTGTTTTGTTTTGTTTTCCTCTGTGTCATTCATCGTGCGTCTTTTTCTCGCGTCGGTGCCCAGCCTACACCCTCCATCGCGTTCTCTGCTTAACTTCCTACCTCGTGTCCAAACAGTTGAGTCTGTGACTAGACTTTGCGCTTTACCGGGCTCCCTCACCAGCTCCAGAAGGCACCATGCCCGTGGGGCCAAGAAGCTCACACACACCCTTGGCCCGGGGTGGCCCCAGCAGCAGGTTGAAAGGCGGCCAACACCAACAGTTGGCTCCGAAGAGGCACAACAAGACCACTGGGGGGTGGATGGCAGATTGTTCTGCAGACTGTTAGCTGTGGGTTGTCTCCTGAGGGTGCCCTTTCGGGGAACCTGGGGGAGAGCAGCTCTTGGGCAACAGGCCTCCCCCGAGGGGGACGTCAACCCGACCGGTCCTGCGTACAGAGCAGCCACCTGAAAACGGCTCTGCTCTAAATCCTGGTAGTTTATTCTGCTGTCCAGAGAGGCTCATGCACATTTTCGATGCTAACTGAGCTAGTATCCACCAAGCACGTGTTTCTATACGCATTTGACCTTTTATTTATCTGTTTCTTTATTTATTTATTGAGATGGAGGGAGGGGGAGGAGGCGCGGCGGGAGAGGGCCAGAGAAGCCGAAGCAGGCTCCGTCTCCCTCTCACCACCCTGAGGTCATGACCTGAGCCGAAGCAGGAGTCAGAAGCGTAAGGGCTGAGCCACCCGGCGCCCTGCCCTAGGCCGGTACTCGTGTCCAACAGCCCCAGTGCTACTGCTCCTCTGACCTTACAGATAAACCCCAGGAGTGCGAGGCTGCCTCGGGCAGGGACGGATCCTCGCTCCCAGGTCGGCGGTGCAGGCCCCGCGTTGGGCGTGGAGCCGACCGTAAATATACGGAACCGCAGAAGGCCCCCAGTCGCCAAGGCGTTCTCGAAAGAGCAAAGCAAAGCTGAGGGCATCGCGAAGAAACAAGTAATGAGGAAACCGACACCTGCCCACAGCCCCATAGGTGACGGGTCGGGAGCCAGGACGTGAATCGAATCCCCAGGCAAGTCAAGGCGGAGGAGCTGCCTGTGTTTGAGCACACCCGGGCCTCTTGCACTCCTTGCAGGGACTGCCTGGAGCCTAAAGGACTTCGGGGCTGAGCACCAATGACAACGGGGACGCCCGGGCAGGGGGGCACAGAGGTGGAGGCCGCTTCGGCCCAGGGCGTGGCCCCGGGGTCCCGGGATCGAGTCCCTCGTTGGGCTCCCTGCGCGGGGCCTGCTCCTCCCTCGGCCTGGGTCTCGGCCTCTCTCTCTCCCTCTCCCCGTGTCTCTCCTGAGTAAATAAAATCCTAATAAAAAGAGGCATCAGTGGTAACCCATGCGGGAAGTGTAGCAGCAGAAGCTCCTCACTGAGCTCAGAGCCCTGTGCAGGGACTTCAGCCCCGGACCCCGAGCTGCGGCCTGAGCCCAAGGCAGATGCTTACCCCCGGAGCCCCCTGGGCGCCCCACTAACCTTCCTTTCTAACAAAGAAGGGCCGGCCTTGTATTAGGGACATTGAGTGGACGACGGACGGTATCAACTAAAAATCCAGTGGCATTATTTTATATTCATTCATTCCAAGGTACCTTCCTTTCATAGCCAATGATTCTGTTTCTCTCTTGTTTTCCATTTATGGCAGGAATGTACATGCTCTTATGATAAAACTTAAATCCCCCTTTTTAAAAAGTACATAATAGAGTGGATGTGCCCCCGTGCTAGGAATCACACCACGGGGCCTCGCGGGCTGAAGTCTGGAAGCCTTGAACAAAGTAAGAGAAAAGCAACGCCGAACAGACCGCAGGACGGTGCTCGCTGGTTCCCGGCCCTGAAGAGGACAGGACGAGGCTGCTCCTGAATCCGCCTCCTTTCTAGACGGAAATAAACTGCGGGAAGTGAATTATCCCACGTTCCCTGCGGGGAGCTGCACTGTCCCCTGGAAAGAGCTTTGGTTCCCGGCCAGACCTTCCACCTGGGTCAAAGTCCGCTGCCGACCTTAGGCAGCTTCTAGTACCGCCTTGAATTCGGGGCCTTCAGCAGGAAAGACAGGCCCGCATTAAATGGTTTCTTCTAGCATTATTATTATTATTATTATTATTATTATTATTATTATTATTTCAAGTTTTTATTGAAGCTCATGAGTTAACACCTAAGGCAAAGCTGTCCCCTGGGCTCTGGGCCTGCCCCATGCAGGCCTTTGCCCCCACACGGTGACCCGGCACACAGGGAGGTCCCCTGGGGGTTGGGGGGCTGCCGTCCATCCCACGGGGTCGGGGGTGGGGGGCCCTGCTGGGGGCCAACAGGCCAACGTCCCGGTCCCCGGAGGGAGCGGCCACTGAGCAGCTGTCCCCGAGCCCTCGCACCTCTGCTCCCTCGTCCCCTCCGGGTCGGGCTTGCTCAGCTTTGCACAGCCCCCAGGTCCCACGTTGCCATTCCGTGCTCTTCCCAGAGAAGACCTGGTTTTTGGTTTTGTTTTGTTTTGTTTTGGTTTGTTTGTTTTCTGCCAAAATAGCTCTTGCATTTCTCAGGTCAACCCTTCCACGGTGCTGGCCCAGGGGGTCCTTGCACAGGTCACCTCTGGGTCTGGGGACGGTGCCTCGGGTTCTAGCAAACGTCACCGAATGTGAAGGCTGCTCCGGGTGTCGCCCGTGGGAGGGGCCCGGTCCCACCCACTGTCGCCCGCAGGGGTTGGGTCTCCAGGGCCAGCGCCGCCCCTGTGTCCCAGTCTGTCCGTCTGTCCCGCAGCCCCCAGGTGCTGACCCTTCCAGGCCGGGCTGGCTTGGGGCAGGAGGCGCCCCGGGATCTGCACGGGATTCCTGCGACCTCTGTGGGGAGCGGCTCCCCAAGGCCCTGCGGACCCAGGACACCCCGGCTTTGCCCCAGCTCCACCCTGATCTGCAGGCCTGCACTTGCCCCCACTCCCGGCCCGGAATGGGGTTGCAGGGAGCTGGGGCCTCGGTGCTCCTCCTCCTGGCCCTGGCCCTCCTCCACCCGGGCCCTGACCCTCCTCCACCGGGGCCCTGACCCTCCTCCACCTGGTCCCTGGGCCCTAGTCCTCCTCCCCCTGGCCCTGACCCTCCTCCCCCTGGCCCTGACCCTCCTCCACCTGGTCCCTGGCCCTCCTCCACCTGGGCCCTAGTCCTCCTCCCCCTGGCCCTGACCCTCCTCCCACTGGCCCTGGCCCTCCTCCACCTGGTCCCTGGCCCTCCTTCACCTGGTCCCTGGCCCTCCTCCACCTGGGCTCTAGTCCTCCTCCCCCTGGCCCTGACCCTCCTCCCACTGGCCCTGGCCCTCCTCCACCTGGGCCCTAGTCCTCCTCCCCCTGGCCCTGACCCTCCTCCCACTGGCCCTGGCCCTCCTCCACCTGGTCCCTGGCCCTCCTCCACCTGGTCCCTGGCCCTCCCACCTGGTCCCTGGCCCTCCTCCACTTGGGCCCTAGTCCTCCTCCCCCAGGCCCTGACCCTCCTCCCCCTGGCCCTGACCCTCCTTCACCTGGTCCCTGGCCCTCCTCCACCTGGGCCCTAGTCCTCCTCCCCCTGGCCCTGACTCTCCTTCCACTGGCCCTGGCCCTCCTCCACCTGGTCCCTGGCCCTCCTCCACCTGGTCCCTGGCCCTCCTCCACCTGGGCCCTAGTCCTCCTCCCCCTGGCCCTGACCCTCCTCCCACTGGCCCTGGCCCTCCTCCCCCTGGCCCTGACCCTCCTCCCCCTGGCCCTGACCCTCCTTCACCTGGTCCCTGGCCCTCCTCCACCTGGGCCCTAGTCCTCCTCCCCCTGGCCCTGACCCTCCTCCCACTGGCCCTGACCCTCCTCCCACTGGCCCTGGCCCTCCTCCCCCTGGCCCTGGCCCTTCTCCCCCTGGCCCTAGTCCTCCTCCCCCTGGCCCTGACCCTCCTCCCACTGGCCCTGGCCCTCCTCCACCCGGCCCTGGCCCTCCTCCCCCTGGCCCTGGCCCTCCTCCCCCTGGCCCTGGCCCTCCTCCACCCGGCCCATGGGAGTGCTCTGCCAGCAGGGGCGGTGGGGAGGCACAGGAAGAGGATTTCCAGGCAGCCCCACGACTGGTGGACCGGGAGGCGGGGAGGCGGAGGAGGCCGAAGGAGTCCCACCCGCGCTGGCCTCTGTGGAACTTCCAGGCTCAGGGGGACGGAGGAGGAAATCTGGCTTAAAATGTCCTCAGGGCGGGAGCAACAGGCTGGAGCCGGTGAGTCATGGGTTCTGGGGAAGAAACTGCTCTGACTCAGTGGGTCGGGGCCACAGGGAGTTTCCCCCAGGACTCGCTCCTGAATCAGCCTGGTCCGGCTAAGATCCCATATAGACGGTGGGTGGGTGGCGGGGGGTAGATGGGGGGGCAGGTGTGTGTGGGGGGGAGTCAGTGTGGGGGACCCGGTGGGGGTGCAGGTGTGTGTGGGGGAGTCAGTGTGGGGGACCTGGTGGGGGGGCAGGTGTGTGTGGGGGAGTCAGTGTGGGGGGACCCAGTGTGTGGGGGGAGTCGGTGTGGGGGACCCGGTGGGGGCGCAGGTGTGTGTGTGGGGGAGTCAGTGTGGGGGGACCCAATGTGTGGGGGGAGTCAGTGTGGGGGTCCACTGCACCTGCGCCCATCCTGGGTGTGTGGTGGGTCCGCCCTGGTGCTGGAGGGTCACCCCTGCAGCCCAATTCACCACCTACCGCTCCTCCTCCCCCCACCCCGGGCCCCACTCCTCCTCCCCCTTGGGCCCACTCCTCCTCCCCGGGGGCCATGCTGCTGGTGGAGGCCGCGGGGCTCCAACCTGGGGCACCCACCGTCGGGGGGTGTCTGCAGCTGTGTTCCCATAGCAGCCACAGAGGCCACTGGCCCCTCATAACCGGGGGTGGTGGGTCCCGACCTGCTGTGACACGTGGCTCTCCAGCCGGGCCAACTGGGCAAGCCACGTTGGTCAGCAAGCTGTTTTTCTGGCATTTTCTCAGCTAAGCAGAGTGTCCTGGTAGCACACTGAACCTGTTAAGGGAAATACCATGAATGGGGTGGGTGAGAGGAAAGAGGCACCTCTAGACCAGACGCTATCACTTACATGCATGTTTAAGGGAATATCCAGGCGCCCCTAGGATTTCACGACTGATGCAGCCGTGTAGGAACCTGGGGACACAGTCCCAGGAGCTCCCACTCACTCGCTACCAAACCCATAACAACCTATTTGTGACACAGAGAATCCCTGAGCTGTTGAAGTCTCTAGGGGTTGGGAGGTGCGGTGTGAGCTGGGGAGGTTTCAATAGTAAAGCAATGCAAAAAGGGTCATGAATACTTTTTGCCTTATGAATAGTTGGGTTCCAGGACCCCTGGGGGCCTCAGCTCATGATCCCTGGGTCGGGGTGGGGCCCTGTATGGGGCTCCCTGCTCAGCGGGAAGCCTGCCTCTCCGGCTCCCTCTGCCTGCCACTCCTGCTTGTGCTCTCTCTCTCTCAAATAAATACTTACAATATTTAAAAAATAAAATAATAAAAATCCTTTTTAAAAAAAATAAACAGCTGGGTTCTAGAGGTAGCCCGTAGCTCTCCTACTTATTAGCTGTGTGAGTTTGGGTGAATTTTTAAAATTCTCCATGTTCCAGTTTCTTTATTAAGTGGAGATAACATTACTTCATGCCTCATAGACTTATTGCGATGGTAACTGAATTAATACAATGGAAAAGTCTGGAACCATGCCCCAACTCAGGGTAACTTCAGTGAATAATGCCACGAGCACTGTTGTTATTGCTGCATGCGTGTACACCCCTGAACTCCTCTAGGTCGGTCACTTTTTCCTCTATTCCTGGTTTCGTGAATTTGGGTGTTAATTGAAGATAGACTGTCTTTTTAGATTTCATCATTTTCATCTTTTTCCAATTGTCACGTGACCAAGTGGGGGGACTTCAGCTGGTCTCCAACACCCCAGGCCTCCGCCTTGTCTCCCTGGAGGGTTTGGGAGAAGGGCCTGTGTGTCCATGCATCCGTCCCAAGCGGGATTGGTCCGTTCTGACCTGGCTCTCCACCCAACAGTCAGGCTCGGCCTTGAGGGGAAGACGAACTGGGCCAGCTCTTCTGTGAGAGGGTAGAAGACAAGCCTACTATTTTAGAGGCATATTATCAGGTCATTTGGTCATATTTTCTAATCTAGTTTTTACCAATAACAAAGCTGATATTTCTCCACCAATATAACCTCAGGGCCTTTTTCTCAGTTGGTTTTGACTCAGAGAAAATAAAACGTTATTTATTAGATCACCAAATTCTCAAAACCTATTATGTAGAAGGTTCCAGGAGGTTACTGTAGGTGATACATTGATGACTAAGATACCGTCTGTTCCTTGGGAAGCTTGAAATCTAGTAAAAGGAATGATGACTTTTCACAAATATCTATCACACAAGATTAATTCTTTAAATAATAAAAGGAAATTTTACAGGCGACTCAAAGGAGGGAGAAATCTCTTTCATCTGGAGATATCAAAAAAAAAAGATCGTATTTAATGTGGTTCTTACTTTGGCGGGGGAAAGAATTTTGAGCAAACAGCAATGCTATGAAGGCGGAAGACGGTGAGTGTGTGTCAAGAGAGGGAGGGTGGTGAGGAGAGATCTGTGGAGAAGCAACGAATAGTTTATTTTGGCCAAAATAGAGTGTAAGGAAGGAAGTGGGCGAGGAGGCTGGGCACGCATGGGCCGTATAGTGAAACCCTCAGGAGGGTTTCCAACGGGACACTAACTCTGCAGATGCATTTATTTTTTTATTTTTATTTTTATTTTCTGCAGATGCATTTAACGGAGATTAATCAGGCAGTGATACTTAAGGCAGGTTTGGGTCAAAGGTTGAAGAATGGGAGTAATTGGAGTTGCGTTGATTCCTTTTTTTGTTTGAACCTAAGCCTTGGTTTCACAAAATACAGCGTATAACATAGATTTTTTTTTTAATGCAATTTTCTTTTTTTTTTAAATATATTTTTTATTTATTTATGATAGTCATACAGAGAGAGAGAGAGAGGCAGAGACACAGGCAGAGGGAGAAGCAGGCTCCATGCACCGGGAGCCCGACGTGGGATTCGATCCCGGGTCTCCAGGATCGCGCC
This sequence comes from Canis lupus baileyi, assembly GCF_048164855.1. Taxonomy (NCBI): domain Eukaryota; kingdom Metazoa; phylum Chordata; class Mammalia; order Carnivora; family Canidae; genus Canis; species Canis lupus. The sequence goes on from NC_132871.1 coordinate 2,052,096, forward strand.
CTGGGCCAAGGGCAGGCGCCATACCGCTGCGCCACCCAGGGATCCCGTATAACATAGATTTACATTAGAGGGATAAGCCAGTTGGCTCAGACCTGGATGTGGAGTTTGAGACACCACAGAACCAGGCAACTGAAGAGCTGGTCACTTCTTGCTCCGCTCTATCCTCTAGGTGGAAAACAGATGCCCCCTGCCCCCCCCCCCCGGTGGGGAGTGTGAAGAATTTGTTGCCCCTTTTAATCAGTTACACCGACTCTGCAATTTATTAGCCTTGTAAACTAGGGTTTTTCAAACTTTCTCAGCTCTAGTCTCCTAATAGTCACAAGGAAAACCTCACAGACCTCTGGAAGTCAGAGGAGATCACACGTGGGCCTACCTCACACAGGTCCTGGCCTGGGAAGGGTGCCAGGAAATGATGGCTATCGCCGTCGTCATCACCCTTCTGCTCAGGCTCAGCTACTGGCTCTGCCGTTGACTAGCTGTGTGCTTAGCCTCGTGAGCCCTGGTTTGCTCATCTCTAAAATGGGGATCATAAGTAACTACGGTCGTAAAAATTTACGAGGTGATCTATACCCAGGACTTCTCAAGATGACAGTACTAGCAGCTCCCAGCATTGCTGTGAAGGTGTCATAGTTCTTGGAGGTAAAGCATTCAGCACGACAGTTGTCATATAGTCCAGGCTCTACATGTCACCTCCCATTATTATAGGCGCTACTGCTACTGCTACCACCACCACCACCACCACCACTTCTCTAATCACAGCAGGTAGATATCACCTTTCCATCAAATGTGGGTTCTTTAAACAATTTTCTTAATACCTATCTCACTTACAAAATTAGGTAGGTAGATAGGAGGATATTTTAAGTCATGCACCGAAGATATCTCGCAGACAGTTTACCCTGTTTACGAGGGATTCAGGGGTGTTGGGCTAAAGGTACGAATTTTAGAATAATATGCATAGAGATAATACCTAGAGGGAGTATGGGGGGAACCCAGAGGGAGTATAAGAAGAAAGGGGGGCTGTTGGTCCACACTAGGGGTTTGCTTATAGCACGCAGAGGAAGAAGAGAAGCTGGAAGACGGTGCGTAAGGAAGGATTAGGGATCCAGAAGCAGAACAACGTGACCGGTCACAGGCCCAAGGACGGAGGAGGTCGCACAAAGCGAGGGATGTTCGAGGCTGCTAGATGCACATAAAGGCTTGAGCAAAACGGCAGGTTTGCTACCTACGAGGTGCTTGGTGATGTGAGAATCAAGGGCAGAATCCAAATTCCAAGGAACTGAAGGGTGGCTGGGTAGTGGGGAAAACGGGAAGACAGTGCAGCCTATTTTGAAAGATGTTTTGCAAAGAAAAGAGGGAAAACATAGGGTAGCAGCCTGGGCAGTAGTAAAGTTAAGGGGATGATTTTTTTTTTTTAAGATTTTATTTATTTATTCATAGAGACACAGAGAGAGGCAGAGACAGAGGCAGAGGGAGAAGCAGGCTCCGTGCAGGGAGCCTGATGCAGGACTCGATCCCAGGACCCCAGGGTCTCGCCCTGGGCCGAGGGCAGGTGCCCCGCCGCCGAGCCCCCCGGGAGTCCCATGGGAAAGATCTTTATAAGGAGGATAAAAGGACAAATATTTATAGGAATGTTTGTGGGAATTCGAGCAGGGAGAGTGGGTGCAGACACATGCAGAGAGGCCCGGGGGAGGTGAGGACACGGGCGGGCCACGCGGCGGGCCACGCGGAGCCCCGGGAGGGCAGCGGCAGGTTCTGAGGTGGGAGCTGAAGGGCGCTCTGGGGGGCTGGCCGCAGCCGAGCCGAGGCCCCTGGGCTTAGCCAGGTGGGACGCGTGAGCTGCTGGACACCCGCCCGCTGACCGGCCGCGGAGCGCGATGCTGCTGAGGCACGAGTGGGGGGGGAGAGGCGTGAGGGCCACCGGGCGCTAGCTTGGGGGCCATCGCCACGACAAGTGAGCCCGGAAACGGGAGGAGGAACCCGAAGGCGAGGGAGAGTTCGGGACACACGGGGGTACCACCGGCACTGAAACCAAGGGGGCTCATGGACAAATGCAAGGACTTGCCTTAGGGTCACAACGTGGCTTCTCAGGGTTCAAGGTCAAGTAAGGTGAGGTGCAGGGAGCTTCGGGAGCGGCACCCGGCAGGCGGGGAGGACCGGCTGGAGGACCCCACCTTCTCCCTACTTACGGACCCGATCAAGTTACTAGGCCTTTCCACGTGGTTTCTCACTGGAAAGTGGGGGTCCTGTTGGTGCCCACTTTTAGAATTGTCGTCACGACTAAGTGGAATAATATATATATATAAAGTGTCTCGGGGCACCCGGGGGGCTCAGCGGTTGAGCCTCTGCCTTGGGTCCAGGTCATGACCCGGGAGTCCCAGGATCGGGTCCCACGTCGCTCCCTGCACGGAGCCTGCTTCTCCCTCTGCCTGTGTCCCTGCCTCTCTCTGGGCCTCTCAGGAATAAACAAATGGAATCTTAAAAAAAAGAAAAAAAGTAAAACTTTCCATACTTCTCATCCAAATTCTGATAAAATCAGACTTAAATACTGGCTAATGTAGCTGATGAAAAAAAAATGTATCTCATGGCTCCATCAGTGTGCATTTTCCCGGTTACAAATGAAGTTGACCATCCTTTCAAACGTTTCTGGGTCATCTGCACTTACTTTTCTAGGAGTTTCCTGCTCATGACTTTTGCTTGCTTTTTTTGTTGGGTTGTTCATGTTTTCTCAATTTCTAGAAAATTCTTTATATGGTCTGGGTACCACATAGCAATCTTTTTTAATTGCTCCTTCTTTTTCTTTTTAAAGTAGGCTCCACACCCAGCCGTGCAGCCCAGCGTGAAGCCCAACGTGGGGCTTGAACTCACAACACCAAGGTCACGACCTGAACCGGGATCAGGAGTCCGGATGCTTAACCAGGTGAGCGGCCCGGGTGCCCGACGGCTCTTTCCATCCTTGGTCTCCTAGCTCTGTGGAGGGCATCTGCGGTAGGGAGCAGCTTTCCATTTGCACTGACCTCTTTGCACGCGGGGTTCTCCGCCGGTCTTGCAGGCAGAAATTAGTTGGTGCATCCTGCGGGGCAGGGCTGCCCAGGTCCATACGGCAGGCCCCACGCACGGTTGCTTGGAAGGGAAGGTCTCAACTGTGCAGACACACTTCAGCGCCTGAGTCTGATCCCCCCAGGCTCCCCGCAGCCCCGCCGAGTCACCCCCCCCCCCCCGGACTTTCTGGGAACTTGGATTGTAGCCGAGGATGTTACCATCTGGCTCACACAGGCCAACCTCCCACCACGTTGACCCCGAGCGCAGGTTCTGATTACGTGCTCTTGTCATTCTTCCCTGGAGGGGGCCAGGACGACGCTGATTATTCTCGTACTAAAGCAAACTTAAGTAGGCGGTTCCACGGCCACGGTTCAGCAGAGCCCCCCGAATGTTCCCCACAAGACTTCCACCGTGGAGACAATCCCTTGACGTCGAAAATGAGGAGACGGAGCAGAAAGGGGCCGAGAGGGCCGGTCCTCGGCCAGGCGCCAGGCTGCGGGAGCGCCTCCCGTCCGTCCTCGTCCTCGGGAGTGGGGTTCGTGTCCAGAGAGGAAAGTACTCGGAGGAGCAGATGCTGAAGTGCCACGGCCCAGCCCGGTGTCCCTGTCCCCGGAGCAGGGCCCGCGGCCTCACTCGGGCCTCAGCAGGGCCCCGGTGGCTCCTCCGACAGCCCGGACCTGATGGGGGGTGGGGGGGGCGGTGGGGCAGCTCTCCATCCCGGGGCCCGACGGGGGGCCCAGGTCTCCATCCCGGGGCCTGACGGGGGGCCCAGGTCTCCATCCTGGACCTGACAGGGGGCCCAGGTCTCCATCCAGGACCCGACAGGGGTCCAGCTCTGAACCCGCACACCCTTTCCACTGTCCCCACAGCTAGTGGCCCCCGCGGGTCGCCCCGGGGCCCTTCGGCCTCCTGCTGCCTCCTTGTTCCCGGTTCCAACGGTGGCGGGGCCTCGGGCAGGGAGGCGGCAAGGACACAGGATGTCGGAGGAGCAGGGACTCGACCCCAGGACCCCCGAGCCCCCGGGGCGCCCCTGTTCTAGGCCCTTTGTATGAATCAGCTGGACGAGAAGCCGGTGAGCGTGAGCCTGAGCTGCAGTCCCGACCCCGGGACCCATTTCTGTGGGACAGGCCCAGGCTCCCCGCGAGCAGAGACAAGCAAACAAGAAGATGGGGCGGGGGGTGCAACTTCGCTCTCGGGGAGCCCCGAGGCGGGGACGTGGGGAGAAAGCTGCTGGAACCACCGGGGTTCACCTGCTCCTTGTGTAATTGGGTGCCGGGGTGCCTGTCGCCCCGGGTACTGCTCTGAACACTTCCAAATATTAATTTGGTCTCCACACCGAACCCTACATTATGGCCCTTTTCCCAGAACCCAGGAGCCTCGGCCCGCCCGCCCGCTCGGGGCCACCAGGCCGTGGGTCCCTCTGCCTTCTGCGGAACCCTCCCCTCGGGGGCCGCCTGCGCCTCCGCCCAGCTCACGACCGGCCTGGGGTGCAGCCCTATGGGGCCCCTGCCCAGCGGGTGTTCCCTCCCCTCGCCCCCTCCCCAGCTCCTGCCCTCCCTCTCCCTCTCTCTGTCTCAAATAAAAAAAAATCCTTATAAAAAAAGAGAGACTCCCTTATTTACATTAGGAAAGGCCCCCCCCAGACAAACCTAATACAGCCCCTAACCTGCCAGGAAGGCGGGGGCGCCGCGGGCCTCTCCCTCCCTCTGTTTCTCCCCGCTCCTGCCCGGCTCGCACGTGCTCTCGCTCGCTCCCTCTCTGCCAAATAAATAAATAAATAAATAAATAAATAAATAAAATCTTAAAAATAATTAACCGGGGGACGCTGGTGGAGCCCTGTGTGAGGACAACGAAAGCCGCCTTTTCTTCAACAAACCAGAATGTGCGAGCCCGTTCGCGGCCACTGAGCACGGGACACTGGGGACGAGCACTGGGCCATCGGCCCCCGGACCCCACCCCCCCGGGCGGGCGCGTGAACACAGCCCCAGAGCTGCCCCCGCCGGGACAGGGGGACCGGCAGGCGCCACGGACGTAATCACAGTAGAACCTCGAAGGAGCAGTTTCAGGAAAGGTGCAGAATTTCTCTGCTTTGCACGAAGCGCGTGTCATTTGGTTGGCACCCGGCTGTGCTTTCACCGTGGGCGCTAGGCGAGACGGCCTCACTCTCATCCGGGTTCAAGCCCCACTCCACAGTGTTCTTCTGGAAGAAGGGGGTGCCCCGAAGTCGAAGGGTTTTCTCGGCTTTAGTCGAGATCTAGAGAGGCAGGATTCCGTCCCCCTCGCCCCCTTAGCAGGCAGCGGGCTCTTCTCTTGCGTCTTCCGCACCCAGCCGTCGTAAGCTCGTCCGCTACCCCACGGCACCTTGGACGGCACGGCCCGGCCCGAGTACGGGGAGGTGGGCAGACCGCGGCCGAAGCCTGGGGAAGTCTCGTCTGAGTCCTTCCTGTCTCCCTCTAAAGGACAAGTAGGCTACACCCGCCTGGCAGGTGAGGAGCCTAAGGCCCAGAGAGGGTAGGCGGTTGGCTCATGAGCCCGGAGCCCATGGACCGAACGGAGCAGCCCGCCTGCGGGGAGCAAGTGCCCGGCCTCAGGCCTCGTGCAAAACTCCCCCTTGGTTAAATCCAGAGCGTCCTGGTGATCCCGCTGACTGTGCTCCCCTCGCACGTGGGCCAAGCCAGAGCCCCGAAGGCCAACGTCACCTCCCAGCCGGTGCACTCGTGGATTGGTCCCTGCTTTCTCTTTCTGCAAAGTTTTGCTGCCACTTCTTCCATCTTTGCTCTGCTGGGGACTTACTTCCCATTTCACTGAGAGCATGGAAACAAGCAGCGGAGAACTCCATGCTGCCCCCAAGGCATCTACTGACCTACAGCCTCGGCCGGTGTACCTGCCTGCGCTGGCGGGGGCTGAGTGTCCATGCTCCCGCCCAAACCTGAACACTCCTTGTTGTGCACGGCACTCCATTCCTTTCTTACCTTCTTCACAATGGCTTCTTTCAAAGCCATCCTCTTTACTGTGTCCTCAATTTTCCGACCACTACTCATCATTGCCCTCAGTATACAGGTTATCCTGGAATATCTCCTATATTAAAAGCAAAATCAGACTTCCTGGGTTCCTGATCTGGCATTAGAGACGTAGGTGATTGGGGTGCCCGGGTGGCCCAGTGGGTTATGCGTCTGCCCTCGGCTCCGGTTGTGATCTCGGGGTCCCGAGAACTGAGCTCTGCTGAGCCTGCTTCCCCTCCCTGCTGCTCGTGGGCATGTGCGCGTGCGCGTGTGTGTGCATGCATGCTCTCTCCAATAAATCAAATCTTTTAAAAAAAAGAGGTAGGTAATTGTCAGTCTGTCCTAACCATGAGTAAAAAGCTGAACAAATTGAGAAATCAGCTTTTCTAAGATCCATCAGAGATGCAAGGTCGCGGGCAAACCACTGCCTCTGAACCTGAGAGACAGGCCGATGGAGAGAGTGCGTGACAACGTACTGAAGCAGAAACCAGCATAAGGGCTCTTGTCGCCACCGTAGGAGAACCTGAACGTAAGTGATGGATTACTGGGGGCTGAGGACCGACAAGTCTGAGAGTTGACGCTCCTGGGAGACTCAGTCCTCAGAGGCCCCCCATGATGTTGTGGATTTTATCTCTAGAATCTTGCCTTGGTTCTCACAGTGAATATCGGAGAAAATCCTGCTCGTGCTTCTGACAGGAGGAAGAGAAAAGTATTGATAGTTTTCGAGAGAAAACTATCTCGAAATATGCAAGCGCACCTTAACAAGAAGGTGCCCGACCTAAACGACCGACCGAGATTTTATCAGAAGGGAAACACCCAATTCCAATTCCAGGCAGCTCTAGCCTTCCACACGGGAGGAGGGAAACACCCCACCCCAATCCTTCTGGCCTTCCGCCCCGGGGAAGGGGAGGAGCCCACTCCAGCCCCCACTAGCCCTCTCGTCCCACCTGGGGGGCAAACACAGATGCGACCGTAGCGTTCACAGTTCCGAGGGACTTACTAAAAGACCCAGACCCAGTCATGGGACCTAGACTGCTTTCCCTCCCCGACACATTACTGCCACATTGCTAACGGCCCATTTGCCACAGTTAATTGTACCTGTTATATCATGTCTGGTTATCAAGGAAAAATTCAGAAGCACACTAAAAGGCAGAACAATACAATCTGAATATGCTGAAGAGACAGCGTGCATTAAAACTAGACTTGGGGCAGCCCGGGTGGCTCAGCGGTTTGGCGCCGCCTTCGGCCCAGGGCGTGATCCTGGAGACCCGGGATCGAGTCCCACGTCGGGCTCCCGGTGCATGGAGCCTGCTTCTCCCTCTGCCTGCGTCTCTGCCTCTCTCTCTCTCTCTTTCTCTCAAGAATAAATAAATAAAATCTAATCTAAAAAAAAAAAAAAAGAACTAGACTCGGGTATTGTAGGGATGTTGGAACTATCAGACCAGGGACTTAACACAATTATGTTTAACATGCTAAGGGCTGTAATGGATTAAAGCAGGTTGGGTGCAGGAAGAGATGGGAAATGTAAGCAGAGAGGCGGAGATTCCGAGAAAGAATAAAAAAGAAATACTAGAGATCAAAAAAATCTGTAACGGAAATGAGGAATGCCTTCGACGTGCTTGTTGGTTGACTGGACACAGCTGAGAAAAGAATCGCTGAGCTTGAGACCTTAACGGAAACCCCTAACAGTGAAAAACGAAGAGAAAAAAAGATTGGGTGCCAGACAATACACAGAGAACCGGGGGACAACTATGGAGGGTGGGATACGTACATAACGGGAATACTAGAAGGCGGAGAAAGAGGGAAATGGAAGAGGGAATGTCGCTCCAGCTCCCAAGGACATTTGAAAGACAGCTGCACCCTTCACAAAAACTAACTCAAAATGGATTATAGACCAAAATGTAAAATACAAAATTGTAGAACTCCTAGAAGACAACATAGGAGAAAACCTGGGTGACCTTAGGTAGCACGATGATTTCTTTTCTTTCTTTCTTTCTTTTTTTGTTTTTTTGCACGATGATTTCTTTCTTTAGGTACAACACCACGGGCGTGACCCGTGAAAGAAAAACTTGGTAAAGTGAACTTCATTAAAATCTTCTACTTTGTGGGGATCCCCGGGTGGCTCAGTGGTTTGGCACCTGCCTTTGGCCCAGGGCCTGATCCTGGGGTCCCGGGATCGAGTCCTAGGTCGGGCTCCCGGCATGGGGCCTGCTTCTCCCTCTGCCTCTCTCTGTGTGTCTCTCATGAATAAATAAATAAAATCCTTAAAAAAAAATCTACTTTGCAAAAGATGTTATCAAGAGAATGAGCAAACGAGCCTCAGGGTAGGAGAAGATATTTCCAAGACGTATCTGATAAGGGAGTGTTTTCCAAAACACACAGAGGACACCTACAGCTCAGAAATAGGAAAATCAACAACCGCCTTCAATGCGGAGTCAAAGGCCTGCACAGACACTCAATCCAGGAAAACGTAAGCGGCAAGTAAGCGCATAAATGATGACCAAGGTCGTAGGTCGTTGGGGGATTATAAATGGGAACAACGAGGAAGCACTATTGGTCTCTTAGAGCGGTTGGACAAAATCCAGAACACTGGCCTTCCCCCAGGCTGGCGAGGACGTGGAGGACGCGGCGCTGTCGCTGCTGGCGGGAACGAGGACGGCACTTTGGAAGACAGCTTGCTAGTTTCTCACCAAACCAGACGCATCTTATCATAAAATCCAGCAGTTGTTCTCCTTGGTACTTAAATGAGTTGCAAAGTCACGTCCGCGCAAAACCTTACCCACAGCAATGGGTGTAGCCGCTGTATCCGGGAGGGCCCGGGCGTGGAAGCAGACGCTGGAAGAGCGCGGGGCTGCAAAGAAATGAGCTGTTGAGCCGTGGACAGCTGGGGGGGGGGGGGGGGCTCGCGGACGCACTGCCACGTGCCAGAGGCCCCCCGGGAAAGGCCGCGGACTGGCCGGCTCCGACCGTGTGGCCCTCCGGGAGAAGGCGACACTATGGAGACGCCGGAAAGGTCGGTTGTTCCCAGGGTTGTGGGCCTGTGCAGAGGCCGAGGCCCAGGAGTTTTTTTTAGAGAATTTGGTTCTGGAAAAGCCAGACTATGGAGAAAGTAAAGGGCTCAACGGCTGTTGGCTTTGGGGGTGCAGATGAGGAACAGTGGGGCGCAGGAGGTGTATGTAGGTCAGTGACCCTATACCAGGGTGTGTGCCCGAGCCCGTGGGGTACAGCCCCTATGGTTTACCCCCGGGCGGGCCCGAGCTTGAGCGACCTGGAATGTGGCCACAGGTCCACACACACGCACCGGCTGGCGTGGCCACCCGACCGTGGGGGGCTCTACGGCGGGCTCGGGGCGTCTGGGAAGCCTCTATTTTGCTATAAACCGGGACTCATCTAAAAAAACAAAGTCGATTTAAAAGCAAAGCAAAAACAAAAAACCAAAAACCAGAAATAAGACAAAGAGCCTCCCTGGACCGCACATTCCCTTGCAGCCTCCGGCTCGCTTACCTGCTCCCTGTAGGAGGAAAAGGCCTCCAGGAGCTGCCGGGCTCGCCGTCTCCCCTCTTCCTCCCTCTTGAATCCGTTCGCACAACGTGGTCGGTTCGGTCCTCGGTCCTCGTCCTGGGAACCGGAGTGGCGTCGGGCACGCGATCATTTGTGTTTCCGGATGGACTTAGGGCCCGTGGACCCCGGGTGCCCCGGCCGGCCCCGTCGGGCCCCCTCCTCCTCCCTGGGCCGCCCCCTCTCCTCTCCTTTGCTACTTTCCCCTCAGCTCCCCGGGCTGAGCTCAGCCCTTGGTCTTCCCTTCCCTATGGACTCTTGCTCGCTTGGTGATTCCATCAAGACTCCGGCTGTTTGTCACTGTCGATAACTGGGGATGCCCCAGATCAGAACACCCAGTTTACGGGGCTGTGGGGAGGCCGGGGTGAGTTGACGCGTGTCAGGCACTAGGTCTGTGTCTGGAGCCTCGCGTGATCAGCGAGGAACTCGCCAGCGCCTGACAGGCATCACACACGGTACGTGTCCGAACCCAAAAGTCCGGTTTCTCCCCTGTAGACCTTTCCAAACACCCCTCACGTCCTATCATACTTGTCGTCTAGCCTACGAGAAAATCCTGGTGGTTCTACCTTCAAAATATACTCAGGACCCTACTCCCGCCACGGCCCCCTGCACCCTCGGCCACGGCACCATCGTCCCCTCCCATCTGCTCCATCGCGGACCTGCCGGCCAGTCTCCCTGCCTTCTCTTGCCTCCCTTGGCTCTAGTTCAGGGCAGCGACCGCGGCGACCCTCTTAGGACCTAAGTCACGTCGTGTCCCCCTTCCGCCCTGAATCCTCCAAGGGCCGTGCGTCTCACTGAGGGCTGAAGCCAGGACCCGGGCAGTGGCCACCAGGCCTCAGAGGAATGGCCCTGAGCTCCTGTGGCTTCCTCTCTTGTCCCCTCTGGGGTGTCCTTTCCCGGCGACGCCAACTAGCCTCCTCCCTGCTACTTGGGCACTTGGTTCCCCGCCGCCGGGTGCGTCCTTCCTCCCTATAACCTGCTCACCCCCTCCTGCCTTCTGTGGTAGCTCCCTTGCAGAACTTTGCTGTGTCTCGCGGCATCACGGGCACCAGGCGAGGACCCGGCCTGTTGGTCCAGGTGACACCTCCAGAGCAGGCCCCTGAGGACACCCGTTGGGCCTGTGGCCCAAGCCTGACCTAGTGCAGCCGAACCCTCGGGCCGCCCTCTGCGGCGATCGCGCCCGTGCAGCGTATTCCCGTATATGGCAAACGACGCAGGACACACGGGCTGGGAAAACCAGCCCTGTGTATTTTGATCACAGTTTGTCATCGCTCACACTTTAATGCCGCAGAGATGCCCAAGGATGAGCATCAGCAGAGACGAGAGCGTCATTCGTGTAAATGAAGGTTGGACAGATGTGTTGCTTGATCTCTTCTCCTAAAGACACGATGACGTTGTCCAACCTGATGAGGAAAGAGAAAAGACGGGGGAAGGGGACGAAGGGACGGGAGCCGTGCTGGGCCTTCGCGTGCATTTGCTTCTTCAAAACTCAGCGTCCCCAGGGCCAACGGGTTCCTCCACTTTTCACAGATGAGGGAGGGCGGCAGATTAAGGTCATCCAGCCGTTAAGGGGGTCGTCGGCACTTGTGAGTTGGACCGACCGTGTTTCTCCAAAACCCATCGTTTTGCCATTTTCGCACCTGGGTTTGCTCTTCAAATTTTTATACAAGAAGTTTTATTTATTTATTTATTATCTATCTATCTATCTATCTATCTATCTATCTATCTATCTATCTTTTAAAAGATTTTATTTATTCATAAGAGACCCAGAGAGAGAGAGAGAGGCAGAGACACAGGCAGAGGGAGAAGCAGGCTCCACGCAGGGAGCCCGACGCGGGACTCGATTCCAGGACCCTGGGGTCACGCCCTGGGCCGAAGGCAGAGGCTGAACCGCTGAGCCCCCCGGGCGCCCCGTAACTACTATTTATTGAGTCCGTGAGTGAAGCCAGAGACCGAGTGGAAAAGAAAAAAATTCCTTCCAGCCTGCAAGCGTCAAGGGTGACAATCCGTGGCTGTGCTCTTCTCAGGGGCTCCGGATCCTGGAACTCGGGCTTCGGGGCAACCATGGGGCACAGAGGAAATCTTCCTTGCAACGAAGTAAGGTTGGGCAGACGTCAGTGCCCGTGGGGCAGCAGCGCACTGGCCTGGGCGCCCGCCCGACGGAGGGGCCTCAGCTCGGACCAGCTGGGGGTGGAAACAGGGCCCCTCTGTGCTCAAGAGAGTGGGGCCGAGCTCCCCCTGGCCCACAGTCGGCGTGCACTGCTCCACGTGTGACCTCACCGGCCGGCACTCGAGCTGCCCTCACTGCTGTTCTGAGCCTTCGCCAACATACTTCACGTTTCCAGTCCTGGGATACGGACAAGTGGACGCAAATGTTTCCCAATAATTCTTATAAAAATATGTGTTTTTTTTAAAAAAAAAAATAGCGTCCCCTGGGGTCCTCACGGGGAGGGCCGCCCCAGCCGACTGACCGACGATGCTCTAGCCACGGGGTCTGCGCCTACCTTTCGTGTGGATCCCAGGGGGGCTCACATGCTGCTGGACACGTGCTCACGCCCGGGGATGTTCGGGTGCACGAAGCAGAGGTGCTCTCCCGTGTCTGCAACGTCCCGGCCTGGCCGCCGGCGTCGCCCTGCTGCCCCTCGCACCCCGGGGAGGCCTTCGCCTGTCGCGCCCACAGCTCAGAGCTCCAGGGAGGAGCGGGTCCGGGCCCGGAGAGCCGCGGGCGTGCAGCCACGCAGCCCACGGGGCAGCCACTGGGCAAACAGGAGGACGGAGCGACCCGCCGGCCGTGCACTGCGCTCCTGCACCCGGGAGGGCCCTTACGTCTGCACGGCCATGCCCTTCGGTCCACTCTGGGCTTCTGAGGACCCAGGTTCAAGGAGCCCGTCCGGGTGCTTCCAGCGCCTCCCTGCACGGCTCCGGGAGACCCGGCGAGCCCCCGGCGTCGGCGCTGTGGCCAGGCTCAGGAGCGGGGGCTTTCAGGGAGCCAAGGAGGCGAGCAAGCACGGCCACCAGCCAGTCCTTCCTCCCTCTCCGTCCTGCTCGGACTCCACGGCCTGGCAGCCCATGGCGGTGCCAAGGGACGGGGGCAGGTGGAGCGCGGCGGAGGGGACCGTCCTCCTGGGCTCAAGCACGGACCCCGGAGCACACCGATGGCAACACCTTCCCCGCGGTGAGAGGTACGAGCTCGGACGTGACCCGCCACGATTTTTTAGAAAGAAAAACCTACAGCAATGAAGTCCTGTACGGTTGCTAGAAATGACTTGAAATTGGGAGTTAACGCGGAAAATAAGATTGTGTTTTTCATTTCGATGTCGGATATATGAAATAACGCAAGAATTAGTCTTGCATTTTCACACCAGACACGTACAACAACGTAAAACAATCCATTGTTTTAAGATGTTCGTTTATCTATCAAGTTGATTGGACGGCGCTGCTCCTTTCTTTCTGGGTTATCTCATTCAATAAATGTAAGAGAACTTGACCAGTGTCGTCAAATCTAATTTACTCTATCAATGGGCTAGTGTCTACGGAAGTATGACATATTAGACTGAAATATTAGGAACAACCACGTTTAAGAGTTATGGCTGAGAGATTCATTATGGATTGGATGAAGCTGGACGGTTGGGATTCGCAAGTGAGGGGGGAAAGGCACATTTTGGAGATCCAAACCTGATCCTTTTTGACGGTGTAACAGGTCAGCAGAACTAACTGGGCGTCTGCTGAGGGAGCGCATTTCAAGAAACAGGAGCTGATTGACCCTTTGCCGTGTGGGCTCTTTCTCGAACCGTCTCGGGAATGAACCTTTGTGTTGTCTTCATTCTCCTGCACCAGCCGCCTCGGGGCTTCAACTCAAATCAGACTTTCTGGCCTTATCTAAAGGTCAGCGGTACTAGACTGACCTAAGTCATCAAAAGTTTTGGAAGAAGCCAAGAATTTGATCATTTTGGAAAAAAACACCAAGCCTAGTATTTTCCTTTACTTTTAGCAATATCATTTGACTGTGAAAACTCACTTTTGGATTTTTTAAGACCCTGGATCTTAACTATGGTTTTGTTTTGTTTTGTTTTCGTTTTTTTCTTTTTCTCTTAAACTATGGTTTTCTTATGCCTGGGATGTTTTCAACCATGAAATCAGAAATTTCTCATGACTCCCCCTCTCCTCTGATTATACTGAACTATGAGCCCCACTTGCTCACGTTTCTGTCCCTTTGTGCTGCAAGACTTCAAGTATTATTTTCTGTGGGATACTTTCTTGATCCTCCCTGTTTGAGTTAGGTGCTCCTTTCACAAGCTTTCATGGCACACGTGCACATCTCCATGACACTATATTAAACTCATCCACTTATTTTTTCATCTTCCCCAGTGCACTGGGGCCTTGCGAAAAGTTTTGTTTTGTTTGATCTCTGCTATCCCCAATACCTAGGAGAGTGCTTGCACGTGGTACCTCCACAGGTGTTTGTTGAATGAATGAATAAGCTGAGATGCTTAACAAGGGAACAAAATCATGGGGATTTCACTGTTTTTTTTTTTTTTCTTCATGCTTGATGGAATTAGTCATAACTAAGTAAACACAGCACCCAGATGGTCAGTTGCTATACTGATTCCTTCTCCCCTGATGGTTTCAGGTGAGTTACTCTGTGGTTAGTGCCACATATAACAATAGCACGTTGTTACTGGGGACCTTTTGGTTATTCTAATTGAAAAGTTCTAGTTACAAAGAGGATTGTGAGGATAATGTTACACTGAAAAGAAGGGAATGAGTAGATCCAAAAAAAAAAATGGAACGAATGGATTCATGAAGTGACCAAATTTTTGCCTCAGCAGTTCACTGGTATCACTGCATAATCATCTGGGCCCCTGGGTTCAGCGTTCATTCTGAATGAGTCACTGTGCCTTGGCCCAGTTAATTCATCTTGCAGATCCACTGCCCAGAAACGAGTAGTTGAACAGATTCAGATATTCTTCTAATTAAATCATAGTAATGTTGATTTTTATATTGATAATCACAATAGGCCCACAGTATACTAGCTGAGGTTAAAAATAAAGAACTATTCATAAAATAATGCCCCAAAGACTGACTGAGATTTGATTCTGCTTCTAACACTTAGTGGCTATTTGACCTTGGAGTATTTTCTTCTTCTTCTTTATTTTTTCTTAAGATTTATTTATTTGAGAGAGAGAGAGACAGAGAGAGAGAAAGAGAGAGAGAGCGAATGACCGGGAGGAGCAGAGGGACAGGGAGAGAGAATCTCAAGCAGACTCCCTACAGAGTGCAGAGCCCAATGTGGGGCTCAATCTCATGACCCTGAGGTCATGACCTCAGCTGAAACCAAGAGTTGGGTGCTCGACTGACTCTGCTGCCCAGGTGCCCCGGGGACATTTTCCTAACCTCTCTGGAACTCATTTGCTTTTTATGGAAGAGAGAGGGATGAGTGCTGAGCTCACAGAGTTCTTGTGGGGAATACGTGAGATCAGCACGCAAAGAATTCAGCATGATGCCTAGTACACAGCAGGTGCTCAAGATATAAAGTGCCATCCTCACTATTCCTACTGCTGCTTTTCCATGTGAATGTTATCGTATGAGTGTTATTCCTCCTCAACTCTATAGGGTTTGAGCCCCAAGTAGAGGAAACTCAAATCTAAATTTAGTAATCAAATAGGTTTTAAAAAATCTTTCACAGTATTTTTAAGTATTCGGTAAACGATTCTAGTATCTTGCTTTTATAATTATAATGTATTTATAATAAAATATAAATCTAAATATTTATTCACTTATACACATAGTATGTAAATATTATAGGAATTTAGGCATAGTCTCATGAAAAGGAAACTTTGTGCCACTCAACCTATTAAAATGATGTGAAAACAGGTTTTTTTTTTTAAGTTTATTTTTTTAAGTAATCTCTACACCCAACTTGGGTGGCCTAAACTCATGACCCCAGGATCAAGCATTGCACACATTTCTGATTGAGCCAAACACCCTAAAAACAGGTTTTTAGATGAGAAAATGCTTATTTCAGTTGATGCAGAATAAGCATTTGACATAATTCAATACCCTTTCATGACAAAAATGAGGAACAAAAGGAAAGTAGTTCAACATAATAAAAGCCATATATGAAAAATCCACAGTCAACATATTACTCAAATGTGAAAGACTGAAAACTTTTCCTCTAAGATCCAGAACAAGACAAAGATACTCACTCTCGCCACTATTAGCCAGGGCAATTAGACAAGAAAAATAAATAAAAGGTGCCCAAATTGGAAAGCAAGAAGTAAAATAATTATCTCTGTCCTCAGAATGATGTGTACAAATGCATGTACATGTAGAGAATTCTAAATGTTACACACACCCAAACTGTTAAAACTAAAAAACTACTTCAGCAAAGTTGTAGGACACAAGATCAACATGCAAAATTCAGTCACATTTCTATACACTATTAACGATCAGGATGAAGAGGAGATCAAGAAAACAATCCCATGTATAGGAGCACCAAAAAGGATAAAATCTTAGGAGTAAACTTAATGAAGGGGGTCATCAAAGACCTAGATACTGAAAACTATTAAACATTGCTAAAATAAATCAAAGGAGATACCAAAAAAGAGGAAAACTTTGGAAGACTTGACATTGTTAAAATATCCATACCACCCAAAGAATCTACAGATTTAGGGAATCCGTATCAAAATCCCAACGATATCCTTTGAAGACATAGAAAAAATCCTAAAATTCATATGTAATCTCAAGAGATCCTCAGTAGCCAAAACAATCTAAAGGACCAAAGTGGGGGCTCTCACATCTCCTTGCTTCAAAGTAGACTACACAGCGACAGTAATGCAGTGTGTACATACAATGGGCTGTGGTGCAGCCTTAAAAAGAAGAAATATTGTCACATGCTGCCTTCAGGTGACGACCTGGAGGACATTAAGGTAAGAGAAATAAGCCAGTCATAAAAGGACATCTACCGTATGATTCAATTCATATGAAGTATCTGAAGTAGCCAAAATCATAGAAACAGAAAGTAGAAGGGTGGCTGCCTGGGGCAGAGGTCAGGGGAAGGAGGAAGGGGGAATTACTGTTTCGGTTTTTTGAGATGAAAACGTTCCAGAGATCTGTTGGACAACGAAGGGAATATACCACACTACTGAGCTGTTACACTTAAGAATAGTTACGATGGTAAGTTTGATGTTATGTGGGATTTCTGTGCTACACACACACACACACACACACACACCCAAATCTGAAAGTCAAGGTTCTCTGACTCCCTCCCTACTATGATTATCCTACATAAACACTGTGATACAAAGACAACTACTGTTAACAGTTATATAGCTTCAACAACTTTTCTTTTTCTTTTTTTTTTTTTTTCAAGGTAATCTCTACATCCAACATGGGATTGAACTCACAACTCCATGATCAAGAGTTGCAGTCTCTATTGACTGAGTCAGCCAGGTGCCTTTCTACTTCATTTTTTTTTTTAAGATTTTATTTATTTATTTGTCAGAGAGAGAAGGAACACAAGAGGGGGAACAGCAGGCTCCCTGCTGAGCAAGGAGCTCAATGCGGAACTCGATCCCAGAACCCTGGGATCATGACTTGAGCCAAAGGCAGATGTTTAACCAACGGAGCCACCCAGGCGCCCCTCTGTACTTCATTCTTTTAAAGAGCTGTAGAGTACTTCATCATATGGATGGACCATACTTGACATATGTAGAACCAGAGGTCTTAGAGACTTAATATTTCCAAAGGGATGAGCCCTTTAATGATAAAAAACTTAATAATGAACCAATATTTATTGCCTAAAAGCATAGCACTGGGGGAAGCACTGAAATTAATGACAGAGTTCCTGTCCTCAAGCAAATACTACTCTATGATGGGAGCAAAGACATATACATTAATAAACAAGTTAGAAAGATTGCAATGTGAATTTCAGACCACCAATTTGGGGGAATCAAAGGTGATTTCAAGGGAATGCATCCTCAGAATATTCAAGGATAGGGAGGATTTAGGAATGTGGCCATTGGGAGACTAGGGAAGAGCGAGAGACTACTTCACAAAGTAGAAACAAGTAGGTAAGACATACCAAACGACAGTATATACAGGGATTATTATGTTATAACATAACAGCTACCAATTCCTCAGCAGCAAGTCCTAAGTGCTTGGTAGCAAGTACTAAGTACCTATGTGCCAAGATACATTCTTTACACATAAAACCGTATTTTAGCTTCACAACCGAGGGGTATTGTATTCCCATTTTATTAGCGAGGTAACTCAGGATCAGGAAAGTTAAGCATTAACATTTTGAGTTACTTGACTAAAGAAATGATAATGTTGTGACAACACAGATGGATCTTGAAGGCATTATGCTAAGAGAAGTAAGTCAGAGAAGACAAATACCGTATGATCTCGTTTATATGTGGTATTAAAAACAACAAAAAAAAAACAATTCATAGAAAAAGAGATCAGATCTCTTGTTACAAACTGTGAGGGTGGGGATGGGGAAATTGAATAAAAGTGGTCAAAAGGTACAGATTTCCAGTTAGAAGATAAATAGGTACTAGGGATTTAATGTACAACATGGTACCTATAGTTAACACTGCTGTATATTATATTTGAAAGTTTTAAGATGGACAGCCACATGCAAAAGAATGAAATTGGACAGCTTTCTTACACCAGTCACAAAAATAAATTCAAAATGTCTGAAAGAACATCAGGCTCCCGGTGCATGGAGCCTGCTTCTCTCTCTGCCTGTGTCTCTGCCTCTCTTTCTCTCTCTGTGACTATCATAAATAAAAAAAAAAAAAAAAAAAAAAATTAAAAAAAAAGGGATCCCTGGGTGGCGCAGCGGTTTGGCGCCTGCCTTTGGCCAAGGGCGCGATCCTGGAGACCCGGGATTGATTCCCACATCAGGCTCCCGGTGCATGGAGCCTGCTTCTCTCTCTGCCTGTGTCTCTGCCTCTCTTTCTCTCTCTGTGACTATCATAAATAAAAAAAAAAAAAAAAAAAATTACAAAATGTCTGAAAGATCCAAATGTGAGACAGGAAATCATAAATATCCTAGGAGAACATAGGCGGTGACATCTGTGGCATCAGCCATAGCAACTTCCTTCTAGATAGGTCTCCCAAGGCAAAGGAAACAAAAGCAAAAGTAAACTATTGGGACTACACCAAAATAAAAAGCTGCTGCACAGTGAAGGAAAGAATCCACAAAACTAAAAGGCAACCTACAGAATGGGAGAAGATATTTGCAAATGACATAAAGGGTTAGTATCCAAAATCTATAAAGAACTTAATAAAACCAAAATGAGTAATAATAAAATAATAATAATAAAACCCCCCAAATGAATAATTCACACAGGCAGAAGACATGACCAGACATTTTTCCAAAGGAGACAGATGGACGGCCAACAGACACATGAAAAATGCTCCACATCACCCATCATCAGGGAAATACAAATCAGAACTACAATGAGACGTCACCTCACACCTGTCGGAATGGCTACAGTCAACAACACAGGAAACAGCAGATGTGGAGAAAGGGGAACTTCCTGCACTGTGGGTGGAAACCCAGGCTGGTGCAGCCGCTCTGGAGAACAGTGTGGAGGCTCCTCAAGAAGTTAAAAACAGAGCCACCCTACTACGACCCAGCAATTGCACTACTGGGGATTTACCCAAAGGATACAAAATGCTAATTCGAAGGGATCGATGCATCCTACTTTTTATAGCAGCAATGTCGACGACAGCCAAAGTATGGAAAGAGTCCAAGTACCCATCAACTGACGACTGGATAAAGAAGTAAGGTATAATATACATATATATATATATATACACACACACACACACACACACACACACACACACACCCTGGAATATTAGCCATAAAAAAAGAACAAAGTCTTGCTGTTTGCAATGACATGGTTGGAGATAGTATTATGCGAAGTGAAATAAATCAGAGAAAGACAAAGATATGATTCCACTCCTATGTGGAATTTAAGAAACAAAACAGATGAGCAAAAGGAAATAGAAAGAGAGACACAAACAAAGAAACAGACTCTTACCTAGAGAGAACAAACTGATGGTTACCAGAGTGGGGGGGGCGGGTTAAGTAGGTGATAGTAGGTGATAGGGATTAAGGCGTGTGCTTGTTCTGATGAACACCGGGTATTATACTGCTGAATCACTAAATTATACACCTGCAACTAATATTATACTGTATGTTAACTACTGGAATTTAAATAAAAACTTAGAATAGATCCTAAGAGTTCTCATTACAAAAAAAAAAATTGAAATTTTTAAAGTCTATATAAGATGATGGATGTTAACTTACTGTGGTAATCGTTTCACACTATATTTAAGTGAAGTTGTTATGTGGCACCCCCTAAGCTGAGACAGTGCTGGGTATAAGTTACGCCTCAATAAAACAGGGGGGATAAAAGAAATGACAATATAGGTGAGGGAAGCTGGAACCAGACCAAAGACTTTGGAAGATCGTGTCCAAATGTTTAGATTTCTTTTGTCAGACAATGTAGAGCCGCTGAAGAATTAGGGAGGTGGAAATCTCATGATTAAAACAACGAATGCCTCAAGAAGGTAAGCCTGGTAGAGCTTCGGATGATTAGTTCTAGGAAGGAAAGGAGGGGAGTTAGATTTAATTAGAGCACAGCGACCGTACGCCCAGGTCTGTAAGGGGCGGTTCCAACGTATAGTCCGTGGTCCCAGCCTAAGCATTGAAAGAGTTCTTCGGCTTCCGAGATGTCTCTTTCACACTCAAAAATGTCCTAGTTTGGAAGATAAGGAATATGATGATTATGAAGGAATTGGAGGGCCCGAGTCATATACGTTAGTAAGAGGGGCCAGTGGCTAGAGAGGAGGATGGATGTGCAAGAGGTCTCCGTGGGGTAGGAATAACCAACAGGCGCTTTTTAGTTCAAGTAGATGGATGATAAAGTCTCAGTAAGAAGGAGGGGGAAAAAGAGAGAAAGAAGAAAAGATTTAGGAGAGAAAAATGATGACTTTAGCTTCGAATCTGATGGCTGGCAGGGTAGTCCCCTCCTGTTACCACTTTGTGACGCTGGCTTCCACATTTTCCCTGTGAATGTGAATTCCTCCCGGGGTTTATGTTACAACCGTAACCCATATGCTTGGCCCAGGACTAGGGTGATCGATACGTAGCTGAAGAACCTTCCTCCCTTCTAGGTTCTCTGGCTGGCCTCATAATTAAATTGGCATAAAACAGATGAACAGGAGAAAAACAAATTTAATTTCATACTCACGGGAGCTCCAAAGATAAGAGACTTCAGAGAGTGACCAAAGCAGACAGCTTTTATAGTTTTCAGACAGTAAACAATACTTGTGAAGATTTGACAAAGCAAAGAAGTTTGGGCTCGAGGCAACGAATGAAAGAAGCAGCAACAAAGTTTGCTTATATGAGCAGCCTTCTCAGTCTTGAATCCCCGACTTCTGGTGATAAAGAAGGACACCGTCACCTGGGACATTTGTCTCCTGCTTTCAGGCGGGCAAGTAGGTTCAGGGCATCCGTCTCGAGTACCGGTTCAGGGACTCAATCTGCCGAAGGGGCATGTTTTGGGGTGGCAGGTGTTGCTCCCCTTCAGATGTAAGAAGGCAAATACTGCAGTAGGTGATGTGGGCCTTGAGCGTCTACATCCTGTCACTCACTTTCGGGGACACGACTAAAGAGCAGAATCTAGCTCTGTGCAGTCAGTACCTTCAGAACTAAAGGGTGTATGAACGGGGGCGCCCGGTGGCTCAGCGGTGGAGCATCTGCCTTCCGCTCAGGTCATGATTCTGGGGTTCCAGGATGGAGTCCCACGTCGGGCTCCCTGCAGGGAGCCTGCTTCTCCCTCTGCCTGTGTCTCTGCCTCCCTCATGAATAAATAAATAGAATCTTAAAAAAAATAAAGTGTATATGACAAATCCTTTAGCATTCACATGTGAAAGCCCATGATTTACTGTTGACTTATATAGAGAGATATAAATCTCATCCAGGAATGGGTGAGGGACACCTTAAAATTACTATTAGAATTCATAAACACATTAAAAAAAAGGCATTTAATTAAATTTTAAGGCTGTTTTTTAAAAACTGAGAAAAAAGTGCACTAAATCTTTTTACATCGAGTAAGCCAAATTCATATTCTTTTGCTCTTGAAACAAAGCCATATGAAAGCTCTTCAAATGCGAAACTTGATTTACCTGTGCAGGAAGTGGAAATTAAACACGAGTACCCCTATGGTTTTTAAGCTTGTCTTTTTTTTTTTTTTTTAAAAAAAGACCAAACTTTAGTGTCTTAGCAAGTACCAATGACATTTATGATTAACCACAAGTCTAATTGAAAACAGTGACTTAAAAAAAAAAAAAAAAGAAAACCATGACTTTGCAACCGCTATGGTATCTTCTCCTTCATTTAACAACATTCACTTTTTGGAGTAAAAAGAGTTTTAAAGCAGACCATCTATTTTCCCACGTGTCTGGAAACAAATGGCACAGTCAACTGGAGTTAATTTATGAAGGAGAAAGCAGAGGCGTATAATGAATCTTTCCAAGCAGTTTCAATACGTTCCAAACCTTAACCTACTGTCAAGAAGACAAATAGTGTAGCAACTCTGCTAAGACTCTCTGAAAAGCAATGTGTTTTTAATACCTGCTTGGAGGGGAAAAAAAAAAAATGGATCCAGTTAAGAATTCAGATTCTTTGCCAATGTTGTGAAACGAGTGGAGGCAGTATGGTAATCTGCGATACGCAGAGTTCGGTACTCATCAGCGCAACCAATTTTTCCAGGTTGGTGTTAGGACTTTCACATGTAAAAGCTGAAAATTTTCAATAAGGGTCATCATGGGAAGCTGTGCCCGATGGGAAAACACATGGAGTAGAAAGTTGTAAACAGTCAGTTGATGTCTCGAATCTAGCCAGACGCTATGTTGTTTGACATCACTAATGGCCTCATCTTTTTCTTGGAAAAAGAACATTATTCATAATGAGGCAAATTCTGGAAACCTCTTTTGGCAGGGCGGCTAATGAAGGATAGCCTATGCAGAGGCTGAGAAGTTTTCTCTTTCCCAGAATCACACAGCTAAACGATTATGTCCGTATGCTCAGAGGATGAGGCAACATGGGCTGCTGTCTGCTATGTCCCCTGAATTTCCAGAGCCTGAACGTTAAAGTGGAGACCGCGAACAGATGAGTACTGTCCCTGCAAACGTTGTCCCGACTTTGAGGATGGCGCGAGCTTCAGTCTTTATCATTAACATAAAGGCAAGCAAAGGAACCAAGAAGCCAAAAGTGGTCAAAGGTGTCAAACTATTTCTTGAGATCCAATTTAAACATATGGAAATAAAAACAGAGCGTAAAGATACATATGTATCTTCGCCAAGAAGATAAGCCACGAAGTATTTTAGCTTCTAGAAATTCCAATAGTTTTATATAATTTGTTAGTTATTGTGGGTTTTACTTAAAAAGTGTTAGGGAAGAGAAAGCAGTAATTTGGGGGAGACTTTTTTTCCCACCACATAATTATTTAAATACAGATACATCTTTTTAATAGTGAATTCAAAAGAATTATGTACTATGCCAAGATCATTCTTTTGGCTACGCAGTAGATCTTTTGTTAATTTCCCCTGAAGTTCTTGACATTTGCTTATATCATACCAGTTTCCATGAGATTTAAATATTTCATACTATAGTCACAGGGAGTATTTCTACTCAAATGTTTAACCATTCAAAAGAATCTCAATAGAATAAAGCAAATTGTTGTTTCCTGAATATGAACATTCTTAGTATTCACAGAGCTATTTCTGTCAAGTGGATTTTACAAGTAGTATGGACTAAAAATGTAAGCTACCCAGGTACACAGAAGGATCTGTGGTGAAGAACTGATGGGGCCTGGTGCTTTGTGAACCCCTGCATGTCTGCACGATTCTGAGAGATCAGTATATTTTCTGTATCATAGAAGTAGTGCAAATCTAGATTTAGGCTTCCCTTCCACTTTTGGCCGAGACGTCACAGTGAATCAGATGTACCTCCTGCTTAAACTGCAAGATGAAATATATAAGATAATGGTTTTCAAGACCGTGAACATGACACGATAGATAGTGACCTGAATAGAGAGCAGAGGTGAGCCCTGTGATGGCTGCCCCTTACTGCGTGGCGTTCGCAGGCGGAAGCAAGGAGGGGAAACCGAGGCGGCGGCCAAGGCAACTACAATTTGCGAGACATACCAGAGAGAAGACAGCCAGACACGGAGCCACTCTAGCGCCTCCACCAGTACTACTGACAAGCCCAAGCATTTCAGGCAACTACCCAAGGCTGGAGGAAAAACCCACCTAGAAGTTTGAGAGAGAATACTACTCAGAGCTCGGACAGAGGCGGAATAGATCCTGCTCTCACCAATCAGAGGACAAGCTCTCAATTCATAAGGCATCTGGACCCAGTACTCAGAAACGTCTGGCCTCTTTTTTTGTTTTGTTTTGTTAAAGTCTTATTAAATGTTCATCTTTAGAGTGGCAGACTATGCTTTCGATGTATTTAATTTTATTTTTGTATATATGTTTTTCTTTCTTTACAATTTTGAGTTGCAGTCTCTTAACAAACTGACCAAAATACAATCCGGATATAGTGTATTACTCTGTTCTGTTCATCAGTTTATATTCCTTTTTGTCTTATCATTTTTATGATAACATTCTACCCTTTCATTGTATTTAATTTTTTTTGTACATATATAAATTTTTTCTTTTGTTACAATTTTGGGATCTAGCTTTCTAACAAATGGACCAAAATACACACAGGATCCACTGTGCTGCTCTACTCTGCTCACCTGTCCAATTATATATATATTTTTCACTTTCAGATCTCTTCTCATTTGTTTAGTGTATATATCTCTGGGGTCCTTGTTCCTATTTTAGTATTTTGTTCTCTCGTTCATCTATTCTTCTCTGGACTGAATGACAAGATGGAAAAACTCTCCTCAAAAGAGAGAGCAAGAGGCAGTACTGACTGCCAGAAACCTAATCAGTGTGGACATAAGTAAGACATAGGAATTAGAGTTCAAATAACAGTTATAAAGATACTAGCTGGGCTTGAAAAAAGCATAGAAGACATTAGAGAATCCCTTTCTGGAGAAATAGAAGAACTAAAATCTAATCGAGTTGAAATAAAAAAGGCTATTATTGAGATGCAATCAAATATAGAGACTCTAGCTGTTAGAATAAATGAGTCAAAAGAGAGAATAATGATCTAGAAGACAAAGTGATGGAGAATAAAGAAGCTGAGAAAAAGATAAACAACTACTGGATCACGAGGGGAGAATTCGAGAGATAAGTGATACCATAAAGCAAAATAATTGGGATCCCAGAAGAGCAAGGAGAGAGAGAGAGAGAGGCAGATTATACTGGAGAACTTCCCTAATCTGGGGAAGGAAACAGGCTTCCAAGTCTAGGAGACACAGAGAATTCCCCTCAAAAATCAGTAAAAATAGGACAATGCACCAACACAGAATAGTGAAACTTACAAATCTCAAGAGACAAAGAGAAAATCTTGAAAGCAGCTCAGGGGAAAAAGAGGTCCATAACCTAAAAGGGTGGAAACATTAGACTGGCAACAGCCCTGTCCACTCAGACCAGGCAGGCCAGGAAACACTGTCCTGATATATTCAGGTGCTAAATGAGAAAAATACACACCCAAGAATACTTTATCCAGAAAGGCTCTTATTCCAGATAGGAGGAGAGATGAGAAGCTTCCAGAACAAACAGAAAACTACAAGAATTTGTGATCACTAAACCAGCCCTACAAGAAATATTAAAAGGGATCCTTTAAGCAAACAGAAAGCCCAAAAGTAACATAGACCAGAAAGGAACAGAGCAACATACAGAAAGTGACTTTACAGGTAATGTGATGGCACTAAATTCGTACCTTTCCATAGTTACTCTGAATATAAATGGCCTAAATGCTCCAATCAAAAGAGACAGCATGTCAGATTGGATAAAAACACCACATCCATCAATATGCTGTCTGCAAGAGACTCATTTTAGACCCAGAGACACCTCCAGATTTAAAGTAGAGTGGAAAACCATTTATCATCTTAATGGACATCAAGAGAAAGCTGAGGTGGCAATGGTTCTATCAGACAAATTAGATTTTAAACCAGAGACTCAACTAAGAGATGAGGAAGGACACTATATGTCATAATTGAAGGGTCTATCCAACAAGAAGGTCTAACAATTGTAAATATTTATGCCCCTGACATGGGAGCCACCGATTATATTAGCCAGTTAATAACAAAATTAAACACGCTGATAATAATACAGGAATAGTAAGGGACTTTAACACCCCACTCACTGCAGTGGACA
This sequence comes from Canis lupus baileyi, assembly GCF_048164855.1. Taxonomy (NCBI): domain Eukaryota; kingdom Metazoa; phylum Chordata; class Mammalia; order Carnivora; family Canidae; genus Canis; species Canis lupus. Next base: position 2,078,054 of record NC_132871.1, read on the forward strand.
GATCATCTGAGCAGAACAAGGAAACAGGGGGCTTTGAATGACACACTGCATCAGATGGACTTCACAGAAAACTCAGAGCATTCCATCCTAAATCAGCAGAATGCACATTCCTCTTGAGTGCATGTGGAACATTCTCCAGAATAGATCACATACTGGGTCACAGATCAGGTCTCACCCAGGACCAAAAGACTGGGATCGTTCCCTGAATATTTTCAGACCATGATGCTTTGAAACTGGAACTCAACTGCAAGAGGAAGTTTGGAAAGAACTCAAATACCTGGAGGTTAAAGAGCATCCTACTAAAGAATGAATGGGTCAACCAGGAAATTAAAGAATAATTAAAAAAAAAACATAATGGAAACAAATGAAAATAAAACTATTCAAAACCTTTGGGATGCAGCAAAGGTGGCCCTAAGAGGGAAGTAAATAGCAATACAAACAAGCCTTGCTCAAGAAAGAAGAAAGGTCTCAAATACACAACCTAAACTTACACCTAAAGGAGCTGGAGAAAGAACAGCCAATAAAGCCTAAACACAGTAGCAAAAGAGAATTAATAAAAATGAGAGCAGAAATCAATGAAATAGAAACCAAAAGAATAGAACATATCAACAAAACTAAAAGCTGGGTCTTTGAAAGAATGAACGACTTTGATAAACTCTACACAGACTTATCAAAAAGAAAAGAGGGAAGCCCAGTGGCTCAGTGGTTTGGTGCCACCTTTGGCCCAGGGCCTGATCCTGGGGTCCCGGGATTGAGTCCCACGTCGGGCTCCCTGCATGGAGCCTGCTTCTCCCTCTGCCTGTGTCTCTCTCTCTCTCTCTCTCTCTCTGTGTGTCTCATGAATAAATAAAATCTTAAAAAAAAAAAAAAAGAGAAAGGATCCAAATGAATAAAATCATGAGAGGAGAGATCACCAACATGACACAAATAACAAACAATTAGAAGAATATATTATGAGCAACTATATGCCAACAAATTCGGCAATCTAGAAAAAAAATGGATGCATTCCTAGACATGTATAAACCACCAAAACTGAAACAGGAAGAAGTAGAAAACCTGAACAGACTCATAACCAGTAAGGAAACTGAAGCATCAAAAATCTCCCAACAAACAAGAGTCCAGGGTCAGATGGCTTCCCAGGGGAATTCTACCGAACATTTAAGGAAAATTAATACCTATTCTTCTGAAGCGGTTTCAAAAAGTTGAAATGGAAGAAAAACTTCCAAACTCTTTGTATGAGGTCACCATTCCCTTGATCCCAAAAGCAGACAAAGACCTCACCAAAAAGGAGAATTACAGACCAATATCCTTGATGAACATGGATGCAAAAGTTCTCAATGAAATACTAGCCAATAAGATCCAACAGTTCATTAAAAGGATTCTTCACCACAACCAAGTGGGATTTATTCCGGGGTTGCAAGTGTGGTTCAATATCTGCAAATCAATTAGCACAATACATGACATTAATAAAAGAAGGGACAAGAAACACAGAATCCTCTCAATAGATGTGAAAAGCATTGGCAAAGTTCAGCTTCTTTATTTTTATTTTTAAAAGGTTTTATTTACTTATTCCTGAGAGAGACACAGAGAGAGGCAGAGACAGAGGCAGAGGGAGAAGCAGGCTCCTTGTGGGAGCCTAAGCCAAAGGCAGATGCTCAACCACTGAACCACTCAGGCGTCCCTCAGCATCTTTTTCTTTTTTTTTTTTATAAATTTATTTATTTATGATAGTCACAGACAGAGAGAGAGAGAGAGAGAGAGAGAGGCAGAGACACAGGCAGAGGGAGAAGCAGGCTCCATGCACCGGGAGCCCGATGTGGGATTCGATCCCGGGTCTCCAGGATCACGCCCTGGGCCAAAGGCAGGCGCCAAACCGCTGCGCCACCCAGGGATCCCCCTTCAGCATCTTTTCTTGATTAAAACTCTCCAGTGTAGGGATAGCAGGAACATATCTTGATATCACAAAAGCCATATATGAAAAGCCCACAGCAAGTATCATTCTCAATGGGGATAAAGTGAGAACTTTTCCCATAAGGTCAGCAACACGGTAGGGACGTCCACTCCCACCACTGCTGTTCAATATAGTACTGGAAGTCCTAGCGTCAGCCATCAGACAACAAGAAAGAAAAGACATCCAAATTAGCAAAGAAGTCAAACTCTCACTCTTCACAGATGACGTAATACTTTATGTGGAAACTCAAAGGACTCCACCCAAAAATTGCCAGAACTCACACAGGAATTCAGCAAAGTGGCAGGATATACAGCCAATGCAGAGAAATCAGTTACATTTCTATACACTAACATGAGATGGAAAAGAGAGAAATTAAGGAGTCAATCCCATTTACAACTGAACCCAAAACCATGATACCTAGGAATAAACCTAACCAAAGAGGCAAAGGATCTGTACTCAGAAAACTACACAACACTCATGAAAGAAACTGAAAAAGATACAAAAAAATGGAAAAATGTTCTATGATCGTGGATTGGAAGAACAAATATTGTTAAAATGTCAATGCTACCCAGGGCAATCTACACATTCAAATGCAAGCCCTGTCAAAATACCATCAACTTATTTCACAGAGCTGGAACAAATAATCATAAAATTTGTATGGAACCAATAAAGACCCTGAATAGCCAGAGGAGTGTTGAAGAAGAAAACCAAAGCTGGGGGCATCACAATGCCTGACTTCTAGCTGCATTACAAAGCTGTGATCAAGACAGTGTGCTACTGGCACAAAAACAGACACAGAGATCGATAGAACAGAACAGAGAACCCAGAAATGGACTCGCAACTGTATGGTCAACTCATCCTGGACAAAGCAGGAAAGACTATCCACTGGAAAAAAGACAGTCACTTCAACAATGGAGCTGGGAAAATTGGACAGCCGCATGCCGAATGAAACTAGACCATTTCCTCACTCCACACACAAAAATAGACTCAAAATGGATGAAAGACCTAAATGTGAGACAGGAATCCATCAAATCCTAGAAGAGAACACAGGCAGCAGCCTCTGTGACCTCAGCTCCAGCAACTTCTTACTAGACACGTCTCCAAAGGCAAGAGAAACAAAGGCAAAAATGAACTATTAGGACTTCATCAAGATAAAAAGCTTCTGCACAGCAAAGGAAACAGTCAACAAACCCAAGATAGCTGACAAATGGGAGAAGAAATTTGCAAATATCCTATCAGATAAAGTACTAGTATTCAAAATCCTTAAAGAATTTATCAAATTCAACACCCGAAGAACAAATAATACAATCAAGAAATAAATATGACGGGCAGCCCGGGTGGCTCAGCAGTTTAGTGCTGCCTTCAGCCCAGGGCGTGATCCTGGAGACCTGGGATCGAGTCCCACGTCGGGTTCCCTGCATGGGGCCTGCTTCTCCCTCTGCCTGTGTCTCTGCCTCTCTCTCGCTCTCTCTCTTTCTCTGTGTTTCACGAATCAATAAATAAAAAATCTTAAAAAAAAAAATAAATAAATATAACAAGTCAAGAAATGAGAAGACATGATCAGACATTTCCCCAAAGACATACAAACAGCCATGACACATGAAAAAAATGCTCCATATCACTCAATCTCAGGGAAATACAGATCAAAACCACAATGAGATCCCACCTCACACCTGTCAGAATAGCTAAAAATAACATGACAGGAAACAACAAATGTTGGGGAGGATGTGGAGAAAGGGGAACCCTCCTGCACTGTTGGTGGGAATGTGAACTGGTGCAGCCACTCTGGAAAACTGTGTGGAGGTTCCTCAAGAGGTTGAGCTACCCTATGACCCAGCAATTGCACTGCTGGGTATTCACCTCAAAAATACAAATGTAGTGATCCGAAGGGACACCGGCACCCCAATGTTTATAACAGCAATGTCCACAATAGTCAAACTGTGGAAATAGCCCAGATGTCCACGGACAGCTGAATGGATAAAGAAGATGTGGTCTATACAGACAATGGAATCCTACTCAGTCATCCAAAAAAATGAAATTTTGCCATTTGCAATGGCGTGGATGCAACTAGAGGATATTATGATAAGTAAGTCAATCAGAGAAAGGCAATTATTATATGATCTCACTCATATGTGGAATTTAAGAAACAAAACAGGATCACAGGGGAAGGGAGGAAAAGATAAAACGACGAAATCAGGGTAGGAGACAAACCACAAGAGATTCTTAATCATAGGAAACAAACTGAGGGTCACTGGAGGGGAGGGGGGTGAGGGGATGGGGTAACTGGGTGGTGGGCATTAAGGAGGGCACGTGATGTGATGAGCACTGGGGGTTATGGAAGACGGATGAGTCACTGACCTCTACCTCTGAAACCAATTAATACATTATACATTAACTGAATTTAAAAAGTCCAAAAAAAGAACATATTACTCTGATTCCAAATCCAAAGACACTGCAAGAAAACTACAGACTAACTTATCAATTACAAAAATAACCATAAATATTCTAAATACAAGTTTGCCAAATCAAATTTAATAATGTATTAAAAAATACATTAGGATCAAGTAGAGTTTATCTCAGGAATTCGAAGCTGATTTCACTACGTTAACTTGTTACAATTTTAAAAAGCCACAGGATCACTTCAGCAGATTCAAAAGCCAACACTTGTTCTTCATTAAAACAAAACAAAAACCCCTCCAACTCTCAGAAAGTTAGGAAGAGAAGGGAACTTGCTCAATCTTATATAAGGAACCTATGAAAAATCTACAGCTAACTTTACTGAATGGTGAAAGGCTGCAGGCTCTTCACCTAAGATCACGGACCAAGTAAAAATGTTTGCTTTTACCACTTCTATTCAATATCTTACGAAAGGTTTTAGCCAGTGGAATAAGGGAGTTTGGCCTTTTAAATTTTTTATGTTTTTAACGTTTTTAATAAAGGGTCAGGTAGTAAACAAGTCAGGCTTTGTGGGGCCATTTCATCTTTGTGGCAACTACTAAACTCTGTCATTGTAGCATGAGAGCAGGCAAGGTAATACATAAACAAATGTGTCTGAATAAAACTTCATTTACAAAAACAGGTTTGCTGACTCATGCACAATTATGCAATTATGCAAAGAAAAAGAAACAAAACATATCCAGATTGGGAAGGAAACAAACGGTCTTTATTCACAGAGGCCTCTCAGATGATCATCTATGTAGAAGACTGGGAGATCTACAAAAAGAGCTACTGGAGTGTTTTTAGCAAGGCTGCAGAATACAATCAAGCTGCAAGGATCAACTGTGTTCCTGTATACTAACCACCAAGAATTATAAACGGAAATTTTTTAAAAATGGCATTTACGGTAACATCAAGAAATATGAAATATTTAAGGATAAATACGACAAAAGACATTTAAGAACTGCATGCTGAAAACTACAAAACACTGAAGCTCAAAAAGACCTAAGTAAAAGGGAGATACGTACCATATTCATGGATCAGAAGACACAATACTGAGGTGTCAATTCCTTGCAAATCTGAGCTACAGATTTAATACAAGCCTGATCAAAATTCATTTTTTTTAATCGGCTAGCTCATTATTCTAAAATGCTCATGGAAATGCATAGAATCTAGAGTAGCCAAAGCAACTCTGTAAAAGATGAGCAAGGTTGGAGGAATTACTCTACTTGATTTCAGGACTTTATTACTTTAAAGCGACAGCCACGAAGAAAGTCTGGTATTGATGTAACAACAGAGATAAATGAATTAAAGTAGTTTTTTAAAAAAAAGTTAAATTGTTGATTGATGGTTAGTGGGTTTTCAACAAAGATGCAAAAGCAATTCAGTGTAGAAGCAGTCTTCTAATAAATGGTGCTGGAATAATCAGGTTGCTCGCCATGTGCAAAAAATGGGACTTCTATACATACTTTGGACCAGATAAAAAAATTAACCCCAATGGATAATAGACTTAAACTGAAACTGACGACGTCAAGTGTTAGGGAGAATGTGGAGCAAATAGAACTTTTATCAATTGCTGGTGGAAAGATAAAACAGTACCACCATTTTGGAAAACATTGTAGAGATTTCTTAAAAAGTTAAAAATATGGGCATCTGGGTGGCTCAATGGTTGAGTGTCTACCTTTGGCTCAGGTTGTGACCCCAGGGTCCTGGGATCGAGTCCCACATTGGGCTCCCTGCATGGAGCCTGCTTCTCCCTCTGCCTCTGTGTCTCATGAATAAAAAAATCTTAAAAAAAAAAAAGTTAAATATATGAACTAGACACTTTTATGTATTTATCCCAATGAAATGAAACCATGTATTCATACAAAGGCTTGTATGTGAATAGTCACAGTACTTTACAATAGCCCCAAACTGGCAATAACCCTAAAGTCTACCAACAGATTAATGGATAAACAAACTGTGTTATATCCATTGTAAGAAAATAATAGCAACAAAAAAGAATGTACTACCGATACCTCCAACATCGTGGATATATTTCCAAATAATTATGCTGAGTTAAAAAAATACATAGGATTCTATTTACATAAAGTTATAGAAAATGCAAATGAAACTATGGTGATGAATGCTTGCTTGGAGATGGAAGGACTATCAAAGGCGTGAGGAATATCGTGGAGGGGATGAATATATACAACATATGCTGATTGTGATTTCACAGGTATATACATTTGTCAAACATTTTAAATATGCATAGCTTATTGTATTATTATAACTCAATATATCTGTTTAGAAGATTAATGAAAAGCTATTTAGTGATTAATTCAGACATTTCTATCAATTTACTTCTGAAATTTGGCTTATTTTTACATACCTTTAACTGTTAGTAACTCACGATATAAGCTCACATTTTGAAGAATAAATTTCATTTAAAACTGGGGCAAAAATTTCCATGTCAAGGCCATTGCACAGCAAATTCCAACGTATTAACTCTATTTCTTCTAGAAAAGCTCATTCTCAGTTCTACAGACAAGTATTATAGTCTTTATTAATGTGTGAAATGAAATCAGATACAAAGATGTAAGTACAAGAGTAAACCTGTTAGCAGCCTAAGTTTGTTGGCAAAGTCTCTGAATTACCATTGGCTCACTTTAATTTTTTCCTATGCTTTTATTGTTTGCCTCTGGACAAGTTCTGACAGTCAATTTTGCATTGGTCTTCTGATCTTCAACTATCAAAGGGAAGAGAAAATGAGAAAGGTGAACAGGCTTTTGAAAACTGTTGGCACCATTTGACTCTGTTCAGGAACAATGAGCAGTGAGTGATACCTCACACTATGCAGTTGAGAATCTTACTGAGACTTAAAAAAAAAAATCAGTGCTTAATTTTCATTTCACGTCAAGTAAACTGGTCGAGTTCTAGGCGGCAAATAAAGCCCCTATTAAATTATAACAGGTGCAGGGGCGCCTGGGTGGGTGGGTTAAGTGGGTTATTATGTTCAAAGCTTTGGGTTTGCTTTCCCACTCATGATTTGAGCTCAAGCCGTGATCTCTGGGTCCCCAGGTCCAGCCTTGTGGTCAGGCTCCCTGCTGAACAGGGAGTCTGCTCAGGATTCTCTCTCCCCCTCTGCACACCCCTGACTCTATCTCTAAAATAGGTAAATCTTTTAAAAAAGATAATAGATGCAATTTCCAGTAACTAAGTAAAGGTAGACAAAAACTAAAGTAAGCTGGTGTTATTGTTGTCAACCATACCTCTTAATTTTAAAATGCCAACTGGCTACATGCATTTAGAAAAACTTAAATTCCAATTTTGTTGTTTCTGCTCCTTATATTGCATATTTTGTTTTTGGGTGGCAAATATTTACTATTGTTGCTGTCTCCTTCTCATACTCGTTTCTTCTAATTAAAATTTCCAGAAATGACCTGAAAACCATCTTTTGAAGACTTAAATACTATTAAAAAAAAAAAAAAGATTTGAAGAGGTAATTATGTTGTTTTGAACATAATAACACAAAAAATTAGCACACTTTTGTACCACTTCCAGTTTTCCATGAAAAATTTCAGGGTGCTTGCTAAAACTAAAATACCACGTAGCATTTTGGTATGGTTTAACTATACTGACATTCGTTCCTTTGAAAATCCAAACTCAATGATTTCCAAACAGCAGAATGCTACGTGGTATTCTCTCTTCAACAAATGTTCACATTATTTCATCTTGTATTTGAATATGTTTCCACAGAGTATGGAGTGCAGTAGGAGGGAAGAAACGAAGATGTCTGAACAAGGTAAGCTTGGTTCTTTTAATTTTGAGAATTTTATCACAGTTTATTCCTTAATAGAGAGAACTGACTGAAATTGCCAGCGGTCTCTGGTGATATTCTCCAAATTTGAAATATGGGGGACATGGAACTGTGTTTTTTCAAATGTTACATGGTTTGCATTAATGTATTTCGTTTTAAGAGAATTTATGAGGTGGAATTCAACATGCTCATTCATAATAATCAAGACTTTTTCATACCCAGTTTTAGAGACTTTCAGAAATTTCTTTCTTCCTTTTATATGTACATGACATGTATAAAGGATGAAGAGTAGATTCATTTCTGCCCAGAAGCCTTTGTATTTTATGCAAATGAATTATCAAGAAAACTGATCCTAAACGGTTTCACATGTTCTTGCATTCCTGTAGTTTTCACCCATCTTGTTTGTGCAGTAGCATGCTGTACATGGACATAGGGTTCTATAGGGTTCTAGGATTAGGGGAAGACTATCGTCCCAGGGAATGCCTTCCCAGCCTTCTAAACACTGTTTTCTTACAGACAAAATTTAGTTATTGCTAATGTTGGATGATTAATAATTAAAAAGAATTCTTTGCTGTCAAAAGTCTTGGGAGAGGAGAGGAGAGGAGAGGAGAGGAGAGGAGAGGTGTGGGTGTCAAGGATGAATGGGGTCTGCTCTATATGAGCCATTCAACATATCTAAGGGTTCCTGACGGCTGCATATTAGCTAGATGAGGCTTCACCCATCCCATTATAAGACTGCTCTAGGGGAAAAAAGTTTAAAAGACCAATCAAGTAATTAAAAAATAGTATTAATTCTTTTTCAGTCCTCCTTGAAAATAAATGGGTTGAAGCCATTAGCAATTAATTCCCCCCTCTCCCCACAACCGTGGGGGGGGGGGCGTGGAAGATAATTACGGAGTATAAAGAAGGTTAATTATTTACTTTTCCTCCCATGGTGGGAATTCAGTGCAAGAGGTATAGGAAAACCTAGTAATTCTTAGCATATTAGAAGAAAATGATCCATGGAGTGAACCACCAATGTAGTTCATTAGCATGAATGCAACTGGATAGGTAAAAGCTGGTATAGTTGTACATTATCTTCACAAATTAACTGGCTTTTTAATCACACGTTAATTCACAAAATTATAAAAAGGATTTAGTAGCTAAATTCAAGGATAAACATTCTTATTAATGCAGCGGATTCTACTTCTCCTACAGTGAACTTTCCTAAGTGAAATACATACAATTTTTACAATAATGCACAATTATGAAGTGATCCGCACAATTATGAAGTGATCCACACAATTAGTGTGTTATACACTATTATACTTTTAAATTGAGGTTTCGTACTTTCAATTATACATTCTTTGATACTGTATTTCTATACATGCTATTAACAAAATTAATCAAAAGAAATAATTATCAATTAAATATGGGAACATCATCACAAAATTCTTACAAGATGTAGAGTAGTCAAAGTGGTACTGATGACCTTTGCCACTGAAATACACAGAACCTGAAGACCAGATGAAAAATAGTTTCAAAGATTCACAGGTAGGAAACAGCTGTACATGAAACTAATGGACATACACTGGTATGACAGCCTAGAGAATAACCACCAAAAAAGTGGCAAATAAGATAAAAAGAGCATAGGCTGATGAATATCCTGGATATTAAGGAGAAAAAGAAAAGTTCTTACATTTGGGAAAATAATCTCATTTTACAGACAAGAAAGTAAGTGCAAAGCCACTGTTCTGTGGAAAGCTTACACTGCAAGTTTCTGCATGTCTAAACCATAAACCTTTTAAATGAAGCTAAGTCACATAACTGAAATCAAATTACAGAGCTACACTATGTTAATAATGGGAATTCTATAAAAGAACAATTTGTAAGAAAAAACTAGTTATATGTTAATGGGTTTGAAAAGGAGCCCATTTCAGACTGACTGTACTAATATTATAACTGTACTGCCAACAAAACAAAACTCTAATGGCCTCTGAAATATTCTGTTATTTTAGAAGACTTAATTTTGCATTTTGATTTTCTCATATTAAAATATTTTTGCATTCTCTGAGCATATGTTGATTCTATTTATAATGGAAGTAACTTAAGGGGAAGATAAGTGAAGATAATCTTAAAGAATTGTAGGTATCAAAAATTATCTCCATTGTAGCATTTTCCCTTCGACTTACTTATTAAAGAAAATGTGGGTTTTCAAAATCACAGATTTGCTGTAAGATATTAATACTTTAAAATTGAAAAACTAAAGCTGTCAGTATACTTTTGTTTAAATAGGCCTTCCATATACATTAAAAACACACACAACTTAGGGTCTAAAGTAAATGGACTAAAAGTAGGGTCTGAACTAAATCCAATTATTTGGAAAAATCTTAGTTTCAAAAGTGAAAAAAAAATGATTGGTTATTGCTTTAGCTCTTATTTAAGCTCTTTGGATTATTTTGAAAATGTTTCATTATTAAATAATATAATTAGTAACAACATTTAAAACTTTTTATAAAGACTGAAATCTTTCATACATAAAAAAATTAAGACTCAAGCAGTCTTTCTGTATACAAAGTGTTTAAGTATATTTCACTGCATAGGGAAGGGTACTTGCCTCATGTTCTGCATTTGAAAATTACAGTACAAATACTGCACAGACCATTATCAACTTTGATAGTATTACTTCACAAGATTTACTATCCTGTTTTCTTAGGTTCTACAATTCAGAAGCACTTGAAGTGCTATACACACATGAAGAAACCAAGAGTTGATTTAAAGATCATACAATTTATCTGAGGCAGAAATGAAATTAGGGCCCAGGTCACCTGACACGTGCATACTATTATCTTAGTCTGATGCTTTAAAATCCATTTATACTTGCAGAGAACAAAAGCAGCGCTGTACTAATATTTGAAAGTAAAATGACAAAAAGGTGCTAGCACAAATCTGTCATTTGTAAATTATGCCCATTTAAGATGTATCACCCTAATTTTTCAGGGGAACTCCATGACAAAGACGTTCAGCTGTTTTCTTGGATTTTACACTCTTTCAGAGTAATCGAACTTTAGCAGGTACCACCACTGTAACACCACCATCTCCACGATGATGCTTAAGTAGTATTTAGTTCAACTGGAGGTGGCATTTAATTAGCTGGTTATCTGTCAATGCAGGAAATACTCTTTCCTATAGCATTACCTATAGTCTTTTTAAAAGCCAAACTCATAGTAGTTTGCTCAATTCATAGCAGTGCTGTTAGTATTTACAGAGTTCTGCAACCAGTCAAGAGAATCCTTTAAACATCTGTGCCTTCTGTGGTGACTTTAAGAGGTAATACTGGAGTTAAAATTCTCAAGCTATAAATTCTAAGAAGATATTCATATAAAGACTTAAAAAAAAGGGGGGCCGTATTTGGATTTTAATGTATGATGGTCTTTATTTACAACTTTATTGGCAAAAAAGAAGAGGGAAACATTTAAAACAGTTTAACACAGGGCATTGCAGCTGATTCTGTGAGGGTAAAGAAGTTTCCCGTTATATGTCCATCTAATTGTCTGAAGATTTACAATACTGAATCTGCATATGCAGTTTCCTTTATGAAATACAGTGTTCATATTTTAGGCAGTCTTTTAAACATATAAATACAAAGGAAATGAAACCACTCATTAAAAACTGCATTAAATGAAGGATATTTTCAATTTAAATTTACGTTGTTCTTATAATACATGCCCAATGAAAATCAAAAGCTGGAAAAGCAGTTACACTTCCTACTTGGACAGTTACAACAATCATTTTCTGCAATGACCATTATATTTTCAATTTATCATCAACTACTCTGAACTTACTATGAGATGTAGCCAAAGTCAGAAGACAAGACGTAGGGAGAATATTCCTTTTTTGGAGGAGAGTAAGCCCTCCAGAATCAGCATGGGAAATAAACATCCTGTTGAAGAATTCTAGGTGGAAAAAAATTACTGTAGTCAATTTCAACTCATGCTGAGCTGGCTTAATTTTCTCAGACTTGTTTGTTGTCATTCTTCTAAATCAAGTGTGTTTAATTCTTCTTCTAGTTCATCCAAATCTTCCCCAGTAAAAAGATTTTCATCAACAGGAACAGCATCGATGGCTCCATTTTCCTGTCCCTCCCCTTCGTTGTCCTCTTCCAAATCACTTCTTTCACCATTTTCAGCCCTACCTCCAGAAGCTTCACTTAATTTGTTTTCTAAAAATAAACACTGAAATCAGTAAGGCCAAGAACAGAAAACACGAGTCTGACAGTCACAGACTAATACTACATTTCTTTTCCTTTTTCCGTGAAAGCCTTCCCTAACATTACCCATCAAGAATTGATGTTTCTAAGCTTATTTGTGCCAATTACCTACACCTAGCATACGTACATACGTACATCTTGCACTATAGACATGGGACTGCTTAACGGTTTATACATTTGAAAGCAAGATTTATCTTACACGCTTTTGTGTTTCCTACATGACCTAGCAATTGGGTTTTTCAACAGTCAACTTCTACATAGTATTGTGTTTGAATAAATGATGGAATCAAAGAACATTTATTAGCAGCTAATCAGCTTTTGGTTTGGGGAACAGTAGGTAAATCACACTAGCTGGCAATGAGTGCTGCAAATTGATGTGAATCCAAAAACATTTCATCTTATCATCAAATTGTGAAAAAAGAACCAAGGGCTATGCGGGTACTTTACAACCTAGGAAAGACTCAGGAAACAAAAATACTGCCTTTTCACGTTCAATGACACCAATATTTACACGAAGACAGTTTTTAATAATCTAATTTGGATTTTAGCTATTTCAAACATCTCTGACGACAAAAGTCTTGAGGATTACAGCCTCTGAAATACTTGCAGTTATGCCTACTGTCACCAACGTCCTACTTCTAAAAGGAGCAAATCCAGTCTTCAGTTTGGCATTAAGACAATAGTCTGACGGCACTCAGATCTCAGGAGCGCAAGCCAGTCTTTCAAGTTACAACTTGTATTCCTTTATTGTAAAAATAAGTTTAGTTTTTCCTCTCTCAATCTTTGGCCTGATTAGTATTCTTCCTTTTTCCCCCCTCCTATCAATCATGCCAAACTTTCACTTCTCTTTAAACTCTTCAGTCAAGGAACCATTAGATGTAAATTTCATCAACAAACCTTAACACCCAGCCTTTCCTTCATTCTCACTTTTAACTCATCATTTGTACTTCGGGATCTTGCTTCTATAACTAATATCTTCCATTTTCCTTCTCCCCGGTCTTTTTTCCCTGACACAGAAGCCCTTCCCACAACCACGTCTCCCCTCAAACAAAGTTTATCCGAGTGGTCCACCCTTGTTTTTCTCATTCCTTGTATCCCCGTAGTCCTGAAGACTGGTACCCTAATTCCTGTAACTCCTTTCTTACTGCAACCGAAGAATTATTTCCAGGTCTCATCCTACTGGATTTTTCTGGAACTCTTCATTCTTAATTTTCCTCTGTCCTTCTCAGGGTCTTTCCCAAGCTTTCCCTCTTTTGACTACAACTGATGTTTGCAGTGTGTTCTACAACGTTCTCATGGTAAGTATGATGCCTGGCTGAGTTCATTCACTCTGAGCTACCAACGAAAATGACTTTCACAAGTTTTCCTCCTAGACAATGCCGCTTTTGATACTTAAAGTATCTCAAAATCATGAGATTCCAGACTTAGTAGCTACATCTCCACATTCATTTTTGTCCCCTACTTTTAGTTAATGGCTTCAATACCCACCTAGCCATCCATCCTGCAGCTTCCAACTACTCACTTTTATTTTTTTATTTTTTATTTTTTTTTCAACTACTCACTTTCATATGCAGCCAGACTACACATATTTATGTTTCCGGTCTGGTACCTGCAGCATCAAAGTTTGCCAGTCTGGTCTAACTGCCCCCCTCCCTCTTTAGACAGCTTCTTAGTTCTTTTAGAATCACACCAAAGTTAGCATACTTACCGTCCTTTTCTGAAGTATATGTGCTGAATCTTTCGAGACTGGCTACAGTAATACCTGTCTCATCTACATCTCTTGGGATATACAGGCTTAAATCTATGTCATTTACACTCACTGAATCATCAACCTTTAAAAACAGAAAAGAAAAACTGTTACTTATGAGAACAGTTTTCATAAATTACTTACCTTTTAACTCTGACATTTATTTTAGTGAAACAAAATTATTACTAATGCCAAGTGAAAACAAGTAACCGACAACTGCCAAAATTCACTTTCTCTAAACCTGAGAAAAATAATAGCAGCGCCATATTTCAAAATTCTTCTGACACACAGAATATGTTTTTATTTTCAATTCAAAGACATGTTAGAATTTTACACCATATAAAAAATGAACAGTCCACTGTTTGCCTATAACTGATTCCGCCCTCTCCTGCTCCTACCCTGTATTTTTCCCCCTACTCTGTACTTTTTTAGTTTCTATCCTTTCTATCCTAGTATAAAATATTAAACAAACAACAAAAAAATCAATTTTCTTCTAGAGGGAAAATAAAACACATACTTTTTAGCTAACACACATAAGTACCTTAAACATACTCCAGTCACTGTTCTTCTTTTTTTATATTATTTATTTATTTATTTGAGAGAAAGAGTGCACGAGTGCACACACAAGAGAGAGCCAAGCATGGGGGAGAGGGAGAAGCAGGCTTCCCACTAACCAAGGAGCCTGACATGGGGCTCGATCCCAGGACCCTGGGATCACGACCTGGGCCAAAGGCAGATGCTTAACCGACTGAGCCACCCATGTGCCCCTGTTCTACTTTCTTTATAAAGAACTATAATACCATTTTATGGACTCCTTTAGTTCTCACAAGTATATTATCCTTGTCGGGATTATTCTTAAGTCTTTATTACAGGTGAGGGTAGAGACCTACAGTGTAGGTGATTTCTCAAGTTAGAGCCAGGATTTGAACCAAGGCCCTGGAGTTGTACTCTTAACCATGCTACCCTATTGTTTCTCTCCAACATGAGATGAGACGCCAAAGCTTCTTCTTACCTCATCACCACCTGTTCCCTGGGTGTAACGGGTATCATCTGCTTCCTCATCATCATCATCAACCAGTTCAGGACGAAATTCAAATACCTCGCGACCGCTAATCTATTCAGATACACAAATATATCAACTCAGGGCAAAATTCAAACATCTTTTGATCACCGATTTCAGACATAAACATGATTAAAAGATAATAAATTCCTGCATGACAAAAATTATAAAATGAAACAAAGAATAAGAATTTATTTAGGTGAGTATGGGACATACCACTAATGCTTTCCCTGCTTTGAAATCTGCTTTCCTTCTTTCCATATCTTGCTCAAGTTTATCAATCTTCTCTTGTCTTTTTCTTTTCTTCCATGCAAGAAAAGATTCTAGAGTGATCTTGGTAACATTTGGACCTAGGGCAGAACGCTGCAAAGACAAAAGAGTTCATTTTTCTCCCCAAATCACCTATAACAATATTTAGTAGTTTTCTCTTAATGCAATTAGGTTCTTCCCTGTGACTATTAAGACACCAAATTTAGAATAAACAGATGTATTTTCATTTTATATAGCAATGAGCAAAATGAATGTCCAGAGATACACAGACTTTTAAACACAGTAAAATATATTATTCTGAGCTGGATTTTTCTTCAAAACTGAAGGTGAGTAAAACCTGTCAGGAAAAACTGTTTATGGGACGCCTGGGGGGCTCAGCAGTTGAGCGTCTGCCTTCAGCCCAGGGCGTGATCCTGGAGACCCAGAATTGAGTCCTGCACTGGGCTCCCTGCGTGGAGCCTGCTTCTCCCTCTGCCTGTGTCTCTACCTCTCTGTGTCTCTCAGGAATGAATAAATAAAATCTTAAAAAAACAAGAAAAAAAAAAGGAAAAACTGTTTTAACATAATTGCTGAAAACAAAAAATAAAAAGTATCACGACAATATCCAAGTTTCATTTGTGTTCCTCAGGAAATGAGGAAAAAACTAGGCAAAAACACCATCTGCTGCTCAGTGCCAATAATCAAGTAATAGATGTGTAGAAAAATAGTACTTGATGAACAACTGCCAGGTATTCAGTATTAGATGCTTTCTACACATATGCTAACACACTGATCTCCACAAGCAAGCAAAAAGAAAAAGATGGGAAATTTACCAAAGGTTAATAGCTAATATGCGGTAGAAACAGGACAAACAATCTCAAATATACCAGACTCCAAAGTCTACACCCTCTATTATAGCAAAGTGCCTCTTATGAGACACTACACAACACAGCCATTTAAAAATATATATAATAAATATATAATCCCAACCATAGACATTTATACATTCAGATAATCCAAAGGCAAAATGGATATAATTTGAAATATACAACCCTAAATCTAGTATTTCCAATAATCTCAATATTTTCTTGTCACTCCCAGGAGCCACAGCTATGAACTCAGTAGCCCCACCTACTATCTCATGGAGTTCATCTCTTTTCTGCTGAACCAGAAATGAGGAGCAAAGGATTCTCTTCAATGAGACACGCTCCTCTCTATCAACAGAGTCTAAGTTTTGAGTCTAGGGATGATGATGAAACACACAACTGAAAAACTGTAGGAGCTGTCTCATTCAATACATGTTACTGATTAGTAAAATGGCTAAAAAATGGGACCTCAGGGAAAACATCTAAAACTTCAAGTTCAATCTGAATGTTAAGTATTTTAATTAATTAATACAGTAATATATCGATCTTATGGAAAGAATTTATTTGATAAACCAGTGACATAAAAAATCATTTCATAATCCTGAAATTAATGTCATGACTGGCTAATGATTATAGTCAGGTTTACATCTTAGATGTACAAGAATAACTAAAGAAAAAGTAAGCCAACTTTGGGGGAAAAGGTCCTATTTTTTTTCCTCTTTCGTAATAACATGCTATTGCCCCCAAGTGGTAAATGTTGTAATTTCACAATAAACACTGCTTTAGTTTTATAGTAGTAAAAAATCTTACTTACCTCTCTTTCAATTAGATCTTCTAATGAAATTTCATCTTCTTTCTCTTCTTTTTTTTTATCCTTTTTCAACACAAATCCAGGAGGAAGGGCATGACGATACATGCAAATATCACCACCTCCAGGGCATACCCAAAACCAGCCATATTTGTTGTTTTCAATAGCTTCAAGGAAATGCTTACACACCTGGAGAGACAGTATTATTCACAAGTAGTGGCTCAGTGTAGTTCATTTCCAAGGTAAATCCTTAAGGATATGGAACAAGTGCATTCCTATTCACATCCTTAGGCTATTCATTTTTCAGAGCACCTTAGTGCAAAAATGTATATAAATTGATCTTAAAATAATTAATATGATGATAAATTCCCTTTAGAGAGATGTAAATAAAATTGTTCCAAATTCTAAATTACACAAAAGGACATGCCTCTGGTTAGCCTTTATAAATGTAATCCAAGTCTGACATTTAAAGAAGTGAAAAAATATAAATGGTTGTAAAACTAAAACCAATGATTTTATTTTGATCTTTCCTAAAAACTAATCACATATAATAATGATACAAATACTATCTGAATTACCTAGAATTATAAGCAATTTCTCACATTTAAGAAGACAGAAAGAAAGGTACAGAAGGAACACAAAGGATTGTGGCTTTTAGTGTAAAATACAATTGTATTGAAACCTCAGGTAATAGACTTCGTAAATAAGTAAAAATTAACTAATAAACAACAAACTTTGTAAATAAGTAAAAATTAATAAGCAACATTCACTTCCTGAAAAAATACAACAGATATAAGTAAAACTAGTGTTTAGAAATTTTCCAGCACATCAAGGTTATTCACTCTAACTACGCTACAGATAAATACGTAGACATGAATGCAGGGTCTGAGAAACAAGATACCATTTTTTATTTTTATTTTCTTTTTAAAGATTTTACTTATTTATTTATGATAGTCACACAGAGAGAGAGAGAGAGAGAGAGAGAGAGAGAGAGGCAGAGACACAGGCAGAGGGAGAAGCAGGCTCCATGCAGGGAGCCCGACGTGGGCCTCGATCCTGGGTCTCCAGGATCACACCCTGAGCCAAAGGCAGAAGCTCAACCACTGAGCCATTAAAGAGTAGGTATTTATCAATTCTCCCTCCTTTCATTCTGTACAAAAAATAAAGAATTCTTGGCTGACTATGTGATTGTATTTATACATATGTGAGAAAGTGAAATCACCTCAGATGTCACTTGAGGACTCCTGTCACATGTTTTTCAAAGGCTACTTTTAAGTAAGAATCTGATCTTGTTTAACTTACACTTGTAAATTCCATGCACCTTATCTTTATGAAAAGATCCAATAATTTAAAAAATAATCCAGTAAAAAATAGCAGCAAATACCTTGCCACATAATTCTCCCTAATGATAAATATCACAGCAACTCAATTCAAGAAAAGGACATACTATTTGAGTTTTTGGTTTTTTCTTTTCCGCCTCACCGTGCTTCTTGTTCACTACTTCTTCCAGTTTTTTCTCATCCCAATTATCCATAGTATCTAAATAAAAAGAAATATGAAGATTAAATAATGTATCCTAAGTAGTTTAGGCAAATGAGAAAACAGGTAGTACTGGAAGAAAGGGTGAGACAAATCCAAAATAAGTAAGTGGTTTTTAGATATCTTCATTTAATCAAAGGACATAATGTCAATTCAGATTTTGTGAAAAACAATTATTTTTTTTTTTACAAACACAGCCTAAGACCAAAATATTCTTCATGTACCAGTGACAACCAAAAGATATTTTTAAGAAAATATCTTAAAAAAAAATACCTTTTTCAAGTTCTTCATCTCTTGCATCAATGTAAACACTCCGCTTTTCACACTTTCTTTCCAGAGTCAAGTCATGAGAGAACTTACACTTATCTCCTTTAGTGCACTGTCCTTGCTTAAAGAATGCACACACCACGGACTTGGGATCTGCACCTATGTCAAACGGCACATGGTATTTGTATTACAACCTGCCAGATCACACAGTACAGCTTCTATGTGAGATATAACTACTTATGAACTTGTTATTTTCCATTCACCGATGTGAGAGGAAAATACCACTTACAGGTGATTGTTAAAACATTGCTTTAAAGATCCTTCTACAGCATTTTGTATCTAGTTTTATTTCTTTTATTCTTATCATTTTTCCTTCCATTCTTACCCTTACTTACAGGGCGAGAAACCAAACAAACTTGTAGGATGTCCCAGAGTCACTTGTCTAGTTTGAGTCAATGAGACGGAGGCAAAAGAGAAATATAAATAGACATGGAGTATTATACTGCCAAGAGTTTGGAACTGACAATTTACAGAACCATAGGTCTGTCTAGACTATCACCAAAGAATGGATATTATAAATCAAGTAGTAGAGTGTCTAAATCCTTAATTTTGCCTTAAATGGGGGGGGGGAGGGGGGCCGCAAGTGGCTGGAGTTATAGTTGTAAAATCACACAGCTGAGCACGTATATGGAGAAACAGTAAGAAAGTCATTGATACAGTTTAATTTTGATAGAGGGAATATCATTCCATAGCAGACACACAGGCTTAACAGGCTTATAATCTGAAAAAAATATGTTCATCAAAACAAATTGAGGAATTTTTTAACTGAAGTGTAGTTGATGCACAATGTTACTTTAGTTTCAGGAGTAGAAAACAGCAACTTGACAAGTCTATTTGCTACCCTCACCAGGAGTAAGGCTGCTGCTGCCACCTGTCACCATGCAATGCTCTTCCAATACCACCGACGGTATTCCTTCTTCCTTCTGCTGTACCTTTTATCCTCATGACTTATTCATTCCGTAATCGGAAGCCTGTACCTCCCACACTCCTTCACCCTTTTGCCCATCCCAGCCCCCAGCCCCCTCCCCTCTGGCAAACATCAGTTTATTCTCTGTACTTATGGGTCTGTTTGTGGGTTTTTTAAGCATGAATTACATTTAATAAAAATAGTACTTCTGACATTTAACGTTTACCTTTACTTATTTTCTGAGCAGCAACTACAGGTTTGAACAGCTCATTCAGTTCTTGTAATTCTTTCTTCTTGTCATCTTTCTTCAATTTCTTTTCAGCCTCACTTTGTGCTACCTATAATATTTCCATGTATAATATGTAAATTTGATTTCATGTAATAAAATTGTTCTCAGTATACAATAGTACATATAGCATCACTAACAGAACAAAAACATTTGCACATTTATCTGTATGTAGTCCTTACCTCTTAGTATCAGTGTTACAATGGCCTTTCAGTATATATTAAATGGTGGGTTAAACTATTAAATGAAACTGCGAAATCTTTTATCAGTTGACTTAAAAAAATTTATAAATGGTACCATGCCAAGTAAAAAGCATATTCAAAAGCTTATAGCAATAAGCATTTATTAAGCATTGCTACATGCCCAGCATTTTTAGTAAATGGTTCTCACCTGAGAGTTTCTTCTCACGACAACCACCCACTCCCCAGAAACACGTAGGTGTGTTTTGAAGATCAGAAATGCAAACATCTGGAAATGCGCAGTCCCACACAATAAAGAACTGTACCACCCAAAATACCTATTACCCTTGTGGAAAAACACTGAGCTAGGTCAATGTGGGAGATTAAACAAAACAAGTATGACATATGACATAGTTCCAGGCACACGATTTACATACCTAATATGATTAGAGGATTCATCCAAACATTTATATGTCAGGTCCTATGTTAGATGACAGGGAATACAAAGATGAAAAGATAAAGATGCTTATTTAAAGAAGCTCAGAATCTAGTGGGAAGACAGACATGTCAACAACCGTAATATAATACATGGTTCTCTGGGAACAAGGAATGCCTATATGTTTATGAAAATTAGGCTGAGCTAATACTTCATGGATGAATTCTTCTGATGTAAGAAGAGGAATGCAGAGTCAGCCAGTGCAAAGATACAGGGACCAGAAGGAACAAGGTATAAGAAACATCAATGAAAAGTTTGGACTGTATCATTAGGTGACAGGTAAAACTCAAGGGCTTAAAGTGAGTCAATGACACATCAGATAGTATTTTATAACGATCACGATGGCAACTGTGTAAAAAGTGGACTAGAAGGAGCACAAGAACAGCAAGGAAAATTAGGAGGCTAATGCAATTGCTGTAGGCAAGAAAACACAAGACTTAAAATAGGCATTAGTAGCAAGGATGGAGAAAAGAGGAGAAAGAGCTCTTAAGGAGGTAGAACTGAAAGTACTAAGCGACTGACTAGACAACGTGTAAGAGGGAGGGTGTAGTCTAGGATGATCGCATGTATGGTTAGTGCTGTTAAACAAGACATGGTATACAGGAGTAACAGGTTTCAGGGCAGAAGGGGGAGATGAGCTCAGTTTTAGACATACTGAGTACAAGATGCTTACAGAGCACCTGAATAGAGCTTCTTAGAAGGCAAGTGGACAGGGATCTTGATACCTGGAGAAAGGATCTATTTTAACATAAAGATTTTAGAAACAGCTTACAGATAATGACCGATTAAAACTTTGTGCATGAGATTACTCAAGAACAGCATAAAGAAGTGATAAGAAAAAAACAAAAGTAACAAAAGCAGAGGATAGTTCTTTGAAGAATACCAGTATTATATGAGTCAATACAACCTTAAAAAGCCCATAAAAGGGTCCAAGAAACGTCAAAGACACAGGGAGAAAGAAATCCAGCACAAAAAAGTACTCAAGGAAGGGAAAATTTTAGAAGGGAATGGCCTAATACTATAAGGTTAAAGACAACCCAAATCCTGACTTTGATCATACAGTAGATGTGTTTAAATGGAAACACAGGAAAACATTTTTTAAAAAAGAAAAATTTAAGTCATTTTATCTTTGATAAAAATATTCTTTGCTCATTAGGCACATCTCAAACATTTATGGGGCCCAGAACAAGGATATAGGCAAGTCCATAAACTATTTTTATAAATACTTATAAATGGTTCGTACCCCTATTGGACAGATACACCTTACAACCTAGAAGGATGAGTTCAAATTTAAAATGCTCAGGTTCCATGGAGGTCCACACTGGAGCATGGCAGTAAACCAAGAGTCAACCCCTGGCTCCTCCTCTTCCCACGGAGTTTCATCCCACCATGTGTGCATGGAGGTGGAAGGTGTGGGGGAGGACATGGTACGGATTCAGGCTTTGTCCACACTCCTAGCACACACCCTTCCTTTGACTACTTCAGGCATACTGGCAGGACAGTATACCCTAAGACAAATATGGGTAACTTGACCTTTGTAGGCCCTGGAGTGCTGACCTCACTGACTGCTTGCCTGTGCGAGAGCCTGGCTCTAGCAGGACTGCTGCTCACTTTGCAGATAAAAGCCCAAGTACTCAAAAATTACCAAAAATCATAATACTGAACTACTATCAATCCTAACTACCACCACCACACCACCACAAATGTTATGGCTTTCTCAGGTCTCTGAAATATAAAATTACCAGTCAATATACTTCCCATTAGAAGAAAAAATAAGGAAAGGAGAACAGGATGGAAAAAAGGAATGAAGGAAGAAAAGAGAATTTTCACACATCTATATGGACCAGAAGATTCACATTATCTTCTCATTTAACCACCACAGGTACCTTAAAAGGGTAATTGCCCTTTCACTGTATAGACAAGGACTAGTATCCCTAAATAATTTAAGTTCATGGAACAAATAAGATAGGAGGATTTATACCTAAGTTGATCTGATCTCAAGGTCTGAGCATACATTTTTATTAAACCAGGCTACTAAATTAGAAGTATGGAAGATCAATAGTTTTTGGTTCTGGAATCAAGCTGGGTATTAAGAAATGAAAAATGTAAGAGGTACTAATCTGGAGACAGTATGTGTGGGAGAAATTTGTTTCAGATTGGGGTCACAAATGTATATTTTGATATTCTCAGATGAAAAAAAGTATTTCCAAAAGTTAAGGAAAGGGATAAAGTGGCAAAAAGAATACTTTTAAAAAATAAAAATGCATGTCTGTGAAAACTTAAACTCAAGAAAGTGAAAGACCTGAAGAACTTGAAGGGAAGGGGCTTTTTTGAATGCACTGCCAATGGACAGAGTAATTTCAAAATTCATATGGAAGAATAAATGCCTAAGAATAGCTAAGAAAAATATAAAAGAAGTAATGTTTGGGGAAAAAGACTTCCTTTAATAGCGAACAGAACATGTTTTACTAGGCCACCATAATCAAAGTCAATGTGATACTAGTTTAGGAACAGACAATTAATAGAACAGAAAAGAGAATCCAGAAATAGATCTTAACATATCTGAGACTTTACTATACGTCAACAGTGGTATTTCAATTCAGTGGGATAAATGATGCTGGTATAAGTGGCTATTCATTTGAAAGAAAATTAACTTAGTGACATATAAAATAAATTTCTGACAAGTTACAGACTGTAAAAATAAAACAGAAATCTAGGAAAAACACATGTAGTTTACTGGTACAGGAGACTTTTTAACTATATTTTTAAAGAGCTAGACATACCCGACAATACAAAAAGTAAAAATTGTTGTACAGCAAATAAAACAGAAACATTACAAATTACCTGTAATGCAAACAAAAGGTGTCTCTCATAAGCTGACAAAAGACAACCAGAAAAGCAAAGGCCATGAATAGCCCCGTCAGAGAAGTATAAACCCAGACAGCCAACAACCCTATGAAAAGATACTGTACACAAAACAAAACAAAAAAAACAAAAGATACTCAAACTTACTGGCAGTGAGGGAAACTAAAAAGTGGTCTAGATGTATACTTACCAGATTAGAAAACATTACAAAAGAACTTTATTTAGTACCTATAACTCATGCACTGCAAATGAAAATGTGAAGGATTATAATCTGTGCAGAAAGTAATCTAATTTATTAAAATTAGAAACCCGGGGGCACCTGGGTGGCTTAATGGGTTAAATGTTGGGACTCCTGATTTCCTTTCAGGTATTGATCTCAGGGTCCTGAAACTGAGCCCTGCGTGGGCTCTGAGCTAATTGGGATATTCTCTCCCTCTCCACCACCTCCACGCCTGCTGACTCATGCACTTTCTCTTTTTAAAAAACAGATACATGAATAAAAAAGAAATCCATTTCCCCTGATCTAGAAACGTGTCACAGACAATTTATGCCACAGAAATAAAAGCACAAATGCCTGTAAGAGCACATTTACAAGGACGGTTCTTGTGTACTTGTTCTTAGCGTCCAGGAGCTAGAAACAAAGTAATCACTTATAGTGAAATGGATAGATAGAGCACACCCATGTTGTAGAATAGAAAAGGAGAGAAAAAAAAAAAAAAGAATAGAACAGAATAGAATAGAATACGGCCATTAGAATAAAACAGAGCTATATCAAAATAGGCCAGGAGAGAATCTAAGAGACACTGCTGAGTAACAAAGGCAAGATGCAGCAAAGTTTTAGAGGAGGATTCCATTTTGAAATATTCTGATTACCATATCAAATACTTCTATCTGTAACAGATGCCACGTTACGTCCATATCCATATGAAGAAAATAAGAATTTTAAGTTATTTACCTGACGTGGATTTTGTTGACCAAACTTAACCTGATGAGTGACAGCCTTGATAAACTTCTGTTGCTTTGCTCCTTTCTTATTCTTTAGGCCAAAAGTTTTGTCCTAAATGAAAACAATGTAAAATATCTTAGCAATTTATACTAATTTATATATATTTTTCAGTCATATCTAAAAGTCATTCTTTTATTTACATACTGGTAGGAAAACTATTTTCTCATGCTTTAGAGACACGCAAAAGATAAAAACATCAAGTGGAGGCAACATATGACCAGGATTCTTTACAATTCAATACATACTTATAACTAACATTATTAACCATGTTATTTCAAGGTGCTTTTTCCAAAGTATGTTTAGGAGAATAAATTCTACAGGATGTGCAGAGTTGTAATACAGGACGAGATGACCTACAAGGTTTGGCTAACAGTGTTTTTAATTCTTAAGCATCTGGTATCTTAGAGCCTGTACCAGAAGAGACGCAGTATGTAGCAATTCTAAATCTTTTACTTCAGAGCACATTTTCTCAGAGTACCCTAAGGGATTATGTACTACTGAACACATTTTGGGGAATCCTGCAGAAGATAAAGTACTGCACTGTGTTTTTGTATGAGAATTATCTTCTCAAAACAATGACAAAAATTTTTTCAAAAGATTTATTGAAGGGTGGCTGGGTGGCTCAATCGGTTGGACAGCAGACTCTTGATTTCGGCTCAGGTCATGATTCCGGGGTCCTCAGATCAAGCCACACACTGAGGTCCCTGCTCTGTGGGGAGTCTGCTTCTCCCTCTCCCTCTGACCCTCTCTCTGCTCATTCTCTCTTTCACTCCCTCAAATAAATAAAATCTTAAAAACAAACAAACAAACAAAAAAAAACATCCAACCCAACATAACTTTATAGAATCTCAAAATCAATAAACTGGATCTTTCATTTTTGTGAATAACATTGCAAAGTTGAAGACAATTTTAGCTCAAGGAGGTTTTCATTGGGAAATACCTTTTTGTTCATTCACCACATCTGTATCTATCCATATGTCAAAATTTGTTTCTCCTACTTAAATTCCTATTCTCATGTTTTAATATCCCATCGTATTTTAAAACTCGGTGTGGATTTTCTAAATCTACGCATGTTAAAAAAAAAAGATAGTAGAATATGCACATGCCAAAATTGAGGTTTTTTTATGGTTGGTTTCCTTTGTTTTTATAGATAAGAGTTTAACATTCAATTCAGTAAGAAGAAAAGATGATCAAATATAACGTGATACATGAAGAGAAATGAGCACATGCAGCAATCAGGTGTGAAACGCATACTTTCCTTTTACAAAAAGTGAATTCTCATGGGGGGGGGATGGAAAATCCTAGATAAAAATATCAAGATCAAAGTGCAACAGCATCGACATAAACCTTTCCAGAAAGGAGTGTGACTAGGGTTCAAACTATGCCCCATACGTTAACCACAGAAATTAAGCAAACTATGAATAAACAAGGCCAAACAGCAAGGTAGATAGTGACATACGACGATTTAGGAAAGAAAGGAAGTGCGCTATGGGGACTTGGCCAGCTAGAAACAAGTACTCATGACAATAGCTTCTGGTAGAGGTGTATAAGCTCCAGATCCCAGAAGAAAAACAGTTTTTCAGGTTTAATTACACTGCTTTAGCACATAATTAACCAGCCTAAAAGAGATAATGAATGAGTTGTGTTTTTAAAGTCTCTAATTAAGTTAGAGCTCAGAAATTATTTTTTCTTCCAGAGAGATAGGGGACGCATCTATTCAGCATTTATGAAACCTAAACTCCTCGGCGTATATTTTATTGAATCCTCTTAACAACCCTATGATGTATTATTATCCCACTCTGTAAATGTGACCTTAAAGCTCAGAAGTGTTCAACAATTCATCTGACATCAGACTGTACAGTGCAATGCTTTAAGAGTATAAGCTCTGGAGGGGGACTGCCAAAGTTCTAAGCTCAAACAAAACTGAGCAAATTACCTTCTTTGCCATAGTTTCCTTATTAGTAAAGTGGATCCTCACTTTTACCTCTTAGGATTGTTGTGAAGGTTAAAAGATATACTACAAAAAGTAGAGAGTATACTGGCTAACAGTCTTGAGTCTGCAGCCACACTTCCTGGGTTTGAACTGTGATTCTGCCAATGGCCAGGGTAACCTTGGGCAAGTTATTACTAAACCTCTGTGCCTGTTTCCTCAATTATAAAAATGGTGATAATACTTAATCTCACTGAGAGAACTAAAGAAGCTGCAAAAACTTATCACTTGCAGATGGCTTGTCTTCTCTCCTTTCTCCAACACACTGATAATTGTGTCTGGCTAAAGAAAAGTGACACAGATGAGATTTGAACCAAAGTATATTTGACTCCAAGCAAAGCCTTTGTTCTTTCCACCATGAAAAAATATTTCCCAGAGTAATCTAGTTTAATGTGTAGGTTGGTACACAGAAAGCCTTCTGAATACCAGACTGTTGATCTGGGATACCAACAACATCTATTGAAAATACCAAGGTTTATAATTTGGAATACTTCAAAAGGGCTTTGTCCCCCCTTTTTTTTTTGAATCTAGGACAAACAGGTACCGAAGATTAACATGGATTTGGGGCTGGGGAGATATGAGACAGGAAGACTGGAGGTTACAATCAAACCCAAATAATGGTTAAAATACAACTGGGAAATGGTAGTCCTCATTGGATCAGTAAGATCCCAAAGGTTAGGTAATAAAGAAAGGACAGTGCGTGTGTGGATGTTTCAGATTTGGGAAACTGAATACAAAGAAGTTTAGAAAAGTCGCAGAGTATTTTTTTTTTTTTTAAGGATGGCTCCCCAAAGCTCCAAGAGCCTTCACATTCAGTGACCTCCAGACATCACTTAAAACTGATCCTTTCTTCCCCTTCTCAACCCATTAAATAATCATGCTTCTTCTACAGCCAGCCTCCACTCCTTAAATAAGATGTCTGAAAAAAAGAAGGGGTTGGGAGAGCAGGTCAATACTAAGTAGTGCTCCAAGACAACTAGAGTCTATGCTTTGGGACACTAAGGGAAGCAGAAGCTCGCTAGCACGGTCTTATTTCCTTAGTCGTGCTGGTCTCTCCCGCCTGCGACGCGTACTGTCTGGTATACTTCTGTTGTCTCATCATCCAACGGATATTCTGCAGCTGGTTAATCTAGCTTCAAGTAATCAATAGTTAACCTTGACGGAAGGTTTTCATTGGAAACCAATTATTTCTCTTTCTCCATCCTTCACACATCTGGATCCCATCTCCATTGGTCTCTCATTACTACTTCCTTGCTGCTACAAGTCCTTAGCTAGACACCCTTTATTTCCATGCCCTACCCCAAAGATTATTTCTCTTTCCATAATTACACCTATTTCTCAGAGCTGACTCCAACTTATTAAATGTTAGCTATAAGCCACTGGGGGCCGCCTGGGTGGCTGGTGGTTGAGCGTCTGCCTTTGGCTCAGGGCGTGACCCCGGGGTCCTAGGATCCAGTCCCACATCAGGTCCCCATAGGGAGCCTGCTTCTCCCTCTGCCTGTGTCTCTGCCTCGGTGTGTGTGTCTCATAAATAAATTAAATCTTAAAAAAAAAAAAAAAAAAAAAAAGGCAAATGGTATATGTCATTTGGGACAACTGCATGAATGTCTAACAGAACCGTTAACATCTTTTGATATATTCATTTCAGAAAGAAAATACCTATTAATCCAAATGGATTCATAAATTTTAGAAGGTTTAAAGAGGAAAAGAAAAAATGTTGGTAATAGAGGGAAATTATTTGACGTGACAGGAAATAAACCCTATTATAGACAGTGCAGGTCAGTCTGATTACTTACCCTAACTAGTTCTTTCTTATAATATTAATAAAAATAGCAGCTGCCACTTATTGACCATGTATCAAAAATCAAATATTTTACATATGTCATCTCATTTAACCCACAGCTCTGTAATACAGGAATTGGTTCCATTTTGTGGATGACAGAGGCACATCAGTCTTTGCTCCCAGCTCCTCAATTTTCATCCCTAATCCCATGCACTAGCCATCAAGACATGCCAGGGTTTTAGGGAAGAAGAAAAAAAATCACCTATAATATTTAACGAAGAGGAATATATTGTTTCCTAACCAGGCTGGTAATAGAATTTTCTCTATAAATCCTATTTCACAATACATAATAAAAGTTAGCACTAAATTTGCAGTATTGCTGTACCTCTCCACTGGTAGCAAATATGCATCCAGCACACTTGAGTCTACAAAACCTTACTGCCATTAAAAAAAAAAAAAAGGGCATCCCGCGGTGGCTCAGCAGTTTAGCACCGCCTTCAGCCCAGGGCGTGATCCCTAGGTCCCGGGATCGAGTCCTGCTTCGGGCTCCTTGCATGGAGCCTGCTTCTCCCTCGGCCTGTTTCTCTGCCTCTCTCTGTCTCTCATGAATAAATA
This sequence comes from Canis lupus baileyi, assembly GCF_048164855.1. Lineage (NCBI taxonomy): Eukaryota > Metazoa > Chordata > Mammalia > Carnivora > Canidae > Canis > Canis lupus. The sequence goes on from NC_132871.1 coordinate 2,107,212, forward strand.
AAACCTTAAAAAAAAAAAAAAAAAAAAAAAAAGCTCATCATGTATGGGAAGTGGGGGGAGGGGAGAGGCAGGCTAATTTCATCTGTTAGAGTATTTTTTTTGTCAAAGAATGCAACTGTCTTATTTTGCATTTTTCTCTGGCTAAGCCTTCATTAAAGGAAACTAAGGCTGCTTTCTCTTTACCTTGAAAGTGTCTGCGCACGAGATCAATGAGGCCATTATAGACCTACATTTTAAATTGATAAACACTATCCACGACTTTCCTATATGGTTCCTTCAAACAAAACAAAACAAAAATCTACCACAAAAAAACTGCATGGAATTAAAACCTCAATAATGCACGAAGCATACCTTGTCAGGGGACACTTAGTTTCAGGACTACAGGGAGTTTCTCTTTAATCATGTCAGTTCAATCTTAGTTAAAGGAGACTGAGCAGTAGAACGTGATCCCTAGAAGGCTCCTGGCTCACACAGCACTAGATGCTGAGGCCACTGTTCCTGAGGATCTATCTGAGTGCTGGGGTCCGGGTTGCTCAGGATGGGGCGGTGCACACGCCTGTGAATGGAGCCTCCTAGAATCTACCTGAGTGCCAGGGGTCCGGGTTGCTCAGGACGGGGGCGGTGCACACGCGTGTGGATGCAGCCTCCAGGGATGTACCTGAGTGCCCGGGGTCGGGCTGCTCAGGGCGGGGCGATGCACATGTGTGTGGATGCAGCCTCCCGGGATCTACCTGAGTGCGGGGTCAGGGCTGCTCAGGACGGGGCGATGCACACGCCTGTGGATGCAGCCTCCTGGGATCTACCTGAGTGCGGGGGTCGGACTGCTCAGGACAGGGCAGTGCACAGCGTGTGGATGCAGCCTCCCGGGATCTACCTGAGTGCTGGGTCCGGGCTGCTGTGGGCGGGGCGGTGCACATGCGTGTGGATGCAGCCTCCAGGGATGTACCTGAGTGCCGGGGGTCGGGCTGCTCAGGATGGGGCGGTGCACACGCCTGTGAATGCAGCCTCCTGGGATCTACCTGAGTGCGGGGGTCGGACTGCTCAGGACAGGGCAGTGCACAGCGTGTGGATCTACCTGAGTGCGGGGTCCGGGCTGCTGAGGGCGGGGCGGTGCACAGCGTGCGGATGCAGCCCGCGTGCCTGGGGGGCTCTGCGCGGCACACTCCGGCGCTGGGCGCAGGGCATGAGCGGTCGGTGCAGCGTCGGGCTGCGGACCGCAGCTCAGGCCTTGACCTCGGGGTCAGGAGTTCACGCCCCCAGCTGGGCTGTGGGGGGGGGGAGGTGGGGAAGGAAACTTTAAAAAAAAAAAAAGGCCCGCAGGCTGCGCTGCAGGGGCGCACGTCGGCGCGCGGCTGCGGATGGAAGCAGGCGCCACCCCGCGGGGTTCGCAGACTCGCTCCCCGACCTCCGGGGCGGTCCCGCACGGGCTCCCCGGGCCGAGGCGGCAGGGCCCGACCCGCGAGCGCTCCGAGGCACGGACCCCCGAGGGGCGGGGGCGGCGGGGCCGGGCCGGGCTCCCGGGGGGGGGGGGGGCTCGAGGGCTGGTCGCGAGGCCCCCGGGCGGCCCGGCCCCCGCCGCGCCCCGTATGGAGGAACACAGGACGCCCCGCAGTGCAGGGCCGTGGGCCCAGGAGCAGCGGAGGGCGAGCTCGGGGCCGGGCCGGGGCCGAGGCCGGGGCCGGGCCGGGGCCGGGGTCGGGGCGGGCGGGGGCGGCCCGAGGCCGCGGCGCGGGTGGGGGAGGGGCGCGCTCACCTCGATGATCTTCTCCTTCTTCTTCTGCTCCGCCTTCTTGCTGCCCCCGGCCTGCGCCTGCTTCTTGGGGGGCATCGCGGAGGCAGGTGGCACCGGACCCCGCGCGGCTGGACTCCGCAGGGGATGCGGCCCCGCGGCAGGAGGGACACGACGCGGGCCTCCGCCTCCGCCTCCTCCGCCGCCGCCGCCGCCGCCGCACCGCACGGAAAGCGAGGCGCTCGCTCGCCGCCCAATCGCGGCCTTTGCGACAGGTCGGCCGCGCAGGGCATTGTGGGCGGCGGGGAGCGACGGCCGGAAGCCGGGCTGCGCATGCGCTTCTGCCGCGGCCGCCCGGAGGGGCGGGGAGGGGCGTGGGAAAGGGGCTTGGCGCGGCGCGTGAGGTCGCGGGTCCTCGGCCGGTCCTGTGCGGCGGCGGGGCCCTGGGAGGCGGCGGGGGCGGGGGCGGGCCTGGGCGGTGCGGGGCGGACCTCTGCTGGGGCGGGGGGCATCGAGCTGCCTGGCGTCTGCTGCGCTGCGGTCTTCCCTGCACCCTCTTCCTCGCCGAGGACGGGCAATGCTTCTGCCCGCATCCCCATCCCTCATCCCCATCCCCATCACTCCCATCTATCATCATCATCCCTATCTCCATCCTCATCGTCATCCCCATACTTCATCCCCATCCCCATCCATCATCCCCATCCCCATCATCCCCATCTATCATCATCATCCCTATCTCCATCATCATCCCCATCATCCCCATCCTCATCCATCATCATCATCCCTATCTCCATCCTCATCGTCATCCCCATACTTCATCCCCATCCCCATCATCCCCATCCCCATCCCTCATTCCCATCCCCACCCATCATCATCATCATCCCCATCCCCATCATCCCCATCCCCATCCATCATCCCCATCCCCATCATCCCCATCCCCATCCATCATCCCCATCATCCCCATCAATCATCATCATCCCTAGCTCCATCATCATCCCCATCCCCATCATCCCCATCCTCATCCATCATCATCATCCCTATCATCTCATCCCCATCATCCCCATCCCCACCTATCATCATCATCCCCATCCCATCATCATCCCCCTCCCCATCATCCTCATCCCCATCATCATCCCCATCCCCACCCATCATCATCATCCCCATCCCCATCATCCGCATCATCATCATCATCCCCATCATCATCCCCATCCTCATCCCCATCCCATCCATCATCATCATCATCCCCATCCCCATCCCCATCCCAAAGGATCACTGGCAGCCCCAGCAGCAATTAATGTATTTACTCTGCTGAGCATCATAGCTTAGCCTAGCTTACCTTAAACATGCTCAGATCGCTCACATTAGCTTACAGTTGGGTAAGATCGTCTAATGCAAAGCCTTTTTTATAGTGAAGTATCGAATAGCTCTTGCAGTTTTTTGAACGTTGTACTGAAAAGCAGAGCGGTAGATAGAGAAGGGTCATGGGTGTGCTGGTTGTTTACCCTCCAGATCACGTGGCTGCCCAGGAGCTGTGGCTGCTGCTTCTGCCCAGCATCAGGAGAGCGTATCTTATCATAGATCAGCATCCTGGGAAAAGGTCAGAATTCAAGATCTGAAGTGTGGTTTCTACCGGATGCATGTCACTTGTATCCTTGTAAAGACAAAAAATTGTAAGTCAGACCTTAACAGGTCGGGGACTGTCTGTATACACACTCGGGAAATTGAGTTCGTCTGCACTCCTCTTCCAGGTTGATGGACTACCCTGTCATTTATTTATTTATTTATTTATTTATTTATTTATTTATTTATTTATTATTTATTATTTTTTATTTTTTATTTATTTATTGTTAGAGCACAGAGGGACCAGCCTCCTTTTCCAGGTTGATGGCCTACCCTGTCTTTTATTGATTGATTGATTGATTGATTGATTGATTGTTAGAGCACAGAGGGACCAGCCTGCTTACCCCTTTACTCAGTTTTATAGTCGATTTGATTGTTTGGGATCCTCTCCTTTAAGAGGGTGGGATGTAGTTGCCTTAATTTATTTATTAATTAATTGTTATTATTTTTTAGTTTTTTCAAGGATACACCTTTAGGCCCTTTGTGTTTTGAAGAATTTTACTAGCAATCGTTCGTATGAATCTGATGAATAATAAGTAACAAATATGGGGAAAATATAAAGAATCTAGAGTCTCATAAATTATAATAGTAGGACCAAGTTCATAATTTGTTTTTAACATTTTGTTTATTCATGAGAGACACAGAGAGGCAGAGAGAGAGGCAGGCTCCTCACAAGGAGCCTGATGTGGGACTCGATCCGGTACTCCGGGATCACACCTTGAGCCAAAGGCAGGTGATCAACCGCTGAGCCACCCAGGTATCCCAAGGTTCACAATTTTTAAGTACCTTCTGCCTTTCACATTTGCTTTTGTTTCTGCCCTGAAGTTGTGATTTATGCAGAAGAAAAAAGATTCTTCTTGGTGTCAGGTGGAAAATAAACGTTTCTAAACATGATATCTTCTCTGATAGCTCTCTCTCTCTTATTAGTCATTTCTTCTAGATTAGGAATAAGTCTGACTACTTGAATTCACTGTTTTCTGAAAGGTACTTTTGGTTTGAAATCTCTGATACACAGTGACAACAGGAGGAGGAATCCCATACCTTCTACTCCACTTCCTCATGATCCAAACTAAATTCTCACAAAGTGAAGTGTAAAGTTGTAGTCTGGGGTTACCGAATTCAAATGCCCAGAAGGCAAGGATATAAAGTTGAGGAATACGTTAGGGAATAGTGAGACCAGGGCCAAGCCTGAAGTAAATAAATGCCCACCATTAAAGAGCTAAAAGCAAAAACAAAAACCCAACAAAAAGAAAAAAAAAAAAACCAACAAAAACAAAAAGCCAAACCTACCCGGCCGATTTGATGGACAGGCTATGAATTCACTGCCTTGGATACCCTTCCCAAGACTTCACATCTTTAGAAGACAATATACTTTTTGAGCCTGAGTCACTAGAGTATAGGAGAGTAGGCGTGCAAGTAGATTTTCTTGTTGTTCCTCAACATCCAAAGGTCCTTCCTGGTCATGGGTAATGATACTGTATCGTTTACTTGAAAATCGCTAAGGGAACGGATCTTAAAGTTTTCTCACACACACAAAGGAAGTGGCTATGTGAGGTGATGGATGTGTTAACTGACTTTATTGTACTAATAGTTTTGCAATATATCAAATCATGTTGTATACCTTCAACTTAAAGTGTTACATGTTACCTACATATATCAGTAAAAATGGGAAAAGAGAGAAAGGGGGTGGAGATCCAGGATCCAAAACAAAGCAAACAAGTGTCCTCCGTCCCTGTGTGTGTGAGAGAGACAGAGAAGTTACCCATTATGTTAAACTTCGCACTTTACGAGCTAAATGGGGGCAAGTTTCTCTTCCCATATCCCACACAGTCAGATCCTAGATACACAATTGAGAGCAGGGCAGGCAGATTCTTCTGTTCTCTCCCACTTATGCCTAAAGCTTTTGTTCTTAATGAGGTAAGACCCAAAGAGTCCCGGGATTTTTAAGGGCATTACACAGATGACACGCTCAGTGGTGGAGCCAGTGGCAGCATCCACACTGGACTAATTAACATTCTTTGCTATTATCTCGTGGCTTTTGTTTTCCTAGCCTGATTTTCTAGGCTCCCCAAGATTCTTACTCACTAAGACTTCCACGGTTCCTTGAATGCCCCGAGCAGTAATTCCAATAAATTCACTTTTTACTTAAGTTAGGCTTGATTTTAGTGATTGACCACCGAAGACTGTAGTGGGACACGTGGGGCCCCCCTTTATTCATGTTAAAGCACTAATCTCAGTACCTCCGAATGTTACTGTTTTTGGAGCTAGAGCTTTTAAGGAGCCGAGTAAGTTACAATGAGGCAATCAGGGTTGTCCCTAAGTGAACCTAACTGGTGTCTTTATAAGATGAGGAAATTTGGACACACAAAGACATTAGAAATGTCCACACTCAAAGGAAATACCACAGAAGGACACGGCAAGAAAGATGCCTGTAAGCCCAGGAGAGAGGCTTCAGAAGAAACTAGCACCTCCTCTTGGATTTCTAGTTTCCAGAATCACACGGAAATAAATTTCTGTTGGCTAAGCCACCCATCTGTGGTATTTTGTTACGGGAGCTCTAGCAAACCAGTACAGCCCGTGACCGATGAAGGACCCATCTCTGCTGTGGCTGCTGCTGTTGTGAGCAGAGGCAGGACTGCTGGCTCATCTAACTAGGTTCTCGTCATGGAGACAAGAGCAGCCTGGTCATGGAAGTCACCGATGCATTTTTATGAGTCGAGGCGGTACACATTAGAAAGCGTTTTGATTTAAATATTGGATTCTTCAAAAATACTTGTGACACGTAGGCAGTTTCTTTTAAGACATATTTTTTTCTCTCTCCAAAATAACAAACTATCACAAAAGATTTGCCAGTGTTTCAACAGAGCATGTAAAAAATCTCTTTTAACTTGTCAGTTTGAGTTTCAGTTCTGTAAACCTTCACTTCAACCTACACTGTCATAAAATTTTCTTAAATGGTAACTTACGTGGGTGACTTAATCTGTTGCTATTTGAAACGTTGCTTGGTGCCATTCTGGTAATAGTTATTATGGCATTTGTCAAGATATCAAGATGTACAATTTCCAAATATTTTTTGCTTGATTGAAATTAAAACCATTTCCCATCAATCATGTCATTTCCCTAGTAGTAGCTTTCGGATGGTTTCCCATGCCCCTTTGAATTCAATACTTAAGGATTCTCTGCTTTCCTCAGCCCAATAATATCTATTTTTTATCTGGTTATTTCAATTTATACTCCATTTTAGGCCAACTTTCCCTATCCCCTCTGTACCCCACACACTAGACTCTACACTCTTGTGTTTTTCATAAATAGCCTCATGTATGTAACAGAAATGTCTACCTTTCATCTAGGTACCCTAAATAGAAACTGATGAGTCATCAATTTCTCCTTCAGCTTCCAAATCCAGTCAAGTCCGAATTACTCTGATTTTTTTCTTGCTTGCTTTATTTGTTTGAGAGAAAGAGTACGAGAGAAAGACCTGGGGCAGGGAGGGGCAGCTGGAGAGGGGGAGAAAGCCTCAAGCAGACTCAATGAGTGCAGAGCGTGATGTGGGGCTCGATCCCATGACCTGAGATCATGACCTGAGTTGAAACCAAGAGTGGGATGCTCAACCGACTATGCCACCCATGTGCCCCCTAATTACTGTACCTTTTAAATATTTTTTGGAGCCACCTGGGTCGATTAACCACTCAGTTGGTTAGGTGTCTGCCTTTGGCTGAACTCATGATCCTGGAGTCCTGGGATGGAGCACCCCCCACCCCCACGTTGGGCTCCCTGCCCGGCAGGGAGTCTGCTTCTGCTTCCCCTCCCTCTCCCCCACTCTTGCTCACTGTCTCTCTCAAATAAATAAAATCTTTAAAACAAATAAATAAATATTTTTAAAATTATGCCCTTCCTACCTTACTACTTTATTTCTAGGCCACATCTCTTGGTTGAGCTATTGCCAAAAACTCATATTTTCGATTTCAATCGTTCTCCTTCATGTGTGTTGTTAAGAAGTTAGTAGATTACTAACATTCTTAGTTAGCAGATCATCAAATAAATGAACTGAGAGGAGCCAAGCAGTAGTGGATAAAATACTTCACGTGACTAAAAATGTCTCATATACATTGCACATAATGAGGATATTCTATGAAATGTAGTCTTCTGTTCAAAACTAATCTCGGCTTTTGTGAAATTAAATGTGTATTTTTGTTATTGCCCAAAAAACACCAGAACTCCAGATGTTCGCTACCTGAACACATTTTAGAATAACCTACGTATCTGGATTTGGTGCCAGTTATCCCAGGATGCTAACATCTTTGAAGCGGGTCTTAAGTTTGTCCCTGGAAAGAACTATCAAGTTAAATGCTTGATTTTCTGTTATGGAAGTTAATTTCTCTTCTGTGATACAGTGTTTAAAAGATCAAATTTTAGAGTCAGGAATATGTGGGCTAAATCTGATCCCTTCTCCTTTTGTACGTAATTCTAGGCAAATTGCTGAACACCTCTAAACTTCGGTTTCCTTACAAATAAAAGAGAAATGATCCCAGTGTGCGTAGTTTATAAAGCTACTGGACGGATGAAGTGATACAGTGCATCAGCGGGCCTGGCACGTAGTAAGCACAAAATTAGTTTACGTTCCTGTGTAATCCAGGTCACAGCATAAAGAAGTAAGCAATTTAGTGTTGACGCATTACTTTCTAAAGGAACTTCCCCCAAGAAGTATTAGGAGTGTAAAAGTGGCAGATGGGGTGACTAGGGGTGGGAGCTGAGGGGGAAGAAGTCAGAACGTGAGGAGGGGACTTCTGCGTGTCGAGCAGGGCCCACCGATCAGTGATGGTGTTAGGGGGGTTGTATCGGTACCGTGCAGAGCGTGTGGGCAGGGCCGGGACTAATACAGCCAGTTTGGGTTTTACTGAATTTCGGGTACCAGCAGGACTTTCATGTGGAGAAACCCAGCGGCGTGTGGGTATTTGACATACAGCATATTGGAAACTCAGGAGAGACTTTGGAACATATGGGGCGTCAATGGGGATGGACAACTGTGAGGGGGATTATACAGAACAAAACATTAGGATTACAGGGGAACAGCATTAAAAAAGGCAAATACAGAAAAAGCTCAGCAAAGAAAGTGCGAAGAGGTAACTGACAGGGATGCTTAGGGAGAAGAACCTTTCTGGTAGGATATTGTCAACAGGGTAATTTTGAGTCCGGAGTTGGTTGAAAAATACGGCCACTCATTTAGAATTAGGATGACTTGTACCCAGGCATCCAACGTAAGACCTAAAGGTCTGCTATTTATAGACGTTTTAGACTGTCTTGGCCCTTCTTTCTTTGTATATATGGATACTGCCATCTGCTGGTAACCTGCATTTTGTGATTAGGGTCCTGTATTTAGGGTATGGTTGTCCTTGTTCCCTTCCCAGGGTGTATCCTCCCCAATCTGCAAGCGACTGGCTCATTTTCATCTCAGAGGTGTCCGTTGAGATGCCAGTTCCCCCAAACGCCTGTCTGTTAACCGTTCCATCCAAAGGGCTTCCATCCTTCACTCCCTCTCCGTGAGTTAATCTCTGTCTCACCTCTCGTCATTTCTTTAGTCGCAGTTGCCCCAATCTGTAATTACTTTGTGCCTCTGTTTCTCTATTTCGTAATTGCGTGTCTCTTGCCCCAGAATGTAGACTTCATGGGAGTAGGGATCCTAAGTCTCTTGTTTACCACTGGATTAATAGCACCGAACACAACCTGTCTCAGAAGGAACTCAACCCATGCATTTTCTTAAAAAGCAAATGATGGCTGAGAACTAAGGTGAGAGCTGAGAGTCCCTTCCGATTCGCTCTGTAAAAGAGTATTTCGTTTTGGTATTTATCTTATCTATGAAGATGAATTTAGTAGAAGCCTCTGGGTCAAGATGTTTTGAGCATCCAGTTCCACCTGAGGAATTTTCCAGTAATTATGAGGATGTGCTATATGTCACTAAATGCCAAGATTCTGCAAGGAAAGGACAAAATGAATAGGTGAGATTTCTGAAGATAAACATCTTTAATTAAGTCTAGAGACACATTTGTAGGCTTCCTTTCTTCGAGTTCTGATGACACCTCAGCTGCTTGTTATGAAATGTGAATTTGTTGTTTTGTTTTGTTTTTGTTTTTAAGATTTGTACTTATTTATTCATGAGACACACACACACAGAAAGGCAGAGACACAGGCAGAGGGAGAAGCGGGCTCCCTGCAGGGAGCCCGATGTGGGACTTGACCCTGGGTCTCCAGGGTCACGCCCTGGGCTGAAGGCAGATGCTCAACCACTGAGCCCCCAGGTGCCCCTGAAGTGTGGATTTGTAGTGGTGTATTGGGGGTTGTGGGGACGGGGAATGGGCAGTGTGGAGCAGAGTGTAAATGTTACTAAAGTATTTACTTGTGGTCTGGGCTTGAAATGACTCTTTGTCTTCTTTAATGATGAGTGTTTGCAACATAAAATTTACCTATGTTCCAAAAATTCTACAAGAGAAAGTGTCTTGCCACAATAGGTTATCCCGTAATTCCCAGAGGGGACAAGTAGTGTCACTAGCAGTCACATTTTCTGAATTAAAACGTGGGAAACATGGACAGATTTATTCATATTCTTATGAGGAAATAAAGACAAACACCTAAAATTGAAGCAGTCCCCAAAACATCCATGACACATAGGTGACTAAGATATGGCATCAGTATATGCAGGAGGTGATTGTGTGGTAAAAATGGCTTTTCACCTGGGGAAGTCAGAGAGAGGAGCTTAGAGGGGATGCTGTTTGGACTCTGAATATGAATTTGCCAAGCAGAGTGGAGAGAGTGGGTATTTCCGCCAGAAGATAGCATGTGCAAATTTATGACCGTGTGAAAGTACACGACATTTTTGGAGAATGCCAGTGATTAGGTGAAGATGTGTTAAGACGGGACAGTGACAAGAGATGAAGTTAAAAGCATTTTAGGGTCAGATTTTAAAGGGCCTTATATATCATTTTAAAGGACTTGGACTTTAAGCTGAAGTTATTAGTGAGCCATTCAAGGTTTTTATAGAGATATATGATCTCAGATATATATTTTAGCCAAGATAAATCAGACAAAAGATAAATTAGAAAAGAGACTAGACACAGAGATCAATTATTAGGCTACTGTAGTAGTCTTAGGGAGAAATGATGACAGCCTCTACAGAGAGAGCGATGATGAAGAGAGGAGATAAATGGAGAGTTATTTAGGAGGTACCAACAATGAGGATAAATCTATATCAAAGGCTACGAGAGGAGAGGAGAGGTAGGAATCGAGGATAATTTCATGTTTTCCATCTTGGAAAACTGGGGCGAAGATCTAGAAGAAAGAGCTGAACTGGAAGCCAGGATAGAGGAAAGCAGGCATTGGGTTTTGGTTGAGCTGAATTGGCTTTCTGGTGATGTATGACAGGCAGTGGGCAATGCAAACATGAGTTCTGGAAGAAAGGTCAGAACTAGAATAACGAATCTCAAATAATGACTTGAGATTCAATACAGACAAATATAGCGAACAATATAGATGGCATTCGGAACCGTGGGAATAGTTGAGATCACTGAGAAGGGTGAATGAAGTGAGAAGATAAGAGGACTGAGGTGAGGGCCCTAAGGAGCAGTAACAGTCAAGGAATGCAACGTTCAAGTCTGCGGTCATATAAGAACACGTCCACAAATGAACCGATTCTTTCCAAGAGGTCGAGCCTAACGCCTCTCTCCCTGAGGGTTGAGCTGAGCTTATCAGCTTACTTCCAACAGAGTGAAAATAAAAGCAGCGGGCGACCGGCTCAGGTCCCCACCTCCTCGGGAGCTTTGTGCTATCACTGCTGTCTCTCAATAAGGCTCGCTTTGCTGCTCCCCGCACCCCCACCCCGCACAGAAGGAAAATGTCAGTGTGCAACTTTAGAGACTAGGGTATAAACCATATTGCAGCTTCTCCGTCTGTGTGCCTATGGGTCTCTGCTTGACCTGGGGAAATTCATCTGCCACGACGTGAAGACACCCAGGCAGCCTACAGGCAGCCTACAGAAACACCCGTGTAGCAAGGGCCGAGGCCTGTCGCAAACAGCCAGTGAGGAATGGAGAGCTCTGTAAAAATCTGGAGAGGAACTGAGGACTTCTGCCAACAGCCACGTGGATGAAGTATCATGGAAAAGGACCCTCCAGCCCCACTCAGTCCTTCGGATGACTGTAGCCCCAGTCAACGTCTTAACTGCACCTCATCACAGGGCCTGAGCCAGAATGCCCCTGTCCCACTGCCCCAAGCTGCTCCTGAGCTCCTGACACTTGGAGTTTATGGGTGTTTGTTGTTTGGAGCTTCTAAGTTTTAGGGGAGATTTGTTACACAGGAATAGATAACTAACACGAAAACATTGAAGAAAGAAGGACAAGGAGTTGTCAGAGAGGTGGGAGGAAAACAAGGAAAGAACAGCATTGAGAAAACCAAGAGGAGAGTTTTTAGGAGGAGGGGTTGTGTCTAATGTAATAGGTGAAAGTACTATGATTGGAAAGGACCTTTGGTTCTGGTTAGGAGGGCATTGATCTAAGTGAGGTGCATTTTAGTAAAGTTTATGGTAATGCATGCCACACAGAAACATCAGTTAGAAGATGGAAATAATGAATATAAATGACATCCGAAGGTTATTGGCAGTAAAAGAAAAAAATGAAGATTGAGGGAATGACAAAAACAAGGAAAGATCTGTCCAAGGTAGTGGGGAAGCTTGAATGGGTAGATTGAGAGGTCAAAGATAGCCTAGATGCAGCAATTATCTTATTTTTTAAAACATTTTATTTGATAGCACAAGCAGGGGGAAGCGCAGAAGGAGAGGGACTAGGATACTCTCCACTGGGTGGGGAGCCCTATGTGGGCCTCGATGTGGGACTTGACCCCAAGACCCTGAGATCGTGACCCAAGCTGGTCAGACACTTCACTGACGAGGAGGCACCCAGGTGCCCCTAGCTGTAGCAATTATAGGTGAATTAGCATCAAGGAGGCTGAATACGATTTCACAGAAAACATAGGAAGAAATGCTTTCCTTGGAAAGGTTGGGAAAATACTAGTCTTTATAAAATAAGAGGAAATGCAGTATGGGTGGATACAAATAAAGGTATTTGGAGGGAAAGGTAAAAACAAGTTAGGTCACCCCCCCCCCCCCCCCGTAGTCTATTTAAAAGCCATTGGCGAAAAGTAAGGAGAGCAGGGGGGAGCGGCAGGTGACTTACGGCCTCCCTGGGAAGCAGTCTGTACCCATTCCTGCTCAGTCTCTCCTCCTTGATCTCTCTCTTTCCCTCCAGCTCGGCTACTGTTGAGGACTGCTGGAGAAAATCATGCTCCTTGGTGTTCTTCATGTGTTTAAAATACGTCCTTTCCTGTATGTTCTTGTGAGGTAAGGGTTTTTCTTTAAATGGAGTATGTTATGTAACTTCCATTAGAGGAGGAACATGCCAGTCGCAGAGTAGGGCCCACGAAGGACGAGCTGATTGACTCTCTGCTGGCTTACTGAAGGCCACGGCCCAGTTGTCTGTGCCGCTCTCTGACTCCTACTCGTTACTGACGACGAATGGCTTAGTAAATCAGTTTATTGTCTGATTTACCTGCAGGTTTTTTTTTTTTTTTTTCTAAACCGACTACAATAAACGCTCAAGTAAATTGGAGGGAGAATTGGGACATATTAATTCAAATGTCAAGTGCAAACGAAACACAAAGATACACGGAGCACATGGTCTCCTTCAGTAAATGGTCCCCTTTCTGTATTGAGAGGCAAAGGTAGGTGAGCACATACAGGTTTGAAAAGGCCATTATGTGACAGAAGACACAATAAATGCAAGCTTTATTTCATGGCTTTGATCAAGTTATTAATTTCCTATGAAAATGCAACTGATCCTCCAAATGGAATATTAAAAAATATATTAAAAAATACGGAAATGTTTGGACATTTACATGTGAATTCAATGTGTAATTCGCGTTTCATTGCCATATGTCAAGGCTAAAAATAAAAATCACTTTTTTTTGCCAGTTAAATGGAAAGTGGGTTTTTAAGTTGCTGTAATTTGAAAATTAGTCTTGGTGCTTGTGGTCTGATAGCCCTGCTTGGATAGCTGTAAGAATTGTACACTGTTCTAAGCACTTGCAGAATACTTTTACTTACATTACCTAGTATGAGCTAATAAAAAATCTGTTTTTAAAGATATAGTTTTCAAGTAAGAAATTTAGGCTTATATAAAACATATGAGTTGTCTAGAGTCACTTGTTTAAGTCAAAGATCCAGAAACCCTCTTCTTCAAAGTCTAGGCTCTTAAGTAATTAGGCAGCACAGGTTTTGCTGGTCCTCAGTTTTCAGTTCAACCGGCGTTCATTGAGAACCCCCACATACTGTGCTTTATCTTGGTGAAGTTGGTTTTCAAAAATGATTAAATTATAAATCTAATTTTTATTTTGTGCTTTTTTTTTTTTTTAAAGATTTTATTTGTTCATGAGAGACACAGAGAGGCAGAGATGCAGGCAAAGGGAGAAGCAGTCTCCCTGCAGGAAGCCTGATGCGGGACTCGATCCTCGGACCCTGTGATCACAACCTGAGCCGAAGGCAGACGCTCAACCCCTGAGCCACCCAAGTGTCCCTCATTTGGTGCTTTTATTTATTTTTAATTTTTATTTATTTATGATAGTCACAGAGAGAGAGAGAGAGAGAGACAGAGAGAGAGAGAGAGACAGAGACATAGGCAGAGGGAGAAGCAGGCTCTGTGCACCGGGAGCCCAATGTAGGATTCGATCCTGGGTCTCCAGGATTGTGCCCTAGGCCAAAGGCAGGTGCCAAACCACTGCGCCACCCAGGGATCCCATCATTTGGTGCTTTTAAACTAACTTAGAAAATCACATATCTCTCTGTTCATGGAGTTTAATTTCTTACAAAAATACTTGTGTATTACCCTGGTAGTCAATTTTTCTGATTTCAGTTTAGTAAATCCCTTAATATTGAAAGAAATAACCAACAAGAAAAATCTCAATACACGAACCTTACACCTAAAGGACCTAGAAAAAGAACAACAAATGAAGCCTAAAGCCAGCAGAAGGGAAATAATAAAAATTAGAGCAAAAATAAATGATACAGAGACAAACAAACAAATACCCAATAGAATAGATCAATGAAATCAGGAGCGGCTTCTTTGAAAAAATTAATATAATTGGTAAGCCCCTAGCCAGGCTCATTAAAAAGAAAAGAGAAAGTACCCAAATAAAATAATTAATGAAAGAGGAGAGATCACAACCAACACCATAGAAATACAAACAGTATGATAAGAGGATATTATTAAAAATTATATACAAATTGGGCAATCTGGAAGAAATGGATACATTCCTAAAAACATATAAACTACTAAAGCTGAATAGGAAAGAAATAGAAAATTTGAGCAGACCTATAACCAACAAAGAAATGGAAGCAGTAATCAAAAATCTCCCAACAAACAAAAGTCCAGGGTGGATGGCTTCCCAGGAGAATTCCACCAAACTTTTAAGAAGGGTTTATACCTACTCTTCTCAAACTATTCCAAAATATAGAAAAGGAAGGAAAACTTCCAAAGTCATACTATGAGGCCAGCATTACCTTGATCCCAAAACTGGACAAAGACTCCACCAAAAAGGAGAACTACAGGGTAATATCCCTGATGAACAAGATGCAGAAATTCTCAACAAAATACCAGGAAATAAAACCCAATGGTGCATTAAAAGAAATATTCACCACAATCGCGTGGGATTTATTCCTGGGCTGCAAGGGTGGTTCAATATTTGCACATCAATCAACATACATCACATTAATAAGAGAGGACGAGAACCGTATGATCCTCTCAATAGATGCAGAAAAAGCATTTGACAAAGTATAGCATCCATTTTTGATAAAAAAAAAAACCTCAACAATGGTTTGGAGGGAACATACCTCAATATAATAAGGGCTATATAGAAGAGACCCATAGCTAATGTCATCCTGAATGGGGAAAACCTGAGAGCTTTTTTTTTTAAGGTCAGAAACAAGACAGGGACGTCCACTCTCAACACTGTTATTTAACATAGTACTGGAAGCCCTAGCTACAGCAATCAAAAAGTAAAAGAAAGAAAAAGCATCCAAATCAGCAAGGAAGAAGTCAAACTATCACTATTTGCAGACGACATGATACTCCATGTAGAAAACCTGGAAGACTCCACCAAAAAAATTTTCTAGAACTGATAACAGGAATTTAGTAAAGCCAGAGGGTACAAAATCAATGTATAGAACTCTGTGGCATTTCTATACACCAATAATGAAGTAGCAGAAAGAGAAACCAAGGAATGGATCCCATTTACAATCACACCAAAACTCATAGGGTACCTAGGAGTAAACCTCACAAAGAGGTAAAAGATCTGTACTCTGAAAACTATGAAACACTGATGAAAAACACTGAGGATGACACAAAGAATTGGAGAAACATTCCGTGCTCGTGGATTGGAAGAACAAATACTGTTAGAATGTCTATATGACCCAAAACAATCTACACATTCAGTGCAATCCCTACCAAAGTACCACCAGCATGTTTCACAGAGCTAGAACAAACAATCCTAAATTTGTATGGAACCAAAGACCCGAAGAGCCAAAGCAATCTTGAAAAACAAAAGCAAACCTGGGGGCATCACAATGCCTGGCTTTAAGCTGTACTACAGAGCTGTGATCATCAAGACAGTGTGGTCCTGGCACAAAAACAGACACAGAGATCAATGGAACAGAACAGAGAACCCAGAAATGGACCCACAACTTTATGGTCACCCCATCTTCAACAAGGCAGGAAAGAATAGCCAGTGGAAAAAAGACACTCTCTTCAACAAATGATGCTGGGAAAACTGGACAGCAACATGCAAAAGAATGAAACTGGACCACTCTCTTACACTACAGACAAAAATAAATCAAAATTGGTGGAAAACATAAATGTGAGATAGGAAACCATCAAAATTCTGGAGAACACAGGCAGTAACCTCTTTGACATGGGCTGTAGCAACTTCTTTCTAGATATGTCTCCCGCGGCAAGGGAAACAAAAGCAAAAATAAATTATTGAGACTTCACCAAGACAAACAGCATCTGCACAGTGAAGGAAACAATCAACAAAACTAAAAGGCAACCTTTGGAATGAGAGAAGATATATGCAAATGATGCATATTATGAAGGATCAGTATCCAAAATCTATAAAGACCTTGTCAAACTCAACACCTGAAAACCAAATAACCCAGTTAAAAAATGGGCAGAAGACATGAATAAACATTTTTCCAAAGAAGACATTGGGACAGGTAATAGACACATGCAAAGAGGCTCAACATCACTCATCATCAGGGAAATGCAAATCAAAACCATAGTGAGATGTCACCTCACACCTGTCAGAATGGCTACAATTAACAACATAGGAAACAACAGATGTTGGAGAGGATGTGGAGAAAGGGGATCGCTCATACAGTATTGGTGGGAATGCAAGCTGGTGGTGCAGCCACTCTGGAAAACAGTGTGGAGGTTCCTCAAAAAGTTGAAAATAGAGCTACCCTATGATCCAGCAATCATACTACGAGGTGTTTAGGAGACAAAAATACTGATTTGAAGGGATACCTGCACTCCAATGCTTACTGCAGCATTATTACCAACAGCCAAATTACGGAAAGAGCCCAAACGTCCATCTACTGATGAATGGATGAAGAAGAGGCGGTTTATACACACAATGGAATATTACTCAGTCATTAAAAAGAATGAAATCCTGCCATGTGCAATGATATGGGTGGAGCTAGAGGGTATTATGCTAAATCAAATAAAACAGAGAAAGACAACATGATTTCACTCATACGTGGAATTTAAGAAATAAAACAGATGAACAAGAGGAAGGGAAGGAAAAATAAGATAAAAATGGAGAGGGAAGCAAACCATAAGAGACTCAGCTACAGAGAACAAATGGAGGGGTGTGTAGGGGAGGTGAGGGGAGGGATGGGCTGGATGAGTGATGGGCATTGAGGGGGGCACTTGTGATAAGGACTGGGTGTTGTAAGGGATGAGTCACCAGATTCTACACCTGAAACTAATGGTACACTGTGTGTCAACTAACTGGAATTAAAATACAAACTAAAATAAAATAAGCATTTGGAAAATTTATATAACTAATTGAACTGATGTACTTCAAAAGAACAGCACATGAATTAACAAGATCATATGTGCGTAAAATACCCATTAAAAATGCAAGGTGTGTCATTTTAATGTAACAGAGTAAGAAGATTGATTGACATAGCTTGATTTCACATTGTAACTGACCTTTTAAAAAAACTACCATTTGTTGAGTCATGGTGTATTATCAAATAATGTTTCTCCCAATGATTTTTAAAAATATTACAGTTTCTTCTCTTTTCTAGCAGAATATCTGTATGAGATGGATTTTCATCATATATTTTAATCATAAAGCAGATATGAATACCCAAGCATCTCCTATTGATAGATGTTAAAGGAATTTGCAAAGATACTACTCTTTCTATGAATTTTTTGTCTGGAAAATATTATTTTTAATAAAAATATGTTATTTATGTTAACACATAAGACGTGTATTGTTGTTTTATTTGATTTACTTTTTAAAGATTTACTTATTTATTTGAGAGGGAGAGAGAGAGAGAGAGAGAGAGAGAGCAGAGAGGGGGCCAAGGGAGAAGTAGAGAGACAATGTCAAGCAGACTCCACGCTGAGTGAGGAGCCTGACATAGGACTTGATCCTACAAACCTGAGAGGAGGACCTGAGCTGAAATCAAGAGTGATCTGAGGGTCCTAGGATCTAGCCCCACCCTGCCCCAGTGAGGCACCACACTGAGCGGGGGATTTTCTTGGGGAGTCTCTCTCTCCCTCTGCCTCTGCTCACAACCTGAGCCAAAACCAAGAGTGAGCCACTTACGCTATGGAGCCACCTAGGCACCCCTATTTTTACTTTAAAATGAGTGGCTATGGGGGCATGTGGGTGGCGCTGTCAGGTGATCAACCCACTCTCCATGATCCACAGTCTAGTCCCTGGTGGTACCCTCAAGAACTGGCAAGACGTCTGAGGAGAGTCACTGTGTGGTGCTTCTAGAGAGACCCGGTCCATGGCAATGGGACTCCCAGCTTGGACAAAGATTCCAGAGCTCACGATTGACATGGAATGAGCAGAGTTGTCTGCCTTCAGGAACCAAGTGACCTTGGAAGACATCACAGGGGAATACAGCAAAGGAAGATGAGAGGATGCTTGTGACTCTTAAGGACCTAGGAAGAACTTCCTGCTAGTTCATGGGATGGGGACTTGGAGATAGAATTAATTTGATTTATAAGAAATAATGGAATTTGACATTTCTTGCAAATGTGTTTATAGTTGGAAATACAGTATATGCTGACTATGTCAGTGAGAGTTCTCCAAAGAAATGTGTGTGTGAGTGTGTGTGTATTTATTATAAGGAGTTGGCTTGTGTAATTTTGGGAGCTAGCATGCCTGAAATTTGTAGGGCAGGCGGGCAGGCGGGCAGGCTATAAACTGCAATAAATAAATAAAGCAATAGTTGCAGTCTTGTTACCAACTTGAGCCAAAATTCCTTCTCCTCTGGAAAACTTTAGTTTTGCTCCATAAATCTTTTATCCTTACAATTACTGCGCATTTGTTTTTGTCGTCATTGACAAAAAAAAAAAAAAAAAAAAAAAAGGTTATTGAGATGTCCTTAAGGGAAAAGCAGAGAAAATAAAAATATCAAGTACTTTTTTACAGCCAATTACAAGTCTAGTGTAAATTAGTCCTTAAAAAGAGATTAATTCTTAGAAATAAGCACCAACAAAACACACTTTTTTCTTCTCCATTTTAAAGAGACCTCTGTGACTCTTTCACGTGTGATAGATCTGATTTAGTCCCATTCTTCTTATTCCCTCAATATTTTGAGAAAGCACTAGTAATCGTTGGCATTTGAACAGCTTTTTATCAATCAGGAAAAATAATTTGTATATAATAAGAAGATACCTTAGTATATTGGAATGAAGATGGAAGTAAAAATCATATGGATTAATTGGTGTTTCAAAGGATCATAAATAGGTTGTTTATGGTGCTTTTCCTCCTACAGCCTGCCCAAGGTCCTTTTGTTCTTTATAATAAGGCAAAAAAAAGTTTAATCAATAGAAATGAGCTTGATTCCAAGATAAGAGTTAACCTTGGATTTGAATGATTCTATTGATTCGGCTTTATGAACCATGAGGCAGGATTGCATCTAAGGATTGGGGTGTACTTTAGTTTAAAATGAGTGCTCCTTAAGTTGTTGGCAAATACACTCCAATTGCCAATAAACTTGGCTGAGACAGGCTCAAACAATAGCTAACCTCATACAGAGATAACTCAGATAAATATAGGAGTTGAGAAATGTTCACTTTTAAAAACCTTTCTACACTATAATTATCAAAGTAAATATCACCAGTAATGAGAAGTGAAGCTAACCAAAACACCTCAAGGGTATTCATGACCTTCAATGTGGAAAACTGGGATGTATTTTTATTTTTTATTTTTTTTCTTTCTCGTGAACTACATTCTTCTTTTTACCTCCTCCCACTTTCTTCTTTTTCTACAAATCTACAACATCAGCTTCACCCAGAGGAAAGCCCTCCTCCTCACACTACGGGTGAGGGGAGGGGTAGACCCAAACTCTTGTGACCTCCTCACACATAGTCCTCTCCTTCCCCCATCTCCATTGGGTCAGCCGTCTAACACATCAGCTTATTGCAGATGGATAAGAAGTTTACCAGTTTACCATTAGTGATAATGTTTGTCTTCAATGTTTTAATTAAGATAAATTAGATAGTATACTTTTACTGTTTTCTTGCTTTTTTAGGGATTAAGACAGTTGAAGGGGAGATAAAGAGCTTTTCCTGAGTATACTGGGTTTCTATTTTATTTTATTTTATTTTATTTATTTTATATTTTATTTTATTATTTTATTTTATTTTATTTATTTTATAATTTTATTTTATTTTTTAATTATTTAATTTAATTTAATTTAATTTGCTGGGTTTCGATTACTTTTTAACTGAAAATAATCTTCGCGCCCAAGTGGCCCATCATGGGGCAGCCTGCCATTGGCCTCGACAGTGTAGACGTGAGGTCATTACTCTACTGTAGGGTCTATTCTGTAACAGAAGTCTGCAAAGTGTTCTGAAAACTCTGGTGCCAGGAACAATGATCTCTATCTTAGGGTGACAAGAAATGTAATAGGATACGAAAGCAGGTGTTCTTGTATTCGGAAACGTGTTGACATAGTAAAAAGTAATTCAAGAAAGGAAAGTCTCTTATAAAAATTATAAAAGTCTCTTATAAAAAAGCCGAAAAACAGAGATAGTGGGAAAAACAGATCCATTGGCCTGAAACCAGCAGACACTGGGGAGCTATGACAAGAAAGGGATGGATAAGTCCATGTATTTTAATAACACGCAAATGGGAGACACCGCGGAGTGGGTCTAACACCATCTCAGGGCAAGAGGTGAAAGAAGGCAAGGAAGAGAGGAGCTTCTATTTTTTGGTATGAGTGTGTGTATCTAAACCTACGTACCTGAGAACTTTTTTTGCAAGCCTGTATCTTCACTCACGGACTCTGATGAAATCAGTGGAGACAATAAATCACAAGATTGCCACCCAACGTCGTCGTACTTGTTCTGCTCATTGGCCTCATGGAACAAAAGAAACGAACTGGAAAGAACAACTCGGAAGCTCTTCAGGAGGTCAACTCAAGGTGATGGGAAAGAGTCTCAGGACAGGTGACCTTTTGGCGGGCGCAGGAGCGGTGGCAAATTCATCCCAGGAAAAGCAAAGCGTGTGTGTGCACAGGCTCGAGAATATAGAAAGATTATGGGGAGTCCGATGAACAGTAAGTGGGCTGGAGAGGCTTAGTCGTCGGGGAGGCTCCGGGCCAGAGTCCTCTCCCCGGGCCACCGTCCTGTGCGCTCGCCTGCAGCTGGAAGAAGTGCGGGTCGAGACTGAGCTACAACCTTTGGGAGTTCAAGGCAGCGGAGGGAAAGGTCGCTGATGCCAGATGAGCTTCCAAATCCTTGGACCTTCCGTTCAGAGGCCTCTCTGTAGGCCCCACGTCCTCCCGATTGGTTTCACCTCCCCACCTACCCTGGGTTTCTCCTAAGGAGCACATATTTGCATCCAACAGGAGAAATCCAGTGACCTCAAGTGCCCAACCAGCACTCAGTGATGAAGAAAAAGAAGGTGTCTCTGCTTTAAATTTAAACTAGCTCTGAGGTGGGGGCTACCACAATTTACGCAGCAGCACAGCTCTGTGGACAGGTTTGTATTAGACTTCATACCGCTTTCTGGTATTTATTCCTATTTCCATGCGTCTGTTATGATAAAATGCACGCAACAGTAAGGTCATAGTCGAGTGTGCTACAGTGGAGTTAAGGTTTTCACCGCCGGTTTTGACTTCTCGTAAAGAGTGTGTCCTTGGTGAAAAAAGAGAAAGACTTGTTATTACTAATATCACTATTATTCATACGATCGTAACACAAAAAGTACAAGAAAAAAAATGGCTTGAGGTATATAGTGTATTAGTTTTCCAATGTCGCATGTTAAATTCCTGCAGACCTTGTAGTTTCACAGGACGATATTTGTGACCATGCAGCTTCTGTGGGTCGGGGTCCAGGTGCCGCTCTGGGGCGTCCTCTCTCTCAGAGGCTGGGGAGGCTGCCGGTGAGCTGCCCATGGAGCTGCGGCTCACCCGAGGTTTGGTGGACCCCCAGACCCTGGCTGTTGGCAGCACTCTGCTCCTCGCAGCTGAAGATCTGAATCCCCAGCCCTAGAGACCCCTGCCCTCTCCTGCCACGTGGCTCCATCCACAACATACCAGTTGGCTTCTAGGCCAGTAGGATAGTGTCTGCTGCTACTTTGAGTCTCTTTGAAAGGCTCTTCTGATTAGGGCAGGCCCACCCAGAATAATCTCCCTTTTGATTAACTCAAGGTCCACCAATCGAGGATCTTAACTATACCTGCAACACCCCTTCATTTTTGTTTCTGAACTGTGCCTTGATCGAAAGAATGATACCTCATCATCTCTGCAAGGCCTACACTCAAGGGGAGGGGATTATACGAGGATGTGGGTCGTTGGCAGTCATCTTAAAATTCTGCCCATCAATCACACCTATCAATCTTAAATCACAAATCTTTTTCCCGTTTTCACAAGTGCACTTGATCTTAGCCAAAAGGCCGAGAAGTGATCCCCGGTTTCACAAGTGAACTAAGAATTTTTGTTAATGCCTTTACAGTAATATCTAAGGCTTAGATGCTGTCATAGGACTGCCTGACAAGACTCTAACCCAAGCCATAAATATGAACCACATCTGTGGTTTTTAATAGCCACCTAAAGAAAAAATAAAGAGAGACAAGTGAGGTTAATTGTTTAAAGATTTTATTTATTTATTTGAATGAGAGAGAGAGAGAGAGAGAACACAAGCGGGGGTGGGGGGGGTGGGGGGGAGAAGCAGACTCCGCGCTTAGCAGAGAACCCAGTGAGGGACTCAATCACAAGACCCTGGGATCATGACCCAAGCCAAAGGGAGACGCTTCACCCACCAAGACACCCAGACACCTGCAAAATTAATTTTAATAATATTATTTTACCAACATATTCAACATATTATCAACATGTAATCAACTTGGAGCATTACCAGTGAGATATTATACATTTTTTTCATAATAAGTCTTGAAACATCACGTCTCAATTTGGGGTGGCCACATTCCAAGTGCTGAATAGTCCCGGGGGGGGGGGGGCGGCTAGTGGCTGCTCTCTGGGAAGCACAGGCTCTTATTTGCCTTTTCAACAACATCCACCAGATGTCACAATGAGTTTACAACTCTAAGCCAGAGGCGCCAACAAATTTCTTCCCTCTTGGTGACAGTTGTTGGAATTCTATTTGTCGTGACATATTTTTTGCTTCCTGCACATTTTTAATTTCACCTGAGGTTTTTGCCTAATTAAGAAATCAAGCAATAGGGATTTTACCACTTAAGCAATGAGCGCAAGTTCAAATCATTTGTATATCAGACCCACCGTCCCTTACTTTTTCTATAATCTCATCCTAGATGATCGGACTGGTGAGAGTTAATCATTATGAATTACATGCACATGCATTACCTAACAAGATAATAACAATTGCTTTGAAGTTAGATCATATCAAATGCCCAAGCAATTTTCACAACCTCAGAAGCAATTAAGTGGTGTTCTTTTTACTTTCTCTAATTGTCTAATAGAACACATTAAAAACAGAAAACCAAAGTTTTAAAGAGTCACAAAATGTTCTTTTATTTTCATACCATTACTGCAATTTCCTAATTGCCAACAAAGATTTCTACTGCTTACACACGTAGTGAACCCCCCTTATTAACACTTACTACTTTGAAAAGCAGAATCACTTAAGAATTTTAATTTAGTTATTTGTAGGTTGTTATGAGATTCCTTTATAAATGAAGGATAAATGGCTTTGTTTTAATATTCTGTTTTTAATTTTTGTGGTATTGCTCTTTCAACATTTTCTAGGTAAAACTAAATATTTAATGATGGAGGCATCTCAAATACTTTCTCCTCAACTTTTAGAAAATTGTAATTAATATTAAAAATATAAACATGCAATCATGAATGCACGATCACGCAGAAGCCATCACGAGTGATAGGAAGATTACATTATTTTTATCATTTACTTCTATAAAATGAATTTATTTACCTATACTGTAGCTTTATCCTAATAATTAAGCTTTCTCTTTGCCCTATTAGTCTTAGCTGTATGATGTCCATAAAATAAAAACAAATCTGATTCTACATATATATATACACAGAGAGAGAAACAATAATTATTCATCTCTTGATTCACATTATCAACTAGCTTCAGTAGAACTGAATCAGCCTTGGCAACTCACTGACATATGAAGGAGAGAAGTGTTGTAATCGTAACTACATGACAGGTTGGAAGAATGAGCACTGGGTGTTATACTATATGTTGGCCAATTGAGTTTAAATTTTTAAAAAAGTGAAATTAATTAATTAAAAAAAGAAGAGTCACAAGTGGAGTTGTTCAAGTAGTATTTTTATTCATTTATAAAAAGATTCACTTATTTTAGAGAGAGAGAGAGAGAGAGAGAGAGTGCGCCTGAGTGGGAAGGGCAGAGGCAGAAGGAGAGAGAATCTCAGGCCGACTCCACACTGAGCACAGAGCTCGAGATGAGGATTGATCTCACTACACAGAGATCAGGACCTGAGCTGGAACCAAGACTCTGACACTTAGCCGACTGCCCCCTACCAGGTGCCCCTCAAGGAGTATTTTATTTTATTTTAAATATTTTATTTATGTACTTGAGAGAGAGGGAGAGAGGGAGGACCAGGGGAAGGGGCAGAGGGAGAAGCAGACTCCCCGCTAAGCAGGGGCCCCGACCTGGGGCTCCATCCCAGGACCTGGGGACCATGACCTGAGACGAAGGCAGGTGCTTCACCGACTGAGCCCCCCAGGTACCCCTCCAGTAATATTTTAAGTAGAAACAAAGTTTAAGGTTAGGATAATATACATTTTTTTCCTTTTGTTTGGATAAACCTCTTTGAACACATTCAGGGAAATTTAACCACATACATAAGTGTTTTAAAAGCCAGCTTTTTAGTAAAATAATCAAGTACATAAAAATAATATTATAACTTGTCCTATTTCTTTCTTGGAGAAATTTTAGCAGTATGAAGGTTGAAAGCCTAATTTGTTTGTTCTCTTTGAAAGCACAATGCTCAGACAGTCCAAGAGATGGCAGCCAACATCTTTTGTAAAATAAATTATGTTGATACTTTGTCATGGTAATTTTGATGTTTTTTCTTTATTTCAATAGCATCAACACTGAAGCAATCATTAAAAGAATAAAAACCACTGAAATTCTAAATGTAGATATCTCATTGTCTGGGCTTTAAAGAGATTGCTCAGAATGTTTTACAAGGGAAACCGAATAGATTTCTCTTTCCTTCTTTTAACTCCTGCCTACAGAGCAGTGGTTTCTGTTAGAATATTAACCCAAAATAACCTATAGAGAAGTAAGATTAAAGAATAAATTGTAGTATTAATGACCATTTCAGCAGTATTAAAAATTAAACACATAAACTAATATTGTCATTTAGAAAGTATGTCAGAACTGATAGTTGAGGTTCTTCTGAATAACATGGACCATTTTTTGTTGAATTCATAATTAAAATTAATCCATTTATATGGTAGGTAGGAAATATTCTTCATAAAGCAAGAAGAGGATCAATATAGTGAAGATTTTGTATATGTATTTGTTTAGAGAGGCCATTTTAACCTAGTAAATATATTATTTTGCATGATATTAAGCTGTTTTGCTGTGGGGATTTGCAGAATAAAGAAAGGCATTGTCTTGTTTTGGGTCATTAATCAATGATAAGTATGGACCTGGGAAACTACTTCTCTGAATTCTAAAATTCAAATAAGGAACTCTTTACATCAGTGTATTAGTCTTTTAATGCGGTGCCACAAATTCCCATAAACTTAATAGCTTAAAAAACATCCATTTATCAGCTCACATTTCCATAGGTCAGAAGGCTGGGCATAACTCAGCTCAGTTTTCGGTTCAAGGAGTTGGCTCAGCTGTGTTCTCATCCGGAGCTAACGCGGGGTGGCAAAGATTCAGCTCCTTGTGCTTGTAAGACCAAGATCCCTATTTCTTTGCTGATAGTCACCCAGGGGCTGTTCTCAACCCTTATAGGTCACCCAAATTCCTAACTTTGTGGCCCCCTCCATACTCAAAGCCAGCAAAAGTGAAACTCTCTCACACGCATCCCTCTCAGGCTCTGAATCCCTTGCCAGGAGGAACCTGGTGCCTTTTAAAGGTGCACCTGATTAGGCCAGACTCACTGGGGATAATTTCCTTATCTTCATGTCAACACACTTGGAATCTTAATTGTATCTAGAAAATGCTGTCACATCGGCACCTACATTAGCGTTTGATTAAGTGAAGTGAGCGACATTATGTGTGTACATGAGGGGCTGTGAATCTTGGTGCCATTTAATTTTTAACTTTTAATTTACTTTTATTTAAAATTTTTTAACTTTCCCCAGGTGGATCCTACCAAGCTTTTATTTTTTTTTGAAGTTTTCATTTAAATTCCAGTTAGTTAACATATAGTTCGATGGCCATTTTAGAATTCTACCTACCAGAAGAGATTGTATTTTTGGGACTTAGAACACCACCTAAGTGGTCATTGGCAGATAATTGGATAAAAAATAATGAAATATTATTCATCCTTAAAAAGAAAGAAATCCTGCCATTTGCAACAACATAATTTTTATAGTGTATATTATCCATATTATATTGTCTGCCACATGTTAATTAAATTCATATCATTTTGTTTGATCTTTGTAACAACTATCGAAAGTATTTCTAACTAAACTTTACAAATGAGAAAACACGATCAGAGATAAGTAGTTTTCTTAAAGTCACACAAATAATAAGTAGTAGAGCATTATCTAAAAGCTCTTGAACCTAATTCAGATTTATTATGAATATATCACTCTTTATCACCCCATCTCTGTATCTTCAAGAAATCAAATTCTCTAACAGCTGATCTTCTGATAAATTCTTGCCACATGTTTCTCATAATCTCATCTCTGAGAAGGTCAACAGAGACTAAGGGGAATTGCTATTCTGTGATTAATTCTAAATAAGAAAGAACTGATTGATGATGTGCACGTTGAGCCAAAAGTCTATGGGATGTTGAATATAGTCAAGTATAGATGATGGATCTTAGAAAAGAAAATTTCAGAAAATTCAGAAAAAAGTTAGGCATGAAACCATGGTTGGAAATTAAACTGGAAATGTGGCTGGAGAAGGTTGGGAAGTTTGAAATTAGATGTAAAAAGTATATAGTGTGTTCCATTGATAATGAATAGGGAGCTGAAATGGAAGAAAACAACGTGAATAAAATGCTGCAGGGAGAGTTTAAAGGCTTCGTATAGAAGATGGGAAGAAAATGAATACCGAGAGTAGTAGGGGTTTATAAAGTGATAATTAGGAAGACTAAGTTCATAATAAATTCATTTTTTGAGATATGCTATAAATAATTTTAAAATGGAATTAAAGCATATTTTGAGGCAAGAAGAAGGAGATGGAACATGAGGTAAAGTCAGATTTGCTGTTTGGAGTTGTTGGTGTAGTATTAACCTTGTTAGGAGAAAGCATAAGTACTCAAACCTGTGTTTTGCTCCTATCTCACCTATTAAAAGAGAAAAGTCTCCAAATTATGAAGCAAATGTAATTAAGAGGGAATTGAAAATTGGTAATAAATTAAAAGTATGCTACTTGAATGAATTCACCTTTTTGGGCTGATTTACATTTTTAAAAATGCAGGAATAGTGTTTCATATATGTGATCGAAGAACTACCAGAAACTTCTAAGGAAGGCTAAAGAAACATAAAAAGGAACCAAAGCCTAGACAAGTAACTCTGATTTTTAAGATAAGCTACTAGAGACAAACAATTTGGGTTTTCAGGATGGGAAAAAGTGAATCTTATAAATTACAGTCTGGTATATGGATGCTGAGCAAAATGTTGAGGGATTGTTGACCAAGTCATGAAGAGAAAGCATATTTTTGCCAAGATCAGTTCATCCCAAATTAGTCTTTCTTCTGTTCCCCTCACTTGATTTTCATATTGAAAAAAAGGTATCCCATGATGCAAAATGCATACTGATATACAAGGATCCTGACCAAGTCGAAGCTGGTCCCTCTAATACTGAAAAAAAAAAAAAAAACAAACCCAGAAATAATGTAATAACCATTAAGGTTTTGAGTGTATATAAGCATATGGCAATGATAATCATCTCCAAGTTTAATTTGGATGTAGCCTAATGATCGCACATTATTACCATGGACTCTTTTTGGGAGAGAGGCAGTGTTTAGAATAACAATCACTTAATGATATTTGTGTTGTTATGCTAATTTATTTATTCAACAACCTTTATTACTAAATCCATTTCCTAGGCTTCAGATTGTGTCACAAGGTCAGGAGACAAAGGTGAATAGAGCCCCAAACCGTGAAGGTTCACTATATAGTGGTGGGGATAGAAACTTTCTATTATAATAAAATAATTTATATCATGTATTAATAAAATATTTATATGATAAATATAATAAAACTTACAAGAGTCAATGGAAATACAGAAGAGACAATAATTAACTTTGCCTCTACTAATAATTCCAGGAATTTAGAAAAGAAAATATCAAAAAGTTCAGAAAAAAAAGACAGGCGTGAAACCATGTGTGAACATTTATGTGGAGTCTTGAAGCATTAATAGTAAAAGGAGAGGTACAATTGCAGGAAAAGGACTTGACTGTGGAAAATCATAGCTTGAGACACAACTGTGTCCTCAGGCATCAACAAGTGGCTTAGGATTCCCAGAAGATGATGTGCGTGTGAGGGGGCAGGATGATGGAGGTTGCAAGGGGAAAGCAGGTAACAGCCAGTAATGGACACCTGACATTAAACATGCTCACCGGTCAGATTCCTATCTTTGAAGGCAAGCTGGTAGAAAAATCTTGGATTCTAAAGATCTTATTTAATAAGAAATAAGGAGCTAGTGAAGAATTTTAAGTAGAAGAAAAATGTCATTTGATTTCTTTTGCAGAAACGTCACCCTGACAGCAGAAAAGAGTTTGGATTTGAGGCGGCCAAGATGGGAGGTATGAAGCCTACTCAACTTTTCATAAGAAGTGAAGTGAGCTAAAGCAGCAGAAGATGAAAGAAAAGGAAAGGGTAAATTAAGTTCAGAAAATCTACTAGGTTGATTTTTTTTTTTTCATAATTGGGAATGATATACGACAGAGAGGAAGGAATCTAAGATAACTACTAGGTTCCCGGCTCAAGTATCTAGTTGGGTGGCAATGCTACTATCCAGGTCGGGTATATAAGAGGGAATATTATTATTATTTTTAGAAGTAAGCTCTACACTCAATGGGAGGCTCAATCTCACGGCTCCAAGATCAAGAGCAGCATGCTCCACCTACTGAGCCAGCCAGGCACCCCAAAGAGAATCTTATTTTTGAAATTAAAAATTTATTCTGATAATGTTGAATTTGAGGTATTTGTGGGAATCCAGAAGGAGCTGCTCAATACTGGAAGACACAGGCTTGGAACCGAGTATAGGCTTGGGAATCATCACTGTGTGAGGGGTTATCGAGACCCGAAACACTCTACTCCCTAGAAGCTGCTTTAAATATGTATGTTGCATTCTTGATGTGTGCTTCTTCTTCTTTAATATGAAGCTAAAGATCGATTTGAAGGGTTTCCAAATGTGGATGACATCATGTTTGTTTTAATCCATATTTTATGACTTCAAAAGTAAACTCCAGAACTCTGTGGATAAAAGTTATATAACGTTTTTCTTCATTTATCTAAAAAACATGTTATTGTAGCTTGTGAGGTTTCAATACCGAAGCAGTGTTGTACAGCATTTTAGGAGGCATAAAATATTTTCAAGAGTAGTACTTCCAGTTATTTTTATGTAACACATTTATGAGTTTATTTAAGAAATAACCTTGGGTTGTTGAATAGTATAATTGGTAGACACTTGAATTTATTTTCTTCTTAAAAATACCTGTTATCTTACAGGCTGGGTTAAATAAATGCCTTTCCTTCAGCCGCCATACAACCCTGAATATCATTTACCATAGAACTAATATCATTATATTGAAACGCTCTCTTTACACGTCTGTCATCAGACAGCCCCTCCTCCCTCAGCCACCACTCTGGGTTATGAAAGAGTCCGTCTATAACCATAGCTTTCAAATCTTTTTGCCTTCAACCATAGCAAGGAATACCTTTTACGT
Organism: Canis lupus baileyi; assembly: GCF_048164855.1. NCBI lineage: Eukaryota > Metazoa > Chordata > Mammalia > Carnivora > Canidae > Canis > Canis lupus. The sequence goes on from NC_132871.1 coordinate 2,137,460, forward strand.
GGGTGACCTATGAAGTTGAAAGTGAATTTCATGAAACAATATTTATATTTGCCAAGGGAAATGTAACCTTGATGTTTTCCATCCCATTCCATTTCTTTAGAACCATTAGTGCAACCCCGTACATTGATTTAACAAATCCCTGATTGATCTCAAGCTGTGGTTTGAAAAAACTTATTCCAAGGCATGTCTTCCCGGTGCTCGTATCTCTGATGCTTAGCCTAGACTCTGGCACTGTTGGTTGAACATAGACCCGTGGAATTATTTTAGATAGTTCTGCCAAGGTAAATTCTAATATAGAAAAAAAGATGCCGCTTCCGCTATGCTTAGGAGAGGAGTTTTGAAATTCACATTTTTAGGGGCAGCGTATGTCATGAGCCATGCATCATGTTAAAAAAAAAATAAAAGACCGTAAAGCCTTATTGCATCACATTTTTTTTTTTTTGTGATTCCCCTGACACCACTGTGACTTAGCCACGTGCATCCGAGGGTAACATACTGACAAATTCTCAATTAGTACGAGCAATTCTGAGCTTTTAGTAGGCGGCTCTAGTGTATTAAAAGCTTTGTCACTTTCAATACGGAGAAAACATAAGCAGCCAAGTGATTAGAGTATATAAGGGACCTCAGTGTTTTTTTTTAATTTAATTTTATTAAATGTGAGAAAAAGTTGTACACTTAAAATGACTACTCAGATAAACCAATAAATCAAGAGAAAATTATGCTTTTCCCACCATGAATAACAAAGTCCTAAAAACCTGATGAAATGTTGAACATAAAAAACTTAGTATTTGTATCTATGGCTTTTTGTGAACTTGAGTATACATAAGTAAATGAATAATATAAGAATCTATTACGGAATTCATAATACAGACACTTACATTCATATATTTTTTCTGTAACAGCCTCCCTTACCCTCTGCTCACTTTCACAGCTAAATTTCTAAATTTCAATCTGCTTCAGGCAAGCGTTGTCCCAGTTATACCACTGAAGATGCCTTTGCCCCAATTAACAATGACCCCATCAGTGCCCACTTCAAAGACACCTTAGGAACTTATCTTTCTTGCCAAATTGGTTCAATTGATTCTGTGGTTGGTCTTGACATTTTCTTCCTCCTTGGCTTCCCTCTTTTTCAGTTTTCCTTCTACTTTTTTTTGGTTGCTCCTCAATTTTCTCTCTGAACGGTTCGTTACACAGTCTCTCCGAGGGTCTCCAGCAGGACTGAGCCCTGGCTGACGACAATGTAATCCTGTTACCCCATCAATGTCCTTTTATTGGCTTTATTTCCTTCCCTGTTTGATTTTCCCTCTCCGCTTCTGGATCAACTCCAAAACCAGCTATTTGCTGGTCTGACAAACACAAGTTTTATGCTTTGCTTCTGGAGGAGAACGATCCTTCTCTTTCTCTTCAACCTTCCACATTTTATTTTATTTTTTTATTTATTTACTTTTTTTTTTTGGTGCTCAAATTCACTTTATTTTTTTAATTTATTTTTTTAATAATAAATTTATTTTTTATTGGTGTTCAATTTGCCAACATACAGAATAACACCCAGTGCTCATCCCGTCAAGTGCCCCCCTCAGTGCCCGTCACCCACTCACCCCCACCCCCCGCCCTCCTCCCCTTCCATCACCCCTAGTTCGTTTGCCAGAGTCAGGAGTCTTTATGTTCTGTCTCCCTTTCTGATATTTCCCACACATTTCTTCTCCCTTCCCTTATATTTCCTTTCACTATTATTTATATTCCCCAAACGAATGAGAACATACAATGTTTGTCCTTTTCCAATTGACTTCCACATTTTAGAGGAGTGCCTCTCTTTGACAGAATTGAAAACAGAAAATTGCTTGCAAAGATGTCTGGGAAATGTAGTTTTTAGATTTTTACTGCTTGCGGTATTGGGGAACAGATGTTTAGAAGGACAAGGGTGATGTTGAATGTCTTTGATCACATATTCATAGTACCATTAATGTATATTTAAAAATATAATTCATATTATATTCATATGGGCCTTGAGCTTACATATTATTCTGTTGAGTATCGACACACACTATCCAGCATGGTCTACATCATCCAAATTTGAACTATCTGCATTCACACAATAGCAACTACATCATGCAGCATAACACAACTATCTCTTGCATGTAAGAATGTACTCGCCGTCTTCCCCAAAAAAGAGGACACCAAGTATTTATTTTTTTATTTTTTTTTATTTTTTTGACACCAAGTATTTCTTATGGGGTAATTACTCTGCTAGCTTATTCACAGTCTCGTTAAGATATCCTGTAAACTAAACACTAAACGAAACACTCCATCCTGTTAGTTGTCAACCCTTAAAAAGACCCATAAGGTCTTATGTATTTTTTTCCTAACCCAGTTTTCTGTTTTCACCACACACTGTGCTTTCTCTCTCACTTATGTGGGTTGGCTACATAGGTCTTTGTTGAGGCCACCGTATTCCCCAGGCTTGCTTCCACCACAGGTGTTGTATATGCCATTCCTGATGTTTCACACGAATGTAACTTCATCTAACTCACTCATACTCATCTTTTAGATCTTTAACTCAGAGATTATTTTCTCAGGAGACTTCCTCTGCCCTTATGATTAAGCCAATGTCCTTCAGTGTGTGTGTATATGCACAAATATATGTATATACACACATATAGGGATATACCCACACTCAAACAAAATCTTATCTATGTTTTCCCAGCTACAGTGCTTATGCCTTGATAATGCATTTATTTTTGCTATTTTTCTTCTCATCATTATACCTCCAGCACCTAGAAGAATGCCTAGCACATGTAAGACCCTCAAAATAAATTTTTTTTTATGAATGAAAAGGATTGCTTCTGAAATGAGTGATAAAGATTACTGACATTTGTGTCATAAACTCTATTATGTTATTATTACATATTATGTTCTTTTTTATTTTTTTAAAATATTTTATTTTTTTAAAGATTATATTTATTTATTTGAGAAAGAAAGAGTATGGGCTGGGGGAGTAGTAGCAGAGGGAGAAGGACAAGCAGTCTCTTCTGTTAGCTCTGAGCTCAACCTGGGGCCCGATTCCAGGACCTTGAGATCGTGACCTGAACAGAAACCAATAGTCCGACGCTTAACCTACTGAGTCACCTGGCACCCTTATTATGTTCTTTTTACAATTATTCTTTTCTCATGCAATGTTAGTTATGTCTCAGTAATTTCAGGAAGGATAGTCTTACAATTCATCATCTCTTAGTTATGATTTTTAAAAAGATTTTATTTATTCATGAGAGACACAGAGAGACAGGAGAGACACAAGCAGAGGGAGAAGCAGGCTCCCTGCAGGGAGCCCAATGCAGGACTTGATCCCGGGACGGTATTACTCCCTGAGCTGAAGGCAGATGCTCAACCGCTGAGCCACCCAGGCGTCCCATGATTTTTTTTTTTTTTTCATTTTGTTTTTAAGATTTTAAGTAATCTCTACACCAGTGGGGCTCAAACCCCCAGCCCCGAGATCAAAAGTCACTGACTGAGCCAGCCAGGAGCCCTTCTTAGTTCTGATTTCTAGATTGCTGCTATTCTTGATATTAGGTTAAAAAGATCACTATTTTTGATGTGATTTTATCAATGATTTATCAGTTTTGGGTTGCTCATACAATCCAACAGTTTGTAGCAATAGATTTAGAGACTTTAAGGCACAGGTGGATTCTAATTTAAAATAATTCATTTATAGCTCTCTCACTAAAGAAAGTTAAAACATAATGCTCCCAAAATTTGTTTTTAAATCAAGAGTCAGGAAGGTAAGCTGTGGGTCATGTCCCAATAAAATCAGCTATATTCAGAATATTTAAGAGCTATTTCAATAGCTTAAGGTATTTAAGGGCTTCAGTTGTGTCTCATTCATCTTTGTATTCCCAAAACCTAGCACAAGTCTGGGCATTTACACGTCAGATTTCAAAGGCTGGTCCAAGTTCATCTATTGGTACACATGAGCAATCTAATTTGGCCTCCTCATTGATTTTCTGCTGAATCAGCAATCCAGAACACAAAGGTTGTACACCACCAGATGGATATATGTATGCCTGGCTATGGTTCCTTCAAATTTCCAGTTGTTCATGGAGATGTGCCCTTAGTTTAATGATCAATGTAATACCCCAAGTGTAAGAATGTAGATAAGAAACTGTGAGGGAGGGGTTACATCTGGGCAGGTAGCCAGGCCAGCACTCAACGTTTTACCTATTGCCTTGTGAAGGCAATACTTTGCTGCACACTCACGTTCTGTTTCTTTTGGTGTCAGGCATGTTACACTTTCCTTGAAATTCATACAAGGCTTAGTTTGTATGACTGAATAGATTTGGACATTTCTCGTGTGTGTGTAATTTCAAAAATACAGGTCACGCGATAAAGGTCAAATCAGAAACAAATGACACAGATCTATCATAATTTCAGCATGGTACTGGATTGAAAATACAATATGTATCGGTAGAACAGTTCTATTGAGGCTTAACACAAGGTGGGGCAGTTCTAGTGAATCTTAACACAAATTTTCTTTGCCAAGCGTGTCATGTGGGTCAAAAATATTTTTTTGTTTTTGATTTTTTCGTTGTTTTTTTTTTTTTAAAGCAAGCTCTCCACCCAGCATAGGGCTTGAACTCATGACCCCAAGATCAAAATTCACATGCTCTACCTACTGAGGCAGTTTATTTTTATTTTACTGCTCTATAATGTTTATTGTTATGATATACAAGAAAATTGAGCAAGATACCATGTAATTTTTTTCACTTTCTGAGTCAATAGGTAGAACAATAGGTAGGCAATAGGTAGAACATTGAGCGCTGGCCTGGCCACTTGCCCAGATGTAGCCCCTCCCTCACAGTTTCTTATCTATTATCTATTATCTTATCTTATCTTATCTAGTATTCTTATTTATCAGTTTCTTATCATGATCTATTGATCATTTGTACCAATAGATGAACTTGGAACAGCCTTCGAGATCTGACATGTTAATGCCCAGACTTTAAGATATCATATTAAAACTTTTAAAAAAATATTAATTAATTTTTCTTTTAGAGAGAGAGTGAGCCAGCAGGGAGGAGCAGAGAGAGAGAGAGAGAGAATCCTAAGCAGGTTCTCCATTAGTGCAGAGCCTCATGTGGAACTTGATCTCAGGATCCTGAGATCATGACCTGAGCTGAAATGAAGGGTTGGACGCTTAACTGACTGAGCCATCCACGTGCCCCTAAGACATCATATTTAAAGGAAGAGAAGGCATGTCTGGGTGACCAGCTCAGGTCAGGATCTCAGGGTCCTGGGATTGAGCCTTGTGTTGGGTTCTGCCCTCAGTACTGAGTCTGCTTGAGATTCTCTCCCTTTCCCTCTGCCCCTTCCTCCCTGCTAAATAAATAAATAAATAAATAAATAAATAAATAAATAAATAAATAAAATCTTTAAAAAAAGAGAGAGAGAAAATTGACATTTGTAACTATTCTTTGTGTTCCTCTAAAAGTATGAGTTAATATTTTTAGTAACTTTTGCTAAATCCTTTATTTTAAAAAATACCCACTGAGGAAGACACCGGAATAGTCATTACACGCAACCTTTTGTATTTGAACATCTGCATAGTAAAGAAAACGTAGAGAATATATTTGTAAACTTGGGGTCAAAGATTTCTTAGACAAGACAAAGCACAAATCATAAAAAGATAACAAAGTAGACTTCATAAAAATGGAAAACTTCTGCTTATCAAAGATTCCATTAAGAAAGTAATGTGAAAGTGAAGTGAATAGACATTCATAGATTTGAGAAAATATGTACAATACTTACATTGAAAAAAGGGTTTTTATTAGAATATATAAAGAATTCATAGGGCCTTATAATAGCTTTTGTGTTTAGATCTATTATCCTTCTTGAAATAATTTTTGAGTACTGTGAGAGACACATCTGAAGTTAGTTTTTTTCCATATGAATATCTGGTTGTTCCAATACCTTTTGTTGAAAGAACTTCTCTTTCTCCATTGAATTACTTTGATGTGTGTAAAAAGCAATTGACCACATAACTGCATGTCTATTTCTGGGCTCTCTATTCTATTCCATTGGTCTACGTGTCTGCCCTTAAGCCAACACCACAGTGTCTTGATTACGGTAACCTTTGTAGTAGGTTTTGAAATCAGATAATGTGAATCTTCCAACTTTGTTCTCATTTTTCAAGATCATTTTGGCTATTCTGCATTCTTTTCACTTTCATACAAATTTTGTAGCTCTGTTAATTTCTACAAAAAGGAGACTTCTATGCTATGTCTGGGCTCCACGTGTTTGTGCAGTGGTTTGGAAAGTGCCTCCAGATGAAAGTCTGGGCAACTGAGGGACTCATCTCAGCAGTTCCCTTTTGTCTCATAGATTATTGTTCTGTGCTACCTGTCACCAAAAATGTGTCATCTGATGCTTCACCTATTTTGTTGGGTTTTATAGTTGATAAATCAGGATAGTTAATCTAATCCTGGGTACTCAGTCATGGTTGAAAACAGGAATCTTAGAGTTTTAACCTAGAATTCCAAACAAAATAGGAGTATATTATATGGGAAATGTGACCATTCTTACTCTCTAATTACAACAGTGCAGAACTGTAGATTAGAATGTACAATATAATACTATGTCAACAGATAAATACAATATACATGGAAGTTTAAGAAATCAAGTGAACTTTGGTGGAACAAACGTATATGGTTGTGCATGATTAGTATTTTATTTTTTGTTTGCTATTTAAATAAGTTAAATAATTTCTCTTTTATCTAGTAATTAATGAAAGTAAACAATTTAATCCTTTCCAAAACGTTGGAAATGAGTGCGGGTATTTTTGGCTAAAAGTGTATTTTGAGTATGGCTTTTTTTGCCGTTTTTTTTCTTGTGTTTAATACCAACGACAGCAGGCACTTATTTAATAAATCCACTAAATTGAGTATGTAGCAGATAGACCAGCTGGATTATAGTTTGTACTTTATTTGTGCAAACATCATTGAAAATCTCCTACTTGGGACAGAAATTTAATTCCAGCATTTAAAGCCATGAAATCACATGCTTCCTATACATCACTTAAAATTCTATAATTTAGAAAGTCAGTGAGTAGAGTTCTCTGAGTTTTGTCCCTACCTAAGTTTTTACGATATTATTTTTATCATCACATTGAAGGTACTTAATAGTGTTAAGCACATACACAAATTTATAAACGCACAAATACAAAGAGTTATGATGAGCTATCAAACGCTAAGAAGTTAAAGTAGCACAGATTTGGCTTGAAGTATGGTGAGAAATATGTCAGTTGATGGTTCCTAAAGAGTTGGTAGTGAAGTCAGCTAAGGGAAATGATGAAACTGAAATGTATTTGAGTAATTCAACATGAATTATAATTGCATATCCAGTAATTAGATAATCCAGAACTTTCTATAAGCTACAGAAATATTACCTTAAGATTTCAAAGATCATTTTATTGTTCATTATAGTTTTAAGAGTCAAATACGGACTCCAACCCAAGTGTCAGCAGTAAGGCATTAACTCTTTTCTTCCCTGCCTTAACTCCCACTTAGTACTAAAAAGAAAAATCGAAAGCCTCTTTTTACATCATTTTCTTAAACAATTTTATGTCCCTTTGCATCTAGGTGCTCCACCAAACCAATGAAAATGGAGGAAAGAAGGAAGACTGCATTGAGGAGATAATTTGAAAGTAAAATAAATAGGCGCTTATGACCAATTCAATGTTGAGGGAAAAAATGAGAAAGAGACAGGAGTGGTAGTACACTCAGACTGTCATGAATTTATTAGTTCATTTATTTAATAAACCTAGATTAAATTCCTGATTTAGCATGCCTCAGTGCTAGGAATAAAAGATGACTAGGACAAGATTCCTTTCCCTAGGAAGTAAAAACACGTTCAATGAACCACAGCACAATATAATACATTATGTTTTAATACTCTACTATGGGTATATTTAATGTACTGAGGGAAGACAGGTGAATGAACAATTAAAATTATACTAGGGAAAGCATGTGTGAGGACTCCAGAGAAGAGACAATGTTTATCTTTAATATTAAAAAAAAAATAAATCTTTCCAGGAAGAGATATGTGGCACAGAAGGTTTGGGACAGAGAAAAAAAAAAATAAACAAAGGTAGAGGGTGTGGAATGCAAGGCATGTTTGGAAAAGAGAAAATAGTTTGGCATGAGGGATTTTAAGACATGTAAGGAAAGTGGTAGGGGATGGGCCTGAAAAGCCAAGCTCTGACCATGTGGCAATAAGTTTTGTAAGTGAAGATATTTGAATTTTATCTTATAGATTATTGACAATCATTGGAGATTTTTTTTTTTTTTTTTTAAGATTTACTTATTTGTTTGAGAGAGAAAGAGAGCACAGGGGGAAGGGCACAAGGAGAAGAGAACCTCAAGCCGACTCCCCACTGAGCAGGGAGCCCGAGGCAGGGCTCCATCTCATGACTCAGAGGTCAGGACCTGAGCTGAATCAAGAGTTGGATGCTTAACTCACTGAGCCACCCAGGCGGCCCAACGGTCATTAGAGATTTTTGCAAGACGAGTAACAGGAGCAACTTATATTTTCATCCAATCACTCTGGAGGTTCGATAGATCAGAGAGGATTTCAATAATACGAGGAGTTGGTGGGACCAGAAATGACAGACAAATGGGGGAGGCTTAAGAGATAGTCTGAAAAGAGAGTACGTTGGACCTAGTAACTAACTCCTGCCTCAGTGTGGGAGGGGAGATGAGGGAACGAGACGGAATGGGGAGTGATCCTACGTACTGAAGCGGACTGTGGAAGACAAGCAGGTTTGGGGGGGAAAGTGGTGATCATACTGACTTAGATTTCCTTTTCAAGGCGTTTGAGTGGGTTGTTTTTTTAAGTGGCCTAGAGGAGACAGTTCCGAGGCTCAAAAGTTTGGGCTGAAGATAAAGGTTTGAACATCATATTGAGATTGGTCTTAAGGAAAGTCAGGAAGAAAATCGTGTTGCCCGGGGAGAGGTTGGCCTGTAAGAAAGAGAAGAAGGCTGCGAACTGACATCTTAAGAAAACATGTATTTAAAAGGTGAGCAGAAGGCGTCAGCCACAGAGCTGGGAAACCATCCAGGAGACGTAGTGAGGAAAGGAAGACCCAGGTCATGAAGTTTAGCAGAGCAGCACCCAGCAATGTCACTACACACTTCAGGGAGTTAAATCAACTGTTACCTGAGCCCGGGCTCACCACCTGGTGGACACAGGTAAGCCAGAGGACAGGAGGGAACAGGAAGGCTTTACCTGCGGTACCTACAGGATGGATAGTTCCCAAAGCAGCGTCTCCTTGAACAGTACCACGGGGGGCTTTCCAGCTAACGGTGCACACATAATCATCAAGGAGTTTGCGCAGTGGGGATTTCAGCGTGGCATTGGGGCAAAAGTCATCTTTTTTAAAGGAAATATCATTAAATCACTTACTCCGTAACAACACTTCTCAGGTAACAGGCACACACCGCACGTACTCATTTCCCGTTTAGCCTGAATTAGGAGTTTAGCTACCCGATGCTTTCCTAATATAAGTTTTTCTATGGCCAGGGAAAACAGCATTTTAAATAGCCCATCTTTCCAAAATTGAAGCGACTTTCCAAACAGGTATTTATTTAGAAAGGAAGTGGGAACAATTAAGCTTAATGACTATGAAAACAAAAACATCGCAATTATAGAAGAAGAGTTAAGTAGGAAAATTCTGAAACTATATATAAAAAAAGTTATGTGCACTGTATCAAAATACTTTTCCTATTTTGGTAATTAAATTTTTGAAATTAAAAACAAAGTAGTTCAAGCATTTCTAAATATAAAAATTTCAGATTTATATTTATTAAAAAACAAAGTGATATCAGTTCTGTTGCAGTAACCGTATATACACCAAGACAATATTTATAACGGTGGAAATACAAATAGTGAACAACTTCAAATTTCTCAATATTTTAGCACTTAAACAATCTACTTTTTTCCAGTCTTCTTTTACTGAAAAAGGCTTATTTAATTTTAAACCCAGATCAATGTATATGTTTTTGTTTTTGTTTTGTTTTTGCTTTTTTTTCTAAGACAAAAATATCTATTTAAAATAGTAGGTATCAGAAAGCTGGAAAATAACATTTACATTTGTCTAGATGCAGTAATTTTAAAAACATACAAGTTCAATGTGTAGTAGGAAAATATGCAAAAAAATACATAAGGAATTATACCCCATTAAAAAATATAAATGCACCTTGGGGCGCCTCGGTGGCTCAGTCAGTTAAGCAGCCTGATGCTTGATCTCAGCTCAGGTCTTGATCTCAGGGGTAGGGGTTCGGGCCCCACATTGGGCTCCAGGCGGGTGTGGATCCTACTAAAAAAAAAATATATATATATATATAATATATAATAAACACACATACATACACCTACAAATATTCATATGTATGTATATATATAAATACACCTCTGTTGATTATATGACTATTGAAAACTAAATATTCTGATTTAAAAGTAGCTTCCGTAAAATGTCAAAGTAGTAGTAGGCGTATTTGCTTTCCTAATGAATGAGTAAGGAAGTATTTCTGTTGCAGTCACATGGTACTACTAGGTATTTCTTAGCAAACAGGTAGTATCATACATAGAAAGGTAGGCTCTGCCCTATATTTAAGTTTTCATGTTTGCTTTCCATTAAAATGTTTTCTATAATTTAAAAGGACGACACACACCAAAGTAAAAAAAAAGAAAAACGATGTAAATTAACATCTTACACTTTTGAGACATTTCTGGAGACTTCATCCTGGGGGTTCTCCGCAACGAAGCTCTGCAAGGCCCTGCACGGAGCGAATCAGGAGGTCACCCTAACAGAACAAACAGGAACAAAGCCCCCGCCGCCACCACAGTAGTGTGACACCCGTGTGCGCCCCACAGTGAGCGGCAGTGTCCTGGGCCCGTGAGTAGGCCGTGTCGTCTCCCCCCATGGCAGGCCCTCGGACTCCCTTTCGCCCCAGTCAGTGCCTGGGTGCGGGTTTGCACCGGGCCTCACGCTCCTGTGAGGGCAGCAGGTGTGGCTCCCCAGGGCCGGGCTCAGCCCAGGCTGAAGGGACACCTGGCGGGTCAAGGCCCAGGAGGAGGAGACGGTCACTGTGCGGGGCCAGCTGCAGCCTGACAGTCCTGCGGATGCAGGTGTCACAGGCAGCGCCAGTCCCCGCGGCCCTCGGATGCTCAGCAGGGAGCTCTTGGGTGACCTGGCGGGCTATGGGGGTGGAGGGCGACAGATACCAGGGAGGCCTGTGCCGGCCCCCAGCAGCCTGGCCTCGGCCACTGGCCACGAGGGGGAGATGCCACGGTGCGTGGGGTGCGCACGGAGGCTGTGCCTGTCCCTGTGCTTGTCCCTGTCCCTATCCCTGTGCCTGTCCCTCTCCCTGTCCCTGTGCCTGTCCCTGTCCCTGTGCCTGTGCCTGTCCCTGTCCCTGAGCCTGTCCCTGTCCCTGTGCCTGAGCCTGTCCCTATCCCTGAGCCTGTCCCTGAGCCTGTCCCTGTCCCTGAGCCTGTCCCTGTGCCTGTCCCTGTGACTGTGCCTGAGCCTGTCCCTGTGCCTGTGTCTGTCCCTGTCCTTGTCCCTGTCCTTGTCCCTGTGCCTGTGCCTGTCCCTGTGCTTGTCCCTGTGCCTGTGCCTGTCCCTGTCCCTGTGCCTGTCCCTGTCCTTGTCCCTGTGCCTGTCCCTGTGCTTGTCCCTGTCCCTATCCCTGTGCCTGTCCCTCTCCCTGTCCCTGTGCCTGTCCCTGTCCCTGTGCCTGTGCCTGTCCCTGTCCCTGAGCCTGTCCCTGTCCCTGTGCCTGAGCCTGTCCCTGTCCCTGAGCCTGTCCCTGTGCCTGTCCCTGTGCCTGTGCCTGAGCCTGTCCCTATCCCTGAGCCTGTCCCTGAGCCTGTCCCTGTGCCTGTCCCTGTGCCTGTGTCTGTCCCTGTCCTTGTCCCTGTCCTTGTCCCTGTGCCTGTGCCTGTCCCTGTGCTTGTCCCTGTGCCTGTGCCTGTCCCTGTCCCTGTGCCTGTCCCTGTCCTTGTCCCTGTGCCTGTCCCTGTGCTTGTCCCTGTGCCTGTCCCTATCCCTGTGCCTGTCCCTGTCCTTGTCCCTGTCCCTGTCCCAGCAGGAGGGGGGCGAGGGCCTCCAGGGCTCTGAGGATGCCGCCCACAGCTCTGCCCCTCGCTCTCCGGCTAAGGGCTGCACCTGTGCTGTTGGGGCTGCACCTGTGCTGTTGGGGCCGCACCGGCTTCTGCCCAGTGCTGGGGGCGGGGCGGGGGCAGACCGGGGCCCAGGCCTCCTGCGCTCCTGCAGCACGGGGCCGGGAAGGTGAGCATCGCCTGCGAGGGCAGAGCACAGGGCGACGGCCCCGGGGGGCAAGACTCAGCATCCTGACTCTGGCCTGGGCGGTAGGAGGGGCCGAGATCCTGCAGAGAGAGCTCAGGGTCGGGGGCACAGGTGCTGAGATCCCCCAAAGAGAGGTCAGGGTGGGGTGGGGAGGGCAGGTGCCGGGAGGCCTGTGCGCTGGTCCTGCATCCAGGCTGCCGAACCCTGGAGAAGGGACCAAGCGGGAAGCAGGGTGGTTGTCAACATCCTACCAAGGACAGGGGGGTCTGCGGCAGAGAATCCCTGCTGCTCTGATTTGCCGGGCGCTCTCTCCTTTATACTCTGGGCTAAAAATCTGGATGGGTGCAAAGGCCACCTGCCCTCAGCAAAGGGCAGGGTGAAGGGGTCATTCCCGGCTTTGGAAATGCATGTATTTTAAATATTTAAACATTGCTCACTGATTACAATAGTGCTGAAAACCTAGGAAACGGCTGCTAGAGTGTTTCCCCTTTTCTCTGGTTTTCCTAACAGGCATGTGTCATTCTATTTGAGGATATTGGGAGACCATTCTCCACACCTGTGTTTAACGACTGTCTATACCTATGGGTATCCTCTCTTGAGATGCTTATAAATTCGCACTTCGGAATACGTCTTGGACTGAATCAATTTGACAGAAATGATGAAACATATTTGAAAAACATTCATTTTCAAGTGTGAAATAGATCCCATATTCTAGAGGCACCTCTCAGTAGTTACGTACAAATCTAACTGAATGATTGAGGTCATGCAATCCTGCAATTAAAGTATTAATAGGCTTTTAGTCACATTGAAATTTGTGCCTTCCAGATGCTTCCAAGCATAGTTGTGATGATATCTTATTTTGAATTGGCAACGTCCCGCATTTTTTTTTAAGTTAGCAGAATTTAATTGATTTGAGAATTATTTCTATGTTTGATATTTGGATGAGAATGACAAATACCTCTTGTCCAGAATAACATTTTAATGCAAATTTCTCATGATAGAGTGTTCTGTGATGCCAAATGTTGCTCTTAGCTATTTTCTACAAGAGAGCATATTTGTGATTTCCATCAGTAAAATTATTTTACATTTTTTAAAATGTTGGTTCGCTTTATGCCAATGCAGACGGAAGATAGACTTTACTAATGTATTGTAAAAAAAAAAAAAAATTCACTGTTTAGCGTTTCTACAGAGAAATTACCAAATAAAGCAATCTCGGTAAAGACTATTTTGGACAATGAGGTTCAAAATATACCTATACAACTTTTTAAATAAACATTAATGTCATCATGATAGTGGTTTCTTGAGGATATATATATATATATATATATATCTACTTTTTTTATGATGTGGAAAGAGACTGCATAAAGACAGAAATACATGAGTTCCAGTCCTAAATCTGTCATTTATCAGTATGATCTTGAATAAGTCACTTAATATCTTTGTTTTCAGTTCTATCATGTGTGCCGGGGATAATAAAACCTTTTTCATAATCTATTGTGAGGATTAAATAAATGAATATATGAAATTATTCTGGTATAGACTCTAGAAATAGTAGGTATTCATTTTATATGTACATTTTCTTTATTCTTTTGTTCTAGTTGCAAAGTCTATTAGGTAATGGGTAAATGTAAAAATATGTTGCAAGAGAAGGAAAAACTTGTGTGATTTTGTGCCAAGTTATTTCAGCCATGCAATTTTGTGGATGGATGTAGTTGGTTTAGGACTCTGGAGTATCTATCTCTAAACAAAAATTTATTATGTGCGATTTTTTTTAATTTTTTTTAATTTTTTTAATGTGTGATTTCTTGACCAATTTTATTGCTAGAATTCCTTGTTTTATGGAAAACCATTATGTAAAATATTGAATTCAAAGTAGGGGCCAAATGAAGGACAGCATGATGATGATGATGATGATGATGATGATTTTGATGATGAGGATGACGATCTGAATGCCTTTACAGATACCTAAGATTCGCAATTCTCTTTAGCTCCCAGCATTTCCTGTTGTCTTAATGGCCAGCTTCCCTCTTTTATAGTAGCTGAATAGTTCTTGTAAATATTTGTTTGTTGTCTGTGACTTCAAGCATTCATCCTAAGGATCTATTATTAGGCAAGACAATTCCCTTTCCTGAGTTATGAGTGGAATGTGGAAATTGCCTACCAGAGAGTCAGCTACAGTAATAAAAACTCAGATACTTGTGCTCGTCTGCTACTTTCAAAGGCCAAAGAAATAGTAGTACTAACACAAATAATAGCTGATTATATCAAAACAGAAAAGGGCAAAACAAATCAACTTCACCTAAATAGATAAAAATGATCTAGTTTGCTTTTCAGCTTCAGAATGGTAGCATCCTTCCCTCTGTAAATAGCATTATTTTCAGCATGGCCTATTTTGTGACATGTCTATATCTAAGCCAGGAATCATAGAAATCTTAGGATTCAAAAGTTTCAATTCCAGATCCTCTGAAAACTGATAGAATTCTGTTGAATTCTTGGAGATTGTACCTTCAATGGCAGGGACAACTTTTCTTAAAAATGTTTTCTTTCTCTTTAGTTTGAAAATGATAGGTTCCAAATGCTTTGATTTTCATTGCAATTCTCACAAATTTAAGAAAAAGTAAATGTTCTCATAACATATACCTAAGCATGAACCTAAAATTCAGATTTTGTTTACTTGTTTTGCAAAATTGGTGTATATTACCTACTAATGTAATCATTGAATCTTTAGTTCATATTTGCTCAAGATTAAACATACCATAATTGGAGCATGTCCCAATATAATGATGTTTGGCATTACATCTAGTCTCCTAGTGCTTCCTGGATTTCTTTTCATGCTTATTTTACTGTACTTTTTTTTTTTTTTTTTTAAATCTTCTTATGTTTGCCTTCAAATAAGATAGAGTATGGATAATAAACTGAGGTGAATCCAGATGCCTTAGTAATATAAAGGGCATTAGATTCCACCAACTTAAAAACAACTTTATATAAAGGGCATTAGATTCCACCAACTTAAAAACAACTTATGATTTGGGATCAAATCATAGGTAGGTTAGTTTAAAAGCACTGACATGTCGGGGTGCCTGGCTGGCTCAGCGGGGAGAGCATGCAACTCTTGATTTAGGGTTGTGAGTTAAAGCCCCATGTTGGGCTCAGAGCTTGCTTTTAAAAAAAAGTGCTGACATGTTATCTAATCATCTGTTATGAAACGGCAGGTACCAGAGCAATTCTAGAGACTCGTTTCTGTTGACACTTTGAGGACACCGGGGGAAAAGTGTGATTGTCAGTTATTTCATTTTGTAACTTTTGTGAAAGACCTGCTGTTTTTTCTTTCTTTCTTTTTTTTTTTTTTTCCTTTTTGGTGTAGCTCAGGGATCATTCTAAGTAGCTCCAAACATGGCTCTCACATCATGCAACCACTTCCAGCTATACTATTTCCCTTATTCTCCATTTATGTGATTTTCTTTCCCCCAAGATACTTCAGGTTCTCTTACCTCATTAAGCAGTCACAACATTCATATATAGACATAATTTTATTCCTTCATTTGCTCAAAACCTGTATATTGAATATTCTTCTATTTTTTGAGGCAGGCACTGGAGATGCAAAGCCTAATAAAGTATGGTCCACAGACAACCAACTGTACAGGGTGAGAAGTTCTGATAAGAATCTGTGACAGGATCTGCAGTTGCAGCAGGAGGGCATATGTCATCTACGGTGGGATTCTCAACTTCAGCTGTACATCAGAATCGCCCGGGGAGGTGCTGAAAATCCCTACGCCCAGGTGGCATCCCCATCCAACTAAGTCAGAATCTCTGAGGGTGGCTCCCAGGCCTCAGTTTTATTTTTAGAGTTTCCAAGTGATTCTAATGTCAGCCAAGTTTGAGAACCACACAGGTCAAGATATTTGGAGATGGGGTCCCAGAAGATCTGAGACTTGAGTTTTATTTGGATGTATGCAGAGATTAGGGGATGCCATACCAGGGAGAAAGGGCATCTTTTGAAGAGGCAAAGGGTGATGAAGCGCCATGACAGGTTTAGGCAGCTCAACAGGTATTCAGTACCGGAGAAGGGAAAACAGTGAGAAGGGAAGTAGTCATAAAAGACCTCGACCTATTTATTTTCAACAGAAATGCTGGTCATTGTCCGAGACAAACTGGGCATAGGAAATGGGGAATGAAGTTAGAAAGGAGTAGAAGAATAAAGACAGGAGACTTAGTAGTTCCAATGATCAAAGGCCGAGGGGCTGCTTGAGGCATGAAGGTAGAAAACATTTTGATTCATGTAGGTCACGATCAATATTCAATGTTGAAATCAGACTTAGGATTAATGTTTCTAGACAATCGTTTCCTCTTGTGGAATTTCATGGTGTGGATTGGGGTTGCGGGGGGTGGGTACTGCCTGGCAAAGGGGGCCGAAGGAACTAGGAGGGGGGTCCATGTCCTCTGTTACCAGACCAGCTGGATCAGGACTCAGGCATGGGGTCAGAGACCTGGTCTGAGGAGCAGATAGTGAAGTGGTTGTTGGCTGCTCACTTGGAAACCGGGGTTTAGAATCCTTCCTTCCCATACGTCTCTGCTGCTCCTTAACCCTGCTTTCTGCTTCCGTCTCCTACACATCTAGTCTGAGTGGGGGGAGGTGGGGAGACCGTTGACCTATTTGTAAACCTCATTTATCACCGAGGAAGAAACTTCTAATATAGTGTTGGCCATACAAGATTTTCTCTGATTTGGGGGAGTAGATGTGGTTAAGCTTAAAAAAAAAAAAAAAAAAAGAAGCACGCTATCATTACCCAAAGATGGAGGTACATGGAGATGGAGACTCACACACCTATTTGCTTCTTTTAGGAGATTCCATCATAAGAGCTCTGGTTTGCTTTTGCCAAAGGGCATCTCTCTCACATGGGATGGAGCTCGTAGCCACAGAACAGAAATAACCAATTGGCCACAGAGGGCTGAATCGAACCCCTCCCTCAGGTTGATTCACCTGGAGTAAACAGGCAGACTTAACTGATTAGCAGCTGGCGAGGGTTCATAGATATGCGAGCACCCAGGAACTAGGAGGAGGTGGTACCTTCCTGTATCTGCAACCACATACCCTGCCCATCACTCGTTACATCACTTGGCCCACTCGCTCTACTTTTATTTGTGACAGCACTTCCACCAGTATTCCTGGATCCCACCCCCTTGCAAGATTTTGACTCTATCATTACCCACCTTGCTTCCTTATTAGCGATTTCCTTTTCCCTGCTGGACCTTTACCAACGATCACTCACAGATTTGACATCTTTAAAATAAAATAACCCTCCCTGACCTCACGTTCCCCTCCCCTCCAGGTACCACTCTGAGTTTTCTTATCTTCTTTATCTTAACCCATTGGTTGTCTCCATGTTTCTTAACCCTTTTAGGAAGGGCTCTCTCTATCACTTCTTTCTATGACTTGACCTCAAGTTTCTCCTGAACGCACTCCAATAAGACTTTCATTATCTCTCTTCCTCTATTGGTCCCTTTTGCAAAGGTCATTAATAACTTGCAAACTGCCCAAATCAATGGCCAGATCTTGGTTCTCATCCTACCTGACGTTAGGAGCAGTATTTGGCAACAACTTGAACCCTCTCTTCCTTGGGCTGAGGGTACCGTTCTCATTTGGTTTTACCCTCATTGGCCGTACCCTTCCCACTCTCCCTTGCTTTTATATCCTTTCCCTAACTTCTCTGTTGCTCCTCATTCCTTCTCAAGTTATACCCATTCTCCAGGTCCTCTTATCCAGTCCCCGGACTTTGATTTCCGTCAACGCACTAACTCAACCTTACATCTCCAGGCTTTCCTAGGAGTTCTAGACTCACTTATCAAACTGTCTTCTTTCAAAATCTCCATGTTAACCTCCAATAGATACCTGGTGCCTCAAACAGGAATCCTTCACCTGCATCACTTCTTCCCCAGGGTTCCCTTACCTCAATTGTTGGATTATAACTCTTATAATTGATAGAGTTTATGGCAGCTCTTGGCTACCTCTTTGATCTGTTCGCTGCTCTTCCTCTTGACTCTTTATACTAGTATTGCTCTCCTTCCTGTTTTTGGACATGCCCGGCACACTCCCACCGCAGGGCCTTTGCACTTTCAGCTCCCACTCCCTGGATTGTGTTTCCACCAGGTAGTCATGAGGCTTACTTCCTTACTTTCCTTCAGGTCTCTGCCCAAATGTTATTTCTTTAGAAAGCTTTTTTTTTTTTTTTTTAATATTTTATTTATTCATGAGAAACACAGAGAGACAGAGAGGCAGAGACACAGGCAGAAGGAGAGGCAGGCTCCATGCAGGGAGCCCGATGTGGGACTCGATCCTGAGACTCCAGGATCATGCCCTGGGCTGAAGGCAGCGCTAAACCGCTGAGCCACCTGGGGATCCCCAAAAGCTTTTCTTGTTAACTCTAAAAATAAAAGCTTTTGAACATAGTTCTCTATTCTATTTCTGTTTTATTTTTCTTTGAAAAATTTATCACTGCCTGAGACTGTTATCTATTTCCTTTTTGACTGCTTTTTTTTTCTTTTTTTTTTTTTTTTTTGAGTTTTTATTTAAATTCCGGCTAGCTAACATACAGTGCAATATTAGTTTCAGGCCTTTCTTACTAAAAGAAAGCTCTCAGAGGGCGGGGATTTTGTCTGTATTGTTCCCACCCTCATTATTAGCATTTAGAATAGTGTCTAGTCAGGAGCTCAGTGAGTGTCTGTTGATTGCTGATCAAATGAGTGAAAGAGCTGTTTATGAAATTAGATTCTCCTGAGATAAGAATGAATCATTTTGTGTCAGAATGATCTGATGTAGTTTCTTGAATTTCAGAAGACTTTTTAACTATGATTATGTGAAAACCATTATTCTTAGGCTTGCGCTAGAGTTGTATTTGATATGCCTCATAAACAAATTTCCAAGCAATGTGGCAAATTGTTCTTTATCTTATTCCAATAATTACTCTGGTATTTAAACTGAAACAGGGTACATTAATCTCCTTTGTTTTCTCAGCATTTGACTTTGTTATATGGCCAACAGTTCTCCACTCCCTCTGTTTTCCCACTGCCCCTTTAACCCAACAATGATGCATAGAACACAAAGGAGAAAGTGGGAGCAATCAGACTCTAGTGACACATTCTGTGTTCTGCATCAATGGATAGGTTTTAAAGGGAACAGAAGATGAGTTGTATTTTTCCCAAACTGCCTAATTTATAGAGCTAATCTGAGAAAAACGAGTTGGCACACAATTGTAAGGTTAGCTGACAAAGCAGATGGTTGGAGTGGTTTCTACATCTTCTACATTAAGATGTCATTTTAAGAATTAGTGCTGTACATTGGGGCACCGGGGTGGCTCAGCGGTTGAGCACCTGCCTTCGGCCCAGGGAGTGACCCTGGGGTCCCGGGATCGAGTCCTGCATTGGGCTCCCTGCAGGGAGCCTGCTTCTTCCTCTGCCTGTGTCTCTGCCTCTCACTGTGTGTCTCTTGTGAATAAATAAATAAATATTAAAAAAAAATTAGTGCTATATATAATAAAATTCCGAGTTTGGAGGCTTGTCTTTTTCATGAAAACCTGAAACCGGAGCCATTTATTTTGGCCGTTGTCAACATAAATCCCCTGGCTCACAGTATGTTAGTGATCAGAAATGGCCCTTTGAGTGAGTGCTTGTGCATCGAGAGCCTTTGAGAAATGTATCAGTTCTGCGTTGTCTTTGATAAACAGGTGAGGTGACAAGGAGAACTAAAAGCATGAAAATGAGTAAAGCTTAGAAAACAGTAAAAATATTTACCACCGTAAGACCGCTTATTATGCAGTGCTTCCATTTCTACAGTTTGTATTTTTAGATGTGTAAGGGTACAGTTTTATTTCCAAATTAAATAACACACGATGAGTAATGCAACATAGAATTGATTTCATCCATCAGCTTAACTGGGAAGTATTAGCGATGCCACGTTGATAAATAGCGTCTAATCAAAGGAAAAGCACCCAATTGCTGATTTCAATGGCTCAGATGATAATAAATCCTCAATCCAGGCTAGAAATCTGTGATGTTCCTAAGCAACGGCAGTCCTCCAGTGACTTCATTACGATCATGTTAATGTGTGTTTTTTCTCAAGGGTCGTTTGAGAAGCAAACTATAACCATTATGAATACCGGGACTACGGGGAAAATCCCAAATACCGTATTATTTTGATATTATAAATAGTTCTATGCATAACAACAGAGTATATGAGGTTTACAATGATATTTAGGGCTCGGGGGCTCTTTCGGTGGAGTGATTCATGAGCTCTCTAACCTCAGGCTGGGGACGTATTTGTAATCTACTTCACTTTTTATAATTCATTTTGGGCTGGAAAGACTCTCAGGTTACACTTTCAAGGTTTCACAGGTGTAATAGCTTGTGATGTGTTTGTGATTCTGGTGATGAGTTTAAATATTAAAACTGCAGCTCTCCTGATGTTCACTCGGGATAAGCCACTGACGACTAAAGAGGGAGGGTGGCTGTCTGCTTATGAAGACGCTCTCTATAATTTAGGAGTTGCGATCCACGTAAAGAACATTCCACCTTCAACATCTTAATGGTTATCTGAAGCTCCTTATTTTCTAGTGATGAGACCCACAGTTAAATATAATTTAAACACTGACAGGTAGTGAGAGACGTTAGAAACATCAAAACTTCCGTATCCAGTATGCAAACCTTGGCCGCGTGTGCCCTTATCTCAGTGACTCTGGCATTCAAAATATACTGGGCTCAACAAAGGAAATCTCCTCCCCGCTTTTTCTTCATGATAAAAACCCTCATCATATGGGACCGGCCCTCTCACTGACTTTTTAAGTGTATAGTACACCGTTGTGACTATAAGCATAGTGTTGTTTAAGGATCTCTAGAATGTGTTGTTTAAGGATCTCTAGAATGTTTTCATCTTTTTTTTTTTTTTTTTTAAAGATTTTATTTATTTGAGAGAGAGAGAAAGAGAGACAGACTCACTGCTGAACAGGGAGCCGGACACGGGGCTCCATCCCAGGACCTGGGGCACGACTGGAGCAGAAGGCAGACACTTAACCGACCGAGCCCCCCATGTGCCCCTGTTTTCATCTTTCAAATCTCAGTGTATTAGTCAGGATTCCTCAGAGCAACAGATAAGAGGTATCCACGTCTTTAAATTACGTATATCATGAAGAGATGTATTATAAGGAATTGCCTCAGGTGAGCACGGAGGCCGGGAGGTCTCAGGATCTGCAACTGGAGACCCCAGGAGAGCAGATTTAGTCCCAGTCTGAGTCCAAAGGCTTCAGTGAGGAGTGTTTTCTTCTTATGGGTTTTGGGTAACCACGGGGCAGGAAATATATAAGTACGCCAAGGTTAAGTAATATTTGTCAACAGTTCCTGGAAAACATTTTTCCAGTCTGTATGTTTGCTGTTATTTATACTTAACATAAGTATAGCAATACCAGGTATGTATTAGTTCCCACACAGTATGGTTAATTTCTAGGTGATCATAATGAGAAGATATTTTTAAAAATGCAATAACAGATGGGTAGGGAGAATATGGAATCAAGTTTGTCACAGTGTATTTCTCTAATCCTCCAATTCTATTTCTTTCTATTTTCTCTTACCCACCATGAAGGGTACTTGCCAACCTTTGACATATTTAGTTTATATGACCTAAAGTTGCTCAGGGGAGAAATTTATTTCGAGTGCCTGACTGTGGGAGGTCAGAGTCCGCTGACGTCAGACGTGTCCTATGAACTGTCCTAGAGCTTCAAGCCTTCAAAGAATCTGTGTCTTTACTTAAACATATTAACCAGCATGGATAATCATCAAACAGCAGGAGAAAGAGTCCACTTTTTAAATGTAAAATGACAAATTAATTAGGTGACATAAGAAAAAGAAAAGAAAGAGAAAAAAACCTCCAGAATCAGGAAGCAGTACTAGCAGTTTTCTTTATGATTCTGGAAGTCTTAATCTGCAGTACGGCTGTCAATATATTTTTATCTGTTAATTTGTTGAAGATAATTTTATCGTTCAAAGTGAAGGAAAACAAAGAAAGAGCTTAGAGACGTGGACAGAAATCTGAAAAAAAAAAAAAAAGATCAGAGTAAAAGTTCCAGAGAATGATCAGTAATTGAAATATTTAACACTTTACTACACTAATTTGCATATATGCATATGTATGTGTATATATTTGGGGTGAATGTAACTCTCTACATTTGCAAGAATGTATGTTTACTTTTCTCTGTTATTACGTTTATACGAGGTGGAAAATGAAAAACGCATTTTAACTGTTAATCAATTTGTTTATTGATGCAATAGCAATTAGGATCTGATCCTCTAAGTGTGGTTTGTGGGTCAGCAGTGACCGTCATCTGGGAATTTGGAAGAAAAATACAATCTGAAGCCTCACCCAAGGTTTACTGAATAGAGCCTCTATCTCATGATTTGTATGCACATTCAAGTTTCCTAAGTGCCCTTTCAGGACACTTGATTTGGGAATGGCAAGGAAGATGGCGAGGGGACACTTTCGGCAGGTACTGTGGCAGTCCAGGTGAATGATACCCAAGGCACAGGTAACATGGAGGTTAAGTGTGAAAACAAACTGAGGACAGTTACAAATTTCTCCACCATCTGGGGAAATTTGATAAATAATTCTTGAGTAGAGTTCATTCTCAAGTGTTCTTTTGCAATGGATCTGAGGTGAAGCCTAGATATGAGTGTTGTTATTATTATTTTTAAATTTTATTTACCCATGAGAGACAGAGAGAGAGAGAGAGAGAGAGAGAGGCAGAGACACAGGCAGAGCGAGAAGCAGGCTCCCTGTGGGGAGCCCAACGCGGGACTCAATCCCAGGATCTTGGGGTCATGACCTGAGCCCAAGGCAGATGCTCAACCACTGAGCCCCCTGGGTGCCCCAGGTATGAGTATTATTTAAAAGCGGCCTTCCAATTATGGAAAGAGCCCAAATGTCCATCGACTGATAAATGGAGAAAAAAGATGTGGGATATATACACAGTGGGATATTTCTCAGCCATCAAGAAGTGAAATCTTGCCATTTGCAGTGGCGTAGATGGGCCTAGAGGGTATTATGCTGAGTGAAATCAGAGAAAGACAAATACCATATGATTTCACTCGTATGTGGAATTCAAGAAAAACAGATGAACAGAGGGGAAAGAAAAAAAGGAGAGGGATGCAGAGTATAAGAGACTCACTCTTACCTAGAGAGAACAAACCGAGGGCTGCCAGAGAGGAGGTGGGGGGAGGGGCTAGGTGGGTGACGGGCATTAAGGGGGGCACCTGTGATGAGCACTGGGTGTTGTATGTTAAGTGATGAATCACTGAATTCTATCCCTGAAACCGATATTGCACGAACCAGGATGTAAATAAAAACTTAAAAAAAAAGCTCCCCTGACAGTTCTAAACATGCAGCTAATGTCGAGAAGCGCTGCTCTATGGGTTGGAAGCTTTGAATTAAGCTATACGTCTCCTCTTTATCAAGCAGAATAAAGGTAACTGAGGAGGAGACATGATAGTAACACAAAGTGAATTAGTTTCTTAATCATGCAAAAAAAAATCACTATTTATTTTTAAAGTTTTTTTTTTTGAAATTTATTTATGAGAGAGAGAGAGAGGCAGAGACACAGGAAGAGGGAGAAGCAGGCTCCATACAGGGAGCCCGACGCAGGACTCGATCCTGGGTCTCCAGGATCAAGCCCTGGGCTGAAGGCGGCGCTAAACCGCTGAGCCACCCGGGCTGCCCCCAAAAAATCACTATTTAAAAGCTTTAATTTACCTTTTATTTATTTTCAGGAAATAAGCCTTGCTTATTTGGGTCTTAAACTACCAAATAAGGTTTGTTTTTTTTCCTTCCGATTTCACTGTATGGAGTTTTCTTTCAGCCTGTCATGACTTAAATAGATTTTCTTTTTTTAAAAAAAATACTTTATGTATTTACTTGAGAGAGAGAGAGAGAGAGAGAGAGAGAGCGCAGGAGCAGAGGGAGGGGCAGAGGAGGAAGCCGACTCCCCGCTGAGCAGGGAGCCCTGCTTGCCCTGAGCCGCAGGCGGAGGCTTAGCTGACTGAGCCACCCAGGTGCCCCAGATACATTGTCCTCAATATATTGCCTTATTTAAAAAACATTGTTTCCTGTGGGGATCACAAGGCATGAATATTATGTATCTAATTGTGAAATCAAAGTTTTTGTTAAGAGACAAACACTTCATTAAAAAGTGAATAGTTGGTGCTCCTGGGGGGCTCATAGGCTAGTGTCTGACTCTTGGTTTCAGCTCAGGGTCATGATCTCGGGGTTAAGGGATCCAGCCCGAGTGGGGACCGGAGCCCTACACACAGGGCAGACTCAGCTTAGGATTCTCTCTCTCCCTCTGTCCCTTCCTCACCCTCCCCCGGAAGGAAAAAAAAATAGTCCATGATTTCAATACATTAGTATTTTCTTGCTCATTTTTATTATGAAGTCATTATAAATTGATAATGTTTTTCCGTATGAACACTGGGCTCAGTATTATCTTTTTGCACATTTCTCCAACCCAGGGAGTGGATACCAGCAGGACCTGGGCTGGCTCACTCGGAGGTTGAGTTTATTGGCTTAAGAATCTGAAAATTTGTTGGCTCTTACCTTCATAGGGCACAACTGTTCACAAAGAAAATTGGCAATATCAAGCAGATCTCTGGCATCAGAGCTTCAACTGGTGCGTTTTTTTTCTGTTGTTCTCGGACAAATGTGTGCTTTCTGCTTGATTTGTTGTTGAGAGGGAAAAGAAGGGAGCCACGTTTTCCTTTGAGCACATACTATTTGTCATAATCACGCTAGGAGCTCACGTGCAAACCACCTTAACCTGCAGTAACGCTGACCTCAGGTCCCCCTGGCTCCAGGCCCGCGGGGCTGTTCATCATCTTTCCTCGGGAGCTCACAGGACGCAGGCGCTTCACCTCTAACACGACGGGTGACCCTTGAACAACACAGGCTGGAGCTACACAGGCCCGCTTACGGGCAGTTTCTTAGATAAATAGCGTGCAGTACTGTGAGTGCATTTTCTCTTCCTTACGATTCTCTTAGTAATTTCTTTCCTCTAGCTCACTGTGCTCTCGAATAAGGCGTATAATGTAATCAACATACAAATTATGCCTTAATTGACTGTTTATGTTATCAGTAAGGTGATTCAAGTGGGACGTGGATTTTGGGAGGCCCTGGCTGGCTCAGTGGGTAGAGCACGCGGCTCTCACCGTTGGGTCATGACTCCAGCTCCACACTGGGCGTGGAGCCTACCGGAAAAAGAAAGCAGAAAAAAGGTACACGTGGATTTTGAGCTGTGGAGGGTGTCGGCCAACCGAACCCCTGAGATGTCCGAGGGTCAACTGTAGGAAGCAGAAAATCCCTTTGCCCTTACGAAGCGTCCTTCTTTCCGTTTGCCAAGTGGTGTGCTGACCCCGTGTTACTCTGCACTAATGGAGGCCCTCTAGCCCATCCTTTCCTCCTTTGGGTAGAGGCAGGGGTGTCAGCGCCGGGGTCCCCCGTGGGGTCCTGTCTGCCTTGGCCGTGCCCTCTTCGGGCTCCACCAGGACAGTGTACCCGGGTTCTCTGCCTCTGCCTGGGTCCTGCTCTGTTGTCCCGGGGCCCGGACCCACCTGTCCCACCCCAGGGATGCTTTCAGTCCTCCGGCCAATGACAACGTTCTGCTCTCCGCCATCAGCCTGGGCCCCAGAGGAGCAGACCCCACGGGCCACCTACGTGTAGGAGTTACTGTGAGCAGTTGGCTTAGGGACCATGGGGGCGACAGGTCCCAGGGGCTGCAGGGAGGGAGCTGCAGACCGAGGGAAGCTGGGGTAGGTTCTTCTCCGGCTCCAGAGGCCTGAGGACCCGCAGAACTAGTGGTGCCAATTCCAGCCCAGGTCCCAAAGCAGGAGGAAACTCCTGTCCCGGCTTAGAGACCTGCACACAGAGCAAATTCTCTGCAACTCCGCACGCGCGTGCGCGCGCACGCGTGTGTGTCTGTGTGTATGTGTGTGTGTGTGTGTGTTCTGTTCAGGCCTTCTCAATGGGGATGTCCCCTCCTGGGGTGGGGGGAGCAATGTTGAGGTGTTAATCTCAGCTACAACCCCCACCCCCAGACTGGCCAGAACGAAGCTTAATCCAGTATCTGGGCTTCTCTCAAGCCAGTTCCATTGACATGGTTACCCCCCCTCCGTCCCCCTACCTCTACATTCGGGGGTCACCTGTGCCCTTCAGCCTTCCCTGAGCACCGTGTGCTGCGTTCCGCCCCCCCTTGGCACCCATGGCAGACTCGCCAGCTGGCACCCACGGTCCCTCCCTGTGGTCCCTTCCTGCAAGGCACGCAGGTGCACCATGGCCCCAAAAGCGCTTCGGCTGTGGCTGGGCCATGCAGCGTTACCCTCAGTGCATCGTCCCCACGAGGTGCTCTTCCCTCTCCCCCCTCCCCCCGTTGGGGGTTTCCTGGTACAGACAAGGAGCAGGCAGGCGCTGCTCTTCCACTCTGCCCCAGCGACTCACCTCACCCGGCGAATTTTAAGTGAGAAATAAACTTTTTATTGTATTAAGCCCCTGATTTGGGGATTATTTGTCCTTTGCCACCTAATGGGTACCTAATACGCTGTTGCAACAGGTGTTCTTCGGTCCCTTCCGTGTCGCCACAGCAGCTCTGGGCTACCTGCACCTGCCTAGGACTCCCTGGCACCCTCACCAGTTTGCATCTTGAGCCTCGGAATCTCATCGCCGTCGAGGGAGTTCTCTGGAAGCCTGCGGTGCACTGTGGCCACCTGGAAGATTGGGAGAGGCCCCAGCGGCGGGGGCAGAGGCCGGCACCCCCACACCAGTGGGACAACGGGGACGCTTGCTGTACGTGGTTCCCTGACGGCGGACGGGGGGTGGGGGGGCTCAGTCCCAGGGCCCAGGGGGGACCCCGAGGCTCACGACCTTGCAGGGCTTCCTCCCATCGCCCTGGTAACCACCGTCCCACTGTCCCCCTTAGGACCTCCATCCTTTCACGGTCTCCTAAGGGTGGGAACGTGCAGTTCTGGCCCTGGCTTACCCAGTGCGCACGCTGTCCTCCAGCTTTATTTGTGGGGTCCCAACCGGCAGGACGCCCCCCCTTTATAAAGGCCGGATAACGCTCGTACATTCTCTGTCTCAGGGTCCGCTGCTGGAGCCCAGGGGCACTTCCCTGCCTCGGCCGGGAGCCCCGGGGCAGGGTGCGTGCGGGCGGCCGGCGCCCCAGGGATTCACACCCGCGGTGGCACACTCAGAAGTGGGGTTGCTGGAGCCCACGCGAGTTCCATTTGTACTTCTCTCTCTCTCTCATTTTTTTTTTTTTCTTTAAGATTTTAGTATTTTAAGTAATCCCTACCTCCGATACGGGGGCTCAAACTCACCACTCGGAGAGACCAAGGCTCGCGTGTTCCACACCCTGAGCCCAGCAAGCTGCCCCTTTGTTTTTAATTCTTTAGGAACTTCATAGGTCGGAGTTCCCTTAGGGTCAGCGGCTGGAGCTTTGTCCGTCTCCCTCGGTGCTGGCGTCCCTGCCGATTTCCTCTGAGCTTCGCCCGGGGACGGGGGGTGGGGTGGGGGTGGGTGTTCCGGGCACTGGGCGCCAGGCTCCCAGCACCCCCCAAACACCCTGCGCACCTGCCCCCTGCGAGCCGCGGGGCTGCCCGGGGCCTTTCTGCCCCGCACTGAACTCCGCCGCTGGGCTGGCTCCCGGGTCGGGCAGGCAGCTGGCCACACTGGGTGACGGGGGCGGGGGGGGTGGGGGGGTGGGGGTGGGCTGGAGTCGGCCCCCCCCCCCCCCGAGCGCCTTGGTGGGGGAGGGGGGCAAGTGACACCCCCGGCAGGACAGGGAACCCGAGCACCCGCGACGGCGCTGCAGTCCGTCCTGGTGGAGGGGGCGTCGGGGTGCTCTCCACTGGACGCTGCTGGGGTCCCCGTGGGGGCCGGGGGGTGCGGTGTCCCTCTGTGCCGGGTGCTGGGGCCTGACCTGGTCCCCGTCGGTGGCGCCGCGGCCACGCTGGGGGCTCCCAGGGAAGCAGCCTGAGGCCCCGGCCCAGCTGACCCCCGGGTCCGACGTGCAGGTGGAGGCCGCGGGCAGGTGCGGGGCAGCGGGGCGCGGGTGCTCCAGGCCTCCTCGATGCCCGGCCGCTGCTCGGCGACCGTCCCCGTCCCCATCCCCGCAAGAGACTGACTTGTGTAGCTGCTTCGAGAGCGTCCGCTTCGGGGATGACATTTCAGGACGCGGGACAGCGACTGGCTCAGGTGGGTTCCTCAGCACCGGACGTGCGGGCGGAGCAGGGGCGCGGGCTCGGGGTCACTCCTCAGCTCAGGGCCTCGCGGGAAATCATGAACCCCTCCATCCCCCCCTCCTCCCTCCCTCCCTCCCTCCCTCCTTCCGTCCCCTCCGCTCTCCCCCCTCCTCCCTCCCCCTCCTCTCTCCCCCTCCCTCCCCCCTCCTCTCTCCTTCCCTCCCCCCTCCTCTCTCCCCCTCTGTTCCTTCCTCCCTCCCTCCCTCCCCCATCCTTTCTCTCTTCCTTCCTCCCTCCCTCCCTTCCCCCTCCTCTCTCCCCCCTCCTCTCTCCCCCTGTTCCTTCCTCCCTTCCTCCCCCTCCTCCTCCCTCCCTCCCCCCTCCTCCCTCCCCCCTCCTCTCTCCCCCTATTCCTTCCTCCCTCCCTCCCCTCTCCTCTCTCCCCCCTCCTCTCTCCCCCCTCTCTCCCCCCTCCTCTCTCCCCCGTTCCTTCCTTCCTCCCTCCCTCCCTCCCCCTCCTCTCTCTCCCCTCCTCCTTCCCCCCTCCTCTCTCCCTCTCTGTTCCTTCCTTCCTTCCTCCCTCCCCCCTCCTCTCTCCCTCCCTCTCCCCCTCCTCTCTCCCCCACTGTTCCTGTTCCTTCCTTCCTTCCTCCCTCCCCTCCCTCCCTCCCTCCCTCCATCCCTTCCTTCTTCCCTCCCACTCTCTCTCACTCCTCTCTCCCTCCCTCCCCCCTCTCTCTCCTCTCCTCCCTCTCTCCCTCCCCCTCCCCCTCTCTCCCTCCCTCTGTCCCTCCCTCCGTCCTTCCCTCCCCCTCTCTCTCCCTCCTCTCTCTCATCCCTCCCCCTTTCTCTCTCCTCCCTCCCTTCCCTCCCTCCCTCCCTCTGTCCATCCCTCCGTCCCTACCCCCTTCCTTAACTTTCTCCCTCTGTGGACACAGGGGAAGGACAGGGAGACAATGTGCCGCAGGCCCAAGGCCAGGCTGGGGCGCGATGTGGCTGCACCTGCCAACCCGAGGTCACAGCTGGCGGGCCCGGACACTGGGGGCCGTGGCTCACCTGTCACCTGCTCACCTGTCACCTGCCTGCCCACACTCCCGGAAGAGTCCCAGCGGCCCTGAAGGTGCTAGAAGCTTTGAAGGCCACGGGGCCTTAGCGGAGTGGCTGCATGTGCTTCTCCCAGCCCCGGGGGCCCGACGACCCCCTCATGTCCCGTGGAAGTCATCGCAGGTGAGTCATCCCCTTGGGAGGCTTGACCCCGGGCCAGCGAGTCTCCGGTCCTCTCCATCCACTTCCATCCACTTCCACGCCGTCGCTCAGCCACAGGTTCAGTCCCTGGTGGGGAGCAGAGGTTTTCAGCTTCATTTTAGGAAGAAAAGACTTTGAGGGAAGTCTGTGTCTCCCTGGGGTTTGGCTTGGCCCGGGTTAGTGTGAGGCCTTGCGGCCTGGGCCCCTCCGGCTGATGCACCGACAGCCTTTGCTGGGGAAACGATTAGGAGCCCATTGGTGTGCTGGCGCCCTGAGCACCCTAAGCACCCTGAGCACCTTGTCTTCAGATCTCTACGGGGCCAACATCAAAACCAAACTGCTAATTAGTGACTGAGGGAGATTTTAAGGTCTCAGTGTATATAATTTATATATATAATAATTTTATACTATAAATTTTACTGAATTTATCTATCAGATAATTTTAAGTACACAAGGATTACTGACTGTATAAAGTATGGAAGCAATACATTCTATTGTGTTGTAAATGATATTTTATGGACTACAACTCAAGCTGTAAACAGGGGCCGCTATGGGGTTTTCAAGGTTCAACCACCAACAAATAAGATCTTGGAAATGTAGATGATAGGTGAAGCCCATGCTGGGATAATTCTTTGCACTTGTTCTATTTTTGTTTTTTATTATTTTTTTATTTTTTGCACAGAACCAATCCTGAGAACCACAAAGAGCCCTTGGGGCTGAAAACTTCTTTTGATCGAGTGAATTACTGCTGCCTTGAATTTGCTTTCTTTGCAATAAATGAAGGAATGGATTAGATATCCCATCTTTTAAGTAGCCATCAAAAATCCTGGTAGGATTCCCATTTTTTTTTCTGAGCATTAAGCCTTTAAAATTGGAAATGCTTAAGTGTTTAGGGGTTTTAGTCATATTTTTTTTCTTGGAAAATATCAAAATGAAGTTGTCAGAGGTCCCTAAAATCACTGCCTAGCAAATAATCCTCCAAGGCTGTCAGGGTCTAAGGGGGCTTTTATTCAGCCTAGGGAGTTATCTTGTTGACAAGGAGCTTACCAAACACTGAATAGAAGAAAACCCATTTATGAGAAATGGGCCAGTTGGTGCATCAAATCAGCGGTTAATCTAAACCCGGCAGAGAAACACATGCATCGTGTCAGCTTGGTGGAATACACACGGGTCATACGTTTTCTTTTTCATTTGTTCCAATCACAAACCAATTTAACTTTGTGGGTTGTGTGCTGAAGAGTCTATCCATGGATGCGTTGAAGAGAAATTGAGAAATAGGGTGCAGAAAATTTAGATTCCATAATCTATTTAAGGAAATACTTAAATGTGGCAAACTGCAATCCAGTCTCCTGCCCTGCTTTAGCAATGTGAACACAGGTTAGTTTTTATGAGAAATCATGAAAAGCTCAAACATATGTGTATTATTTTCAGCAATCTGAAAGAGCAATTATTGAATTTTAAATCTAAAAAATTTTGTAAGAAACCGAGACTGTGATAATTAAATCTGAAATAATAATTGGATCTTTTGGAAGGGCAACACATTCAAGCATTATGCCCATTGAGGAACAGCTCTCCATGGAGAAATCTTGGCCTGGAGGAGGGCAGACATGAGGACAGGATTGAGGAGCCAGGAGTTCCAGCCCTGGTTTTCTGAAGTTCTTGTGATTTGACCTGGATTAACTCACTTCATTTTCCAGGATGCAATCTTTCTTTGTGACTGAAGATTTACACCAGATCTGAAGTTCTAGTTTTTAGGTTTCAGAACTTTAAAATATTTAGTAAAATATTTAGTAAACCGTTATGTTGAAGCTTAAAATAGAAAACAATGACAACAACAAAATAGGGCTGCTTTGGTTGGGGCTGGGATAGGGTAACTGAGCATTTACATTTTCCTAGTCCTGACTCATGATCCCATTGCCCATAAGGATTCCGGAGAAGACAATGGAAATATTTTATTTTTGGAGGGTGGTCCTTATGTTCTTTCCAGTTCTAATGCTTTGAGATTTTGTGCTTTTAAATAATGACAAACTCCCTTTGGATCAAAATTCCGTTTTGAATTATGTAAAAATGGTTTCTTTACTCAACAAATATTTATTGAGCTACTACTATATACCCAGGCATTATTTAGGTTTTGAAATAAGTGAATGAACAAATAAGCAAAAAAATATTCTTTCACTCATGGAGCCTATATTTAGTGAGGAATGGCACAATAGAAAAATAAATATGTTGTACGCCAAATGATTAGTACTATGAAGAGAAATGAGTGTGGGAGGGGGCTGGAGCTTCTGGGGTGGGGAGGCTGTATTGTTATTTTGTATACGATGGTCAGGAAAGTCCTCACTGAAGAGACAACACAGAAAGCAGAGACTCTGAAGTATGGGCATAGTTGGCATGTCCATAAACAAGCAGGGGGACCCAAGTGGCTTGATTGGGAAAAGGGAAGAGTGGTAGCAGATGGTATTACAAAGGTCTTGGAAGGGGGAGAGTGGAGAGATGGTGCAAAATCTTGTAGGACTTCTAGGCCATCGTAAAGGCTTTAGATTTCACTCCAAATGAAGTAGGAAGTTATGAGAGGGTTTTGAGCAGAGAAATAATATTATATAACTTATGTTATAAAATGAATTGCCCGGCTATTGTATTGAGAAAAACTTTAAAGAGGTCAAGTAGAGAAGAAGAGAGAGCAGTTCAGAGGTTAATAGAGCCAGGTCAGTGAGATGGGTGAGGGCTTGGACTAGGTGGTAATAGTGAAATAATGAGAAGGTGTTAGTTCCTGGATGTATTTGGATGATAAAGCCAACAGAATGTATTGGTGACTTGGATGTGTGAAATGTGAGAAACAGAGGAAACAAGGATGATTCTAACTCTTGAAGTTGAGCAACTGGAATGATAGAGATGATGAGATGGAAAATCCTGCCAAAGAAACAGATTTAGGAGTAAAATAATCCAGAGCTTTGGGCATGTGCTTATTAAACATTTCAGTGGATGTTGAGTAAGTCGTTGGATATTTGAGTCTTGAGATCAGGCAAGAACTCTGGGCTGATTATTAAATTGAGAGCAGTGAGCAGATAGAGGAGATCGTAACTGAAGCTATCACCTAGGGTATGAGTGAAGATTGAGAGGAGTCCAAGTACTGAGCATTCCAATGTTAAGAGAGCAGAGAAATAAGGAGAAGCAAAGCAGAGAGACTGAAATCAAGACAAAATGCATGGAGACCAACTGAAGAAAGGGTTTAGACAAGGAATCTGGGTGATTAACTGGTTCAAATGCTATGGATACATTAAGTTAAGGGGAAGTCTGAGAATGAGGAGATGATCACTGAGGACTTCACAAGACTGGATGCAATAGAAGCCTTGACTGGATTGCATTCAACAGGAAAAAATCTTCAGGGAGTGTGTGTATATATATATATATATATATATATATATATATATTATATATATATATATAATTTTTTGATGAGTTTTGCTCTAAAGGTGGGCAGAGTGAAGGTGATATGGGGTAACAGGAAGTCACTTCTAAGATGAAATATATAACTGCACGTCAGTGTGCTAGTGGGGGATGAGCCAATACAGATGGGAAAACGTGATGCTCCCTTAAAGAGAGGAGAACTCCTGGAAACAATACTCTTGTGTAGGAGAGGATATTGGGATCTAGGGCATACATGGAGAGGCCATGCAAAGATAGAAGGAAAGAAGGTGGTCATAATCTGAGGGTGGAGGCATTGAAGGTTTGAGGAAAGTGAAAAGGCTGTAAAATACTAGGAAAATAAAAACATATGGTAGGAAAATACAATATGATGGCTTGGGCAGCATGAAGGGGCTACTTAAGGTTGGTGCCCTTGACTTTAAAGTGAGACCAGTAAGCGTGGTTCTGTGTTTTTCTGCAGACACCTGCACCTACACGGACACAAAGGCTGGGTAAGGAATGGCGAGAGTAAGCTGTGAAAACAAAATTGCAAGATTGTAGGTTCCAGTGGGTAGAAGAAATACTGAAAACCTGGTACCAGAGAGAATGAGGAAATGTGGAGGAGGAGGTGGGCACAAAAGAGAGTAATGTTTACTATTGAGATCGTAAAAGGGAGATGTCATTTAGGGCACCGTGTTACTTAAGAGGAGAAGAGATCAAAATTATTTAAAGAGTAGAGGTCAATGAGCTGCCTGGCTACTAAAATCACCAAGAATTATGGTAGCAATCAAGTTGTAGACAATGGCAATGACCATATCCAATGACATTATGAAAATCATGCTGTATTTTGGCTGAAATTCAAAGTACTTAGGAATTAGAAGTACAGTTATATTCATTTAATAGCAACATTTTCACTGGAAGGATAGATTAAAAAAATCACTGCTCAAAAGCTGAATTTTATTGAAAAATGCCACGTCTTTCAGAGTTGATCCATTTAATGTAGGTATTTGGTAGAAACATTATAGATGTAGACATTTATTAGAAATTCCTGACGTACATACCCCATATGGCTCCCACGTCTTTGTGCTTGGCCATCACCTCTCAAACCATAAAAGGATACAGAATCCTGTTGTGCAAAAAAGTATAAAAAGTCTAATACTTATTTGAGAAGCAAGGTCTGCTAACCATTTATTTTATCATTCTAAATGATATAGGTCAAGTTTACCTGATTTCTTTTTTTTTTTATTTGTGAATGAAGTGAAGCATAGCCATGAAAACATAAACATTTATTTTTAGAATTAGATATTGTTATCTGGACAATGATGTATATATATTAACTATGTATTTCTTATGTTTAATTTTTCAAACAGACTTAACTCTTGAACCCCACAAATAGAGGATGGAAGACTGGTGGTCTGAGTTTGGCTTAGCCATTGTGACAATAGTAGAGGCATTGAAACTTGATCCAGTCCTCCAATTTTTGAGCTACATATTAGGGAAATGAAAGGTCATTTCAGGTTTCAGCATGCAGAAAAAAAATTCAAAGATTCCACTGAGGAAAACTCACTGTTCCAAGAAATTACCTGCTACGCAACTCGAACAAATTACCATTCAGCATTTGTCTTTAGCAATAAAGATTACGGACTAAATTGGCCCCCTCTGTGTATTAGATGGAACCTCATCTCGCGGTCCTATTTCTCCTGAAATTAGTGTCATTGTCTCGCTTTTGTTTCACTTAGTGTCATTATTTCAACGTTAAGTTGGAGAAGAATGTTCTAGGCTCTAGTGCTTTTATTTCAAAGCATTTTCCACTTAATCCTAAAGTCGACTCAACTCATTTTACCACTAAGACAGCTGAGGACCAGGAAAGGACAATGGTTTGTTCAAGTTCACGTTATTAGTGAAAGTTTGCAATCGGAAGCGAGGCCTCCTGTATACATCTGCTATGTCTTGCTGCCGTCAAAATGTTAGCTGTAAATAAAATTTGGCAAGATGACAACTTGACACTTGAAAATGTTAATGATTCTTTACCTTTAAGGAGCTTACTCACTTAAGACAAAATATTCTGCTCTGTTACCACAGCGCTACAGAAGCGTAACTGGAGTCTGGGGGGATCAAAGTATTGACGTTTTTAACAGCGACGTTTCTAAATAAAATCTGATTATGAGCTTCTAAGTATGTTCATGATTACTAGGTAGGATTACTCCTAGACATATATACGTAAGGTTCTTTTTCTAAGGCGTTTAAGTTTCTATTATGGATTTTAAAAGCCAGAGAAGTAATGCAGATGCATTACTGCTTTCAAAAATTCATATATAAGGCTTTTAGTAGTAGTGATAATCTATCCAAAGATGGAGAAGTGCAGTATTTCCTTTTAAATAAAAGAGAAGGACAACTCTCTTGTGAGTTTGTTACCTTTTATCCTACTTTCTAGACGTCATAACTCTGATATTAGAACCTTCTGATTTCCAAGAAATATTTCGTTTAAAAATATTTTCAGTTTTATTGAGGTACAGTTGAGAAATAAAAATTGTGTGTATTTCACGTATACGTTGTGGAATGATGACCACAATCAAGTTAATTAACATATCCACCCCCTGACATAGTTATTTTTATTTTTGTGGTGCGAGCATTTAAGATACACGGTCCCAGCACACTTCCCATATACAGTATTGAAACGACGTCCCTGTGCTGGGCCTGAGAGCTCCAGGACGTATTCATCCTGGAAAACTCTGTGTTTGCATCCTTTAACCAACATCTCCCCATTTTCTCCATTATCTTCACTGTCTGCTTTTACGAGTTTGACTTTTTTAGAGTGTCTGTTTGAGGGAGGTCACGCAGTATTTCCCTTTCTGCACCTGGCTAATTTTACCGTCTGGGTTGATCCATGTTGCTGCAGGGGCCAAGGCTTCCTTGTTCTTGGAAGCTGATTGACATTCCATTGTGTATATAAACACACACACCGTAGCATCTCTACCCACCTGCCCACGGACACTTCGGCTGTTTCTGCGTGAATCTTGACTATTGTGAATACTGCCGCAGTGAATGTGGGAGTGTGGGTATCTTTTCGAGGTCCTGATTTTATTTCTTTAAACACATCCCAGAAGTGAGGTTGATGGATCGTCTGGTAGTTTTAACGTTAAAGTTTTGAGGCATCTCTATACCGTTTTCTAGTGGCTCCACCAGTTTACATCCCCAGCAACAATGTCCAGGGGCTCCCTTGTCTCTACGTCCACACCAGTACTTCTTTTGTAATTTTGTTAACAGCCGTTCTAACAGGCAGGGTGAGGTGAGGGGGTATCTCATGTGGCTTTGGTTTGCACTGCCCTGATGATTAGTGATTCGAGCATCTTTTTATAGATCTGTTGGGTTACATTTTGTGAATGACACAATTTCTACAGCCTCAGATGCTCTCCAGAACCTGATTAACTGCATTGTCCTAAATGACTTTGTGATTTTTGTCCACACATGGAAAAAAGTGTATTTTTATTCATGACACATATTGAATGCGATTTGACAGCAGCATCAGGGGTAGTTCGGGTAGACGTAGCTTTCTGGTTCTCTGTATTCACCACCCTACTTATTAAAAAGGATTCAGCCATGAATACTCAGCAATGATATTGCTCCCCAGGGGCTGCTTTACCAAGGGCTGCACCTGCCCAATTTCCAGGTTGCTGCCACCTTGTTCATTCCTTCATTAGCACATACATGCTCTCTTGATTTCATACTATCTGCTTATTGCCTTGATAATTTTGTGTTGATCCTTCGGACTCTGGATATTAGTGGTAGGGACTGTGGAGTTCTTTTCCTAATTTACTCCTTTACACAATTTGCTGAGGCAGTAACCAGCTAAAGTAAGATATTATCCTGGTTGACCCGGTTAGTGTACTGACTACTCTTGGCTATGGCTTTTGTGCCTTCACTAAGGGTTTCCTTACTTCATGTTATTCTAACTACAAAAACAAACAAACAAACCCAAAAAAACTCAACAACAACAACAACAAAACACCCAAAACAAACCCAAATGAGAAACAAACACAATAGCCATAAACAGCATAAACTATTAACATTGGTCCATTAAGGACGACTAATAAGTTCCTTCCATTGCTCTTGAGTCTTTGTCAAGACCAAGCGTCAATCTGCATCATCCAGTGGCTATAAGACCAGTTGAATTATTTTCTCTTTGTGAGCATAAGGTATTAGCAGCATGTTATGAATATTACATAAAATTATCCTGCGGAAAGAGGAGGAGCCTTGGACACAGTAGGAAATCCATGAGTATCTGAAGATAAATATTAGATTTTTCACTTTGTGGCTTCTATGAACACATGGTTTATATGATTAAAGTGTTCACAGCTATGAATAAAACAGTTATTTTGGAATGTATTACTAGTTACAGTAATAGTACCACTTATAGGGTCCTCATGTGCTAAACACTTTAATGTATATTATCTCTTTTGAGCTTCAAGACTTCCTCACAATACACGTTTTGTTATTTTTAATATTGCAACTTAAGAGAAATTTCACCCATAGAGCTCAGACAAAGATGCTCATTGATGTCACAAAGGATATTCTCAGAAAATTCCTGTTACGTGTCAGAGTGTGCTAGGGACTGACCTGCTATCTTGTATCTGGCCTTGAGTAAAAGAAGAAAATAAGTTAGGCTCTAATTATTTTTTCTCTTCTTCAAAATTCTGTCATTCTTAAAAGTTGAGGTGATCCAGGATAATCCCCAGGGTTTTTTTTCCTATGCTATTAACATTTTTCTTATTTCCCCCTAAATCCAGGAGGGTTAGCCAGAAAGAATTCTGAATACTGTGAAGAGATAATTCCTTTTGTAGCAACGGATGCCATATTTGTGATGGAAGAGAAAATTCTAGAAAGGTGTTCCTGCTGTGCTTTTCCAGTGTAAAGTTCAGACTATGCCAATAGAACTGGGTCTCTTAGAGTGCATCTGTACCTATAATCGGTGTGGACAGCCTGGCCAGGGAAAGGGCATTTTAAAAAAATAAATATTTATTTTAGAGAGAATCTCAAGCCGACTCCTTGCTGAGCTTGGAGCCTGACTCAGGGCTTGATCTCACGACCCTGAGATCAAGACCTGAGCCGAAATCAAGAGTCAGACTCTCAACTGACTGAACCACCTAGAAGCTCCAGGAAAGGGTTTTTTTGTAGCTCTGTCTATTTTTGTAGCTCTGCTAATATCAATGATAATTAATCATTCTTGTATTTATTGAG
Source organism: Canis lupus baileyi (assembly GCF_048164855.1). Lineage (NCBI taxonomy): Eukaryota > Metazoa > Chordata > Mammalia > Carnivora > Canidae > Canis > Canis lupus. The sequence goes on from NC_132871.1 coordinate 2,175,969, forward strand.
CACAGGTATTCAGTTCCAGCAACATATATTATGCAAGGACTATGGGGAAAACACGGTCGTGAATTAAATAACGTGGAGGGTAGAAGATGTTTCAATAACAATAAAATAAAATAAAATAAAATAAAATAAAATAAATAAAATAAAAATAAAATAAAATAAAATAAAATAAAATAAAATGAGGATGTTTCAATAACTTTGCCTTTAAGGAGCTTACAATCCTATATTGGGGATGACAAATACACAAATACCTTCAGGTATCTGTTTTTGTCTCATATTCATACGTTATAGATTTTTCTTCTCTGTTTGAGTGGGTTTGCTGGGCTCTTACTCCGAGTTTCCAGTCTGTTGGAAGGCCAATGTCTGGCTCATCATCTTTGCGAAACATCCAATCCCCGTAGACACGTAAGGCATATATATTAACTAATTTTTTTTCTTTGGAAATAAGTTCTCAAGTATAAAATAACTAAAGATATGTCTTTGAGTGACTATTTGTTCTGAAGCCTTGTATCTGGCTGTGTGTTTGTACGTACGCGAAGGTGTGTGTTTAAGGATCATCAAGGACTCTCACCCAAGCCACCGTGGTTGGAGCAGGGAAAAGCCGCTCTGTTGAAGAAATGGGAATAAATCAGTTGTGATTTTCAGGCCAGAATGTCTGATTCCTTGATCTTTCCAAAAGAGAGGGTCCAGGATAAGACAGGAATGTAACTTGTTTTCATTTGGCTATTATCTGTTGTTCTCCAAACACAAGATGTTCTGGAAGCTAATATCTTGACCGTGTTAGACTTGAATGTAAGTTGATCGGAGCCGCTTTGTATGAAACAAAATACATGAGCATCTGTTGAACGAGTGACTGTCGGTGACTTTGCCTCCTGACATTATGCCCCTTTGGCATGTGTGTTGTAGGTGGAAATGCTTCCTGTGTGGTTTCAGGGGACAGGAGGGTCATCGTGGGAACCAAAGAGGACAGAACATTGGTCTACTAGATCCTGCTATTTCATTTTGCTCCTTTTATTTTAAAGTTTAAACTTTCCCCTTTCCTTTGGTAGCCTTTTTATTAAAAGGTGAAAAAATTAACGGTGGAAATGGGTATTATTTTCCAGGATTACTGGATGGGTTCATATGGATTTATTTCCGAGGAACTCGTAAGAGTTGCATGGGGATTACAAATTGCTTTTTGTTATTTGTGTCATTCTTCAGATTGAAAAGATTCTGGAGGGAAGACTGTAGTTAGGTTTGCTAGAGAATAAGGGGAGGCAGATGCCTGGAGTGAGTGTGACTGTGAGCGTACGTGTATGTGTTGGTGTGTATGGAATGCATGGGAAGCGGCAAACGTTTAAAATCATTTTATACAGGAATGTATCCAACACCCTGAATTGCTACCCAAGATATATAGGTTTTCTCTTTTTAATCTTCGAGAAAAGATTGCTTTTTTTTTTTTTTCTGTATTTCATAGCTTGTCCTATGTTGGACTTGTGCCCCTCTGCCATTTCCAAAAGTCTGGGATGCAGACCAGACTCAGAAAAGATTCACGGGCCACCCAGCAACCCGTATGCTGACCAGTGAGTCAATCCCTAGTGACGTCCGGGTGTCAGTGTGTGGTGTTGGGCCCCTTGGCAAGAGTGCAATGAAGGAGGGAGAAACACGGGAAAGAAGACTAAACAACTTCAGTATAGAATGTGGTAGTGATGGTCGGTGGTGTTGGAGGGTCTAATGTCGCAGCCGAAGTCAAGGGCTAAGCACTGAGAACTCTTGAACTGAACGCTGTTTCTTTGCTGCTGAAAGTCTGATATACTTCATTTTAGTTGAGTTATAGAATTTTCATGTTAGAAGAAATAAGCTAATAAAAATGACCATTTTCAAAATAAGAAAATTGAGGTACAGAATAGCCATTTTTCTCAAGATAACTTAGCTATTTAGTGACAAATTCTTAGTCAAGAAGCACGTCTCTAGACTCCCAGTGCATGGGATTTACCATGAATTCAGGCACTGAGAGTTGAATTTTTTTCCCCCGTGATGATTGCCTGACCGTAATTAATAGGCCTGTTAATCATGTGAACTATTTGAGATAAACTAATTTACAGGTTATCTAATTTATAGTTTTCCAGATGAAGTTTCCACTGGCTATCCCTTCCTCCCAGTGCCTACTTCAGTTCTTAGCCTTTGCTCAATTTCATTATGACGTCCACGTTCTGTCCTTCTATGGTCGTCTACCGCCAGCCCTGGGGGGTTATGCACCAAGACCCCGGTGGATGCCTGAAGCCATGGATGCTACCGAACCCTACATCCATGATGTTGTTTCCTATTCATACCTATGGTAAAGCTTACTTTATAAACTAGGCCCAGGAAGAGATTAATAACAATACCAACAACATAGAGTAATTACAATAATATACTGTGGTACAACTTAGGTACATGTGGTCTTTGTCTCTTTCTCAAAAATACCTTATTGTACTGTAGCCACCTGTCTTCCCGCTATGATGTGAGATGATAACAGAAGCAGGATTATTTGCTTCTGACTGCTGTTGACCTTGGTGAACTAAAATCTGGAAAGTGCAACTGTGAACATGGGGGGACCACTGTACTCCGCTGTACTTGACTGACCCTCCTCCCCACCTTTCCTTAATCTAGGTAACCTCCTAGGCAGATGTAAGGAATATGAGAAAAGTTAGTTAGTTGTCAGTGTGGTTACCCAGCCAGCTCAACTCCAGAGTACTGTTTAGAGACTTAACCCCCTCTGATTCCTAGTCCAAGAATTTGTGGAGGTACCCGTAGGCCTAGGAGCAGGGGCGGAGGAGCAACAGAAGTCAGATAATGTTGATTTACTTACACTCATTGACTGCTGGGTCCGTGGCAGCGCTGACAGGTCTACAGGCCTGAGATTTTCTAAATAAGCATGCCTGAATTTACCTGCTTTTTACAAATTACAAGTCGTGCCCTTCCCATACTGCTCCCTCTCTTCACAGTGTTTCCTCCCATTTCTACTCTGGGAACAGTGGGTGCCGATTCCTAGATAGTCTCCAAAATGCTGCTTATTTTGTGCCACAAATCGACGCGGGCATCTGGTTCATTGTACTAGTGCTATCATGTCAGCATAATTAACAGGTTTGGGAAGGGGTTTGGGGTCCTCGGCTACCTTGTTTGGGACTTGGGAAGTTCTTTCTCAGTGGGTAATTCTTATCCTGGTTAGTTTCTTTCCAAATGCATGGAAACCGCGTTATGTGTCTGTAATCTTAATTGTTCAAGACAAAACAACTCCATGTTAGTTATTATTATTTTTTAAGATTTTTTATTTATTTATTTGAGAAAGAGAGAGAAAGCGTGTGTGTGAATCCTTATGTGTGCTGGAGTGAGGGGAGGGGCAGAGGCAGAGAATCTCAGGAAGTCTCCGTGCTGAGCATGGGGTCTGGGCTGGGTTGGATCTCACCACCCTGAAGTCATGACCTGAGCTGAAACCAAGAGTTGCATGCTTAACCGACTGTGCCACCCAGGTTGCCCCCATGTTAGTTGTTTTAAATGTATTTTATAGACAGCGTCTAACCTTAGATTGAGCTATTTTCCCTGGTGTCTTTGTTCTTTCGTTCTGTTTTGGATACAAGGCTGTTCTTAGATGATTAAGCCTACTTATTTCTAGAATGTTATTTGACCTCGAGTCTATCTCTGTTGTTGTATTTTATCTTCATGATATTAGTTCCAAGTTTTCTACATGTTCTTTTCCTGATAACTTGTTTCTGGGCTTTCCTCGAATTCAAGGTCATTTCAGCAATCTGGGCCCTTTTTGATATGTAAGACGTTGATGAAATATTTGGTGAATTTTTACTGGATTGGGCTCCAAGTCATAGGAAATAATGAGGAACGTCAGATTTTACATTAAAAATCCTCATCCAGTTCTCCAGGAGAGTAAGATTTTTTTTTTCCTGTTAAATTTTAACTTCCTGGGAATCAGGGTTATTTCAGCCCTGGTTACTTACCTGGATAATCTGCAGTGTGAATAGGCACTCTTTGTGTATGTAGTCAGTTCGGAACTCAGTGTAAATAATTTATCCTCGAATTATGAACATTTAACTTCGTTTGAGGTAGAGATCTATTTAATTAATGATGACAATACACATTTCCGGGTACAACAGAAGGGTCTAGACCTCCTTCAACAGGACACAGACCATATCTTACTATGTGTCATATGAGATTTAAGAATGGGAAGATAAATCTCAAAAGGCAAGTTGAAAAAAAGAATGGCAAAGAATAAAAAAAAAATTAAAAGTGGTAGATAATAACTGAATATCTAAGCAAGAGTAGTGGAAGAAAATGTAAAGTAGACCTATTTATGTATGGGATATGGGAAGATAGAAACAGTTCAAGGATAAAACTGAAGTTATTAATAGTAAAGTGCACTGGGGCCTAGGGTGAGAGAAAGTTCATGACCCAATATCATGCGATGGTAACAAGCAGAATGCTTTGCTGTTCTATATGCTTCATTAGGCTCAAAAGTTAAAATGCCGTTGCTTCCTTTGAACTTGCCTGTCATGTTTTATCTCATGATGGATTACACAATATCACCTTCATCAGCAGCATATGAACTATAGGGAGCCTCTTTTTTTCTGGTTATTGGGAAAGATGAACAGCTCTGCATCCTCTAAAATAAATGATGTTTCTTCTAACTCCAAGATTTTAATTGTTGAATTGTAATCACAAGGTATAGATGATATATTTGTTTAATTAAGGAAGTCTAATGTTCATGAGGAAATAAGAAACCACGTAGCAGTGGCATATAAAAGTCAGCACTAAGGGCTAAGATTTTCACAAATGAGTTATCTTTGTGCCGATAATTAAATACAATTCATCTATCACATCATATCTAAGGGAGATAGCCGAAAATGCCTTATAAATGCCCGTTTATGAATCTATAGTTTACGTTGTATTCATTTGAACACCTAACAGACTTGGCTTTGAAGTAATTTCCAGTTGTATCGTTTATTAGCAGCTTAATATTTTTCATCTTTGAATTCATTTTAATATTTGAATTTGAAATGAATTCGATTAAAGGGCAAATAAGCAATGATGAAAATAGAATGAGAGTGAGAGCAAATTGTTACCATTTGGTAGAAAGTCAAGAGAACTGAAACGGGAGTCAGACCATGTAAATTCCGGTGCCAGGCTGACTTCACTTGCAATGAGACCTTTATCTTCCTGGACCCCAAAAGCCTTTTATGTAAATTAAAGCATATAGATTAGAGGACTCCTGGCACATAACCTGGATAGGTGTTTGACAAGTAAAATTCTCTTTGCCTATTGGACACACGGACTCCTTTGTGTTTTAGAAGTGCCCATCTGAGGGGCGCCTGGGTGGCTCAGTCGGTCAAGTGGCTGACTCTTGATTTCAGCTCAGGTCATGCTCTCAGGGTGGAGATGGAGCCCTGCCTTGGGCTCCATGCTGGGGGTGGAGCCTGCTTAAGATTCTGTCTCTGCCCCTCTCGGCCCACCCCCACTCACACGCACTCTCAGTTTCTGTTTGTCTGTCTCTAAATAAATAAATAAATAAATAAATAAATAAATAAATGAATAACAGATATGCATTATGATTAGTTGACCAATCATGTCATTCTATTCAGAATATATTGATTTTCTCAGTGTCCTATTACTCAGCTAATGGAAATGTGAAGTTGTATACCTGCTTTGTCACACGCCGATAAACCCATGTGACATTTTACACAAAAGGATGCTTGGGAGAGGAAATTGGGTAATCAAGTTGGAAGTACCGTGAAGAAACAGAAGACAATAGTGTTGGAAGTGAAATTCCAATCGAATGTAAATGGAGCTATAGAGGGAATGGCTGACTGTGGGACTGCTAATGCTGCCTGCCATTGGAAGGACTAGATACGCAGCCTGAGAAATGCAGTAAGGGCCAACTTGTCAACATACAGGAGGAAAATCGTTGTGATGAAAAGGAGAAAGATGTTCCAGAGAAAGTGACACTAGCATAAAAACATTAAATGGACATTTGGGGATATTTCATATCATTGAAAATCCAAAGATAAAAGGGTGGAAAGTGATCCAAACAAGAATATGACAATTTTTAAGGCATAGAAGAGGTGCTAACTCTGTGTTGTAGTATATGACAAGGAAGCACGTTCACACTACGGTTTAGAGGGTTTTTTATATGAAGAATTAAAGCACTCTAGTCCTTAATGTTTCTAATGTTTTAAAATACAGTATGTTGAATAAATACCCGCTTTGCTATTTTTTTTTTCATTTCCCTCTATATTTATAGTCAACAGTAAGAGAATTTTGACTATTGTGACAAAAAATTATAAACGTCACAACATAATTATAAATCTTCCAATAGATCATTAAGGTCAGTCCGTACAATTTCAGCTTGCACAGTCATTGCTTATGAGTCGTTTTTTTCTGGATGCTCGATACGGTTTTATTTATCTAAACACATAATCTAACACCAATACTACACTGGTTTGATTACTGTATATTTATACAAAGTTTTCCAACCAAAAAGTTGTTTTTAAAAATTGTCTTGGCTATTCTGTGTTCTTTGCATTTCTATAACTTTAAAAATCAACGTGTCAATTTTTATGAGAATCACCTTCTGGGATTTTAATTGGCATTATTGTTGAATCTGTAGCTCTATTTTGGAACAATTGATATCATATAGTTTGAGTAATTGATACCATATCGTTCAAGTCTCCTGAAGATGGTGTATCTCTTCATTCATTTAGGTTCTACCTTAATTTCCCTGTAATGTTCATTCTCCTGGTCTTACATAGGTTGCATTATCATTATCTCTGCTAAGTGTTTCCTTTTAAAATTATCCTAGTATGTGTGAAATAATTTTAAATATTCACATAATTTTTTAAAAAGATTTTTAGCTTTTAAGTAATCTCTATACTCAACTGGGGGTTTGCACTTACCACTTCTGAGGTAAAGAGTCACATCTCTACTGACTGAGCCAGCTGGGTGCTCCTGATGCTTATGTAACATTTTTGAGTAGAGATATACATATATTTATACATATTTTATATATTTATGTCTTTGGTTCTTTGGATAACTTGCAGTGGATTTTTAGGTCATATGGTAATTATAAGTTTCATTTTGTGAGAAAGTGCCAGACTCTATCTATACTTTAAATTTTTTTAGTTGTATCTTATAATTCTATATACTTTTCATTTTCCTTAAATTCAAAATATTTTCAAAATTTCTACTGTGATTTGTCTCTTTGAACCATGGGTCATTTAGAAGTATGTTGGTTAATTTCCTAATACATAAGGATTATTATATTACTATTTCTTTCTAATTGATTTATAGTTTATTTACATGAAAAGTTTTGATTAAAAATCATATTCTGTGTGATTTCAATATTTTAAAATTTATTGAGAGTTTTTTATGGCTCAGTATGTGGTTTCTTTTGGTTAATGTTCCTGTGTGTTGTTTCACTCTTCTGTATTTTTGTTTGATTCTAAATTTATTGTTTGATTGTTTTGTCTGTTGTACCAATTGCCAAGAGAATAGCACTGAAATCTCCAACTATATGGGTTTGCTTATTTTTCATTTTAGTTCTATGAGTTTTTGCTTCATGTATTTTCAAGCTCTGTGTTTGGGTGCATATATATTAAAGATTCTTTATGTCTTCTTGATAAAATGACCCCCTTTATCATTACATAATGATCTTCTTATCCCCAGTAATGTTCCTTATATTGAAGCCTATTTTGTCTAACGTCATCCCAAATTATTTTGGTTAGTGTTAACATGTCATGTCTTCTTCCATCTGTTTTTGTTTAATCTATTTGTGTCTTTTTATTTAAAGCTGGCTTTGTATAGGTAGCGTGTAACTGGGTCTTGCTTCTTTTGTGCAGTCTGACAACTTGGTTTTTCTACTGGAGTCTTCAGATTATTTACATTCATACACTTAGTGTAAGTATCAATATCATTGGTTTAAATTTACCCTATATATATATATTTGCCCTATATATATTTTTTCACATTTCCTCTTTTACTGTATTCTTTTTGATTAATTGAGATTAGTTGAGTTTTAAAAAATAATTCTACATGTATCTCTACATTTGACTTATTAGTTAAATCTCCTTTTCTTAAAACTTTCACAATTTCTCTAAGCTTCCAAGACACATCTTCACTTTTTAAAGACAACCTCCAAATAGTGTTACATCGCTACAAATATCAGAAAGAGGTTTACAACACAGTATTTCTATTCCCCCAGACCTTTTTGTGCTATCGTTGACACGACACATATTTTACTTTACATGTTATAAATGACAAAATACAGTTACTATTTTTGGTTTGAACAATTAATTATCTTTATAAGATTAAGATATAAAAATTTGTCTTTTATAGTCATCCATAAATTTACCACTTCCATCTGGTATCATTTTCTTTCTGTCTGAAGAACTTTCTTTTACATTTAATTCTATTCTAGGTTGATGACATTACAGTGAAACTTTTTAACTTTTGTTTTATTTATTTATTTTTTTAAACTTTTGTTTTATTTATTTATTTATTTTTTAAATTTTTATTTATTTATGATAGTCACACAGAGAGAGAGAGAGGCGCAGAGACACAGGCAGAGGGAGAAGCAGGCTCCATGCACCGGGAGCCCGATGTGGGATTCGATCCCGGGTCTCCAGGATCGCACCCTGGGCCAAAGGCAGGCGCCAAACCGCTGCGCCACCCAGGGATCCCTAAACTTTTGTTTTAAAAAGCCTCTATTTAATCTTCATTTTTGAAAGATATTTTTACTGGGTCTGGAATTTAGGTTAATCTGTTCACAATTTAATTCTTTTAACAAGTTAAACATCATTCCATTGTTCACTGGTGGCATAGTTTCTAGTAAGATTTTACTGTCATTGTTATCTTTGTTCCACTGTACAGAGTCTTTTTCTGTTGTTGCTTTTATGATTTTCACTTTATGCCTGTTTTTCAGAAATATGGTTGTTATATGCCCTGATGTGGTGGTTTTGTTTATTATACTTGGATTTTGTTGATTTTTTTGGATATGCGTTATTTAAATTTCTAAGAATCTGGAAAATTTTTGGCCATCACGTTGTCACATAATTTTTCTCCTCTTGCCCTCTCTGGGAAAGGTGATATACATTATAGACTTTTTTTTGTTGTCCCACATGCATCCTAGGCACTGTTTATTATTATTATTCTTTAATTTTGGGATGGCTGGGTGGCTCAGTGTCTGACTCTTGATTTCAGCTCAGGTCATGATCTCAGTGTTGTGATTCAAGTCCTGAGTTGGGCTCCACACTGGGCATGGAGCTTGATTAAGATGGTCTCTCTGTACCTCCCTCTATTTGCATGTGCTTGCATACTCTCTCTCTAAAAAACAAACAAAAAAATAAATAAATAAAAGAAATTACTTTTTCTGTCTGTTTCATTTTGGATAGTTTCTATAACTATGTCTTCAAGTTCACTGATATTTGTTCCTTAGTATCTAATCTCTTGTTATTCCCTTCCAGTATGTTTTGATTTCAGACATTGTATTTATATTTTTCCCTTTAATCCTTGAGGCTTTTTATATTTTTAACAGCTAATTTAAGGCTTTTTACTGCTAATTATATAATCTCTGTTATACCTGGACTTTTTTCTATTGATTATTCTTTTCCTATTTAAAGATTCATATTTTCTTGTGTTTTGCATGCCAGATGTTTTTTGATTTGCACTTGATGTTGTGAAATATGAATTATTGAGTGGAAGAATTTTGTTGTATTTCTTTAGAATGTTGGAATTTATTCTGACAAAGTTATTTATGGATCAGTTTGATTCTTTCACACTTTCTTGGAAGCTTTGAGGGAATGAAGAATAGACTTTACTTGCTGTTCCACTCCCAAGGTGTTACCTTTCTGAAGAACCAATCAAATTCCCTGTGTATCAGTCTAGCTCTCCTTTCTGGTTGAAATAAATAGGAATTATTCCCAGTCTTGTGTGTGCCCTGGAATTGTTTATCCCAGTATTTTCTGAGAGTTTTTTCCTTGTGTTGTGGGATTATATCACATGCATATGCAGGTAGGAATATGGAGGATCTCCTTGTAGATCTTCAAGCTTTTGCTTATTGCTCCTCCTTCCTCTTGTAGTTTCTCCTCTGTAAATTCTAGCCCTAGGACTCTCTGAACTTGATATTTTCTTCCTCCATTTGGTGAGACTGCCTCAGGCACCGAGCTAGAACAATCCCAGCATTTATCTCATTTGTTTCTATTTTTTAAGGTATCATAGTCCTGCCCTGTCTGCTCTCTTATATCTCAAAATAGTAATTTTACATGTTTTGTCCAGTTTTCCATTTGTTTATACTGAGAGGAAAATTAATCCTTGATGTTGGATGTAGAAATCCATTCAGAGCATTTCCACATTTTTAGATTTAAAAAATGTCAACTTTATTGTGCCTAAAAATCATATGGGTGTCTTGATAAATCGAGATTCTCTGGTCCCACTTAAGAGTCTATGGGAATTGGTGCAGAATCTATATTTTCATAAACAGACTCAATAATCCCGATACAAGTAATGCATAGGTAACATTTTGGAAACTATTCAGGGAGCTATCTAAATTCAAGATTTCTTAAGGTATTCTGGATTCAGACAGGAAAAGATAACTGACATGCAAATGAAGAAAACTATTGTAAAAACTAGAAAACATTTTTGGTACTAAGAATTATGGTCATCATCCTCGAATATATTTTAATAGAAGCAATGTTAACTTTTCACAACCTTTTTTTTCTCTGTTATCTCTTGTGCATATTGGATATTTACATAGAAGACCATACTCATGTGCTATGAAAATTAGAGTTTGGATACATAAAATTTTGGATTCAACACTATGGAAAATATACCTAATGGGAATACTTTGAATCATTCTCAGGTTGGCATGAAAAGAAATTAAACACAATATCTCTATATTTATTTTTTGAGTAAATGAATTAATAAATTTTGGGAATCATTATTTAATCTTTTATTATGAAATATTCACATATATACAAAGTAGAGAGATTTGTGTATGAACGTCTTTACCTTCAGATACCCATTATTTAATTTGTATAATAGTCATTATTTTGCCTTTTTTCTTTGTAGTCACATGTCATTATCACATCTAACAGAATTAACAATAATTCTCTAGTATCATCCCAATCCATATACCATGTTCCATATGTTGTGTTTGGTTATTATGTTTCTTTAATGATTTTTTTTTCTTTTATGATAGTCATCAGAGAGAGAGAGAGAGAGAGAGAGGCAGAGACATAGGCAGAGGGAGAAGCAGGCTCCATGCACCGGGAGCCCGAAGTGGGAATCGATCCGGGGTCTCCAGGATCGTCCCCTGGGCCAAAGACAGGCGCCAAACCGCTGCGCTACCCAGGGATCCCTATGTTTCTTGACTCATTTTTTATTCTGTAGAATCTTCCTACGCCTTTCTTGGTCTGTGATTTAGTAGAAGCTTCAGGTCATATGTTGTATAGAATAGTGCTTCTTAACTTTAATGTTTGAGATGTAAGTTGTCCAAGGGTTTTGTCAAAATGCAAATTCTTCTTCAGTAGTTTTGGGAAGGGCACCTAAGATCTTGTATTTCTTTTTTTTAATTAAAAATTATTTTTAAAAATCAAGTGTAATTAACATACACTGTTATATTATTTTCAGGCGTACAATATAGTGATCCAGCAATTCTGTACACTTCTCAGTGCTCATGACAATAAATATACTCTTCATCCTTTTACCTGTTTCACCCATCTCCCTACCCACTTCTCCTGGAAACCAGCACTTCTCTCTATTTTTAGTATTTTTAGAATTTAAACTGTTTATTTTATTATTTTTTGTTTTAATTTTTTATTTATATTCCAGTTAGTTTACATACAGTGTAACATTAGTTTCAGGTGTAGGATTTAATGATTCACCACTTACCTCCAATACCCAGTGCTCATCACAAGTGGCCTCTTTAATGCCCATCACCCATTTAGCCCATCCCCCTGCTCATTTCCCCTCCAGCAAAACCTCAATTTGCTTTCTATAGTTAAGAGCCGGTTTTATAGTTTGCTTCTCTTCTTTTTTTCATATTTTCGTCTGATTTTTTTTTTAAATTCCATTCATATATGAGTGAAATTATCTGGTATTTGTCTCTGACTGACTTATTTCACTGAGCATAATACTGTCTAGCTTCATCCATGTCATTGCAAATGACAAGGTCTCATCCATTCATTTGTATGGCTGGGTAATTGTCTATTATATATTATATATATATAATATCCATTCATCAGTCAGTGGACATTTGGGCTCTTTCCATAATTTGGCTATTGTAGATAATGCTGGTATTTACCAGGGTGCATATATCCCTTCAAATCAGCATTTCAGTATTTTTGTATTCTTTGGGTTAGGGTAGCTCTACTTTTTACTTTTTGAGGACCCTCAATACTGTGTTCTGGAGTGGCTGCACCAGTTTGCAATCCCAGCAACAGTGTAAGAAGGTTCCTCTTTCTCCGAATCCTTGCCAACACCTGTTATTTCCTATGTTGTTCATTTTAGCCTTTCTAACAGGTATGAGGTAATATTTCTTTGTAGTTTTGATTTGCATTTCCTTGATGATGAGTGATGTTGAAAGATTTTTTTTTTAAAGATTTTATTTATTTATTCATGAGACACACACACACACACACACACACACACACACACACACAGAGGCAGAGACACAGGCAGAGGGAGAAGCAGGCTCCATGCAGGGAGCCTGATGTGGAACTCGATCCCGGGACTCCAGGATCACACCCTGGGCTGAAGGCAGGCACTAAACCGCTGAGCCACCCAGGGATCCCCTATTTCTTTTTTTAAAGATTTATTTGTTTTAGAGACAGTGAACAAGAGAGCACACAGGGGGAGGGGCAGACGGAGAGGGAAAAGGTCAAGCAGCCTGCTGAGTGTGGAGCTTGACGTGGGGCTCTATCCCAGGATGCTGAGATCATGACCTGAGCTGAAATCAAGTCAGCTGCCCATCTGACTGAGACACTCAGGTGCCCTAAAGGAATTTTTATTTCTAACCAACTCCCAGATGATGCCTGTTTTGATAGACTGAGGACCACCCTTAGAATAACAGGTTTCATGGCCCCCTATGCGCTTACTTCATCAGAACCTGCATTTAGTAAGATCCCTAGTTGATTCATATGCATATTAAAGTTTGAGAAACGTCTATCAAATGAAAAAGCTGGACTATATATAATAAGGAAATGATTTTTTAAAGTTTTTCTTAGTCCCTTATTAATAGGATCTGATTTTCCTTTTTTTGTTTTATGGTCAGCTTCTATTTGGCAGTCTGCTTGTCTGATTGTCTGATGCCTGTGCCATACTAGTTGGTAGGTTTTTAAAATATTATCCCTGATTTTTATGTATATATGCATATGTTCACCTATAGACTTCATTTTATTTTTATTTTTTTAAGATTTTAATTTATTTATTCATGAGAGACACCGAGAGAGGCAGAGACACAGGCAGAGGAAGAAGCAGCTCCATGCAGGGAGTCTGATGTGGGACTCGATCCTGGGACCCCAGAATCATGCCCTGAGCCAAAGGCAGACGCCCAACCACTGAGCCACCCAGGTGCTCCTATAGATGTCATTTTAGTAGACTGCCAGATAGGCATTTATGAGATATTCAAGGGTCTCATGCACAAAATTTTTTCTTCTTTGTAGTAGGTTTTCTGTGCTTTTTTCTAAACACAAGGAAACTACTATGTGTTACTATGAAGTTATTATCAGATAATGAATAAGCATCTCATGGTTTACACAATTACCTTTTTGTACTTATCATAATTCCCTTTCATCAGCCAGTGCTTACAGTCTTTAATTTCTCCAAAGCATTAGAAAAGAGTGTCAACTAAGAATGAGGAATTTGATTGCATTTCTGTGTGCCCAACACTTGGACAAGTACTTGGCTTTCATTTTCTTACGGTCAGTGTTCAGGATTTTTCAGTATTAAGAGAAGACATAGAGCATAGTAAGAATATTTGTTGAAAAATTGGGTAGTAGTTTCAAACATTATAAAAAGAGCTAGGTATATCTTAGGAACTTTGAAATTACCAGCAAAGAGAGATACTCAATTTTTAAGGATATTTAAAATACCAAAATAAAAATGTAATTTTATTTATTTTTAAAGATTTCTTTCTTTCTTTCTTTCTTTCTTTCTTTCTTTCTTTCTTTCTTTCTTTCTTTCTTTCTTTCTTTCTTTCTTTCTTTCTTTCTTTCTTTCTTTCTTTCTTTCTTTCTTTCTTTCTTTCTTTCTTTCTTTCTTTCTTTCTTTCTTCTTTTCTTTCTGATAGACATAGAGAGAGAGAGAGAGAGGCAGAGACACAGGCAGAGGGAGAAGCAGTCTCCATGCCAAGGGCCCGATACGGGACCCGATCCTGGGACTCCAGGACTGTGCCCTGGGTCAAAGGCAGGCGCCAAACCGCTGAGCCACCCAGAGATCCCCTAAAAATGTAGTTTTAAATCAGGGTATATTTAAAAAATAACTAACCTCAAATATTCTTTACCTGCCTTAATTATGTTATTTGAATTTCTTCATTATAGATATTCTTCTTTTCTCTCCAGAGGAAAGCACTTTTTAAAGATAATTTTTATTTTTTACATGGTATTATAGGTGTATATATCCATAAACAACATATACTATTTTTGTTGTTGTTGGTGGTGAGCTTGTTTCTTTTTCTTTTTCTTTTTCTTTTTCTTTCTTTTTCTTTTTCTTTTTCTTTTTCTTTTTCTTCTTTCTTTTTCTCTTTCTCTTTTTCTCTCTCCCTCCCTCCCTTCCTTCCTTCCTTCCTTCCTTCCTTCCTTCCTTCCTTCCTTCCTTCCTTCCTTCCTTCTTTCCTTCTCTTTATTTAGATGGTATCTACTTGTAAGCATCATTGTGAGCCATGTCTTATCTTCATTTAATATTATGTTTCTCAGAAATATCCATGTTGTAATATGTAGCTCTACATCATTTATTTTACCTGCCGATCTGTATCCATTATGAGTGTATCACAACATACATGTGCTCCTTTTCCTGTTGAAGAACATTTGAAATGTCTCCAAATTTTGCTATTTTAAAGGATGCTGCAACAAGGTCAGGTATATTACTCTTTAGAATATATTTAAGAGTTTTCCTGTTGTCAATACTTAGAGTTGGCACTGTTGTATTTTATCTGTGGGAATTTTCAGCTTCATTAGATGATGGAAAATTGCTCTCTGTGGTGATTTTAACACTTCTGAACTCAGCAGCATGTGAGTTCTTGTCTTTCTTTATCCTTGCTTAAGGCTGACTTTTTTTTTTTTTTTTTTTTTGTAAGGTTAAGAAAACTGGGTTGAAAAGCTGCTGTCTGTCTGGGCATGATGTCTTGAAAGAAGACACTTTGATATGTAGTTAATTTATCTAATATTTATTGCTTAATTCCATTATTCTTGGTCAATTTAGTGATCTCTGTCTTTCTGGAAAATTACATTTCAAATGTCTTTTTTTTTTTTTTTAAAAGAAAAGATTTATTTATTTATTTGAGAGAGAGAGTGCATGGTGGGCAGGGGCAGAGGTACAGGGAAGGAGAGTCTCAAGCCTGCTCCATGCTGGGCAGGGAGCCCCAGTGGGGGCTTCACCTCATGACACCGAGATCAGGACCTGAGCTGAAGCCAAGAGCTGGACGTGCAGATGACTGCACCACGTAGGCGCCCCATGTTTCAAATTTCCTGACATCTTTAATGTACCTAAGTCTTGTTCAATTTTTCACTTTCAATATTGTTTAGTTTTAGCTTCCCTTTTTTCTGTAGTCTTATTGGAGATATATTCTTTAATTAACTGAAATTTTCTTTATGGTTTTTTTGTCTTCTATAATGTCTTCTGTTGTCTCTTTATTTCATCCTACCTTCATTTTGCAGATTTATTTATTTATTTAGTAGATTTATTTTCTGATTCTTATTCTAACATATTGACTTGAGTACAACTCACTTATTTTTTTAGTCTCCTGTTTTAAAATACAGGTATTTATGACTATAAATTAAACTCTGATGCAACTTTAGCTGAATCCCCTGCGTAGTGCCTGAATTAATCCTTAATATTTTTGTTATTAACATCTATTTTTTCCTTCCTCCCAAGGGAGGCTGTTTGTACTTGCTGATTTACAATTACATTTTTTTTTAAAATCATAGAATACCATGCATATGAATCAGTGCTTTGGCATTTTTTGACTCTTCCTTTGTTATCTCTTATGAGGTCAATTTTCTACATATTTCATGTATGTTTCAAAAAAAAAAGGTTCAGTGCTTATGGATCTTACATCATACTATTTTCTTTCTTTCTTTCTTTTTTTTTTTTTTTTTTTTTGTTAAGAAGGCTCCACACCCAGCTCTGGGCTTAAACTCACAACCTTCAGATCAAGACTCAGATGCTTAACTGACTGAGCCACCCAGGAACCCTGCTAACTTTGTTTTATAGCACTTGATATACTCAGTAAATTTGTCTTGCTCTCTCAATATTTGACAAAAATGGGTTAAAATTTCCCCAAATGACTCAGATCTTTTCACATTCTCCTTGTATTTGAACCCACTTTGACTGTGTATGTATTAAAACTGAACACTTTGGTATACAGATAGCCATGATTGTTTTATTTTTGTGAACTGCTTCTTTTATTATTATGTAACATCTATCTCTGTCGATGTCTTCATTTTTTTGCCTTAAGTTCTATTTAGACTGACATTAATATTACCCCCATCAGTTTCTTTTGGTTTGTAATGTTTGCATACCTTTCTTCATTTCTTTTGGGATCCTGTCCTGTGAAGGTATTCAGGCCAGCAGATCCAATCCTCGAGTTGGTGTGCTCCTTGGTACATTCTTAGTTACAGGGCTGGCACCCATGACTCCGCTCACTGCTTAAGGGGGCAATTGGCTAGAAGCAAGCACGTTGCCAGTCTGGACCCTGAATCAACTCTGAATCTTCCTGTTGGAACCTCTACTTCAGATAGACAGTATTTGATACTAATGTTTTTTTCTTAAAAATTTTTTCTACAGTTCTGTTACAGTTCTTTAATTTTTTTCTACAGTTCTGTTATAGTTCTGTTTAATGAATTTTAGAATTCATTAAATTTTTTTTTTTTTAGATTTTAGAATTTCTTTATGCTTTTTTCTACTTCCTTTTCTAGCACCACTATTTATTTTAGGATAATACTTCACAAACTTGACTGTATATTGAATACACCCACAGAGCTTTAAAGACCAGTGACATCTGGTCTGGGTCTCTTCCCATTCCTCAAACTATGATTTAATTGGTTGAGGGCTAATGCCTGGGCACTGGGGTTTTTAAAAGTTTCCTGCGCAACCCTAATGTGTAATATTACCTGGCCCCGGGAGCTCTTCCTAGGCAAACTTCACTTTCTGCTAAAGCTGTTACTGGTTCTGGCTCAGCAAGAGGAAGGAGGAGAATAAAGAGGTTCTTTGGGTTTAGCTGTAGAATTATGAGGTTCTTTATTTACTGCAGGGCCCCTTAATTTATTTTTCTATATACCGTTTCTGAAATTTGTTTATCTCTGAAATTGTTCTTACCTTTGTATATAGATTTATCTTATTATATTCATTGACTGCGAATTGTCTTTGTTTTGCGTTCTCTGTCAATTAATCTTCCTCAAATGCCCACATGTATTTGATCAGTTGATATCACTGTTTACTGTTCCTAGTACTATACTAACAATATAATATACTGTGATATATTTTCTTATATATCTATATACAATATAGTTTAGTACTAATATATATGTATTATGTTTTTCAGGGGACTTTGAAAGTGATGATAGATGAATTTGCTCAGATTCTTTCCTTTTTTTAGAGAAAGAAAGAGTGTGAGTGGGGGTGGGAAGTTAGGAAGGGGGAGAGAGGGAGAGAATCTCAAGCAGGCTCCACATTTGTCATGGAGCCCAATATATGGTTCTGTCTCACGACCCTGAGATCATGACCTGAGCCAAAATCAAGAGTCGAATGCTTAACTAACTGAGCCACCAGGCACCCTGCTCAGATTCTTTCTTGCTCTAATCTTTGCCTCTTCATTAAACCGTGGTGTGAACTAATTGAATCTTTTTTGTTGTTGTTTCCTCATGAGCTAGAAAGCCCTGCACTGGAAACTTGCCTTCTTTCTGAGATGACCCTACAGATTAGTTATAGTTTTCCTAGACTTTTTCCTCCCTGGGATTTTGGATCAAAGTAGGTCCTGGGAGAGATTTGGAAAGAGAGGGAAGAGATCATTTTCATGGCTCCAGAGGTCACACTCTTGCCATATTGCAATTCATATTAAAAAAGATATCAGATAAATGCTTTACATTAAAGGAGGAAGATATGAAAAGGTTTAATGTAACATTTTCAAGAACCAATTTAATGTTTTAATTCAAAAGAGAAATCTGCAATCATGAAATTTTAGACACTAGTAAGATGTCAGAGAAGATGAAATCATCCAAGTAAATTTACTCCTAAGACAGGCTTAGGGGTCTTCTTGATGTGACATTATTAAGTTGGGGTGAAAATATGCATATGAGTTAACAAATATGTTTTGCCTAAGAGTGTGACTAGGGCTAATACATTTTATTATATTTTATATTATGTATTTCTTACCTGATCTTTTGTTTTCATTTCCTGTTGTGTTAAAACCTTAATTCACTATTTATTGTGCTTACAGAATATATCTGATCCTAGGTCCCAGGGAATGTATTTTGATCATATAGTGACAGGTTTATGGATTAATATTGGGAAATAATAAATATTTACTAGATGAAATACACAAAACAGTTGAATAGATTTTGCTCAATCTTCTTTACAATAGTCACCAAGGGACCAGTTGAAAAATATCAGCACTGAAGTGTTATTTTTTGAGAAAATTTATAACAATTGAAAGCAGAACTTTAAGATGAAGCTGCCAGCACAATCTTACAGCATCATCCCTAGGTACTGTCAGTAAGATTGAAATTTTTGATTCCTATCATTATTTTCTACATAGCACGTTCCCAGACCCAGCACAGGTAAATAATGTTCTTCTGTGAATTCAGTTCATCGTGCCAGTATCTTGAAAGGTACTTTACATCAGTGCTTGCTATCATATATCAGCAGGGGATTACTAGTCTCAGCTCTTCTGATTGTATTCTGAAAACTCTGGTATTTATCTTAATCCTCTCTCTTTCCCCTTACCAAGATATCTTTTTCATATCATTCAGGCAATTTTGCTCTGCATTTTTTTGGGGGATTACATTTTTTTTTTTTTTTAATGTCTCGTGGGGTCTCTTCTAATAAGTAGTAGAAAGGAATTAGGGACTCCAACTTTGCCGATTCGTGTGTGTGCTAGCCCAATCTCACAGCGGTTCTTTTATATTCCTAATAAACACTTTAAGAGATTGAGCTTTCCCAGTTGTATGGTTGCCTCTCAGGTGATTGACTTCTACCAATTAACAGCTTGTAAATGACTTTCCTAAGACAAAAAAAGTCGTGTTTGCTTTTCTTTTTTGGTAGAATGGAGCCATAAGCACAGTCTTATCATTGGAAACTTTTCTAAATGAAACATTGGGGGAAAATCCTATCAACTAGTAAGAGGAATGAAGTAGAATTCAAATTTGAGTGATAAAGACATATTAATGCTTTATAGCATGAGCGTCACAGTGAATTTATTTGTTTCCATGCTTCAATGTTTGGAAGTTCAATTGTAAAATATAATAGTTCTTTCTCAGTAAAATGACCTATTTTTAAATCAGTAATGTTATTGTGACAATTTAGTAAAGACGTTTACATTTATTTTATTTGCTTTAACATGGAAACCAAACACAATTTTCCCCTCATTTTATTCAGGCAACCCTTAGGCAAAACTGTAGCAAGTTCCTCTCAGTATCTTGTTTTTCTCTTCTCTCCCCTTGTTCTTACTTTGTGGTATTGATCCCTCTAAGGAACTTAAAGTTCTTATGTTTTCTGTTCTTTTGTCGTGTCTTTAAAACTCCATCTTAAGAAAGATCATTTGATTCGTTCAAAACAACGGATATTTTATTAAATTTTGTGAATTTGTGTTTTAACACAGGACAAAATTCTTCTTTTGCTTATACCTATAAATGAAGTGCAAATTTGGCATATATGGGAGTGGGGAAATTGGGGGAAATTGGGGGAGGGGTGGAATTTAAGCTACTATTGTGCTTGAAAATCATCCAATAAATGACTGCTTATCTGGGTTTGTGCTGGATTGTCTCATATCAACTCAACTCCATTACCACTTCCTTCTGAGGCTGGGAACTACATTTTGAAGAATTCTTTGTTTTGAATGGTTCTAGATTAAAGTCTTCCAAGTTCCAGTGGGCCTCCTTTGCCAACAGAAGCAGTTCTTTTACTGTTTGAGATTAGCCTCCCTTGCCTGAAGAACGTATTATGAGCTCCCCTGAAATAATTGTCTTTCTGAAAAATGTCAATCATCTTTAAAATATTCAGTTCCACTTTTTATCATTTCTTCTAGACCTATAATTATACAGAAAGCTCTATATGCAACAGGAAGATGGATACAAAATGTGACCTGGGAGGAGATACCAAACTTGCCAAAACGATCACTATATGATACTTCTAAGCAAAGATTGTGGCTTCAGTGTTTTTTTGAGTACTTGGGAGAGGTTCTACGAGTTTACTTAGTTAGTTGACTAAAACCTGAACCCAGTAGTGGCTATTGTCAGAATCTGGGATTTGATTTTACTTTCTTTATGAGCTAATAAGTTAACCTGTTACAGTTTCATGGAATATGTAAGACTCTTGGGGTCAGATAGAAAGAACTTTATTAATGCATAACAAGTAGTACGGGCATAGCTTTTGCATCATTTCCCCTGTTCTCTACGTCTCAGAAGGATGATTCAGAGGGAACAAGTAGATGATGTGCATGCTATGGATTTGTGTTGTAGATGAGGAACAATGAGCTTGGGAAACCTATGCTTTGACTGATGGAGACCTTACTTCACACCCGAAATGTTCACTGAAAACACAACCATGGGAGATAGTTTGGGTAAAGAGCAATCAGGGCCTGGCATTCATGGAACTGGCAAGAGCATACAGTTTTGCTCAGAGTCTGTGGCGGAATGCCATTCCTGTAAATCTACTCCTTGGTCTTAGGTGTTCTTGGCAAAACTCAGACTTTCCCACTTATATGCACTTCATCGATCATTCTGATCAAACTAAAGGATTGAAGCCAAGACAAAATCCACTCAATTTATTTCATACAACATTTAATTAAGGATACTATCAACATGACTCCAAGCATCAGAATGTGGCCATGTTGCAATATTAACCTCCTCTCTGCCTCCCGAGGTCATGGGCTTGTGTGAGTAAGGTCACGTGTAAGTAACCTCAGATCCTCAGAGGATCAGTACATTTCATCTCAGACTGGCAGGATATAATCTAAGTCCAGTCTATTACCCATTATGACCAATTAAACTCCTTTTCAAAGGAGTTTAGATTGACTTGCTGATCTTTGATTTCTTTGCCAATGTTACAGGGGCACAAAGATTGTACAAAACCAATCCCTATTCCCAATGAGGGGACATTCTGTGGACCATTCTCTTCCACAAACAAACATAAAACTTGAAGAGCATATGTAACTTCAGTTTGGAATTTGTTGGCAAGTCTGATCTGGATGACCTTTACCTTTCTTTGGTTTAACCACATGGGCAGTGTAATCAAGCAGTTGCAGCCTTGATTGCTACACATAGCATAACCCAAGGCTGTTTGGATGTTAGAGGAGGCATATGAATTAGTCTCAGTCAGATTGAAACACGGTTGTGTCAGTCTTGTGTTTGTACACATATGAGGGGAGAGACATGCACTGAAGCTGATGTTGATAGCACTAGATATAAGTGAATAGTTAAGGATCAGTCCTGTCTACACGGATTTTTCTGTTTTTATAACACATAGAGAGGGATGACAAATGTGGCAGCAAGTTAGATGGCCACGTGCCATTGCTGCTTGACTCAGGAACAGCGATTGTTTAAATGCACGTACTCAACAATTAGTGGGAATGCTTATATTGGTTCCCTGACCTATTTAGTGACAAGGAGGGCCAAATGGAAGGCCCCGGAGCTGCTTCTTCCTGCCATATTAATAAATGCATTAGAGCTTTCCTGCTGTGATTTCAGACGTTTGTGGCATCATCACACACTTAAAAGAAGTAAGAATGATGATTCATATTACATTCCTATTAAACTTGTCTATTTTGTACAGAAGACAACAGCACTTGAAGAAGGACTTAATCAGATAGTGACTTCATTAGCAAGTAGTGCGCTGGATGTGATTTCTTTACTTGAGCAAATTAACTTTGTTCGTAGTTTGTGGTATATAGCTACTGATCAGGCAAGTGCCTTTTTTTCTTTATAACTTATTAACAAAGAAAAATCAGAAACAATTAAATAAGAAGAAAAAGTCCACAAGAAAAAATTCAGAGGAGAGTGCATTTTACATAAATACTAATTAATACTATGGCTATAAACTGAGGCTGGGCTGGAACATATTAGGCAGGGTGAGGAGTGGCACAGGATGAGGTCTAAAAATAGGCTTGATGGCATAAGGGCTTTTTAGGAAAGAATTTAAGTTCAACATTTTAGATTTTATTAAAAGTAACAGGCAGGGCATTGATAAGATCTGATTTATAATTTAGAAGATTCATTTAGCTGTTAAATGGATAATGGATTGAAGTAGGACAAGAGTGTCAGGCAGGAAGCAACTAGAAGGCAATTTGAGAGTGCAAGTGAGAGACAATGTGGGCTTGGACTGAGGTGGTAGTGGAGACGCAGTGAAATACATAGGGTAGGGTAATATTTTCAAAAACAGAGTTAATAGACTTTGACGATGGATTGAAGGTGAGAAGCCAAGGGTGCCTCTAGGTTTTTGGCTTGAGCAACTGACTAGGTAATAGTGCAGTTTACTGAGCTCGAGAAGACATGAGGAGAGAGGTAAGAGATTGAGGAATGTGGAGATGATGGGATTGGGGAGTGGAGAGACTGAGAATTCTTTTGAGCAACTAGTGTTTGGGATGCCAAATAAATAACCAATGGAGATGTCCAGTAGGCAGTTGGATATATGAGTCTAGTACTCAAGGAAGTGGTCTAGAACAAGTGTAGGTTTTAGAATTATTTATCTAAAGATGGTACTTAAGGACATGCGGTTTCCTAAAGGTAAGGGAAATACAGAGATAAGATGTAGTTCCATGGCCAGCACTGGAGCACTCCCAAAATTTAGAGATTAAGCAGAAGAGGAAGAGACAACAAAGAAGTTTGACGAATGAGGTAGAGGTAAATAGGAAAAAGTTGGGTATTGAAGCCAAGAAAAGAAAGTATTTCAAAATAGAGGAAATGATCAATTATTTTATTTTATTTCATTTTATTTTTTAAGGTCACTTTATTGAGGTATCCTTGACATACAAAAAGCTGTACATGTTTATTTATTTTTAAAGATTTTATTTATTTGTTCACAAGAGACACACAGAGAGGCAGAGACACAGGCAGAGGGAGAAGCAGGCTCCCTGCGGGGAGCCCGATGTGGTACTCGATCCCAGGACCCCGGGGTCACACCCTGAGCCAAAGGCAGATGCTCAACCGCTGAGCCACCCAGGTGCCCCAGTACATGTTTAATATATACAACTTGATGAATTTAGTGTTGTGTTGATCTGTGAAACCGTCACCACAATCCATGACAGAAGCATATTCATCACTTCCAAAAGTTTCTTCCTGCCCTTTTATTGATTTATTTATTGGTTGGCTGTTAAGAACACTAAATGTAAGATCTACTGTATTAGCAAAGTTTTAGGCATATAATACAGCATTGATAACTATAAGTGTTGTCCTTTACAGATCTCTAGGACTTATTTATCATGTATAATTGAAACTTAGTACCTTTGATTAATATTTCTGTTTCCCCTGCTTCCAGCCCCTGTCAATTACCATTCTATTCTCTGTTTCTATGAGTGACTATTTTAGATTCCTCATAGGTGTGATATCATGTAGTATTTGGTTTTCTGTGTCTGGCTTATTTTCTTAGCATAATGCCCTTTCGGTTCATCCATGTTATTGGAAATGGCAGGATTTCCTCCTTTTTAAAGATTAAATAATATTCCATTTTATATACCATATTTTCCTCATCCATTCATCCATCAGTGGCCATTCAGGTTTCCATGTTTGGCTATTGTGAATAATGGTGCAATGATCATGGAAGTAAAGTAGTACCTCTACAGGATCCTCATTTCAATTCCTGTGGATATATAGGAATTGTGTCCTGTGTCTCCTGTTGACAGGACATTGCTGGGTTATATAGTAGTTCTGTTTTTGATTTTTTGAGGTACCTCCTTACTGTTTCCATCGTGGCTACAGCAGTTTACATTTCTACCAATAGTGCACAAGGGTTCCCTTTTCTCCACATCCTTGCCAACATTATCTTTTCAAAAAACTTTTACTTTTGAGGCACCTGGGTGGCTCAGTCAGTTAAGTACTCAGCTCAGCTCAGGTCATGATTTTGGGGTTGGGATTGAGCCCCAAATCGGGCTCCCTGCTCAGCAGGGAATCTGCTTCTCCCTCTCCCTCTGCTCCTTCTCCCTGCTCACTTGCTTTCTCTGTCTCCCACTCTCTCTCTCAAATAAATAAATAAATAAATAAATAAATAAATAAATAAATAGCAAATCTTTAAAAAAATTTAATTTTATAATAGCCATCGTAACAGGTTTGTAGTGGCATTTCATTGTGGCTTTGAGTCTCATTTCCCTGATGAGAATGAGTCTCATTTCCCTGATCAGTGATGTTGAACACCTTTTAATGTACCTATCGGCCATTTGTATGCCTTTTTTGAGGAAATGTATCTTCAGTTCTTTGCCCATTTATTATTATTTTTTTCTTTGCCCATTTATTAATCAAGTTATATTTACTTTTTTTTGAGTTATAGGAATTCCCTATACATTTTGGATATTAGCCCTTATTGGAAATATGGTTTGCAAATATTTTCTCCCATTCTCTAGGTTGTCTTTCATTTTGTGATAGATTAAGTTAAAACTGTCACAGGAGACAAAAAGGTTATTTTGTATTAAGAAAAGGGTAAGTTCAACAGGAAGATATAAAAGTCATAAATATATATGCACACAATATCAGGGCACCTAAATATATAAAGCAAACAAGGACAGATCTGAAGTGAGACATAGATAATAATAGTAGGAAACTTCAATACCCCTCTTCCAATAATGGGTAGATCATCCAGACAGGAAATCAAAAAGGAATCAGCAGCCTTGAACAACATTATAGACCAAATAGATCAATTATTTTAAATGCAACCAACATTTCAAATACAATTGAGACAGAGAAGTGGTCTCTGACATTAGATAGAAGAGAAATTATAGCGACTTTAGCAAGTGGAGTGTCAGAGGTATTGTAGGGATGGAGGATGGTGTGAGTTGAGAAAATAAGATGAACTGAAAGATATACATAGAACTTAATCAAAACAAAAAATTGAATATACAACAGCCCCACAACAACAATAACAAAAACAAAAC
This sequence comes from Canis lupus baileyi, assembly GCF_048164855.1. Classification (NCBI taxonomy): domain Eukaryota; kingdom Metazoa; phylum Chordata; class Mammalia; order Carnivora; family Canidae; genus Canis; species Canis lupus. The sequence goes on from NC_132871.1 coordinate 2,201,497, forward strand.
AGGGAACTTAAAAAGCAAACAAAAAGCCCAAAACAAATAAATCCAAAACCCTTTCTTTGCTTTAAAGAATCTTTGAACTCTGTTCTAATTTTCCTCTCTCCACTTATTTTCCCTTCAAAGTAACCTATAGTCCAGCCACTCAATTTTATCCCCATGTCGCTCTAGATTCTCCTTCTCCCATTCCAGTAAACTGCTCTCTTCACATTGAATAATTACAGTTCATTCTCCTCCTAAAACTTGGATATCCACAGCCTTCATTGTTTCTCCCTTACATTTTCCTTTCTTTCTTTTCTTTCTTTCTTTCTTTCTTTCCTTCTTTCTTTCTTTCCTTCTTTCTTTCTTTCTTTCTTTCTTTCTTTCTTTCTTTCTTTCTTTCTTTCTTTCTTTCTTCTTTCTTTCTCTCTCTCTCTCTCTCTCTCTCTCTCTTTCTTCTTTCTTTCTTTCTTTCTTTCTTTTCTTTCTTCTTTTTGCCTTTCTCTCTGAATTTAGCCCCTTTTCCTTCAGTTTTTATACATTCTTCCATAGTAATTGCCCACTATCTTAGGGTTTCGATGACTTCAATTATCCCTTCAGCATGAGTGAGTCATACATTTAAGTCTTAATCCAATTTTACTTCCAAGCCTCACACCAACATCTGTTTCTTATCGACATCATCACTTAGCCTGCAAATGGCGTGTTGCAGACCTTTTCCTCCTCCAAACTTTCTGTGTGGTGAAGAAAGCAAGCTTTCATGATGGTAATATGTTTGCATGGAGTTTAAAGTTGTTCCAGGATCAAAGTAAATTTTATAGGAATAAGAACTCTTTTGGAAATTTATCTATCTTAGATCTTTAGCGTTTAAATGTAAAATAGCTATTAGTAGGAATATTTTATTCTCACCAAATGCTAAAAGCCATGTAGAAAGCATTCTTTTATAGAGCAATTAATCAAATGTTTAGTGAGACATTAATGGTACAAGGAGGGATTATTGGTATAAATTTTAATTAGCAACAACATACTTTAGACCAGAGTGGAAACGTGGTTTGGAATGTCTGATTAAACTATTGCACATTGGGTACTTAGGGCAGGATTTTCATTGTGTTTTAATGTAAGACACCATAATATATACATATGTGTATAGCAAGTAAGTTAATGATTATGATTTTAGGGAATTAAGTTATATTATAAAATATAAGTTATATTTGCTTCAGGCACTTAGTTAATATTACATAGATTTGATGATTATTCAAAGTATTTTTGTTAAGAGGTAGCAGTTTTGCATTGGCGAAAGAAGACATTTTATTCATAATAAGTTGAAGGCATCCTAACGCAGAAGAACCTTATGGGATATAAAATTGATTTTTGTTCTTCATTCATTATGTCAAATTGATATGAACCATGTAATGAAAAAATGCTTGGAATGAATTTACTTAAATACCAGAGATGGTAACTAATCCAACTAGAGAGGATCCATTTAACGTTTCTATTACAAAAGCCTATTGAGTTCAGAGCTTCAGAGGTTTTTTTTTTTTTTTTTTTTCGTGGTTAAAGGACACAGAAATGCATAATTAGGAGGAGTTTTAAGGAGGAAGTAATATTTAGGAGGCCTTGATGCATGAGGAGGAGGAGTTACACAAGAGGACATGGGAAAAAGGAGTGCCCGGGAGAAAAAAGAAATAGAATGAGATTGGAGGGGAAACTTAGTGTCTGCAGGGAGCTGAGATGAATTTAGTTTGGCTGAGTATCTCTGGATATGATGAAGATAAATTTGGGAAAAATATTATACATAGATTTGAATACCTGGCTCTGAAGTCTGGACTTTTGGCTATTAGTGGACAACCGCAACATTCTTGAGTCAGGAGGGAAAATAAAGGGACTCAAGCTTTAGAAGATATAATCTGACAGTGGTGTGTAAACCACATTGGGAGCTGGACAGGGAGGAGATGGGGAACCTGTCTCCCTGCAGATGTAGGCTCCGTGTATGGATAGGGCTCCGTGCAGGTGCTGCATTCCACAAGGTGACAATGGCTGTACTTCGCTCAGACCTGAAACCCCCATTTCCTGTGGGAATCCCATATGAGCTCAGTACGTGCCACTTTTCCCCTGTAAAACCCTTTATATACAAATTGTTTTCTTTGTGCACAGTTAACTTGCTGTTAATGACAAACCAATGCAGCCATCATTGGTTTTTAGCCTTCCGCTCGCTGGTGAAGCTGGGGACTTTACCATCCTCTTTTTTCCATTTTCATACTAGTGGATGAAAATGTTAATTTTCTGGGAATTTTGTTTTTTCTGGTAAGAACAGGGCTTCAGAACCAAGCAGACGTTTAATTTCCATTTCTTGCTCTTATTAGGAAAGGCATAATTCCTTGAGCTTCTATTTCCTGACTGTGACATGGGTGAAATAATACAGAACTCAAGGGTTTTGAGAATTGTCAATGAGATAAGTTATGGGAAGAATTTAGTGAATTGGCTTGTTCATATGGATGATCAATTGATGATGTTGATTTTCCTCCTCTTAATTCACATTTTGCAGAGTTCAGTGTTACTGGTGATTTCTTTTCTTAACTCCCCTTCCTCTTTCCTCTTCTCTAGCACCCCCTTTTCTTGGCTCTTCTCACACCCCCTCTGGCCTCTGCATACTCTGCTCTTGGATTATCTTTTTTCTTTCCAGTATATTGACCTCTCCTGGAGTCTCATTCTCTGTCCTTTTCTCTATACTATTCCTAGGTGATCTCTCTAATGCCCACAATTTTGACGAATTCCAGTCCAAGTTTTTATGTTTAGTAGAATGTGTCCTCTTCAGTTTCACATCCATTTTCCTACAGCAAGCTGAATGTACCCTCCTAGGTAGTATGACACAAATATTTGAAACTTAACATGTCCAAAACTTAGTGGATTATCTTCTTCCTTTCCTGATGTATTCCTTTGTAAATTCTGAGTGAATGGTGTCTGTTAATTGACTTTTCCAAGCCAGTGTCCTAGAAATTTTTCTAGATACTTCCCTCTGTCCTACCTTCTTCTTGTGATCAATTGTTACCTCCTAAGTTATTCTCAATATGCTTTTATCTTTTTTTTCCAAAAGCTAGGCTGTATTTCAGGCCCTCTTTGTATAGATTAATTTCTTCTGATCTGGTCACTTGCCTTCTATCCTTTTTCTCTGCAAATTATTTTAAAGTCTTTTTCTCAAATGCAAATATTATCCCCCTATCTATCAGGGTAAAACTCAAACGTTTTAATTTGACGTTCAAGACTGCTAGTGGTCGCCTGTGTCTACTTCTTCAGCCTCATCTATCTCACTAAACTATTGCATACCTCAGGGTATAATATTAAAATGTTTTTGCAGATATTGTTTTCTCTATTTAGCACGACCTTCCCTATCTTGTCTCCAAGTCTTTACATAGGCCTTAAGCTCGCAGCTTAAAATCAACTCATTTAATATCCAGCAAATCTTATTAAGCATCAGTTATGTGCCAGGCACCGAGCTAGTCAATCCTTTGTGAATAATTCCTTTACTACCAGGCACTTTTCATTCTGCCCCGTGTACATCTCCATCATCAAATTGAATTGTCACGATCTGTGTATTTATCTGCCTCTTTTACTGAACCATGTGCTTCCGGAGGGCAGGAAATTTGTCTTATTCTTCTAGGTGTCATTAGCTCTTGACACACTCATAGATAATCATTAAATGTTGGACAAATGAACGGATGGTTATTTTAAGCAAAATGTTAATAACATTTCCTAGGGATATTTGGAAAACATCATTTTCCTTGAGCTTAGTAGAACACAAATACTGTTTCCTGAAATTCTAAGCCTACTGGGCTAGAAAATGAGTGTTTTAAAATAGATGGAACACCTTAGCATTCTAGTTAATTGGAGTGAATAATTTCTGACAGAAGGTTGAATATCAAATAGCTATCTTCTTTGCCTCTCTTTTGTATTTATCATATATATTTTCATAGAAATTAACAATAAACCAAAGAGATGTTTACTCACAGATACCATTGCTTTTCATTTGGGGGTGGATAATGAACACTAAGAAGGCAGGCAGAGCTTCCAGGGTGTAATTGATGTTGATGTTTTGTGCTACCATGTGGATATTCTAAAAAAAAGAAGAGGCTCTAAACTCTCATTACAAGCCTGATAGTTACAAGCAAGGGCCATGCGGATCAATGATTCTTTAATGGAATGCTGTGTAGCACACACTGTCACCATCTTATTCTTACAAATAAGAAGCAAGAATGAACTCATGAATTCATGGCCAAGGGGGCTATTTGGATGGTATAACCCCAACTCCTCTTTTTATAAACGAGGACATTGAGGGCCAGAGATGCCAAAGTATTACTCTGAGGTGACAAAGCTAACTAGTTTTAGAGAGGGGATAGAAGTCAGACATCTTAACTAAAATTTCTTCCAATTGAAAAAAAAAAAATTTCTTCCAATTGTTTTAAGTTTTGGCAGAAGAACCTACTCTGAACCATGTGGGATTAAGGTTGATATTTTCATTATAAATAGGTACATTAATTTGCCTTTAACTCTATGTGTATATTTATGTCTCATATGATTAATACTTATGTCTCAAGTAACTCACGGTTTATATTAATTTTATATCATAAACCGAGATTTCACAGATTTTATTCCCAGCTTTTTTCCTTCATTAGCTCTTGAAAAGGTCAAGATAATGCCCCATTTCCCTTCAACTCTGGACAGATAAATGTGATTTGTAATGCCTAATGTGGTTACTGACTTCAGGCCCTATGAAATGTCAAGTCTAGATTCAGGTTTTGTATTTCCAGTGGATTTCCTATACTTCCTAGGAAAGTCATTAGAATGAGTTTATAACAGATGGTCAGGTCCTCAGGAGCTCTGGATTAGCACTTCCCTGGGAAATATGATATGAAGGCTGCCTGATGGTCTGGGAGTGGATGAAGATGGGGAGAGAGCAAGATGGGTGGGGAAGGAGCAGTTGAACAGAAGAACTAAAGAAAAAAAAAGGAAAGACAGTGATGAGGGAACACAAGGCTTGCAGAGGACAAGGCACAAGAGGGGGCCAGCACATGGACAAGTCCTGGAAACAGGCAGAAGGACCTTCCTCTGTGAATGCAACTGCCTCGATGTTCATGGTGTGCTCAGGGCAGAAGGCAATCCTAGCCTGACCCCCAGGACCCTGTAAGCCTACTGTAACAGAAAAATTCCTTTAGAAACTTCCTTTGTCTCTACCCCCCAAGATACGTGTTGGCGATCACCCCCGAAGCACATGGCCCACGATATCCATCTGAAGGGCCTCCTGACTCAGATTTCATTAGACGGTCATCAGTGACCTTTTCCCACCAGTAGCTGACCCCCTCAAGGTCCTGGAGACCTGCTTCCAAAATCCCTTAGAGACTCTCCTATCCCCAAACCCCTCCCCTCTCCCAGGGATATAATCAGCCCCCTCCCAGGTCTGGGGCAGCCTGTCTTCCTGCCCCGGGTCCTGTCCCCGGGCTTTAATAACACCACTGTTTTGCACCAAAGGCATCTCAAGAATTCTTTTGTGGTCATCGACTCAGGACCTCACCCCACCAAACTTCACCTGTATTCCAAAACTTCATCAGACAGTATTTAAGGAAGAAAGGAACGGAGCAAGAATGAGAGGCAAGAAAGTTAGACTTGGAAAGGTGAATTGAATTCCTGAGTGATGGTAAGATGTTGTGCTAGAAAACTTCAATTATCTCATTTAGTCTCACAACATCAGGACATAACCCATTTTATAGGTGAGGAAATGAGACACAATGGAGTGAAGAAGATTAGTAGTAGATTCAATTGCAATGTACACTTTAAGCACATCCAAATGCCCAATGCCTACATTAAAATGTTTTTTAAATTATAACTTGTGGATTTTAAAAAAAGAATAATGTATTTATTATTTTCATAATAATGGAACGGTTTCATTACAATCACTTTAAATATTTGCTGAATAACGCTAAATATATCTCTGTGTATATATACAGATAGATAATCTGGTAAAAATAATTTTGGAGCAGATGAGCTAATTATCTACATGTAATTTTTAATTAAAATTTTAACATTTTATATAGATTTAATAAAACATCTTGAAATTGAGGTAATTTCTTAACTTCAGACTAAATATTTGTTTTTTATCACAAAGCCATATTAGGCCGTGAAGTCTCTCTCTAAAATTAAAAATAAAAATCTAAAAAAATGCAAGAGTTAGGTATATTTTTTTCAACATTAGAGGTTAGGTACAGATTGTCAGCTACAAATAAAGACATTAGTATATTTAGACTTTTCTTTTTTAATCTCCATTTCCTTTTTATGTGGTTCCTTCAGACATTCCTGAGCTGATTTTCCTTTTGCTGCATTTTTTAAACAACTTTAAATTTCTGCTATCTTGCTATATTTTATGTATTTTTGCAAGCCACCCCTTGTTCATAAGAGGAACAAGGCAGGGTAAAAAAATCACGGATAAACATAAAGTATGGGAAGTTATTATAATTCAGATGTTGGTAAACCTGACTCATGATTTACTGGTAATTTTTCTGTGTCAAGGTTTCTTCTGACATATCTTAATTACTGAAGGCAGAGTTTAGAATAACAAAAAAAAAAAATCTCTTTTTAAATCAGTATTCACCCATTCACAAATAAGTCCCATCATAAATCGTTGTGTCTCAACTAACCATTGATGAGGAGCGGAGAAAAAAAACTTGCCTTTACCTGCTTTGATATTGAAATTGTGTGTTCTAGTATAGTGAGGCCATGAGGCGAGTGACTTCTGGCTTCCTGTTTCTTAAATTATAGGTTATTCAGTAAGATTTACCAGGATCAGATCCTAAAAATGAGTTATTTTTCACATATCAAAATCCAAGTTGAAACCCTGGCTTGCTTGTTAAGATTAATTAACTAGAGGTAATACTTGCACACTGGCTCATTAACAGAAGAAAAATTGGCTCACTCTAATCACTCACAGAATTTCAGCAGAAAAGTTAATGATGAATGTAAGCGAAGCTCATATAAATACAACCCTTTTACTGTTTAGGAAAAAAAGAAAAAAAGAAAACTTTTTTTTTTTTTTTTCCCTTCTAAGGGAGAGGTAATTACCTAGTGTGCAATTCTCCTGCAGCCGCCTTCTCATCTTTATATGACCTCTCTTTCCTAGTGTTAGGAATCAGAAGCTTAACTGTTTCTAATCTTGTATGGTCGCACAGTATTGGGTGTAATAATAGTGGAATTAGACACACAGTGGCTCTGTCCTAAGTAGATTTGAACTTGGACAAGCTTATTAGCCTTATGAGCCTCAGTTTCACCGGAAAAAAAAATGGAGGTGAACTAGTGGGTCGCTTAGTGTAAAATTTTTGTTCTTAAAATAAACTTTATTAAGCATATTCTTAAATCAGTTATGTTGAAACTATAAGAGCTCTTGGGCATGCCTTGTGTCAAGTCGCCATGGAACAATTTCAAAACATTCTTTTTTTTTTTTTTTTTTAAATTTCAAAACATTCTTGAAAGAAAATTGTATTGACTTGCTTTAACTTAAGCTTCAAGTGGTTTTACGGTATAAAACAACTGTAACTGAGTGCCCCATGGTAACACGGAGGGTCACCAGCGATGGTGTTTCTGTGATCAGCACCACGTTGCATCACTGAAGCCCTATATAGTACTTCAGTCTACCAGATTGACCGTTAACCTTTTCCAGTTCCCACCATGGAGGCTGCCTCTGAATATCTGGAGCAGGTGAAACCTTAATGTGGTGAAGAGAGGAGTCTAGTTATTTGATAAAACAATAATCATACGCCTGCTTACTTCATAACTGGTACAAATCCAAGGACTTTCGGCTAAGGTACGCAACCAACAGAACCGAGTATTTTCTACCAACTTTTAGTATAATGTTGTTGCAACATCATAAGCAATGAGAAAGCATGTGTCAACCTTTATTATGGTTATTAAGTCCCATAAATCTTGTAGTGTATGAAATTTCTTTATAGAACTATTAGTATGTTGAATGTAAATGAAAGTTTTACAGTGTTGTTTTCTTTCTTTCTTTCTTTCTTTCTTTCTTTCTTTCTTTCTTTCTTTCTTTCTTTCCTTTTTCTTTCTTCTTTCTTTTTCTTTCTTTCTTTCTTTCTTTCTTTCTTTCTTTCTTTCTTTCTTTCTTTCTTTTCTTTTTTCTTTTCTTTTCTTTTCTTTTTTTTCTTTTCTTTTCTTTCTTGCAAAAAGGTGCTTTTATTAAGGGGGACAGGACCCCTGGGCAGAAAGCTGCGCTGTGACTGTGAGGAGCGATTGATTATGTACTTTCAAGTTGTGGTGGGAGAAGAGATCACGCAAGTCTCTAGATGGATTTCTGTCTGTTAAAGAAGACTTGGGATCCTGGAGGTCTGGCTACGATGTTGAGTTTTCATATATATATTCTGTGTCTTCATCAATATGTCAGTGAGAATGTTGTGTTACGCTCTTCTACTTAGACGTTTTATTCGTAAAAAACTAAGGGCTTTCTAGTTAGATGCCGTCTTAATCAGAAAATCAAATCTGTGAGTCTTAATTTCTCTCATTAGGTAGAAAATGTCAGACTAGATCATCTTTAAAGGTCCCTTAACTCCAAACTACTGTTATGTGTTTAATTTGTGCTCAGAGTAATTGAGCCGTCTTTATTTTTCTCAATTAGTGATAATGCCCCTCTCTCTGAGTTTATCCCAACTACTGGAGGTGCACACTGTGTGCTTTAGAGATGTGAGTAGATGGATGCGATTAGATGTAAACCGTTTGAAATGATTGAAAATTACATGTACTTAAGTCATTATTAGAAAAACAGCCTTTAAAAGTTCCACTCGTCATCTGAGTTTAGCAGCCACAATTCTTGTGTCTAGTTTGGGATTTTAGTTCTTTGATTCGGTCCCACTTATCATGGGACCGAATATTATGCCCCTTAGGAGTCATGTGTTTGTTTCTTCACTGCAAACCACGACAGCTACTTCTGGCAATCTCAGTGCAAAGCGATTTCAAAATAATGTTTAGCCTGGAAAATGTTATTCCTCCCTGCCTGGTGAGTGATGAGACGTGGGCATGTTGCTTCCTGCTGTTGTATTGCTTCCACAGAGCACCATCCTTGTAAATAAGAGAAGGATTAATGGAAATGGTGAAATCTGCATCTCATTTTAGGGATTACTTTTTCAAAGCCAGTCTTTGTTCCTGAAGCTTAATAATCTTTTTTTTTTTTTTTCCTGATTCTTTTTGTTGACAGAGCAGTGGTATGTGGCATCATCGAGGAGCATAAATAGTTTTGAGTCCACTGTAAAACTCTGTCTACCTCTGGTGCCCTTTTTCTTCCTCTGTAAAATTTTGTGATCTGCAATTTTTTTTTTTTTTTAAACGACATGGTAGTGATGAGGAAGGGCTCTTAGATTAGACAAGGCTGGTTTTGAATTCTGGCTCCAACGCTTAAGAACACTGTGATTCCTCTTGGTCTACTTAGTCTAAGACTCAGTTATTCCAGCGGTAAAAAATGGGGTTAATAGTACTTGATGTACTTGTTCTGAGCATTAGATTAGATAATGCATGTAAAATATTTAGCACAGTGCCTGGTACAAATACATATTTATTAACCGTCGGCTATTATTAACTCTTACCAAATACAATGCAGACCCACGTAGAAAGCACTCAAACTATTATGACTGAGCACGTAGGAGGCTCGGTAGGTGTACTCTTAAGCAGTAATTAGAGTTAGTCTCTTTTCTTTGTATATCTATTACCTAATATGTTCTGAGAAGATATTCCTGATAGGACATCTATTCAGGCATTAAATTGTGGTGGAGATGACTCATGTTTGGCCTATTCTACTTTTCCACTTCACTGGATCCTGTATGATTTTCTTGAAATTAAATTGCCTTTTTTATTTCCACCTGCACACCAGGTTGCTGTCTGGTGCCAGTATTTCCTAACCAAAAAATATTCAGTCAGTCTTTATTCTGATGAAGGAAGATCCTTAAAAGTCTGTAGCAGGTCCTTTATCTGGGGTATTTAACAAATTCTAATTGCAAAGGACATATGGTACTAATTTTGCTAGTAATGTAGATCCGAGGACGACTGTAATATAAGAAAGAGGGCACGTCCTTGTTTTTCTTAGAAAGTGAATACAGTGTGTGGGAAACTTTTCCCTGAGCGGTGGGTGATTTCAGTTATTTAAAGCAAATGTTTTTCTGTAGAATATACACAATAGTAACCAGTAGTATAGATAACCCACAATTTTGCTTATTTAGTTCATAGACTAATAGATTTTTTTTAAAGAGTAAAGTGTGGTATAATATGTTTTTGGAAGGAATATTTATAAGAACTATTCCTCTTATTAACAAATTAAAGTAAGTTAATTTTTTTGGCTAAGGAAAGATGATTAAAATTTTCACAGTATGCATGTATATATATATATTGTGTATATATATAAATGGCAACAAACTTTATATATATACACACACTATGAAAATTTTAATCATATATATTACACTAGAAAACATGAGGATTTGACTTTTAAAATGTGTCATTATCCATTTTTTCAATTCTCACTATATTAATGTGAGACTACAGTGTTGTGTATACTGTCATTGCAGTATACTGTAGCGCAGAGATTGACAGCCTTTCGAATTACTGCTGGATTAGAGATACAAACGATCACATTTTTTGATCTATATACCTACACAGAAACATAAACACATATACACTCACATATTTATATATATAAAACTTTGTGTAACTCAAACATTTTTGGGGAAAAGTCTCCATCAGCTAATGTAGTGAGAGGGGCATACCTGGGAAGAGAGTCTACTTGAGCTCAAGACTGACGATCACACAGCCTTATACTTACAGGGTCACCTCCCTCATCGTCTGCCCTCCACCTCATCCTTTCTTTTTTTCTTGTCTTTGGGAAGATAGGTAGGCTCATGACATCCAGGTGGGAAGACGAACACTGGATCATAATCAACTCCTCCCGCCATGATTCTGCTGCCTAGTGAACCAATTGGGACTATGTTGAGGATCGTTTACATCGAAAGGACATAGACTCTGTCCTAGAATCAAAGTGATTTTCCATGTTATGTTCACCCTAAATGTGATGATCCCGTAGAAGGGGTAGGGCTGCTGGGTCACCTTTAAGACTTGGTGCAGCATTGGCTCAGGTCCTTTGTGAAATTTTGTGATGTGTGATTTTTTTTTTTTTTTTTGGAAATGGCATGGTACTGATGAGGAAGGGCCCTTGGATTAGACAAGGCCAATCTTGAATTTTGGCTCCAACCCTTAAGAACTTTGTGATTCCGCCCGGTCTACTTAGCAGACCCAGAGATCTCAGTAGGGGTTGTAGCTGCTGAGCGCCTGTTGGTTCTTCTCCTGCAGCTGGTGGGAGTGCATACTCAGGGGCCCCAGGGAGCTGGGCGGGGAGCTGGTCCCCAGGGAGCTGGGCGGGGCCCCCAGCCCCGTCCCCACCTTTAACCGTTGTACCCAGGACTGTGACTGTCACATCCTGTACCGAGATCCGCCCGAATGTGCTTGCTTCTCACACTGACTCTTCCTGGAGGGAGGTCTGGGGAAGGGCAGCGGCAAAGAGAGGGCCTTAGGATCCTTTCTGTAAGCTGTAAGCCCCCAATATCCTTTTATGCGTTCTGTTCTCTTTTGTGACTCTGGGGATTTCCCATCCAAATACTCTTTTAAAAGCCTAGTGATATATTTGATATCACCCATGTATCATTATGACTTTGATGTATAAAAGTGAGTTTTCAAAGACTTTATTATTAAAGAGAAATCATGTTATGAAAAAAGGAGAACAACGGAGTAATTTGTCTCTCCTGAATACTATAGATTTGTCCACTTATTCCCTTACTTCTTGGTGTTATAGAAATAAGAAGATCGTGCATGGTTCCTGGTAATCTCTCATGGTTTCTCTCATGCCCTAGATTCTAGAATAAAATTTATCTTCTGATTTAGATACGTGTAGAGTTATCGCTCTGGTCTTGGAATGTATTGTCATTTCCCAAGTCAATAAATCAAGGAGGCTGACTGAAAACTCCAAAATAACTGAATAACCGAGTTGTTGAGTCACTAACAAGCGTATGCAATTCGTCACTTAACTGATACATGCCGCAATGCGTAAAACTTTGTGAAGGATGTGCTATTGCCCTCTTTTTATTTATTTATTTTTAGTTTTATCAGTTAAGTCACCAGGGCAGAGAATATGAAGAAGAGGATATAAAGGGGAAGGACATAAAAAAGGAAGATTTCATATTATTGGTTTTAGAGGATAACAGTTTGTTATTTATAGAGCTAGAAGGGGACATTCAGGCATTAGCTCTTTATAATAGAGCACCGCGGTTGTGCTCAGGATGCTATTTTAATCGGAAGGGTCAAGAATAACACTTTTAACTGCTGTTAATAAAGCACACGTGGGGCGCCTGGGTGGCTCAGTCAGTTAAGCATCAGCCTCGGGCTCAGGCCACCATCTCTGGTCCTGTGGTTGAGCCCACACGGGGCCCCTGCTCAGCCAGGAGCCTGCTTCTCCCTCTCCCTCTGCCCCTCTCCCTGCTGGTGCTCTCTCTCTCTCTCTCTCTCTAATAAGTAGTCTTTAAACACATAATAAAACACAGGTAATGTCTGTTTTAGTACCTCTTAAAAAATTCACCCAAGCCAATTGTTCTCAACCTTTGATTTGCATACACATCAAAGCGAGGCCTTTAAAATTCAGATTCTCAGTCTCCCTCTAAAGATTCTGATTCACTCCCCGGGTGGGTTCCCATAGCTGCATCCTGAGATTCACTGTGGGTGGTTGGCACATTTCTTTTCTCCTCTGAGTCCTGCCAGAACTTCGGAATGTCTGAAAAACAGGACCGTTGTTCTTAACAAAGTCTAAGTAGTTACTGTAGAGTAATGTCAATGTAAAGCCTGGTACCGTCTCCTACTTGCCATTAAATCCTGGTGTTGTGATTGCTTGTGTGACTTTGAAGGTGTCCTGTTTGACGCATCTTGCTATTCCTGTTGTCTGAGTCCAGGGGGTCTGTGTTTGTTGCCTAGAAACAGAAATCAATTGTGGTTAACTGAAGCAAAGAAAAAAAAATATTCAAAAGAGCTCATAGAATTGTTGGGCATCGGAAGGACCAATTTTGGAAAAAGAGCAGGAGTCAAGGGAGTTGTGGGTGGGGCTGGGGGCCTGGAAGAGGACCACCTGTGGGGTTGCCCTGCAGGAAGCCTTTGGGCCACATCCTGCCCTTGTGATGCTGCTGAAGAGAACATCAGTGCGGATAGAATATCACTGTCTGACCTGCTCAAGAGTCAGGGTTTGGGGGAGAGTGTTTGCAATTTGTACTGCTCCTCACTCCCTGGCTGGAGATACAGACAAGAGGCAAATCCTAAAAGCAGACTTTTGAAGGCAGTTTTGAAGACTTACTCAGGCATCAGAGTTCCTGACATCTCGGTTTTGTTTCTTATGGTGATGCTGATGAGAAAGCGCAGGTATCAACTATGATTTGTTACTCAGGCCGACTAGTACAGAGTCCGTGGAAAGAGCAAAAGGTCGTCTGAGTCCAGAAACGCAATGTTGACATTAATTCATTAATTTGTAAAGATGTATTTGTTTATTTTATTGAGGGAGAGAGAGAGAAAGAGGGAGAGAGAGAGAGAGCTCAAGTGCACTTGAGGGCAGGACAGGGGGAGGGAGAGAATCGCAAGCAGACTCTCTGCTGAGCAGGGATAGCATAAGATCAGGCTATCACTAAAAGTGTGTGACTACTTTTTTTTTCTTATTCATAATATGTAAATATGCCAATCAATTCATGAAATAGGGCTTTTAGATAACAAAGTCTGTTACCATTTGTTACACAGAAAGCCATTTAAAAATTTTAAACCCTGTAAATTTTTTTTTTTTTGGAATATTTTCTTGACTGAGACAATATTGGATGCATGAAATAATTGAATATTTCTTGGTGGATTGAAAAATGCAAATTCCTTAAGATCCCTATTCGACTATATATAGGAGATTAAGCACTCTGTAAGGACTTCCACTTATTTTTCAATGCCCAGAGCTAACCAATGTGGCCATACTGGGTGCATGGTGGGCTGGGAATCTCATTATTTTGAATGGATGTCAAGTGAGCCAATGTACCTTAGCTACTATACTGATAATGGTGGAAAACAAATGCACCGGGGGAGTGGGTGGGGAGGGAGAATGAGTAGATGGGGGGCAGAGAGAGAGAGCTCAAACTCTAATAATCAGACAAGGCAATGCAAAGGGAGATGTAATATGTGAGGCACCCAGTCAGCATTTTGAAGAATTTATCAGGAGAGAAATTCTCAACAGGAATGAAATGAGACTGTACTGAAAGGAATTTATAGCTACTATATAAGCAAACAATAGTTTTTGAATAGCATTCACTAAAAAAGTGTTTTTTTAACTAAATTTTTAAAAATACTAAAGTCAGATTGAATTTTTATTTGTTATAACATTTTTATTATATAAGTGTGATATGGTTTTTGACCTAAACTCTTTATGTCAAGTGTACTTGCTGTTAGAGGTAATAATTTATAAATTATTAATTAAAAGATTTTATTATTTATTTATTTATTATTTATTTATTTATTTATTTATTTATTTATTTATTTTTAGATTTTATTTATTTATTCATAGACACAGAGAGAGAGGTAGAGACACAGGGAGAGGGAGAAGCAGCCTCCACGCAGGGAGCCCGATGTGGGACTCGATCTCAGGTCTCCAGGATCACACCCAAGGGCTGCAGGCGGCACCAAACCGCTGCGCCACTGGGGCTGATTTTATTATTTTGTGATTATGATTTATGATATTATTGTTTATGATTTTATTAATTAAATTATACCTAAAATGAAATATGATAAAGAAAAGAGGACTTTTAAATGAATGATTTTCCACTCTTTAAAGATCCAAATATTTTTTTTCGATCAAATGGGTCGCATCTAAAAACTAAAAGCAAAAATAAAAATATACAAGAATTCTGCATTCAGTTGCTTCGCAAGGTCAAGTTTTCTCTTGAATTTGAAGAAACCATAAAAGAAAATAATATATGATGCATCATGGGGACTTAGTAGAACAATAATTAAAAAATGAACCCTACGACGAAATGTGGGGCACCTGGGTGGCTCAGTCAGTTGAACGTCTGACTTTTGATTTCCGCTCAGGTCATGATCTCAGGGTCCTGGGATCAAGTCCTGTGTTGGGCTCCATGCTCAGCGCAGACTCTGCTTAACATTCTCTCCCTCTCCTTCCTCCCCTGCTCTTGTCCTTGTGCATGCAGGTGCATGTGCTTTCTCTCTCTTTCAAATAAATAAAGAAACGAAAAATTTTTTAAATTGAAAAAAAGTTATATATTTATATATCTATATGTTTAGAATTAAAAATAAAAATGCCTAAGATATGCATGCATCAATATATGTTATTTTCTCTTTTAACTGACATACAGATTAATTGATCAACTATTAGTTTTGATTAATTTGGATAAGAAGTTGCTAGAGATAAAGCTGGCAGATGCAGCTGGTTGTAATGCAGCAGTTTAAATTAGGTGTGAATACTGTGTTTGAAAAATATGTAGTTGGCCTTTACACATATACACATATTTTTCCAACAGTATTCCATGTGAAATTTCAAACATCCAGCAAAATTGAAAAGAATTTTAGCATTAACACAGCAACTAGTTTCTACTATTATTTTTTTACTCTACTGCGTTATCCTATATGACATTCATCCCTCTATCACCAATCCATCTTTTTGGATCCATTTTAAAGGATGCTGCAGACATCAGTACATGTCTCCAAATACTTTAGCATGCATATCATTAACTATAGTTCAATTTTTTATGTTTTTTTTTTCCTTTAGAGACAAAATGTACATCTGATAAAATGCATAGAACTTGTTATGGTTTTAGAGTTTCACAAAATGCATGGCCCTATATAAACCAAATCTCTGTCAAGGTGTAGAGCATTAGTACCACTCCAGAAAATTTCCATGAGTCTATTTCCAGTCAATCTCTGTCTTCCTCCTCCTCCTCCTCCTCCCTCCTCCTCCTTCCAAGAGGCAATCATTATGATTATGATCAAAGTATGATCAAATTTGTTATGAATTAGCTTTGCCTCTCCTAGACCTTCATGTAGGCAGAGTTATAGATTTTTCTGGATAAGTCTCTCTCACTTAGCATCATGTTTTTGAGACTCGTCTATGCTGTTGTGGCTGTCGGTAATTTGTTCCTTTCTATTTCTGAGTAGTGTCCCTTCCGTGGATGCACCACAGTGTGCTTATTAATTCTCTTTTATATGAACACTCGGGCTGTTACCAGTCTTTGGCTCTTATCAGTGAAGTTATAATGAAAAGTCTTATACAAGTGTTTGTGTGGACATTATCTCTTTTCTTTGGCTAGGATTCCATTCCCATTGGATTTCACGAGGATAGGAAGCAGCATTAGGGTAGTTTGTATTGTAACCAGACTTCAAAAGTAGGTGTGTTTCTGCAAAACCTTCCTTATTGTGATACAAAGGAATCTGATTTAGCCTGATCTCATGAACTAGGGAATCAATCCTTAGTGAGATTAAGGTGTTACACTCTACTTTTAGAGAATGTAACTTTTAGGTTCTCTGGGAGGCAATGATGAGAGAGTGAGGATTGCAAAAAGTGTTTATTTATTTATTTTTTTACTTGGGTTTGCCATAAGAAAATACCGCAGGCTAGGTGGCTTAAACAGAAATTTAGTTTCTCCAGTTCTGGAGGTCAGAAATCCACGATCAAGGTGCCAGCATGTTTGTTTTCTTCTGAGGCCTCTCCTTTACTTGTTGGCTGTTGTCTTTTCACTGTGCCCTCTTCACACGGCCTTTTCTTTGGACACACACACCCAGCTATCTCTCCCTCTTATAAAAGTCCTATTGGATTAGGGTCCCATCCTTATGAACTTAGTTAACTCTGATTACTTCCTTAAAGGTCCTCCTTATTTCCAAAGACAGTCACATTTGGGATTAGGTCTTCAACTTCTGAATTTTGAGGGGATACAAGTCACAGTTCAGTCCAGAACAAGCTTTATGGAGAGGTAACACCTGTGGAAGATTAAAAGGGAAAGATGCATTGCTTAGGCAAGGAAAGCTTTCAAGCCATGATGTAAGTCTATGGAAGGAGTGAGGGAAGGAAGCAGAAGATGGTGGGGAAAGCCTTAGCCAGTAATAGAGATCATAGTAAACTCAAAGGAGAACTTTGGAGCTAAGTTTGCCCATTGGGACACTGATGTGGGAAGAAATGGCTAGAACCTAATACCCTTGCCGTGGTCTTTGGCTGAAGGCTTTGTGGGAAGAATATAGCCTTTAGGTTATAAAATATAGCCATTTTATACCCTGATGGTCACCTTGCCTATGTGACATTTCCCCCTATAAATCTAAAGATTCTTTGTGTGATTACCATAAATAATCCCAAATCATATACATCCTTCTCAGAATATTCCATAGATAAAGACTAACCTTCCATCAAATATGATTATTCTATTTCGTAGGCAGTCTAATTACCAAGATTTTACAAGATCATTAAACGGGCACACATGCCTTCTTCCTTTCCCCAGGAGAATCTCTACTCTCCTACCAAATGAGGAGGGAAATGAATCACAGTCTAGTTCCTTTAACTTCCTTCTCCCCAGTAGATGGTCTGATACTACTTAAAATCCAGTTTATATTATTACCTTAAATGACTAGGAAAGACAAGTTCATAAGACAGAAAGTAAATTAGTGGTTTCCTGGGTCTGGGAGTGGGAAAAGCGATGAACTTCATGGACATAAGAGATCTTGTTGGTGGGATGAAAATGTACTAAAACTGATTTTTGATGATGGTTACACCACTTGGTGAAATTACTAAGATCATTGAATTATAAATGTGAAATGGGTGAATTTTACCATATGTAAAATTATAAAGTTGTTAGAAAATGAATGTTGCAAATAAAACAGAATGGCAGATAAAAATATGTCAGATTTGGGAGAAAAAAACGTATCTGAAGAACATGTTTAATTAGTGCAATTCAGTATATCAACTTTGCAAATCACAGACTTGCTTAATGAACAGTGTTATCTTAAGATAATTCAGTCCAATTATATTATTATATACTCTATAATTTATAGGATAAGTAATTTTCTTTAGAATATCAAAAAAAAGTTATATAAAATTAAAAATCAGGGTTACAGTTTCTTTCTCTTCCCATCCAAATAAACAATGATAAAGCCATAGTACTTTGCAAATCATGAAACTAGGTCATTTTGAGAAAAATTATAACAGATATAAATAGCCTCCAAAATTCAAATTATAGCAACAGGAGACGTTTGGTATGTCATAATATACAATGGATTGAGGAAATGCTCTGGAAGTGTTCCAAATGCAGTACATATGGCATATATTTGAATCCTACACCGAGAGGCTGTTCTGCATTGTTGATCATAAATTGGGTTGGCTAAGTAATTAAACTGAATTTTTTGGAGGTGAAAGACATTGTTTTCGTGGCACGTTTTACTTGTACTGTTCTGTATATAGTTAATAATAGTACATTACTGAGCCAAATTCTTAAAGTAATTCAATTATAGTAAATGATAATACTCAACTAAGAGAGTCATTAATCACTTTTAATCTATCTCTTGCAGGCATAGGATTCTTTTTAGGGCATAGACTTTGTAATGATTTAGTTTTAGGCAATCATGTACAAGTATATTTAGTTTTAATAATTCATGAAGTACTAAAATATTGAACAACTTCAATCAGATCCACAATAAACTTATTAGCTGGAAAAATATAGCATAGATTCACATATTTTAATTTGAGACTGTAAAGTTTATGATATGTTAAATGTTTGGAATGAAGAATTTTTCATTCACTGTTAGAATTTGTAGGCCTCAGGAGAAGTCTGAAGATACCATGTTCTTTGTTACTTCTCCATTCATCTCAGGTAGCAAAAAAACATTTTTGTGGCACTGGGAATTTTTTTCCCTATTCACCCACTTGCTATATCATTTTCTTTATTATTATTATTACTATTACTATTTTTATTACTATTAGTTTATGCCATTCTAGAATACTGGCTTCAGGTTTTTTCCCTTTGTCTATGTTTCCTGAGTTTGAGATTGGCACCAGGACCTCATTTCCTAGGCCTTCTAACGTCTTTCTTCACTGGTTTTAGGGTTCAGGAGGAAGAACTGGCAGGATCACCTGTACTGATGGTCTCTAGTCTCTCAGCAATCTACTTGGACTTACTTGTTCTGCTTTTTGGTACTGAGTGTTTGAGAGAAACTAGAGTTTGGGGATATAATAAAATGTATGGGTACCTATGTACATATGAAAAGATATCAACTCATCATTATTTGCAAGGCTTGAGTGCTGGGTGTCCAGGGCTTCCCCTGTTCTTTTATTTTTTTGTTTGGGAATCTTTAGATCTCTAATGGACTTTAAGTAAATCTTCATCATGGGCATGTATTGGAGGGTAAAATCCTTCTATAAAATATGATGAAATATTTTGTTTCGTGGGCAATTAAAAAAGAAACCAACTTAGCTCAAGATATAGAAAAAATACTGATTCAGGAAAAAAATATACATATTTTTCTTTTTTCTGAGAGAGGGCAGAGGAGAGTCAGAGGGAGAAGGAGAGGAAGAGAGAATCTTATGCAGATTTCATGTCTGGCATGGAGTGTGACACAGGGCTGAATCTCACAATTCTGAGATCATAACCCAAACTGAAATCAAGAGTTGGACACTTAACTGACTGAGCCACCCAGGCCCCCTCTCCCTTTTATTTTCAGGAAGGAATATTTAGGAGTCGTTGCTTGGAACATTCTGAATCTGAAAGCTTTATTTGCTCAGACTTTTGGGAAAACATTGGTTATATGGGAGTCTTCAGAAAATACTGTCTTTAAAGAAAATTCTTACAGTATGGAAGACCAAAATTAAAAATGGAAGGTCAAGTTGAAGTTAAAAACAAACAAACAAACTTGTCTTTAAGAAAGAAACTATGGAAAATAGAAGTGGACAAACTGTGGGAAATAGAATTTGCACGGCCAAACTTGAGACATTTTCATAATTTATAAACCCAGCTGAATGTTATCTAAAGTGCAGGCAGTGTGACCTAATTTGAGGAAAGGAGATCTAGGTCTTGCACTATGGTTGTAGAGGGTATTTGGGGGAACCCTCAAAGTAGAAAGGATACTCAAGGTCAGGGAAAAGCTGAAAAGAGAATTTAGAACGTGGAAAGGGAGGCAAAGACTTTAAGGTAGATCTTAGGAGGCATTTTAAGAAGAGGTATAATCCAGCAACCCAGGAGCCAATGTGGTGTTGGTGTGTAAGAACCAGGAGGGAGTCCTTCCGTTGGGATGAGGAGCTGGAGGCCAGAGGGATTCCTGAGTAGGCAGTAGTGTCAACAGGGTGGCAGAAAGCCAACTACTAAGTCAAGCATGACACACAAAAAGAAGAGGAGGCAATGGGGAGTGTGAGGAAGGAGATTCTATGAATGTTTTTTAGTCAGTTGCTTATTATTAGGAAGTATCTCAGAAAAAGAACAAAAGCTGTGTCTCTTGACTCAGTCCACATAATTTGGAATTGAGGTGCAGCCATATAGGGGTGAAGGGGAATCTCAAGCTCATTGGGACCTGAAGGTGTGAGTGTCAGTGCTCAGGGTGGGAGCCTCGGGGCCTGCAGTGGCCATCATTACCAAAACGGAAATATTTTCTAGCCTTTCTAATGGCAGCCTCTAATCACGTTTTAATTGGGGAGCCCTAAGTGATTGAAAAAAACTCTTTCAAGACCAAGAAAAACCTAGAAGCCATTGATGCCTTTGTCTTTTTCTTACATTTTTGCCAATTAAACTAAGTATGTGATCCGTCAATGAAACGAGGTCTGTGATGGATTAGAGGATTGTATACGACATGTAAAATACCGGACAGTAAGGTTCAAAGGTTCTTAAATTTGATTCTGTTTTTACCGTTACTCATACACTAAGTGATTATGAATCTGCTGTTGTCATTTGGGCTTCGATATCAACCTTCCATCTACTCTAGGAATTCACAAGTTAGGCTTTTAAGAGATGACATGGAAGACTTACCAGAGTTTCTTCAAGAAGAAGCTTAAGCTCTAATCAGATTTTGGAATGAAAGTCTTCTGCTTTTGACTACACTGGAAGAAAAAAGGAGAGGACTTTCACTTATCTCACTTAATCTATGGGAACAAAGGATTTAGAATATTGTTTTATTCACAAGGGAAAAATGATTTAGTGCCTCAAGTATCAAAGAAAGAACTAAAAAGAGAAATTGAAACATCTTTGCAAGCTTTTTCTCTCTTTCCCTTGGATCCTTTTCATAGGAAAAGTGAGGATATTTTAATAAAAGCTCTCCTTGGGGGGGGGGGTTTGCTCATTTTTCTTTGTTGATGTATTAAAATATGAAATAAAATATCAAATAATCTTCTCTAGCGTTTCTCAGTTTTTCCTCATCAAATATAACAACCTACTGCTCAGTGCCTAACAGAAGAACAAGCCAATAGGCAAACAGACAAATGTTTACACATCAAAAAACTAGCAAAATAGGAAACATGGCATCTTACTCTTTATTACATGGGTTAAATGATATGAAAGTCACATTGTTGGTTTGTGTCTTCTCCTAGAAAAACAGAGGTATTAATAAAACTCCTGAATTATCTAAAAAAATAAAATAAAATAAAATAAAATAATAAAATAAAATAAAATAAAATAAAATAAAATAAAATAAAATAAAATAAAATAATAAAAAAACTCCTGCATTAGCAGCAGAGTCTGCTCAATATACTCCTACGTGGTATCTGTAGCAAGAGAGCAGAGCTCACTCAACATTTCCCTCTGGCTAAATGTGTTCCGTCTATATTCCTGTGCTCTGTCTCACTAAACATTATTAAGTACATAATTAGCTAAATGATTTTAACAAGATAAAAATGATGCTCTTAAATTGAGATTTAAATTAAAAGTTTAAATTAAATTAAATTACGAGTTGTCCTTCTTGGTGCTGGAGAGACACTTTTACAAATGGAAATTTCCTTTATAATGTAAATTTCCTATACAAGAAGGGAAATTTATGCAGTTCTTAGAGCTTTTCCTGCAGATGCTCTTCTTCAATTGCCTTCAGTTCAAAATAGTCCTTACAACAAAGAGGCATATTTTGGGGTGGCATATTTTGGTCTCTTTCAATATATTGACAAAAAAATATTTTATTTATATATAAATATATGTATATACACATAAATATTATAATCTTGGAATATGCATCTATGCTCTCTCTCTACAATCAACAAAATCCTTTCTGAAACATAAAAAAATGAATGACTAAAAAGTTCTTAGCCTCTTCAAACTTCCTTTTTTTGGTAGAGATTTTAAGAATTCTTAGGATAGGTTTATCAAGGCAAAAATTGCATTGGACCAAGCTGAATAATAGACAAAGACATTATTTAAGACTATTGCAGTAGGGGAATGATAGCAGAAGCGGAGAGCTGGATGAGTTGTAAGCACTGGGTGGGCAAGGGGAAAAGTACTTGAGGTGTTTGTAGGGGAGGTTGGTCAGTGGGATGCGCCGAACACTTTCAGTTACTTCCTGAGTTTGCAAATGTTTTGTTTTGTTTTGTTTTTCTCCATGATTAGGCCATCTGTGTTTGTAATTGGTACCTACTCAGAAGTTAGGCTCCTACCCTCCTAGAAACTGCCAGAGACGGGCTTCTCTTGTGATTACATTTCAAAAGGGTTGGTTCCCAGGTCTTTGAGAAGGGTTTCTTGGGCAGCAAAACTGATGAGAGGCCGTTAGAAAGATTTACGTCTCAAAGGAGCAGAGCAATAATTTACAACTACAAATTTTCTAAAGAAAATGGTCTAAGAAAAGAGGGGCCAGGGCCTAGCCTCAGGAAGAAGACTGTTTCTTAGGCCGAGGGATTGTTGAGACTCTTGTGCTCTGTTTATTTGATCAGAATCTTTTGCTTATAAATCTGAAGCTCCTAATTATGCAGACAATACTTTGGTATTGAAGAAGCGTATGCACGTGTTTTGATCTTCAGTAACTTTCCTTCATGCGCTCGATGATGTAAAATGCAATCACGTGGCCGTCGTTGATGGTACCGATAGTGGAGGATGACTTTACGTGAGCTTTCTTAGTTTTGAAAAGTTTAGAGACTACGTGGGCAGCTAAGTTTCAATATATTAATCGATGAGGGTATTTCCTTTGGCTTACTGCTTTTTTGAGAGTGTTTGCTTCAATTTTTATCAACTAAATATTTTTATTAATACATGGTTTAATTCCTTTGTAGTTGTCATTCAAATAAATAGGTGGCTTTGATGTGAGAAGTATTGAATTTCCTTTTATTAACCTATACAGATGGATTTAGCTAAGACCAAAAATTCTGAATTCTCTGGGCTTTTCAAACTTCTGCTTCCCAACATCCATTCTACAGCACATTAGTTCTATAATTTTTGTTCTTGCCAGGACGAGTACATGGCATTTACCCCACTTTTAATAGACAAGAGACATTTCAATGATTTAGTCTTGATTTTTTTTGTTTTGCTCATTTTTCTTGTCTTAACATAGCTTTTTATTTCCCTCAACTCCGAGTTTATGACAAAAATGAATTTTTAAAATTATCAGTATATCTGAGTCCTGTTGGGAAAATATAATTAAAAATAAAATCTCCTGCCAACCCCGTGAATCTTTTCCACAAGGTGTAGGTAGCAAAGAATGAAACAATTTTAATATTTATAGTCATTAAACCCAACTGTGGTGTGCATCACAGGCAATATGCTAAAGAGATTGCAAAGACAAAAGGAAATACTCCTTTTTTATGTAGCCAGGCAGATACAATCCATTACACACATGTTAATTGTCTTTATCCAAGGAAGAATAAAACTGCATTTATCTTCTTGACAACCAGGAGGTTACAACTTGGAGCCCAGGCACCTAGGCTCAACTCTGACAGAGACAGGGAGCTGGGGCTTCGTCCTCCCTGATGAGTTCACAGGTTAAGGGGACAGTTCAGGCCTCCACCCCCAACCCCTCCCAGAAAGACCTTCCCAGAGTACAAAGCTGCCAAAGAGCTCATTTAACATTTTTTGGAGGATCATTTAACTTTTAAGAAGATTTACATATATTTAAATCTCGAAAGACGGAGAAAGCGTTTATTTATTTATTTTCTAAAGATTTTATTTATTTATTCATGAGAGACACAGAGAGAGGCAGAGGGAGAAGTAGGCTCCGTGCAGGGAGCCCGACGTGGGACTCGATCCCAGATCCTGGGATCATGCCCTGAGCTGAAGGCAGATGCTTAACTGCTGAGCCACCCAGGCGTCCCGAGAAAGCGTTTATAATTTCAGATCTTTTAGAAGGAATGCTAACGGTAAGGGAGGGGTGGGGAAGTGTGACCCAACCCACATGAGTTTGCACGTCACAGAACTGCACCAGGTGAGTTGTTGCACAGACAACTTTACTTGCAGCAGATAAGGAGATCCTGGGAAGGCTTCCAAAGCTCTAACTCTCTGAGAGGGGGTGGATGGGTATCTTTTGTGTAGGGCTGGGATGCATATTTAGATAGGGAGGCCTCCTTGTTGTATGTAGAGGGGGCATGAAGTCGCCCACCCATTAAGGGGCAGTGCCTTTACATACATTGTATGTTATGTAAATGAGGCTGAGGTTCCTCCCTGGGTGGGGAGTTTGCTATGATAATAAGGTAAACGTAACTGTAGGTCTTCCAGAGGTTACTCCATGGTCCGTCTGCGCAGTTGGGAGTCTGGGGTGTAGCTCCACCGCCTGGGAGGTCTGGGCCGGGGGGAGGTCTCATCAGGAAAGTCCCCATCACCTGAGGGCTGGTTTCAGGTGTCACTGCATGAGTGAAGAGGTGAGCTGGAAGAAGAGCTGAAGGAAAAACGAAGACCAGCATTAGTGAGGGCAAAGCAGATGAGGAGTCAAGGTCAGGTCTTGGGTTCGAGCTGGCGACACAGTTCTGCGTTCTCCTTCACAAAGGGGGAACTTTTACACGGAGATATTTTAGATTTGTGTTCACCCTTATAATCTGTGCAACTTTCTTTTAAACTATTTTCTCCAACTTTAAACTTACAGGACCAAAGGTAATGTATTTAACCATTTAGCAGCTAAAAGTCCCAGATAAGTGCTTCCTTGGTTAAAGGTATCCTTTGTGAATTATTGAGACCACCTTGACATTTTATCAGAAATTATTTTTAAAACCTCACAAAATCTGTTTATTTAAAACACAATAAAAAGGAATTAGAGGCATATCTGAATTTTTTTAGTGATTGCAAATCAATGAGTTTGAGTAAGTAATTAGTTTGAATAAGTAATTAATTGTGAGAACATTTATTTGCCTATGTCTCTATTCTAACTGTGCCCAAATTGCACAGCAAGATTCTTAAAGCTTCACATTTATTCATGAAATTGGAAAATTTGGATGGACATATTACTTTCAAACCGAATCATGTTTAGAATTTTTAAATTCGTTCTTTCATTCATTCACGGATTATTTATTGAAGGTCGACTCTGTATAAATCACTCTTCAGGGATCGGAGAAAGATTTAGTGAACAAGGGACTAGATGTTTCCAGGTGCTAATGTTTGTCATGATCCTACAATGTTCAGGGAGTCAGAATGAAAATAATATTTGCATTTATATAATGTATTGGAAAGAAATATGTGTTCCTTAAGAAAAATGTTAATAGATATTCGTGCATTTCCATATTTTAAGGTTCCTCCATTTGCAACTTTTCCACATATGCCCGCGAGGTGATCACTTACAGTGTTGCTGAGGCACAGATTTTTTTTTTTTTTTTTTTTTTTTGAGGCACAGATTTGAATTTAAGTTGCTGCAAAACACGTGAGCTGCAACAAGTAAATGATCTGGTAAGTGAAGTTAGCTGGCTGCCACAAAGCACATCACAATTTGACTCTGTAATTCTCTACTTATTGTTAAGTGTGAATGTAATAATTCTTGTGAAGTTATTTGGTTTTGGAATCTTGGAGTAAATTTATATCCATTGTTTCCACGTTTAAGAGAGTTTTAGGATATATCATTTCGTAAGCTGAGATTATTTTATGCTTTTGGTGATTCATTGCCTCTTTTTTAGTTTTTCACTTAGCATTTTTATTAAACCTTTTTTGGAAAGTTTAAATGGTAGCAGTGGAAGGATAAGAATGTCTATCAAAGATTTTTTTTTCTTCTTTTTTTTTTGAGGTTGTTGATGGGTCAAAGCTATAAAAACTTTATAAGGAGTGAGCAGAGTGAGGAGTAACATTGGGGTTGGCGGTACTGATCAGGGTAAAGGAATCCCATGGAGAAGATCTAACAGGACCAGAATCACTGCTCAAAGGAAGGTCATTACCCAGGAATAAAAGAACTCGAACTTGCGTTTTTCTTCTTTTGTTTCTTTTTGTTTTTAATGCAGGAGATCATGTTCCATGTTGGTAAGACATACAAGATATTAATTATTCCGAGAAAAAAGGCCGTGTCGTTTTATTTAGAATGGTTTATTTTGTTCAAGTTCTTAAAGTTTACCCAAGGAAGGGGAAGGTTGAGTAGTTTTTTTTTTTTTTTTTAATACTGGTTGTCACTCTTTGGCCTCAGACTCTTCAATCATTTTTCGCTGCTGTTACAGTGAAGTCCAACGTCCCCAGTGTGGACTGGGAAGCCTTCCACGGTAGAGCCCATGGTGACTGGTCTAGGCCTGTGCTTCGCAGTGCACAGTGACAGTTCTCTCTGCTGTGCTGTTTCAAGCCGCTGCGACTTGGCTGATTCTTTCCCCATCCTGCCCTCCTGGGAGCGAATCACTCAGGGAAGATTTCCTGGGTGATAGGACACCTTAGCAGAAAAATAGCTTACTCAAAGAGTTCTCAAGCTCTGGAGTTTGGAGAGTACTCCAGAAGCTCGCTTGTTGGACTACAGATTCCTAGGTTTCCAGGAAATTTCAGATTCAGCAGGCCTGGGAGGTGAACCCCAGAAGCAGCATTTTTAGCAACCACTACAGGGGATTCGATGCAGGCGGTTCATGATCACGCTCTGGAATAACCTGCCTTACAAGATGAGGGGCCCTCAGAGAGGCAGGAAAGAGTCTGGATAACGGAATAAAATGGCATTCCAGGCGCAGGAACACCTTGAACAAAGCCATATAAAAGCGGTGGTATGCTGGAGCTCGCTCATACTGGCTTGCCAAAGTTGGCAGCTAAATCTTCAGGAATTTTGTGTGCTGCTTGTTAAACGCAGCCATTATTAAAATTAGATTTATATGAATTTGCAATTAAACAGATCACATTAAAAGCATCAGTAATAAACAGAAAACTCATCACTTTCTAATTATTTCACCACATTCACTATTATCTATGCTTTGTTAAGGTTACTTATGTCTGTTGTGTCTGTGTGGTGGGACCGCTACGTAATTATGTGCTGCTGGGAATGTCTTCCTAGGTCCATCTTCAGTGACTCCATGCCGGTAGCTTGGCGTAGGCCGTAACAGGAGTATTTGCTGTTTAGGAATGAGCAAATGTTACAAACCAGGTTCTACCTACATCCCCTTCTCCCCCAGGCCTATTTATACCGCTTCGCTGCATAAGGAGTGAAAACAGGAATTGGTTATATCTCGTAAAATATAAGCAGTGTGATACTTCTGGAATTTCCACTGGATGTAGCTAACTATGGAACTCAGGAAGCAGGCATTGCCGTGTCGCAGTGTGCTTTGTGACCCAGTTTTGAGACACACGGACTTCATTCTATTGATGACGGGAAACCATTGTGTCAGGTTAGGCTGTAGAGTGCTTTCATCAGATTTGTTTTGAAAAGGGGGCTCCGCGGAGGATAATTTTGAAGCTGACAAAACCGAAGACCAGGAGACCATATCCATTTAAGCATTGGTGATGAATTGGACCATGGTATTGGGGAAATATTTAGAAGTTAAATTTGATAATGATTAGGGAGATCGTGAGAAAGAGGCAAGGGTCATGTACGACTGACATCTCCAACCTAGATGACTGGGTGGGTGACGATAACAAGCCAGTGAGATAGAGAATCCAAGACTAAGAAGAGCAAGTCAAGATGAGGAAAATGATGTTTACACTAGAGATTTGTTGTTAGATATGTTAAATCTCCTTATCGCACTTCCCAAACTTTTTCATGTTATGACACCTGCAGAGAATGATAATGTGGCATATGAGCTAAAAGGAAGAGGCTACTTAAGATTAGATGGAACCGAGTTCTGGGTTCTAGTCTCCTTGGCTCCTGCTCTGATTGGATCAAAGCTGAAGAGATCCATATGGTGACCCACATATTACCCGGGGGGACATGTTTCATTTCAGAAGCTTCCATATTATACTCATTATCGTCTTGTATCTCTAAACTCATAAGCAACACCAGGAAAGGGCGTTGGGGTGAACGTGCATGTGTGGGAGTGTATGTTTGTGTTACATAATACGATTCATGTGGTCAAACGCTCACAGAGCTCAGTTAAGTTACACATTTAATATTGATGTGACCCGCTGGAAGGTGAGAGAGTTGAGAATGAGACACATAAATTAAGACTCTAGCATTTCTTTCAAAATTAGAGCAATTGCAGTCACTCTGATTGAGGTTTCTGTCACCACCACTATAGCCTTGTGTTTCTTTGTTATCGCTGAAAAGAAGGAGGAAAATGCAATTGAGAATTGAGTTCCCTTAATCTAATTGGGAGTGCAAAAGGAAGCAAGTTAATGTCTTTTTTTTCCCCAGATAATCTTAATTGGCAATTATAGTACAAAGAAAATTGAATATTTTTAGTAGAAATTGAGAGAGGAGACTGCCCAAGTTCTGGCCTACAGCCAGAAGACTTCTAACAGTAAGAAATACCTAAATGTCTATATCCTTTAAGGCCTGAGAAAGTTGTTATTTTTATTTACGATAACGTACCAGCGCATATGACTTTATTTTCTTTCTCAGACCCATATCCAGTTAAATCTATGCTTGTCATCATATTTTTGTATGCTAAAAATGAAGAAGTAGCATCCCTGGAATGTTATTCTGTATTTATGGCAGCCATGAGATAAACTATATGATAAAATAAAAAGATCCAGGTTGGTATAGAAACAGTATCCACATGAGTGTTACGTAAAAATTAAAAACCATTTCATCCTTTTGGAGCTCCCAGGTTGGGCAGGAGGAGACAAGCACACCGGCAGTGTGGTGGTAGTATAAATACGGCAGGTGCAGAGTGTGAAGGAGATGCTCTTTACTCCCGGAGCCTGAGAGGAAGGCAAAGGGGAAGGCCAGGGAGGTAGTGTGAGTGGGGACCAAGTCTTCCAGGCACATGAGGGCATCAGAGAACACTGTTCCTGTGGCATTTCAGGTGGTGCTATATTATTAGGTTTTATGAGACGATAGAATGGGAGATGGGATAGGCAAGCAAGGACCACAACATGGAAACCAGGAAAAATTGCTGAAAGTTTAGAGCTTAGCCTGAAAACAAATGGAGACCCATTGGGAGATCTTATAAGGGGACAGATAAGAATAGTTTTGAGATTCTTTCTTTCTTTCTTTCTTTCTTTCTTTCTTTCTTTCTTTCTTTCTTTCTTTCTTTCTTTCTTTCTTCTTTCTTTCTTTCTTTCTTTCTTTCTTTTCCTTCTTTTCTTTCTCTTCTTTCTTTCTTTCTTTCTTTCTTTCTTTCTTTCTTTCTTCTTTCTTTCTTTCTTTTCCTTCTTTTCTTTCTCTTCTTTCTTTCTTTCTTTCTTTCTTTCTTTCTTTCTTTCTTTCTTTCTTTCTTTTCTTTCTTTCTTTTCTTTCTCTTTTCTTTCTTTCATTTTGAGTTTTAGAGAGGATCCTTCATCAGGGATGTGGAGAATAGAGAGGAGGGGGGATGACCGAGGTAGCAGGGCAGGAGACCAGTTGAGGGACTTAGTAGTCCAAGTGAAAAGTCCTGTAAACCTGAATTTAAGCAATGGCAGTGTGGGTATTGAAGAAGGGAGGGATTCAGACCTGTTTAGGAAAGGGAGTTTAGAGACTAGTTGAGAAAATGAGACAGAAGGGGCAAATCGAGATTCATTTGGTCTAATGTGTTGGGTACATAGTGGTACTTTTTCCTGGCAGAGACGATAAAGCAGTTGAGCACATTGCAGTGCGTTACACTGATTGCCATCACTACCAAAGCCTCTATGTCTAACGACATCTTGTCATCACCAAGATGACGTCTTATGAGAAGTTAATTATGGATGTCACATGACTGGAATAGTGAGAAGACAAGAAAATTAATTTTGCATTTCTGATGAGAAATGAACATTTCTACGAGGAAATATATGTAAATACTTAAGGTAACAAAGGTGTTGCTGCTGCATATTATTTTTTTTATAGCTACAACTTCTTCTACTTGGAATGACCGAATAAAAAGTGGTGCAATATAATGAGGTATTCGATAAATTAGGCCAGTTTAGTTATGTGAAGAATAGATGTTAAAACAAGGGTAGGTTTTACTTAACAAGGTGAACTGTAGGAGATAAAAGTAGTTTTACTTGTAATTTTGAAATCTGTATGCCCTGCACCATTTTCATATTTGTGATGTATTGGACATCTTCTGGCCATTGCTAGTGATTGCTAAGGAGTGGAGAAATTAAATAAATCTTCTCAACTTTACTGTCAAAGTTATGCACATGTAGCTTAAAAAGTTGGGAAAATATGTAGATGATGATAGATGTACTGTGGCTGTAATGCCTACCCTAACACAGTAGGCCCGTGACACGTTTCTTCAATTTGTGATCTCATTTAAAATATGTACAGAAGATACTAGAGTGAATCCCTTGTTCGTATTGGGAACCAATGAGTGAGGAATAAAAGCAACTTTTTTGTTGGTTTCTAATCATTGCATATTTCATTGAATGGATTTAAAAAAATATTATTGTGAAAGCATAATTTTTTTTTTTTTTGCTAAAAATGGTCATGTTTACTTTACATTTTGGACCCAGACCATTTTTCTTTTTCTTATGAACACACGGGGTTAGAAACCAGGATGTTCTTCATTAATTTTGATAAAATGTCAGAAATGTTATATTTTAAAAAGTCGGCAGTCTGTAGTTATGACTGCCAAGGTCAATGCAAACACATTACAAAGATTAACAAGGAAAATCGCACTAAAAACTTACACAGAACTTTTTCTGTGTAAGAGCTGTGAAAACCTGAAGCCTAATGATATGTCAGCCTACTCTTATAACAAACGGGCACAGGATGCCTTTAAAGCAACGGGATGTTGGTATGAAGTAATTACTGAGAAGCAAGTTGAGGTGTTAAGTTTGATACTTGGGTCTCTCCTAGCTGGTCCAATTTGCCTCCATGGTAACCGTTGCTACTTCTCCAGCCTGACTACCATCCGGCTCTCAACATTTCCTTTTAATGAGAGATCTTCTTTGGTTGGGTGCAATTTCACTTACCACCATTTAGTTGGATTTTTTAAGCAAAATAATTCAATGCTTAATTATATGTAAACTGTTGATCTTCAGGGTATTGATCTATGGAGAAGTTTATGTTTAGAATTGGATTTCTGGCCCCTTTCACTTTATGCCTTTTACTGGACTATGTATTCAGTTAAAAAAAATTTCACATTAGCTTTGAACACCTTAGAGAAAACAACCACGTAACGGTCATGACATCAGTATTATGAGTTACTGGGTCCAAATTTTGCCTCAGAAAGCTGAGAGGACAAAGAGCCATGAAGAATATTATGTTAATTTTTCATACTCACCTATTCAATGTTTTCCTTCTTTAATAAAATATCAATAAAATTTTTATATTTATATAATTTATATTTTATAATTTATAATTTTTCTCTCACACTTTCCCCAG
Organism: Canis lupus baileyi; assembly: GCF_048164855.1. Taxonomy (NCBI): domain Eukaryota; kingdom Metazoa; phylum Chordata; class Mammalia; order Carnivora; family Canidae; genus Canis; species Canis lupus. Next base: position 2,233,321 of record NC_132871.1, read on the forward strand.
ATATTGAAAAATAATTACATGCTTTTTTTTTTTTTTTTTTTTTCTGTGAGAAGAACCTGGACTTCGGAGGTAGATAATGTGCACTGTGAGTCTTGCCTTTGCCACGTACCACTGTAGCCTCTGGTTAAGTTACTCAACATCTGTTTTTCACCATCCTCATCTGCATCGTTAAGAGCAATCACATTTGTTCTATCAAATGATATGCATGACAGTTCCTAGCACAAAGTAAGAAGTGAGAACATGTTACACAAAAGGTAGCTTTATTTTTACAAAAATTTATAGTTTATTTGTTTTTTTAAGTAATCTCCATACTCAATGTGGGGCTCAAATTCCAGACCCTGAGATCGAGAATCGCATTCCCTCCCGAGCCAGCTAAGCACCCCTAGCTCTATTTTTGTTCTAAGGATAGGGAAGAGTTCTGATTATCTAGGGTTCTTCAGAAATCTTTGTGTTCTATCCCAATTTTATATTATTTTTACTTAATTTTACTTAATTTCAAATCACAAAAAATGATTTGAAACCATTGATGAACACAACAGTAAGTATTACAAATTTTTTACAAGGAAAATGGTGGTTCTCCTTTTGAGGTCTTACATGAAATTCAAGAAAGTATTGTGTGACGCTGTTAAACAGGAATTAAAATATAATAAAGTGGTGCATGCAATATTCAGTCCTGAGAGCATTTTTTTCTCTAGAAATATATAAAATCATGAATTTGAGTATTTTTATTACTATTATAAAAGTAAAACATGTGCTACATGATGCAAAAAAAGAATTGAGAACACTCATTGCCTATGCTCCTACGATCGAAAGAGAAATGACATTTAAATTCAGATCAATGTGAAGGGAATTTCAATTCTGTACAAGTAAAGAAGAAAAGTCTTTTTCCACTGGCTCAAAAGCTCTACATAGGAAACTTAAAAAGATTCAATTTTTTCACAGTAATTGAATGGCCATGTAATTTCGGTTTTTACCCTATAACTACAAAAGTGAACCTTGGTTATGGGATGGAAAAAACTGAAACTATTTAAGTTTTACTTCTACCCATTTTCTCCTTCCACAGGCAATTATATAAAATGTATTTTTATGTTGCTATGGAAGAAAATGCAGTATTAACTTTTTTGCAATATTAAATATTTATTCAATGCAATATTATATATAAAATATATTCTAATTCTATTAATTTAATTAGAATAGAAAATAGTTCATGTAGAATATATAACAAAATTTTTGAGGGGCTTGGAAAGTAAAGGAGAAAAAGCTCTTTAGACTAAATAATATTTGTTAGTAAAGAATACTGTCGGTATCTAAATAGAGGGAATAAACGTATTGAAGTCTATTCTTGCATATCTTACAATAATTATGGTATCCTGCACTGCACTCTTGAGCTTCCCTGAAAAATTCCTTTATGTGCCATTTTTTTTTCCTTTTTTTTAAATGGAAACACCATCTATTTGTTTGCTTAAATCAGAAATATGTGTTACTTTAACCCCTTCCCCTCACCTCACATCCTAGCAATCAAGGCTGTTAATCCTGCCCCCTCTCAAAAACTTTTCCAGGCTTATTCACTTCTCTCCATTTCCACCGCCATTGCCCTAATCTGATTCGACTTTTTGGCAATTATGAGTAATGCTGTTAGGACCATTCACGCTCACATGTTTGCATGACTATGATCTCGTTTCCTTAGGTGTAAACCTAAGGGTAGACTTGCTGTGTCATATGGTTATAACTATGTGTTGAGCATTTTAAGAAACTGTCAGGCTATTTTATTCTAGAAAGATTGCACCAGTTTGCATTTCCACCAGTCAAGTATGGGGATTCCAGGTTTTCCCACATCCTCACCAATACTTGTTACTGTTTATCACAGCCGTGCTCGCAGGTGTGGAATGGCAGCTCTTTATGATTTTGATAATGATGTTGAGCATCTTTTCATGTGCTTATTGGATACTCACGGATCTTTGGAGAAATGTCTCAGTAGGGCCTTCCTCCCACCTTTCTTAAAAATAAGCCCCATGCCCAGCAGAGTCCAAACCAGGCTTAAACTCAACCCCGAGATCAAGATCTGAGCTGAGATTGAGTCCGATGTTTCGCTGACTGAACCACCCAGTAGCCCCAAAGTAGGGCTTAATTCTTAAATGTGAGTGGTCAACCAAGGCTCTCGAGGGATAGAGAAAAGCCTAATCCACAAGAATTGAGATAAACATATAGAAAAAAATGACCCTAGGAAAGCAGTAATAATTCAGGAGGCAGAAATAAGCAAAGAAAACACACTGTGATAAGCAGCCTCCGAGACATGTGAGATCTACGACAGCCACAAGAGGATGCACAGCAAAGACTGTTTTCCTGAAACTTCTCCAACGGGGGAGAGGTGAGCTCGGAGACATGCAGCTGGGGGTGGAAGAGGCTCGGGACCCAGAGCATGTGCTTTCCAGGTAACGCGTGGGTTAGTGGGTAGTTTCTTCATTACATCCTGTTGGGGATGAGCTCATCTTGTACTTTGAGGTTTTTCTTTTGTAGGACATGGTTATTATTTTCTGTCCTTGAAACAGAGAAATACATCCTGTATTAATGTTAATTAGTCAGATAATAAGCATGTTTTGGCTTAAAATGTAAAATTTATAAAAGTGAATATTGGGGACGCCTGGATGGCTGAGATGGTTAATTGTCTGACTCTTGGTTTCGGCTCAGGTCACGATCTCTGGGTCCTGGGATCGAGCCCCACATTGGGCTCCATGCTCAGCAGGGAGTCTGCTTGAGATGCTCTCTCTCTCTCTCCCTCTCTCCCCCCTCCCCGTCTAAAAAATAAATCTTTAAAAAGCAAAAGTAAGTTGGGTACTGACTGCACATGAAGACCTTGAATGATGGAAGAGTCCTCAGCGTTGATAATGGCCTAATGGAGAGGGACTGGTGATGATTAGTCTTTATCTGCTGGTCTGGTAGTAGAGAAGGGGGCAGAGCCTAACTCAGGGCTTGGACTCTTGTGGGACATTAACTTGTTTGATCATAAGATGCTTAAATACCGGAGAGAGATAATGGGGTGTTTGTCCTTCCTGTTTTCAGGCTTCCCCTCTGAGCCCCCATTCACGAATTTCTCCCGGTCACTCAGCTAGCAGTAGAAGGGCTGAGAACCTAGGGGTGTGGGTTAGTTCCTACGCTCTTAGGACTCTGTTGCTTGATTTTGAGGAAAAGCAGCAGAACGATTTGAACTTGGTAGCCATTCGGGGGCTTTGTCTTGGTTTAAGAGCGTTCGTTTAACACCATCTGTGGCTGACGTCCGTCCCCTGTGGAAGAACGTCTACCCTAAAGCCAGCAGCAGAGAGTGGGAGAAAGGGCAATCGATTCCTCTTTGCTCTTTTTCTTTTCATTCCCTACGCACAATTAATAGGCCTTTCCCCCTGTTTAGTGCCTGCTAGTATTAAGTGAACTTGGGGGAAATAAAAGGGAGCTCTGTAAGGTAAATCAGATTTCCCGCTCTATGGTAGTGACTCCAGGCCCCCCAGCATCAGGGGTGTCTGTTGGCCAGAGAGCGTGTGTATAGCTATTAAAGAACTAAAAAGAGAAAAAAGGAAACGCCTGACTTTGGTGTATAAAATTAATACTAATGATCGTTATCAATAAAAGTAATGAAAACTGGGTATCACCTGTGGATAATTACCTTCCGTGTAACAATGATGATGAGTATCATTAATATCTGTCAAATTATTCCTGTAGATTTTATTTGATTACAACACTAAATCATGTTCAGCCTTGCCCAGGTTCGTGGGTTCGCTCTCTGAAGTCTTAAACTGGAATATCCCATTCTCTCATCATCATCATCTCCTGTCCTGCGTAGTTAAGCATCTACAGCGAACTCATTTTAATTCTTTGAACCTGAGTTTGTCCATCAGTAAAATGCACGGTGTTAGGAAGGGTTAGTATAAGAACTAAATACCATGTGGCTGGAGTGCTTGGTAGAGGCAGGCCCATTGCTGACGTATGGACGTGTCCTCCTCCATTTCCCCCATTTTTTTTAGGTCTTCAGACTCTTGACCCTTCAAGTTTACCTCAGTTCCTCTCTTGCCTTTATCCCTGGGCTCCTCCTCTCCCTGCCCTTCTTACAAATTACTTCATATTTTATGTAGTGGGACTTCTCTCTCCTATGCCTGAGTGCTCAGCGCAGGAAAGAAAATTACATGTTGATGGATTGGACCCCCTACAAGTTCAGTTTCTATATTATTTGAACTCTCAATCCCCTTTATCTACCCTTTGCATTTTCTTTGTTGCGTTCCCTTTCGTTTGCACTTACTTATTGTTTCCGAAGTGTGTGTCTTCTGAGAATCCTCCATCCAAGGTTCACACCTTATTTTTCTCCTGTGGTTTGAACATGTCCCTCCCTCCCCAAAAATTCATATGTTGAAATCCTAACCTCCAAAGACGCTGTTACTGGAAGGTGAGCTCCTGGGAGGTGCTTGGCTCCTGAGGGTAGAGCTGACTTCTAAATAAGAAAACTGTCTTTTGTGCCTGAATTATCTATACATTTTCTAGAATGACCTCCGAGTAACACCAAGATTGTGCTTCCTCGCCTTATAAAGAAGGATAATGGAATTAAGTTTGTTTTGGCCTTTTCTAAACGTAATGTATTCATAACAGTTGTGATTACCGAATTTGAGATAAAAGAAAGGCTGATCCATCAAAAGAAAAGTAATCTTTTAAATTTAATTATGTATAAGGAAGAAGATTAATATAAATACACTTCAGTGATCGTGTGGCTTTCAAGTTAAAGGAAACATGCTCATGTTTATGCATAAATACTGGTACAATATCTATCCATAAAATGATTTTCTTCCAAGGTTTCATCAGTCAGGGGTAATAATAGTACGTTATAATATAAATAAGAAGTCCTCACAGGTTTTCAGAGGCACTGTTCATAATACGTCCTTATTCCCAGGGTGATCTTTGACTACGTCCTTATAAATTAATTGCGTATTGTAACTTAGGAGAGCATTCTGCTCTTCCAGTCTGCGAGCGCTGATTAACATAATGCATTAGCCAGAGCTGTTAGCTTCATTACCATGGCAGGGATAAATTGACTACATTTTAAAACCTGCACTGATGAGAAAACTTTAAAGGTGCAGCCAAGAATGTCTTCTGGCCCCACTTCCAACATAATCCTGGCAAAACGGTAAAGTTGCTGTAGGGACTGGAAACTGAAGCCTGGAGGAGAGGCTGTTCCGGGGCACCCCAAAAATACACTCGCCTTCGCAGTGAGATAATCAGCGTTTTGGTTATTATACACGTATTAATCAGGAGAGCTCAAGGTTTCTCTTGTCTGAAAGCCACCGCTTTAACAGGAAAGAGCCTTCCTTGGCCTTATGCTTTCCACCCGGCAAGTGTCTGCCTACCTCTTTAGTGACCGTGGAGCTCATTTCACAGTCCCAGTCATGGAAAAATACTGCAGACTCTTATCTATTAGCCAGAAACTACATTAGTTCTTATGGCCTACAGTCTTCTGGGAAAAAAAACCAAAGGAACTATGGTATTCTGAAATGCAAGCTTGCGAGATTCACTGAAGATCTTCACCTGCCTTGGCTCTAGGTGCCCCTTTGAGCCCTAAAGACAATTAAATCTACCCTTTCAGGATCTCACAGGTTGTCTCCATTTGCACCTTGACAGCTCTCCTAATGAGTCTCAGTATCTCAGCTTCCATGATAGACGTCACCCTATACCATGTGGACATAGCTAAAACTGCCAAAGTAATACTCTCAGAATTATCACCGCAAGGGAAACTGAAAATATTTATAACTGAATGAAAATGAAAGTACTGCATGTCAGTGTTTGCAAGGCAATGTTAAAATGATGCTTAGAGAGCAATTTAGAACCTCAGTTATATTTACTGAAAAGGGCAGAAAGCTATGCGTTGTCAAGAATCTAGAAAAGAACAGGGTAAACGGCCAAAAAAGTAGAATAAAGCAGTATGAAGATATGAGTAGGAAAAAATCACATAGAAATATTTTTAAAATAATAAGTTAAAAAAACCCAAAGACAGTTATTGGAAAAAATTAGTCTGTATAAATTCTAGGCAAGAATGATCAAAGAATGAAGAGAAAAAGCACAAGTAAATAACAGTTGTGCCACAAAAAGGCAACATGACCTGAAATATATTAAGATTAAAAAAAAAAAGTCTTAGGAGAAGTCTATGAACAATTTTATGCCAAAACTGTCAGAACTTGAAAAAATAGATAATTTTGTAGTAAATATAAATGAAGATATTTGATCAAATAATAGAAATCCAAGAAAATCAATGAAAGTTAAATGAATTGAATTAGTAATCAAAATCTGACTCAGCAAAAGACACTACACCTAGATGGTCTTCAAGATAAATTTTATCAAGCTTCCTGGAAAAGTATATTTCTTTTTTATATATGTGATATTTTAATTGAGATATAATTTACATATAACTGTAATTTTAAGATGTATAATGTATAGATTTGATACACATATATTGCAGTATGATTTCCTCTGTATCATTAGCTCATGCCTCCATAACCTCATATTATCACCTCTTTTTTGTGATAAAAATATTCAATATCTAACCTCAGCAATTTTCAGGGATATAATATTTTGTTATTAATGAAAATCACATTGCTTGGCATTAGAACCCCAGAACTTATTTGTCTTCTGACTGCAAGTTTGAAAAACATATTTGTAATATTTTTATGAATATATACACACAAATGTAGGTGTATATATATTTTTTCAGGGTGTAGGAACAGAGAAAATCATTCAGGTAGTTTTATGAGGTCGCTATTACTTCGGCACAAAAACAGAGTAATTATAGTGCAGATAAATAAAATTGTAGACTAATCTCACTTATGAGTTGAAATAGATTCTAACTATATACTCGCAGATCAAGTTCAGCATTATGTAAAAATGAATATATCTCAACCCGATAAAACATAACAAAATGCAAGAAAGTTTCAATATCAATAGATTGAGGAGGGTGAGGGATCACTTCTATAAGTGTAGAAAAGTGCCCTCTCATCAAGTGCCCATCACCCGGTTACCCCTTCCCCTCAGCCACCTCCCCTCCAGCAGCGTTCAGTTTGTTCCCTAGAGCTAAGAGTCTCTTGTAGTTTGCCTCCTTTTCTCTTTTTCTTATTTTATTTTCCTTCTCTTCCCCTATGTTCCTCTCTTTTGTTTCTTAGATTCCACATGAAAGTGAAATCATATGGTATTTGTCTTCTTCTGACTTATTTCACTTAGCATAATTCCCTCTAGTTCATCCACATCTATGTAAATGGCAACATTTCCTTCTTTTTGATGGCTTGGTGATATTCATATATATATAAATATATATACACACACATATATAATATGTATATATAATCACATCTTTATGCATTCATCTATTGATGGACATCTGGGCTCATTACATAGTTTGGCTATTGTGGACATTGCTGCTATAAACATTGGGGTGCAGTTACCCCTTTGAATGGGTATTTTGGTATCCTTGGGTAAATACCCCAGAGTGCAATTGCTGGGTGGTAGAGTAGCTCGGTTTTTAACTTCTTGAGGAGCCTCCACACTGTTTTCCACAGTGGCTGCACCAGCTTGCGTTCCCACCCAGTGTAAGAGGTGTCGCCTTTCTCTGCATCCCACCAACATCTGTTTTTTTTTTTTTTTTTTTTCCTGAGTTGTTGATCTTATCCATTCTGACTGGTGTGGGATGGTATCTCATTGTGGTTTTGCTTATATTTCCCTGATGCTTAGGGATGTTGAGTATTTTTTCATGTGTCTGTTGGCCATTTTTAAAAATATTTTATTTATTTGAGAGAGAGTGAGCATGCATAAGTGGAGGGAGGAGCAGAGGGAGAGGGTGAAGCAGACTCCCCACTGAGCAGGGAGCTTGACACAACGGCACAGGGCTTGATTCCAGGACCTTGAGATCATGACCTGAATCAAAAGTGGATGCTTAATCTACTGAGCCACCCAGGTGCCCCTCTGTTAGCCATGTATACGTCTTCTTCGGAGAAATATGTCTGTTCATGTCTTTTGCCCATTTCTTGACTGGATTTTTTGTTTTTTGGTTGTTGTGATTGGTAAGTTCTTATAGATTTTGGATATTAGCTCTTTATCTGATACGTTGTTTGGGAATATTTTCTCCCATCTGTAGGTTGCTTTTTAGTTTTGTTGATTGTTTCCTTTGCTGTGCAGAAGCTTTTTATCTTGATGAAATCCCAGTATTTTGCTTCCCTTGCCTCTGGAGACCTGTCTAGGAGGAGGTTGCTATGCCCCACATCAGAGGTTGCTGCTTGTGTTCTCCTCCAGGATTTTAACAGATTCCTGTCTCATATTTAGGTCTTTCATCCATTTTGCATTTATTTTTGTGTGTGGTGTAAGAAAGTGGCTCCATTTCATTCTTCTGCACTTGGCTGCCCAATTTCTCCCAACACCAATTTTTGAAGAGGTTGCCCTTTTTCCACTAGATAATTCTTTCCTGCCTTGTCAAAGATGAGTTGACCATAGAGTTGAGGGCCCATTTCTGGGTTCTCTGTTCTGTTCCATTGATTTCTGTGTCTGTTTTTGTGCCAGTGCCACACTGTCTTGATGATCACAGCTCTGTAGTACAGCTTAAGTCAGGCATTATGATGCCCCCGGCTCTGGTTTTCTTTTTCAACATTGCTTTGGCTACTTGAGGTCTTTCCGGGTTCCTTACACATTTTAGGATTATTTGTTCCAGCTTTGTGAAAACTGCTGAGGGTATTTTGATAGGGATTACATTGAATGTGTAGATTGCTTTGGGTAGTACAGACATTTTAACAATATTTGTTCTTCCAATCCATGAGAATGGAATGTTTTTGCATTTGTGTCTTCCTCAAATTCTTTCTTTTTTTAAAGGTTTTATTTATTTATTCATGAGAGACAGGGAGAGGTAGAGACATAGGCAGAGGGAGAAGCAGACTCCCAATGGGGAGCCTGACATGGGACTTGAATACAGGACCCCAGGGTCACAACCTGAGCCAAAGGCAGATGCTCAATCACTAAGCCACCCAGGCGTCCTCTCAATTTATTTCACAAGTGTTCTATAGTTTCCAGAGTATAGATATTTTACCTCTTTGGTTAAGTTTTTTCTTAGGTATCTTACAGTTTGTGATGTCATTGAAAATGGGATCAATTCTTTGATTCTCTTTCTGCTACTTCATGGTTATTGCATAGAGATGTGACAGGTTGCTGTGCATTGATTTTAAATCCTGTGACTTTGCTGAATTCCTGTATCAGTTCTAGTAATTTTTTAGTGGAGTCTTGGGTTTTCTACATAAAGTATCATGTCATCTGCAAGGAGTGAAAGTTTGACTTCTTTCTTGATTTGGATCACATTTCTTCTTGTTGTCTGACTGCCGAGGCAACGGCTTCCAAGACTATGTCGAATAACAGTGGTGAGAATGGACGTCCCTGTCGTGTTCCTGACCTTAGAGGAAAAGCTCTCAATTTTTCCCCATTGAGGATGATATTAGCTGTGGGTCTTTTGTATATGGCCTTTATGATGTTGAGATATATTCCTTCTGTTCCTACATCAAGGAGGATTTTTATCAAGAAAGGATGTCGTATTTTGTCAATGCTTTTTCTGTATCTATTGAGAGGATCATATAGTTCTTGTCCTTTCTTTTATTAATGTCATGTACACATTGATTGATTTGCAAACATTCAACCACCCCTGTAGCCCAGGAATAAATCCCATGTGATGGTGGTGAATAATCTTTTTATTTTTATTTTTTTTTGAATAATCCTTTTAATGTACTGTTGGATCCTACTTGCTAGTCTCTCGTTGAGAGTTTTCACATCCATGTTCATCAGGGATATTGGTCTGTAATTCTTTTTAGCTCAGTCTTTATCTGGTTTTGGTATCAAGGTAATGCTGGCCTCATAGAATGAGTCTGGAAGTTTCCTTCCATTTCTGTTTTTTTTGGAACAGGTTGAGAAGAATAGGTATTAATAACACTTCTTTAAATGTTCCGTAGAATTCCCCTAGGAAGCCATCTGGACCTGGACTCTTGTTTGTTGGGAGATTTTTGATGACTGATTCAATTTCTTGACTGGTTGTGGCTCTGTTCAAGTTTCGTTTTTTCCTGTTTCAGTTTTGGTAGTTTCTATGTTCCTAGGAATGTGTCCATATCTTCCAGATTGCTCAATTTGTTAACATATAACTACTCATAATATTCTCTTATAATTGTTTGTATTTCTGTGGTGTTAGTTGTGATTTTTTTCCTCTCTCAGTCACGATTTTATTTATTTGGGTCCTTTCTCTTTTCTTTTTGAAAAGCCTGGCTAGGGGGTTACCAATGGTGTTCATTCTTTCAAAGATCCAGTTCCTGGTTTCATTGATCTGTTCTACTGTTGTTTTATTATTTTTTTTTAATTTCTGTATCATTGATTTCTGCTCTAATCTTTATTATTTCTCTTCTCCTGCTGAATTTAGGCCTTATTGGCTGTTCTTTCTCCAGTTCCTTTAGGTGTAAGGTTGAAACCTTTCTTGTTTCTTGAGGAAGGCCTGTGTTGCTATAAGCTTCCCTCTTAGAGCTGCCATTGTTGCATCCCAAAAGTTTTGAACTGTTGTGTTTTCATTTTCATTTGCTTCTATGTTTTTTAAAAAACTCTTCCTTAATTTCCTAGTTGACCCATTCACTCTTTAGTAGGATTCTCTTTACCCTCCAAGTATTTGTGGTCCTTCCAATTTTTTTGTTGTGGTTAACTTCAAGTTTCATATCATTGTGATCTGAAAGTATGCATGGTATGATCTCAATCTTTTTGTACTGGTTGAGTCCTGATTTGTGACCTAATATGTGATCTATTCCAGACAATGTTTCATGTGCACTTGAAAAAGAATATGTATCCTACTGCTTTAGGATGGAATGCTCTAAATATATCTGTGAAGTCCATCTGGTCCAGTATGTCATTCAAAGCTCTTGTTTTCATATTGATTTTCTGCTTAAATTATCTATCCATTGTCGTGAGTGGGGTGTTAAAGTACCCTACTATTGTATTATTATCGATGAGTTTCCTTGAACTTGTTATTAATTGATTTATATATTTAGCTGCTCCCAAGTTAGGGGCATAAATATTTACAATTAGATCTTCTTGTTGGATAGACCCTTTTATTATGATATAATGTCCTTCATCTCTTATTACAGTCTTTATTTTTTAAAAATTTTTATTTATTTATGATAGTCACAGAGAGAGAGAGAGAGAGAGAGAGAGAGGCAGAGACACAGGCAGAGGGAGGAGCAGGCTCCATGCACTGGGAGCCCGATGTGGGATTCGATCCCAGGTCTCCAGGATCGCACCCTGGGCCAAAGACAGGCGCTAAACCACTGCGCCACCCAGGGATCCCTTATTACAGTCTTTATTTTTTTTTATTTTTTTATTTTTTTTATTATTACAGTCTTTAAAGGTTAAAAATCTAGTTTGTCTGACATAGGGATGGCTAGTCCAGCTTTCTTTTGATGTCCATTAGTGTGATAGATGGTTCTTTGCCCCCTCACTTTCAATCTGCAGGTGTCTTTTGGTCTAAAATGAGTCTCTTGTAAGTAGCATATCAATGGGTCTTATTTTATAATTCATTCTTTTTTTAATTTAAAGATTTTATTTATTTGACAGAGAGAGAGAGAGAGAGAGAGAGAGAACTTGCCCAAGAGGAAGAGTGGCAGGCAGAGGGAGAGGGAGAAGCAGACTCACTGCTGAGCAGAGACTCTAATGTAGGACTGGATCCCAGGACCCTGGGATTGTGACCTGAGCCAAAGGCAGATGCTTAGTTTACTGAGCCACCCAGGTGCTTTTTTTTTTTTTTAATCCATTCTAATGCACTGTGTCTTTTAATTGGAGCATTTAGTTCATTTGCATTCAAAGTAATATTGAAAGATATTAATTTAGGGCCAACGTATTATCTGTAAATTCATTGTTCCTGCAGATTGTCTTTGTTCCTTTCTGGTCTTGTTACTTTTGGGCTCTTTCTGCTCATAGGTTCCCCTTTAATATTTCTTGCAGGGCTGGTTTAGTGATCATGAATTCCTTTAGTTTTTCTTTGTCTTGGAAACTCTTTATCTCTCCATCTATTCTGGATGATAACCTTGCTGGGTAAAGTACTCTTGGCTGCATATTTTTCCCATTTAGCACCTGAATATGCTGAATCATGCCAGTCCTTCCTGACCTGCCAGGTCTCTCTGGACAGGTCTGCTGCTAACCTTATGTGTTTGCTTTTGGAATTAAGGACATTTTGTCTTGTGCTACTTTCAGGATTTTCTTCTTTTCCTTGTAATTTGCAATTTTCAGTATAATATGTCATGGTGTCAACCTATTTTTGTAGATTTTGAAGAGAGTTCTCTGTGCCTCTTTGACTTGTTTGCCTGTTTCCTTCCTTAGATTAGGGAAGTTCTCAGCTATAATTTGTTCAAATACACCTGCCCCCTTCCCCCCCCCCCCCCCCCCCCCCCCCCCGCTCTTGTTCTCCTGGGACTCCTGTAATATGAAATCACTGAGCTCCCTAAGTCTACCTTCATGTTCTAATAGTTTTCTTTCCCTCTTCTTTTCAGCTTCATTATTATCCATAATTTTTTCTTCTATATCACTGATTTGCTCTTCTGTCTCATTCCTCCTCATTTTATGGCCTCCACTTGAAACTTCATCTTGGTTATAGCATTTTAAATTTTGGCCTGACTAGATTTTAGTTTTCTTATCAGATAGTAAAGGATTCTCTCATGTTTTCTATGCTTTTTTTCAAGCCCAGCTGGTATCTTTATAATCATTCTGTTAAATTCTAGTTCAGGGGCACCTGTGTGGCTCAGATGGTTAAGTGTCCATCTCTTGATTTCAGCTGAGGTCATGATCTCAGGGTCATGGAATCGACCCCTACATCAGGCTCTCTGCTCAGCAGGAAGTCTGCTTCTCCCTCACCTTCTGCTCCTCCCACTCCTCATGCTCTCTTTCTTACTCTCTTTCTCTCAGATAAAATCTTAAATAATTTTAGTTTGGACATCTTACTTAAATTCATTTTGATGAGTACTACCTCCTATTCTTTCTTTTGGGTTAGATTTCTCCATCTTCTCATTTTGGCCGGAAAAGAAAAGAAGAAATAAGGGACAAAAAAAAAAAAAAAAAGAACAATAACAAGAATGAAAAAACAAAAAACAAAAAACCTTAGATTCTGGGTGTCTTTTGGTCTGTTTAAAATAAACTAGATCCCAAAATTAGGAAGAAAATATATAAATAAAATGCAATGAAAGGAGACAAAAATTTAGAAATCTATATGAAAATAAAAGTTAAAAAGAACTGGAAAAAATAAAGTAACTGAGACAATAAAAGACTGAGGAATAAAAATACAAGGAATGCTGTATAGCGTTTTCCCCTGGAGCTGAAGCTTTGCAGCCCTCTTTGACCAGCAAACTTAGTGTGAGCAAGTTGGTCCAGCTGGCCTGCTGGGGGAGGGGCCTGTTCAATGATTCTCAGGTGCACTTCCCTCATGGAAACGTGCCCCCCTAGTGCAAGGCCTTAGGGCCTGGGGTAAGCCCCTCCGGCTCCACCCTGCAGTGCTCTTTTGCTGCCTGAAGGTGGTCAGTGCTGACGCCTGGGATGAACGTGGTAGTCCCAGAGCTGAGAACTCACAGCCCCCAACTCTTCAGTGGCCCCTCACGGACGAGCAATCACTCTCCTTTCTTCCATCAGAACTCTGCTCACCTGGCCTCTGTCCGAGTGCTTTTATCTCAGGTGTTCAAACTGAGTTTGAAAACTCAAAATTTTAGCAACTTCCGAGGTGCGCACCCGCACCTTTCCTCCCAGGGAGGGTGTTGCTAGCTCCTGCCATTTGCTGGGCCTGTCTCAGGAAAGTAGTTGCAGCTGTTTGAGGTTCCTGGCAACGCAGCAGAAACCAGCAGGAGGCTTGCTGTTCTCGACTGGCTTCCCCCTCCTGAGCCGGGAGCTGTGCAGATGCAGGCACCAGCCCTCCTCCTTGTGGCCCTGGGCATCCTCAGGCCTGTCACACCTGGGTCCCACCCCGCTACCCCGGGCCTGTAGGTAGCCCTCTGTGGCAGACTTCTCAACTTCTCCAAGTTCCAGTTTTGCACCCTGCTGCCTACAGTATTGAGTGGCAGGCTCCTTAAGCAGTCTCCTCTCCGCCGCCCTGTCCCCAGCTGTGTTGCATGGGAGTCCAGTCTCTGCACCTCCTGTCTCCCACCAGCCGTCCCTTTCCCGCTTGTAGAATCGCAGCATTTATGGTCTCTGAACTCCGCCTGATTTCTCAGGTGTGCAGAAGGATTTGCTAACTATCTAGTTGTATTTTGAAGGATGAGACAAATCCTTCACTTTGAGGCTCCCACTCCACTATCTTAAATCTCCAGTGCTGTTGTATTTTTTTTTAAAGACATTTGAAGCTGATATAATATCTAGCATCCAATTATAGATAAAGCTGTATTATATTTCCATTATGTTTTATACATTTTTTTTTCTGTATGTTTGAAACCCTTATAACAACAAAATAAAGACTGGATCATTCTGGGATTGGTTCCTGGATAAGGAGAATAATTTTACTTCTACAATTATGTAATTTTGTTTAAACAGGTACAATTAAGATAAAAGATGAACAAGTGTGTAGAAGCTGTAGCTTTAAAATAGTCAACTTGGTTTTCTTTTTAATAGAACAAGTAGTTATTGTATATCAGCATCTTAAGGAAATTATAGTGTGGCCCTGTTATCTGTCTTTAATATAAAATATAACCTTTTTATTATATATTGAAAAGACAGAAGAAATACTGAATATAAGAAAAAGGTAAATGTTTTGAAGGAAATTGTAGTAGATAAAATTGAAATATACGTACTTTATAATTCATAGCTTATAAATTATGTAGGCTGATGTTAGTCTATGAATTGTAACTCCATGAATACATTAATGTTTCCTCTGTCTTTTAACTCAGGAATTTAAGGTGAAATAATATTTTGTTTAGTATAAATTATATGTGCATGACAGGGAAGTTAATTTTCTTTCCAACCATTTCCTCTGAAGTGGGTTATAAAATCTACCTCATGAATTTTCTCTTTAAAATGTATTTCTCTGGATCAAAAAAGAGTTTGATCCAAAAAATGTAGATATTACATATCTCAGGTAAACACTATTCATATAACAGTTTATTATGCATTAAATTCTGTTGATAAACAAAATATGGGTAAAGATAAGAAAACAGATCAAATTTAGGATAATAATTACACAATCCCAAGATGGTGATAGTTATCGTATCACTTTTGTGTGTTCAAATTGAAGGTGCTAGATACAAATCTTGATGTACAAATATGTACATTTTGGAAGTACTTTGTAGGTGCAGCAAAAAAATTGCGAAGAGTCTGGTTTCTCTTTCTGTTGGCTAGATGCCCAGTGTACTTTATACGTTTATGTCAGTTTATTTTTCACCTTTTGTGTAAACAACTTGATCTGAGTTGTCACCTACAAAATATATTATGGTTTGTGTTTGTTTTCTATTGCTGTGTGACAAATTTCCACACGTGTAGTGGCTTAAGACGTCACACACTCACTATTTTACAATTTCGGTGGGTCAGGAATCCAGCACGGTATCACAGGTCCTCTGCTCTAGCTCCCACAAGGCTGAAATCAAGGCATCGGCTGGAGTGGGTTCTGTCTGGAACTCAGGGGCATTTTCCAACGTCATTCAAATTATTGACAGGATTCAATTCATTGCAGTTGTAAGACTCAGGGCAACTTCTTTTCTCAAGGCCAACAGGAAAATTCTGACTTCCATCTTCTGAAATGGAGTGTTATGTAGCCTCGTCAAATGAATGACATCCTAAAAAAAAAATAAAAAAAAATGAACAAAAAAAAATCAGTGACATCCTATCATATTCACAGGTTCTACTCACACTCAAGGGATGGGGATAACATAGGGTGTGCACACTAGAGGCAGGAATCTTGGGGGGACCTCTTAGGATTCTGCAGAGTGTTTTATGTTCTCATCCTTATTTTAACTAACATAAAAACAAAAACACTAACATCTTATTTCTGCTCTTTGTGTTATTGTTCCTGAGCAACTAAAAAGACTATTTTCTGATAATAACTTGCATGGCTAGTGGTGGGTGCCCTTCTGATCTTTGAATTAAATTTGAAGAAGCGGATAATTATAACCAGGCTCATGTTGCTTTAGCGATCGTGAAATGATTTCTGCATTTAGGGGTGCATGAAATGCTGTGAACCTTGTCTGTCAATAATAATAAATCGCTTGATAGGAACTAGTATTTATTGAAGTAAAATTTGAACTTTTAAATAAAATTGTTAGTGATTATATATACATATTTTAAAGATTTTATTTATTTGTTCATGAGAGACACACAGAGAGAGGTAGAGACACAGGGGAAGAAGCAGGCTCCTCACAGGGAGCCTGATGTGGGACTCCATCCTGGGGCCCCGGGGGTCACGCCCTGAGCCAAAGGCAGATGCTCAACCACCGAGCCACCCAGGCATCCCTGTTAATGATTATATTTGAAGAGCAAAATTAGTGGAATAAAATAGTCTGTTGTCTTGGAGATCTATAAAAGTGAGCTCTAAAATTTTATGGTATAGTGAAAAACTTCAAGGAAATTCTTATTTTTAGACAAGATACCACAAAAATTTTATGTTCCCTTTGTCTTCTTAAGCAATGATAATCTTCATTTTGCTTTTTACAAAATAATGTGAAGTGGATTAGTCATGGAAATATACTTGTATCATTTTTCTCTTTGTTTTTTGAAGAGCAGAGAATTGAGTTTCATTTTCTAAACTAGAATTATTTTGAGCAGTCATGAAATTGGTTGGGGTCAAAAATAGAAATATGTAAGTCAAAACTCTGTATTTTGTATTGTTGGCCACTTTCAGGACCTGCTAAATTAATGGGGAAATACTTCAAAGAAAAGATACTAAAAAAGCTGAAGTCTGTATGAAGCATATTTGGGTTCTTCAGACATAGTCCTATGAAAGAAGTATTGTCTGAAGAAATGGATTAAACTGCGAATCCAGGTCCTAACTCTTGCCAGTCTGGGTAGACGATGACTTAGGTCACCTTATGGGACCCATACAATGCAACAAGTGTGAAGTCTTCACATGTCCAACCTCTGTGCTGTCCTCCTCTCACCCAGAAGGGATTAAAACAGTTCAGATAAGAAATTCTAGATGTAGTTCTTCTGTCCTTTAATATCTGCTTCAACTAATAGATTTCATGGTTAGTCCTGGAAGGTTTCAAGTGTGAGATTGATGACTAATAATTCCCAAGTGCTATTAAAAATAGCATCAAGAAGTTTAAGTAATGATTGCAGAGCTGGTTTTCTGGAATTTTCCAAGTTTTATTTCTATTAGAGAAAATTTAAGCACACAGAAATTATGTGAACTTTTATAGTTTGAGGCAGTTATAATTGATTATATTAATCATTAATTACATATTGAAGATCCTGTTGCATTTAATGGCCTTTGCTTTAAAGCAAATTATAATTTTGATCTGAATTATGTTTAACTAGCATTTATTTAAACTATATGATTTTGTAGATTTACCTAACCCTAAAAATTTATAGCTTAGTTTTTCTAAGCAATAGAAGAACTTCCTTTATTTATGGTTGACACAAAAGAGATAGTACATGAAGGGATAATAGATAATTCTACTCAAATAAATTCTTGAGAGTTTCAGAAATACATTCTAATAAGAATGGAAAATACTGAGATTCTTATAATACTTTTTTATAATGCGTGTTATCTATTTAGACTGTGGGGCATTTTTTCTTTCATGAAGATTTAGATATTGGATTATATATGATGACTATGATTGTACTTTTCATTGTATAGAACCTGAATCAGAACTTTGGTACATTATTTTAATTATTTTTGGTACATAATGACAGTTAAATATTTTAGTTAATAGATAATATAGAACCAACTTAAGACATATATAAAATCATCTTGGTGATAATAAAGATGAGTCAAAGATTGTAAGAAAAATCATACCACTCACCTCTTATATTATGTTGGAATAACATTTAAGCCATTTATCAGAAATATAAAAGGTATTATTTATAAACTTCAGTCAATTAAAAGCAATTGGCTTTAATTTTTTTTGAATAAGATTTGGTAAGCGTATCATGTATTTCCAGAAATTAGAAATAATACCTTAAATTAAACCAAATTCTTTTGAGATATATCATGTTAGCAGGAAGGCAGGGAAATGTTTGAAATAAAGTGAACATATTAAAATGTGCTAAGCTGAGTTTCAATAAAAATTAGGAAAAAAAGAGACTAATACAACAAAGCAACTACTTTTCTGCATATTGAATAATACCTTTAGCAACCAAAACTAATTGGTTTAAGTAACAAATGAGTTAATAAGCAGTTTAAAGATAGAATATAGAAATGCAGATAATTGCTTGTGTTCCTTTGAAGTAGTGAGCGGTATTCTTTTTCATGTTTTTCATTTCCAAAAGGAAATATGCAAGCTATTTATGTCTGATGAATTAATCTGAACTCAAAATTAATCAAGCTTTTTTATTCCCCCTTCTTAGTATATTCCATTGTTAAATGTAAATGACTAGAGTCAATTTTAAAAATGGATTTAAAGTGAGGAAAGTGGAGGAGTGTTAATGATAGTGGAGTTGACTTTGATTGGGGCATAAGTTCAGCAGAAGAATAGCAAGGCCCTGAATTAAGTACTATAAATAGAATGTTTATATTAGCAAGCTGTAATCATTCTGAAACATATGAACTCGAGCAAAGTATCTACAAGTTGAGATGTAGTCAACTTTTAAAATAGCAGTACAAGTTATTTCTGATGTCTTTATTCTCTATTTTATCATGGGCTCTGATAGTTCTGTTTGACACTGCTTTATCCACTGAAGCAACGTCGTCTCCAATTTTCCCATCTTTATATTATATCAGGACATCAAGTGACAAGATACTTCAAAATAAATTTTGTTGTTAGAAGTTTTATCACGTAAAGTAGATAGATTTGTAACTCTGCCTCTTACCTGCTATGAGATCTTCAGGGAGAGTCTCTTTGGTGAGATGGTATTTAAGCTGAGATCTGAATAGTAAATATCAGCCAGTTCTACAAAGATTAGGAGGAAATAGTTCTAAGATCAGAGGGAAGAGAAAATGCAAAAGTGAGAGTGAACTTAGAGTGTTAAAGGAGCAGAAAGAAGGTCTGTTTCCCTGAAGTTGTGATGAAATGGGGAGAGCCCAGGATGAGGTGAAAGGGGACGCAGGGGCCTCATCGTGTTGGCTTTTGTCCATGAAAGTTGAATTCTGAATTTTATTCTTAGGGTGATGAGAAAGGCAGCCACTAAAAAGTTTATATATATATATATATATATATATATATATATATATATAATTTTATTGTGAAATATACCGTACACACCAAAGAGTGTTTATCTATAACTTAGCTTAAGAAATAGATGCTGCCTACATTACCAAGACGCTGAAGACTACTTATTCTCTTCCCTACAGGGTTTCCCTCCCCCATGCCCCCCAGCAGCCTGAATTTTAAGCTTTGTCTTCCCCATTCTTTCTAGTTGTTTCATATGCTGCAAATCGTGGTTTAATTTAGGTTTCCCTCTTTTGAATATTATGATAAATACAATTCATACTTTATTTTCTGTGACTTGATTTTTTGGCTCAATATGATATACTTTCATTTGCTTTTCCTGCTGGATAGTATTTCATTGTATTATGACACCACAATTTATTTGTCCATTAAATTATTATTGATATTTGACTTATCCCCTCCTTTTTGTTTTTTTTGCTCTGAAGAAAAGTGAATAAATGATGAATAAACTTGCACTATGCTCCTTGCATGGTATCCTGATGTACACGTGCAAGAGCTCCTCTAGAGAATTGTTGGATGTAGAACGTGTGCATTTCCAACATTAGGAGGAAATACCAAATAGTTTTCCCAAGTGATTGTATCAATTTACATATGTATCAGCAGAGGATGAGAGTCCCATTTTTCCATATTCTCTCCAGTACTTGGTATTGTCAAATTTTAACTTTTTAAAACCGATCAAACCAATCCAATGTAGTAAAATATTAATTCCTTATGGTTTTACATTGGATTTCTCTGAATGTCAATAAGGTCAAGCATATTTTAATGTTTTTCCTTTTTTTTTTTTTTTTGGTCTTTTTTGGGGGATTTGTTTTCATTTAATTATTAATTTATAAATGTGTGTGATTTTTAAGGCATTTTCTAAATATGAGCCTTTTTAGTTTTATTTGTTGCCGGTATCTTTCACCATATGGCTTTTCTTTTTAATTCTCTCAATAATGTCTTTTGGTGAACATAAGTTCTTGATTTTAATGTATTCTATTTATGACCCCTTCTTTTTAGTTAATGCTTTTATAATCTTGTTAGAAACCCTTTAATACTCCAAGTCATGAAATTTATTTTCCTATATTATTTTCTAAAAGCTTTATTATTTTGCATTTTATACATGTTTGCAATTACTATCATAATCAATTTTAGTGTTTGCTATGAAATCAACTTTCTTCTCATATGAATCTACAGTAGTATGTGGCTTTTACTAACAGTCATAATTATTTGCTTATTTGTTTAGTGATAATATCTAATTGAAAAAACTCACCCTTAAATCACTTCTCTTTTGTCCTGAACTTGCTGTAAATCAAGGGTCCACCTATATGCTAACTCTCACTCCTTACAGATAATCTCCCTTTTTTCAGCCTTTTCTGCATTTTTATTTCAATATATTAGGTGTGTTTCCTCTTTTCTTCTGGAAGGAATCTTGGTATACATGTTCTGAAATTCAGTTCTGGACAACTCTTGATCATTACCTCTTTACATATTACTTTTCTCTCATTCTGTCTGTTACTTCCATGTGGACCTCTAGTGATGCATGTGTTGAACATATCATATCTTCTAACCTGTTTTCAAATTTTTCATCTTTTTTCTCTTGGTGAATTTATTCCAATTTGTGTTCTAGGTTATTAGTTTTCTCTCCAAATAGGACTATTCTGGTTAATCCAAGCATCGAGTTTCTAATACCTATTATTTTAAAAAATTCTAGATATATATCTCTGGCTATTTTTCTAATCTGCCTAATATATATATTGATAATTTTTTTATTTCTTTGTCTTATTCTTCAATGTCTTATTTTTATTTCCTTAACATATTAAGTATATTTATTTTATATTTTAAAAAATATTTTATTTATTTTTGATGTATATTTTTCTCAAAATTCAATCTTAGATACAGTAATCATGAGCTTTATTTTGTAGTCTGTGGCCTTTGCTAACTCATATTCATGATTTCTTGTTTCCTTGTGAACTTAGTAATTTGTTACTATGAGTTTATATGTTAGGCAATATAATGGTCTTTAAAGATGTGTATGTCCCAGTCCCTGGGACCTGTGGATATGTTATTTAACATGGGAAAGGGATTTTGCGAATGGTCTTAACATTATGAACCTTAAAATGGGAAGACTATTCTGGTATATTTAGGTGGGCCAAGGCAAATCACATGAAACTTAAAAACTGAAGAGAAGGGAGGAGAGAGGAGACACCAGAAGGGATAGACCCAGCATTACTGGCCTTGAGGATGAAGATGATACAGGAGAGCTTGGTTCTTGTCTCACAAAGAATCTCCCGGACAACAGAGTGAGCAAAGCGATAGAGGTTTATAAAGCAGAGATACAGAGACAGCTCTCAGGAGTGAGAGGGGTCCCAACAGGGTTGCTGCTGAGAGCTTTTATGGTCTGTCCTTTATAGGGACTGACCCCGGGAACTTGGTCAATTCCTTGTCCATATTAGGGTGGATTTGTAAATGTCATGTCAATCCTGAGAACAAACATGGGGGACTTATAACAACTGAGATGTTCTTGCAAATATCATGAGCCCAAACAAGGTGTCCTCTTCTCTCTGGTTAATGTCTCCTCCATAACATCCCTCTACAGCTGGGTTTCTGTGAGCCTCGGCAGGGAGCCCTGGCCTTGACATTCCTGTGTCCTCAGGGTTTGAGCAGGGACTATGACCACACCCTAATGACCTATTTCTTTGTAGTCTGGTGAGTTTCTGTGATTACTTAGTAGCCATTAAAGGGGGGGACTCCCTAAAATTTTGGAGCTAGGGAGCTAAGTTTTTCTGATTTTTACTGTCTTATCTTTGTTTTCTTTTCTTTGGATGGGTAGAAGCCTGACTCTGAGGCCTTTCTCTTATCTTTCCCTGCCTAGCCCTGTCTGCCCCCTAACTGGTTCCTACATCAAAGGTAATCATGAACCAAGGAATGCCAGTGGCCTCGAGAAACTGGGGAGGGACATCACTGACAGAAGCAAGGATTTGAGTTCTTGGTGCTAAAAGGATAACTACTATCCTGATTTGCATTTATATTTACTTTGTTTTTTATTAGCATACATTGTGTCGTAGGTAAATTGACTTTAGTTCTGTTTGGTTTTATTTTTTTAAAGATTTATTTATTTTAGAGAAAGAGCACAAGCGAGGGGAGGAGTAGAGGGAATGGGGAAGAGAGAGAGAGAGAAGCAGACTTCCCCACTGAGCATTGAACCTGATTTGGGGCTTGATCTCATCACTCTGACATCATGACCTGAGCCAAAATCAAGAGTCAGATGCTTAACCAACTCAGCCACCCAGGCACCACTGGTTTTTTATTTTTAAGGCAAGTAGATAAGACTTCCAGTTTTTGCTCTAACTTGAGATTCATTACGTCTATCCTCACAACAGGAAAAACACTGAACAAACTGGAAATTGACAACTCTCTATAGATTCATCAGAAAATTGAAATTAAGTGGCAGATTTCTGCCCTGTAAATCAACAGGTGAATCCAGAGAATCAATTTATGGGGAGTAGAAACCACAGTAATAACTGGTAGGAAAACATAAACAATAATTAACAGGTTTCTGGAGATTAAACTCAACCAACTCTCCCGGAGCTAATAAGTGATTATAGTAACTTTACAGTATAAAAGTTGCTAATATATGTCGGTTGCTTTTCTATATACCAGCCATGAACAATGTGAATTTGAAATTAAAAACATTATGACTTACAGCAGCACCAAAGATGGACATTTTTAGATATAAATCTAGCAAAATATATATATAAAAGAAAAGCTTCAAAATTGATGAAAGGAGTCAAAGAAGATCTAAATAAATGCAGAAATATTCCATATTCACGGACAGAAAGACTCCATATTGTTAAGATATCAATTATTCCCAATTTGATCAATGCATTCAATGAAATGCCAGTCAAAATCTCAGCAAGTTATTTGGTGGATATTGGAAACTGATACTAAAGTTGTATGGAGGAGCAAAAGAACCAGAATAACTAATTTTGAAGGAGAAGAATGAAGTTGAGAGACTGACATCTGATTTAAAGATTTCATGTAAAGTCATAATGAAGATGATGTAGCACTGAAGAAGGAATAGACCGATAGAAGGATGGAACGGAGTAGAGAGCCCAGAAATAGAGTCACACAAATATAATGAACAGATCTTTGACAAAGGAGCAAAAATAATTCAATGGAGAAAGGATAATTTTTATAATAAATAGTGTTGGAATGACTGCCTACATGCAAGAAAGGAAAGGAAGGGAACAGAAAGAAAGGGGAATCTAGACACAGTCCTTACACCTTTCACAAAAATTAAATCCATAGGCTCACAGGTTTCAATGTAAAACACAAAATTTATAAAACTTATAGAAAATAACAGGGAAATCTAGGTGACTTTGGGTTTAGTGATAATTTTTAGGTACCACACTGAAAGCACTATCCGTGAAAGAAAAAAAATTAAGTTAGACTTCATTAAAATTAAACATTTCTCTGCAAAGGGCAATGTTAATGGAATGAAAAGACAAATCACAGATTAGGGAAAAACATTTGCAAAAGACTTATCTGATAAAGGACTTGTATCCAAGTATACAAAGAACTCTTAAAACTCAACAGCAAGAAAACAAGTAATTCAATTCAAATATAGTTTGCAAAAGATCTGAACCTCACTCAAGAAGATACAATAATAGCACAGAAGCATATGAAAAGATACTCAGCATCATCTGTCATTAGAGAATTGCGCATGAAAACAACAATAAGATGATATTACGTACCCATTGGGAAGGCTAAAACCCATATCCATAAGGCTGACGGCGCAAAATAATTGGCAAGAATGCGAAACAACAGGAATTCTCATTCATTGCTGTTGAAAATGCAAAATTGTACTGCTACTTTGGAAGACGGTTTGGCAGTTTCTTACAAGCTAAACTAGTCTTACCATATGATCCAGCGATTGCATTCCTAGGTATGTACCCAAATGAGTTGGAAACTTATGTCAATGCACAAATTTGTTTATGAATGCTTATGGATTTTTTTATTCAGAATTGTCAAAAGCTGAAAGCAACCAAGATGTCCTTCAATAGATGAATGGATAAACAAACTGGTAACCCATGCAATGCACTGTTATTTAGCAATAAAAATAAATGAGCTATCAAGCCATGAAAAGACATGAAAGAAATCAATAAATGCATATTGCAAAGTGAAAGAGGCCAGTCTGTAAAAGCTATGTACTGTATTATTCCAACCATATGACATTGGTAAAGCACCTGGGTGGCTCAGCGGTTGAGCATCTGCCTTTGGCTCAGGCTGTGACCCTGGGGTCTGGGATCGAGTCCCACATCGGGCTCCCTGTATGGAGCCTGCTTCTTCCTCTGTGTCTCTGCCTCTCTCTCCAGGTCTCACGAATAAATAAATACAATCTCTAAAAAAAAAAAAAAAAAAAGGATCAGTGGTTGTTAGAGGTTTGAGGGGAAGAAATGAGTGGAGAAGGAGAGAGAGATGAATAGGTGGACCACAGGGCATTTTTGGGGTGGAAAAACTGTTCTGTAGAGTAGTGTAATGCTGGATACCTGACATCATCCATTTTGTTAAAACCCACAAAATTGTACAACACAAAGAGCAAACCTTATGTAGTCTTGGACCTTAGTCAATAACGATATATCAATATTGCTTCATCAGTTGTAAGAAATATACCACACTAATGCATGATGTTAATAATAGGGGAAACTGCACAGGTTTGGGAATAAGTGAGACACTCTGCACTATTTCTTTGCTTTTTCTCAAAATTTAAAACTGCTCTACAAAATAGTCTATTGATAAAGCAAAAAGAGAGTATTAGACTATATCTTCTACGGTTATTTTTACTCAATGTTTTGCAAATGAAAGCAATTAGTTTTTTTACATATTTATATATTTTATATTATTTACACATAATATTTGTTATATAATATTCCACTTATGACTAGACTACAATTTGTTAATTCTTCTGTCAGTGTTTTTTAAATCACTTCAAGTTGCTTTTTTCTTTTTTCTTCAGTGCTGCTATGAACATTCTTGAACGTATCCCCTGGTCTATATTGGTGAGTTTCTTTTATGGCTGTATCTACTGTAATACTATTTTAATTTATACTTCCACTGGCAAAGTATAAGAAATACTATTTTTAATACATGTAATGTAGGCCTCTTAATTTTTGCCAATCAAGTGATAAAAATGGGTTCCCTTTGTTGCATTCCCCTGTCCACTAGTGGAAATGACAGTGTAGGTATACATTTATCAATATATGCTTTTTCCTTTTCTGTAAAATGCCTATTCATGCCTTTTCTTCATTTTTAATTAGGTTGTCTTTTTTGTAATGATTTGTTCTTACTGTGTCCTTAATATTATTTTTTGTTTTAAAAAGTGTCTTTGAATTCAAATTCTTAATTTTAAATAGTTAATATATCATGTCTCTTGTTTTGATAGGTTTTATTTGTTTATTCAGAGGGCACTTGAGTGGGGGGAGGGGCAGAGGGAGAGAGGGAACCTTAACCAGACTCCACAGTAAGCTCAGAGCCCTACTGGGGGCTCCATCTCCCCACCCTGAGGTCATGACTCCAGCTAAAATCAAGAGTCAGACACTCATGACTGAGCCACCCAGGCGCCCCAATATATCATGTCTCTTACAGTTTGCACTCCTTTCTATTAGGTTTATGAAATACTTCTAGGGACACCTGGGTGGCAAAGTTGGTTAAGTTGGTCGGACACTTGATTTCGGCTCAGGTCATGATCTCAGGGTGGTGAGATAGAGCCCCGTGCTGGGTTCTGTGCTGGGCTCCACACTGGGCTGGGAGCCTGTTTAAGATTCTCTTTCTCCCTCTGCCTCTCTTTCTCCAAAAAAAAATAAAAATAAAAAATAAAAATAAAAATAAATAAAAAAAAGAGAGAGAGAGGAACTCTGTACCACAAAACCAGAGAGATATTTACTTATCTTTTCTGCTAATAGTTCTAAAGCTTTGTTTTTTACATATAAGTCATTGGTTCACCTGGAATTTTTCTTTGTATATAATATAAGGTAAGGATGCAATTTTGTCTTCTTTTTATATTTAGATAATTTTTCAGTATCATTTATTTAAAAAATACCACCTTCTTCCCTAATTTGGCAGAACATCTTAGTTATATACCAAAGTTCCATGTATGCATATGTCTGCTTCTGGCCCCTTTACTGCATTGTTTGATTTGTGCCTAAAGTAGCACCATGGTGTCTAATTACTACAGCAGGAGACCCAGATTCTAGCAGGACGATTCCTTCTCTGTGTTCTTCTGTCACTGGCTTTTTACATGTCTGTATAATTCTAAAATAATTTTATCAGTTCTAATTAAAATATACCCTGCTTGGATGCAGACTGCGATGGTACTGTGGCTAGAGATCCACCTGACGAGAATTGACAACTTTAAATATTGAATATTTCCATCCATGAAGATTGTATTACGTCCTTTAATTTTTTTTTACTTTATATTTCTCCCCTTAGAGCTTATAAACATCTTCCGTTAGACCTATTACTCATCAGTATTGGCTTTATTGTAAATAATGTTTTGTTTTTATTTGTCTTGTTGACAATTCTTGCTTGCATTTAGAGATGCAGTTGATTTTTGTTTTGATCACATGTCTGACCATTTTGTTAAATTCTAAATATATTATGTGGAAATACAAAAGCAATAGTGTGCACAGAATGAGGAGCATAGTAGAGGGAACTCAGTTTTCTTGAAGAAGATACTTCTGGGCTGAGATTTTTAAAAAGCATTTTAAATTCTAAAAAAAAAAGACAAGCTTGTAAAAGTTCGAAGTATAGTAAAGCACATAAAGGGATGGGACTCTATTCCGCTACCTCATCCTATGATAATAATGATTATTCTCAGTGTATCTTCTCAGACTTATTTTTCTCTCTCTTAATACTCCCTTTATGTATGTAGGTTGTTACTAAACAGGGATAATAATTTACATATTATTTTATTTTAAATAGCTATTTTGGACTTTTAAAATGTCAAATTGATGTACATTTTTATTATAACTCTAAACTATAATCCATTCCCTCATTCAGAAGCACTCTAGTTTAAGGATCATAAGTTTTATTATGACCCATAATATGATTCATCATAAGTCTTAAATCATCTACTGGAGTTTCTACTTACCCTAGAAAAAGGGAAAGTGCTTTGGACAACAGCACCAATCTCCTTGTCTGACCTGATATATTATACACAGTTCAGCACAATATTATGAACCAGTTTATTTCATGGCAAAACCTTTTTTTTTTTTTTTTGATGCTATGCTCAAACAGTAACCTTGTCAAAAATAACAGAGAGAGTTCAACTTATCTTAATTCCAGCCCCAACCCTCACCAAACACACCCTTTTGTGCTAGTAATTCCCACTGCAACTACCATAACTAAACTGCTTTATGGTAGCCCAGTAGTATTTCCTCTTCATTAATATTTCCTGTTTTCAAAACTAGATTTACCTCACTCTAGCTTTTCTATTTCCTCCTATTTTAGGTTTCATAGTTAGATTTTTCCTGCTTCAGTCTTTTTCTCTCAGAATGGTTTGAGTATTTTGCTATTGTTTTGCTTATGATCACCTGATACGATCTAGCCAGAATTTGCTCCTTTTATTCAAACTGATATAATTTTGAAAGATCTTTAAAAATGAGAAGTACCAAATTACATTATTTTAATTGTTTCCAAGTAATCTTGATAATGAATTCTTCTAAGTTAGTTTTCAAATATAAAACATTAAAAAAACTATTAATTATAGAATGATACTTAGGTTTTTCTGCACTGAGGCACTGGGATGGGAAAATCTTAATTTCTTCTTTTTCATAAAAGAAGAGACCTTTAAAACATTACCTATGTTTATGTTTAGAAATATATGTAAACTTTTATTTCACAAGATACTAGGTTTCCTTTTTTACCTGGCAAATATCAAGAAGATCATTGAGAAATTTAGGGAAAGGTGAGTTAATTATTTATGTGAGATATTTATCTTTGTTTTAATGATTTTTTTCAGTTCCTGATTTATGAGAGACTTGAATGACTTTTTATGACTTTTCTGATCAGAAAATAACCAATTAAATACAGAAATTGAAAGTTCAGGTCAAGTTAAATGCTTTTATGGTTATAATAACACTTCCCCTAATTTTAGAGAGCTCTGATCAATACATTATTTCTTTTATGAATACTACTTTGGCATATGTTTACCACTCTATTTTTCTCTTCCTCTTCAGAAATAGACATTTATCTAACTCTTTGATTAATACATAAATTTATAATGTTTGAATGTTTAGTATTCATGACCATTTATTAAAATTGCCATGACTTGATTTTGCTTATTTGTGTATACAAAAGTTAGTTACAAATTGGTCCTTTAAAAAAAAAAAAAAAAAGAAGGTCTTATTTATTCATGAGAGAGAGAGGCAGAGACACAGAAGGAGAAGCAGGCTCCATGCAGGGAGCCCAATGTAGGACTCGATCCCAGGACCCTGGGGTCATGCCCTGGGCCAAAGGCAGATGCTCAACTGATGAGCCACCCAGGTACCTCCTGTAACTTCTTTTTTGATCTGTAATCTTATACTAATTTGCTGGGTCTAATTATAGACTCAATCACATATACATTACTTCTCACATATACAGTGTAAGTCCTAAACAGTGTCATATTGGTACAATATTTCACCATGTAATTTGTGTGAATTCAGTCATATTAATCAGGATTACCTGCTCTCCCTTTGTACAAATCTTAAAATTTATACAAGATTTTATAAAAAAGAACAGTATTTTTTCTTTTCTCCATTCCCAATGATAAGTGGAAAATGAGGATCTTTAATAGAGTTGTGTCAAAAATGCTCTGTGCTCACCTTTCAATTGTTGGTATTTCTCATGGCTTTCTTTTGGAATTTCTCTTCGTAATTTTTCTGGGTACTATCACCACCTTCTGGGGCTTTTCCTTCATAAATAGTATTTTGTATGCTGATGACTCTGGTATATACAGATCATATCTCTTTCCCAAGTTTAAAATCTAGTTTACAAAATATTATCGATCATCCTATATGAATATATTACAAACAACACAAAGTCAACATATTAAAAATTGCTTCTTAAGTTTCTTGGTGAAACACACTGTTCCCTTTTAAATTCTGTTTGGATAGTGGCATTGCTGCTCATATAGTCTTAAGCAGGAACCTTTGTTGGTCCAGAAATAAACACCCAGGCCACATCTGAACTCTGAGAAAAGAGTTTCTACTCTTCTGTTGTCAAGATTTGTTAACCAAACCACTCTGTGATTTAGTTAATTCCATTGTAGTTCCGTTTCCTTAGCCATTGGCTAGTAAACCCTGGTGTTCTCCCTAACCTGCTCTTATAGTTAACTATTGATGTGTTCAAACTGATATGTAATGGCTCAAAACAATATTGTATTATTGTTCAGGTCGATGGACTCAGCTAGGCAGTTCTTACTTGGATCCTCTCATGCATTTCCAGTCAGATTTTAGATTGGATTGAAGTCTTCTAAAAGATTGACTAGGCTTAACATGCAGAATGACCCACCACACAGCTGACTGGTGGTGTTCTCCTGGGGCTCTTAAGCAGAGCGCGTACCTGTGGCCTCTCCGGGTAACTTGGACTTCGCCCAGCATGGCAGGTGAGCTCTGAGAAGTGTCCTGAGAGCAATTTTTACAAAAGGCAGGAAGCAAACGCACCAAGGCAGGTAAGGGCTATTCCCGAGAGTGACAAAATACCCTTTCTGTCCTGTTATATTGGTCAAAGCAATCAGAAGATGGTGGAAAAATAAACTCTGCTCCTCACTGGAGGCAAGGTCACCTTGTAGAAGAACATAGGAGATGAGAGATACTTCTGCGGCCATTTCTAGAAAATACAGTCTTCCATGACTTGCAAATCTGAGACTCTGGGTAAATCTACGAAAAGCTCGGTTGTTGAAAGATCAGTTGACGAATGACCTGTATTTTATTTTACCACTTTTGCCGATTTATCTAAAACTTACTTATTTAAATTATTTTTAAAATTTATAGTACTACTTAAGGGGCCACTGGAAGTTTTTGAATGTTTTGGAAATCCAGGGCTCTGGAGCCTTCAGACTCTTCCCCGTACCTCAGTCTTACCTTTTTATGCCCTCCTCTTCCCCACTCCTCCACTGATCCCCCTTTCTACTTCTCTTTTTTCATCTCCTATTCTTTCTGCTTCTTTCTGTCATCTCTCAGCCCGTCTGCCAGTCCTTGCAGTGGCGTCTCAAGCCTGTGCTCAGTATTGATAGTCTTTTCTGTCTTTCTCCCAGCAACTCCATTTACTCATTTTTTTTTTAAACATAACACTCCCATAGTACTTATCACATTGCTTATTTATATTATTTACTTTTTTATGTCTCTTACTAGACAGAGCAACTGGAGGTCAAAGACAGTGTCTTATTCATCTTTATAGCTCCATTACCAGGCTTGACTCAAAGTAGGCTATCAATAAATGTTTGCCTATTGAATTACTTATGATTCAGAAACATCTTTGATAGCTTTTAGTGCAGGTCCAGAAACAAGAAGATGAAATTTAACAGCAGTAAATATAAATTTCATTATTTAGGCTCAAATGGTTTGCTTTAGTGCATTTGTGAATGACTCTGCTTGTTGGCAATTCATGTGAAAAAATTCTCATGGGATTTTGGTAAATACAATTTCAGTATTAGGCATTAAAAAATATAGTGCAATGTTAGGCATGATGAAGACCCTGGAAATAATTTTGTTTAAGGAAATACATAAAAGAGAATGAATGAATGAATGAATAAAATGTGTGACTTGAAGAAAACTTTGAGAAAATATCATTTTTTCAAACAACTGATAAGCTAGCATGTGGAGATGCTGCAAGCTATGGAGTATGTCTGTTTTGCTTATACATTGTGGATCTGGGGAAAGAACCAGAGAACAAGTTCAGGGACCCACTGAATTCACTGTGAGATGTACCTGAGCTGAAACTCAAATGGTCACCTACCCACCATACTCTGGCCACAAACCACATGATGTTTTAGGTCTTCTGGAAATAGGTCAGTTCAGAGCCAGGGTGCAATAGTCACAGAAAGGTCTGATTATTTCTTTTAGCCCAGTCTGCAGTTATAGGTCCCTTTGAGGAGCACTGGGAGAGTGATTACCAGTATAGATTTTGACTGTGTATTGGGATCCTTCCTCAAGGGGAAGACCTCTGTTTCATTCATGGGATTCTGGGTCTGATTTAAATCAGGAAATTGATTGAGGAGCCATGACTCCTGTTTTTATGATTGAGGTTAGACTTTTGTTTACTTGACCTAGAACTTTCCTGCTTATACAGATCAAGTAAGAATTTGGTGGGTTTTCCTTTCAGTTCTAAGAACACCATGATCAGTAAGCAAATGTCATACTAACTTGCGGTTTCTAACTTGCTCACTCTGGGCAATCTTGATCAGTGTTTTAGCCAATCAGTCGACCAAACTGTTAGAGACCTCTCTGATATCCCCAAACTGGAACGTTAGATGAAGAATCTGCTCAGCGAGTTCACTCAGTAAATTCAGCCTGATTTAGCTTTGTGTTCCTTCTGCCATTATCCCATACCCTTGGATGTCCATTCCCACACACGTTCTCTGGATTTCTGTCTGTTTAGAAAACTTAAGCAATACTTTTGGAATGTCAACACATCTCATGGGTCACACTGTACCACATGAGAACTATTGGTATGTTTTTAATCTGAATGCTAGTGAGCTCAAGATCCAGGGAGAGTAGATGTTTCAGTTTGAATCTGAAGGCAAGAAAAAAATAGATTGATTCAGTGCTAGAAGCATATTTCTTTAAGACTCAGTAAATTTACTTCTATAGAAAGTATTCAGAAGAAGAAGACAGGTGCTTGGGACCTTTGAGATGGCTGCATATCATCAGCTAGTTTCCCCTAACAAATACTTATTCAGCAATATGTGCAAGATGTACTTTATGCTAAAAAACAATGTGTTTTAATTTAAAGAGTCAACGGCAGAAGTGGGACTGTAAGAGCACTGAATTGGAGGATGAACCAAGAGGGGTGTAAGATTCTTTCAAGTGCTACAATTCTCAAAATGATACAGGAATGCAAACAAACTCGTTCTTTCTAATGCTGATGGCTCATTTCTTAATTCTTTATAACAAGTTGACACTTTAAGAAATACCACTTTTGGAAACAAAACACTAATTTACTTATAAATTATAAATGTGTTGCATTTGCAAAAATACCTAATTCAGCATAAAAAACAAGTAATTCAATTGAAAACTGGGCAGAAGACATGAACAGGCATTTTTCCAAGGAATTACAGATGGCCAACAGACACATGAAAAGATGTTTATCATCACTCATCTTCAGGTAATGCAAATCAAAACAACAATGAGATATCACCTTATAGCTGTCAGAATGACTAAAATAAAAAATGTAAGAAATGAGCGTTGGTGAGAATGTGGAGGAAAAGGTACCCCCCATGCATTGTTGGTGGAAATAAAAATTGGTGCAGCCATTGTAGAAAACAGTATAGAGTTTCCTCAAAAACTTAAAAATAGGGTAGCTCTATGATTCAGTAATCACACTTTTGAGTATTTACCCAAAGAATATAAAAACACTCATTCTAAAGGATGCATGCACCACTATGTTCATTGCAGCATTATGTACAATAGCCAAATTATGGCAACAGCCCAAGTGTCCATTAGTAAATGAATGGATAAAGAAGAGGTGGTATATATACAATGGAATATTATTCAGCCATAAAAGGAATGAAATCTTGCCATTTGCATCAACAACATAGATGGAGCTAATGCTAAGCAAAATAAGTCAGTCAGAAAAAGACAAATACCATATGATCTCACTCATATGTGAAATTTAAGAAACAAGTGCACAAAGGTAAAGAAAGAGACAAACCAAAAACAGACTCTAGAGAACAGATGGTTACCAGAGGGGAGATGGGTGGGAGGATGGGTGAAATACGTGCAGGGGATTAGGAGCACACTTATCTTGATGAGCACTGAGGGATGTACAGAATTGTTGAAACACTGTATACTTGAAACCAATTTAACACTGTATGTTATCTATACTGGAATTTGAAAAAGTGAATTGATGCTCTCAAAAAAAAAAAAAAAAAACCAAACTAATTAGGCCTACTTCTGGTGTATCTTAATGGGTTCAAGTATTTTCTTTCAGGCCAAAAATGTTCATAGAATTTTTAATTTTTTTCAGGTTTAATTTTAAAAAGTTAACTGAAAAAATGGGCTTGGGAAGTGACCTGAACTGTTTAAATAGGTTGACTTATGTTTCAAAAGGGACCATAGCTATAATTTTGGCAGAACCAAAAGAAAGAACACAGTATCTAGAACTGAATACTTTTTTTTTTTTTTTTAAGATTTTATTTATTTGAATGAGAGAGAGAGATCACGAGCAGAGGGGAGGACAGGGGGAGAAGCAGACTCCCCAGTGAGCAGGGAGCCCGACATGGTGCTTGATCTCAGAACCCTGAGATCATGACCTGAGCCAAAGGCAGATTCTTAACCATTGGAGCCACCCAGGTGCCCCGAAACTGTTACAGAATTAGATGCATATTCTAGAAATTATTATCAAAAAAGACGTTTATGTTTTAAAAGCTAATAGTAGTAACAATAATCTGAGTCGATGTTTCCAAAATCAGTCAAGACAAAAAAAGAAGGGAATGAGGTGATAAAAGACCCAGCACAACTTCATTTTCTGTATGGTGCTGACAAGAGTAACTGCTTCATTTTTCACTTAATACTTAGAGAATATAGGCTGTCATGGGTTTCCAATGGTTAGTTTTTTCCTCTTTTCAAGAGTTACATTTGCTGGTATATACGAGACTGTGGAATTTTTATTTGTCCTTCTTGAGTTGTCCATTTTTAGTTTTCCTTATGGTAATGCACTCTCTCTATACCCACCATCTCCTTGTGGAATCCCATTTTATTTGATGCTGGTTACTGAAAATTCACGAGCACAGATACCTCTGCAGTGTGCTCCTCTATATTCCCTTACTCTGTTATATATTTATCCTCCACCATCACCCAGAAGAGTTTGAGTCATTGGGGAATATTTTAGTGTAGGAGAGGAAAATTAAATCTGTGTGCTACATGTGACTAATCTATGGGAAAGCACTCAAAAAGTAAGACCCTTTACAGAGACTTCTTACTGGTCTGCTCCACTTCCTTGTCTTTGCTTAGATCTGGGCCTCACTGACAGGAAGAGAATCTCAGGTTGCCTTTTCAAAGATGTCTAAATATAGTGATGGTAAAGTTATAAAGTTCGGAAATAAAATAGCCAGGCAAATATGAGTCAAGAAAACTGGGTTATAGATTTAATTTTGGGCAACATGGAATTAAGGGCCAAAACATCCTAGAGGATAGAAAAGAGATATAATATAGTCGTGAACATATTTGCAGGCAACAATATAGCTTTAACATAAATAAAGGAAAAACTGACAGAGCTACTAGAATAGGTAAATAAGTCAACAACGAGCAAAGGTTGTTTTAACATATTTCTCTGAGAACTTGATACTAGGAGAGAAATAAGCAAAGGTATTTGAATAATATCTTTTGCTTATATATACATTTATGCCCATCATGGAGGGAGAGAAATAGTCTCTCATGCACACATGAGATATTTATAAAAATCGACAAGAAACCCGTTCCTAAAGAAAGGTTCAATAAATACCCCAGATCCATTCCACGAAGAGTATACTGTCCCGGAAGCCCAAAGCTGGTGAACAAACCTTGCTTTAAAGAGGAGCTGAGAGGAAGAGGGGCACCTGCGTGGTGCTCTTGGCTCTTGGTTTTGGCTCAGGTCATGATCTCATAGCTCTGTGCTCAGTGGAGAGTCTGCTTGAAGATTCCCTCTCCCTCTTACCTCCTGCTCTCTCCCTCTCTCTCTCTAAAATAAATAAATACACAAATCTTAAAATATAAAAAGGATCTGAGAAGAAGAGTTATGAAATTCCTAGAAGAGTGAAGCACAGCTACGTCAGCTGTGTATTTAGGGTTTGTGCACTTTCTGTGCATGTGTTCTGTTTCAGTAATCATTTATTTAAAGGACTAGAAATTGCTCAGATTTTTAAAAAGTAGAATTAAATCCCACTGGAGTTTTGGTTGTGATTACATTTAACCTTGCAAATAATTTGGAAAGGATGAACATCTTTAAAAACTAACATTAATTTTGAAAAGTCAACCTTTTGACAGCAAACAGCTATTCCAAAACATGTAGCTTATAGGAGCTATATTATCTTAGAATGGCATTCTTAAAATCATAGAACTTGATTATTTTGTGTTCTCGATATTGGATCACTTAAATGATCCAAATGTTTTGGTTAATGCAATTGTTTAGATCATGGTACAGATAGATGAGTTCAATGTTGTAGCTCTTATCGATCCATTCGAACTCCTATGAATGGGAAGTCAATATCAGCATTTTATTTACTGAATATATTTGAGTAAAATTGCAAATAGACCGCACGTTGTATCAAAGACGAAACTTAATTTATATTTTCTGCATTTCTTACGGAAAGAGGTTGATTTTATTGTCAACCAGATAACAGGCCGTACCCTTATAGTTTGCTTATTTTACTACTGACTTGAAGGATATTTTAAATTTTAAAAAATGCCTGTCGTGGGCATATCTATCCAAGAGGCTTGTTTATTTCTTTACACAAGGAACCTTTTTGAAAGTAAGATTCGAAAACAGTAATAAAGCGATCACAATATCAGAAACAACTAGCAGAGCTTTCACAGATTGGGTAGGAAATGAATCGGTTGCTTCTCTCTGTCACTTCTGAGAGTGTAGTTCTTTTATGAGTTCAGAAATCTATTCAGCATATCATCCTGATTATAATAGTAAATTCCTGTTTATCATACTAGTTACACACCATTTAAAGAATAATTACATATATTATTTGTAGCTTGTTTCTCTGGTTAAATTTGATTTGCAATTTCAGATAACACAAATATCTTAATTTCTAAATGCAAAGAAGAATGTGTGCCTTGTGTTCTTTTAACATACTTTAGAAAATGGTGGTGGTCTGTTCTTTACAAATGTCTTTTCAACGTATAGTAATGAGTTTGTAAAGAGCTGTTATTACCAGGAGAGATGCTAGCTTGATCCAGATGATAGGATAAATATAATTCGTATAATTTTAATAATTAGCTTCTCTGGTTGATTGTTATTTAAACCACCTTAAATAACCCCGATCTACGTATTTTTTCTTCTGAAGAATTCTCTTTTTTAAAATGTGTGACTGGAATCTATAATACTTGTTGCATTGCATTCATGACGGACAGAACAAAGTTAATTCAGTTTCTCTTAATTTCTCACTTCTCTACGTTTACAAATAGTTGCTGATATGAAATTCAGTTTCCTTTAGTTTTTGGTTAGAATTTTCTGCTGTGGGTTACTTAGTTGATCTATGATGGGCGTATGTGGTACTTTTTTCATCTTTTCTAGGGAGAGGTATGAGCAAATCACCTGGGCACTATTCAAGTCATCCTTCTTCTGTTGTCTTGAGAAAGGGGTTATAATATAAGTATGTTTTATTTAGATGCCCAATGCCTGGGCTCAATCCTCATGGAGGGGATTGGGATTCTTGGGTTACCAGAACCAGCTGAGACCCCATGCCACTGTGGGTGGATTCATCATTTCATGGATGAAACGAGAGGTTAGCCTTGAGGATAGTGCTTTAGGGCATCCTCACGATGCCATGGTGTTCTGCACAGGTACAGGCCCTTATGAAAAAGTTGGGGAGGAAAGCAATGTCATTTAGTGTTAGGCTCTTCCTTCTCCCAGAACCTCCACATCTGTTTTATCTCTTACTAAAAATGGAAATATCATACTGTTGAACTTTTCTCTTTTCGATAATTTTTTTTTCCAGTTGTTGGTGATCTTTCTAGAAAATGAAATTTCCAGAAGTGGATGTCGAAACCAGCCTGTTAACTGTGTCAAGTAATTTTTTAAGACCCAGTTAATTTTATATTTAACCTGCGTCTTATACGTTGACTAATCGAATTTAGATTAAATGCGTGTCTCAAATTTGTTTTGAAGAAATAAGTACCTGCTCTTCTATTGTATTTTCTCTTAAAAAAAACCCTGAATTGGAATTTTGATGGCACACGTTTAAAGCTGAAGTACTTCTGATTCAGGAATATGTCATTTAGTATCTTTAGGCAAAGAGGTGTGTTTTGATGAGTGATCAGAAAAGTTTGATGTGGTTTCAAAGCATTGCTCCAAACATCAGTATTCCAGGCAACCAGAAGATGTCACTATTGTGTGCAGAATGTATAAAAGAAGGTGGGAGAAAAGCCAATAACTTTTGTATAGTTCCATTCTGTCTCTCCTAATCTTGCTAAATTTCCTCTGGAGCTCTTTGAAAGAAAACACTGGGGTGAAACATTGTCTTCAAGTTGACAGGGAAAAAATTACTACATTCATTGGACGGGCATGCCAGTCAGTCATCCTCCTACATCTTTTCATTTGAAAAAAAGAAAGTACCTTGGCAGAAAAGTTCCACCTCAATTAATAATTTTGTATGGTGCTAAGAGAGAATTAATAACCACACGTATATTTGTTTTACGCTGGCAAAAAAGAGTGTGTCTATCATAAGTAAATTTAGTAGACATTAATTAAGAAAAATCAAACTGTTTTTGCAAATGCCTGTGATTAAAATAATAGTTCATTTAAAGCAGAGCATAAGCTGCCAAAACATATGTTTTAATGTAAGATTAATGCGTGTCACTTAGAGAATACATTCTTAAACAATTCTCCAACAAATTAGACAAACTAAAAAATTCTTTTTATAATGAAAGTGATGGCATCCCCGTACTTGGTGCCATGAGGGACGTTTATCAGAGTTGACTTCAGTTCTTGCAAAGTTAGTTTTCTGTTCAGGCAAAAAACAAACAAAAAAACAAAACAAAAACCCCAAACCCCAAGCTGGGTGGGAGCTTGTTTGTGGGTGAAGAGCTTCCCAGCGCATAGTTACTGTAGGAGCACACGGGGACGGAGGGCAGGTGGACGTGAACTGGACCCCACATGCCTGAAAGGCCTAGAAACTGATGTGGTCTGAACAGCTGCACTTAATCCGGGTCACTGGTTGGTTTGACAGGCGGGTGTCGAAGGCCAGGCAATTAGACAGCAACAGAAATAATTCCCACAGAGCACACGAGTGAGTTATTTTTTTATTTTTCATGAAATGTTTTGTTGTTTTACCCTTCCCTTCATTTAGTCCCTAATCGAAGTCTCCCTCTAGGAAATGTATCCTATGCTTTGGGAGAGAACTTGAGAAAGTCTGAATCTAAAAAGCATTCCCTTATCTAAGTTAGTGAAAACAATCACTAAATCTTTTTCCAAACTATGTACAATTTTAAGTTCTTGGAGACTTTATATTTAGCTAATGCTTATCAAGTGCCTAATTGCACCGGGTATTATTTCAAGTGCTTTGCACAGAAGGTCTCCTCTTAACAAATCTGTCGGGTGGGTCCTAATGTGGAAACACGGACGAGGAAGCCGGTGAAGCTGTGTTACCAGGCTAACGAGGGGCAGAGGCGGCGCTCGGACCCAGGCATCCGACACTGGGGACGCAGCTTTAACCACGTTGTTCCATATTGCTTCTCTAAAATGTATGAGGCACACCCTTTAGGTGTGGTTAACTGTATCATCATATTTGTCATTGCAATTTTCTTTTTTTCTTTTTTTGTCATTGCAATTTTCTGCTGAGAATTCAGGGCAAGTGCAAAGAAGAGTTTTCATG
Organism: Canis lupus baileyi; assembly: GCF_048164855.1. Lineage (NCBI taxonomy): Eukaryota > Metazoa > Chordata > Mammalia > Carnivora > Canidae > Canis > Canis lupus. Next base: position 2,272,453 of record NC_132871.1, read on the forward strand.
ATCTTCCCCATCCTACTAACATAGCTGGAAATAATTGATCCTGTTAAACTCTGGACACTGACTTTATTTTTTCTATTCATCCCAACCTATCTCGAATATTTAGAAGAGCTAGGGAACATTTAATCTTTCTTCTGTATGTAGTTTTCTATTTTTTTTAAAGATTTTATTTATTTATTCACGAGAGACACAGAGAGAGGCAGAGACCCAGGCAGAGGGAGAAGCAGGCTCCATGCAGGGAGCCCAACGCGGGACTCAATCCCGGGTCTCCAGGATCAGGCCCTGGGCTAAAGGCAGATGCTCAACCACTGAGCCCCCCGGGTGCCCTGTAATGGCAGGATTTCCTTCTCTCGTGGCTGAGTAATATTCCGTTGTGTGTGTGTGTGTGTGTGTGTGTGTGTGTGTGTCAGCCCAAAACAATTTCCTGTTCCTCTCACCTGAGCCCTGAGTGGAGTCAAAGCCATGTCTGGACAAGGGGTGCTTCAAGATAGGAGGGCAATCTTCTCACTCCTCCTTCTCCATCATGCACATGGCAGCCCCAAAGCTGAGCAGGGCTAAGGACAGGGTTCTCCAACCCCCAGCATCCTGACTGGTGACCACCACCCCTCTTGTCATTGCCTTTCACCCACCTTAGTCTTTGTTGGGCTTCCCATCAACTCTCAGAACTGTGTGGGGTTTCCCTGGGGCCTTGTGGGGGCTGAGACCTCATGAAAGACTCCCCTCTTCCCATTCTTGTTTCCTGGAGAGGAGGGATCACCTGCACTGAGAATGAGACAGTTTGACACAGATCACAAAATAAAAATCTTCATCGTCTTCATCATCAGCTCATCTGTTGATGGACACCTAGGTTGTTTCCCTTTCTTGGTTATTGTGAATCATGCTGTGATAAACCTGAGCATTCAGATAGCTTTTTGACACTCTGTTTTCCTGTCCCATGGACGTACACCCAGAAGTGAGATTGCTGGATCATATGGTAGTTCTATGTCTAATTTTTTGAGGAACCTCCCTACTGTTCTTCATAGTGGCTGCATAAGGGTTCTTATCTCTGCACGTCCTTACCCACACTTGTCATCTCTTGTCTTCTTGATGACACCTTTCTAACAGGTGTGGGGTGATACCTCACTATGGTTTTGATTTGCACTTTTCTGACGATCTGTGATGGTGGGTGCACCCTTCCATAGCTCAGCTGCTAGAGTGGGGGACGTGGACTGGACGCGTGAGGCATTTGTTTTAATCATGTGTAACGCTTTAGACTACAGCAGGAAAATCCCAATTCAGATGCCTTACTTCTTATGAAATGTATTACGATGTGATTTTGAATAGATAGATTAGTATATTATACTAAGTATAATATAAGTATTTATTAAATACTTGTCATCTTATTATCAGATCAAAGAGCTCAATGAGGTATATGTGACGGTAAAACTTTCTTATTTATTTGAAAAACAAAACAAAACCAAAAAAATCGTCTCTTATAAACCAGAATGGAAGGGGCAGGGATTGCGCTTATTTCTATCTTGTAGGTTTATAGAATATATAATTCTCATTGCTTCTTTCTGTTTCTAGAGTAGATAACCTCGAGTAAGCAGTGTAGCTCCTTATAAAATTTTTGGTCTAGTCGGGGAAACAAGTCATCACTCTCTTTCTGTATATCTATAGATTTATGAGAGTATAATTAATTATCCAAGGGGAAAAAAGATAAAGCTAGATGAATTATATAGACCATCAGATTTTTCTGCATTCAGGGGCGAGGGAGAGCTTGCTGTAGACCAAGGAAATCTGAGAAGATTTTGTGGGTGATAGGGAGCTTGGGCTGGGCCTTGGGAAGTTGGTAAAGTTTAAAAAGAAGAAGAAACAGCCAAAGGGACTTTCCATACAGAGGCAGGTGTAGAGCGCCAGCACTGGATAGGGACGGTAGTAGAGGAGTCTGGTCAAGTTAAAAGTTTCTGGGAGATAGCTTTTGGTTGACTTAACGCAAACCAATTTCTATTGGCAGAAATCCTCTTTCGAGTACACATGATTCTGGTAATAAGGTCTAGGATTGCCTTGGGTTAAAGAATTTCATATTAATTCCATTCAGTACTACTGAAGGGAAAAAAATTCTCTTTTTATTTCATTTTCCCATAGGAGAAGAATATATATTTCCTATCAATTAAATTACCCTGGTAATTGAATTTTATATGTGTGCTCAATAATATATAGTTCCAATATTTCTGGGATTACATTTGTGATAAAATTTGCTCTGAAACAGAATCCACTAGAACCATCATGGCTTAAGAATTGATAAGGCTAATGCCTTTTCCTCTATATCAAGGATACTGTTTGAACAGTGTCTTTTTGGAACTGGAGGAGATATTAGAGTACAAAGTGTGAAGACATTTATGGAGTTTTCCTGAAAAAAGGGATTCTATTAATCTAATACCGCTCTTAAATACTATAATGACAAAATGACATTCTCTGAGCGAGGGAGACTTTTTGATATAAAAATAGAATTAACCTAAGGAGTAGAAAACAAGTTTCCATCTCTAACTTGAAATTTGACATGTATGTTTCTGTTATAGGGAAGAGTTTCCATTTTATTTCATGGCTACATAATTAGAAATATATACGGTAGAAATAATTTTGATAAATGACAACATAGTGCTTGTTACAGTTGGGTTGTACATACTAAATATTAACAAATTTTGAGAGCAGCTGATAAATTGAAACAATTTTTAAGGGGGTGATTATATAAATTTTTTTTTTGTCAAAATAATTGCAAGACTTGAAAAGGGATCTTTTTTGATGGAGTAAAAAATTTTTGTCTGGTTCTCAAAAGCAGATTTTAACAAACTATTTTTCTCTGATAGTACTCAATAAAATTTAGTTAGATGCTTCAGTGAAGGCTGGAATGGTTACACAGAATGCCATATTTTGAGAAATTGGTTAGTTTATCCCAATTTAAGTATGATTACAAGCAAGTGTGATTTTAAGCATATTTTTCTTAGCTAAAAATTGATAGAAATTTAAATATTCAAAAACTTTTATCAACATCCAGTCAGGAAGTTATTCTTAAAATCATACTTATCTTTAAGATAGTTGCCGTGATAAGTCACAGCACCAATTCTGTTAAATTATACTCCACTTAGACTTTTTTGATGGCCATTAAATGTTAGCAACTGTGGCACTTACAGAAAGTATCTTTTGGGGGAACCTGGGTGCTCAGTGGTTGAGTGTCTGTCTTCGGCTCAGGTCGTGACCCCAGGGTCCTGGGTTCGAGTTCCACATTGGGCTCCCTGCAGGGAGCCTGCTTCTCCCTCTGCCTGGGTCTCTGCCTCTCTCTCTCTGTCTCTCATGAATAAATGAATAAAATCTTAAAAGGAAAAGAAAAAGTATCTTCTGGTGTTTTGAGGACTGTTACAGTCCTTGATGTTCAACAGTCATATGAACAGAGACTTTGTAGGACCAGAAGCAGAAATCAGATCACCATTTGCTCTCACTCTGTTGGAAAAATATAAAAAAGGGTTATTAGGGATCTTGTCTATGGTGATGGTATTACAGGTTTTAGCACACCCTCAGTAAATATAGTAGCTGTTCCTCTTAAGTGTAGCTTATTCTACCCTTTTCTGAAATCTCTGTAGATTTTATGCCTGGTTAAATATCTTTTATTTTCTAGTATTTTTATTCGACCCTGCTGACTGTCTTTTCCATTACATTTGTATGGGTTGGATATATGGCCTGTGGTCTCTATCTGTTCTCCTATCTAATCATTTTCCTTAATCACATGGATATTTGTTTTCCTATATCCATAGTGTGTGGGGGTTTCAATGAAAGTCGTTAAATTCACTTTCTGTGCCTAGCTCCCTGCGAGAACAAGAACATAGACACACACACACACATACACACACACACACACTTCCTCCCCTTATGAGATGGTTTACCAAAGTTTGGCTAAAAAGAAACTCAACTCACTTTGATTTTAGTGGAAGTTGGTGATCGTGGGGATTTCCTGAATATTCAGGAAGAATTATGAGGCACACATGTCTGCTAGGGGGAAAGCTCCAGATCCTGGCCTTTCGTTTCCACGTGGAGAGATGTCATGGAGTGTAAAATGTCCAGCTTCCGAGAGAGTAGCCCAACCTGATGACTTTGGGAGAAGAGATGGAGCAACTTGACTCTCTTTCTCGCTCTGTCTCTCATCATCTTCAAGTCTGGCTGCCACAAAGTGCGTCACTGGGGTCCCTTTCTGGCTGCCTTTGGTTGGAAACCTGAAATAGGCCCAATCTGCTTTTGCCTGAAGACACATCTGTCTTATTGGGGGGGGGGTGTGGAGAAGTATCAAGATACTTGGCAAAATTCCAGGCCCCAAACCATGATCTCCAATGTTTCATGAGAACCAGAAGTGATATTTAGTGTGAAACTTGAGTCCATCTCCCAGTTGTTTTCAAACCTATGAGAGGAAGAGCGAGTATTATTTATTTGACTCCTTTGAGCCCCTAATTATCCCAACATGCCCCCTCGCCACTTTTTTTGGTTTTATTTCACATGATAAACACTATTTCACATGATAAACACTAAAGGTCTTATTTTCACCTCTCTGGGAGAAATGTTTTGTTATCTCAGCACTTTTTCCCTGGCTCTAAATGTTAAATTTAACTCAGGAGAAATGAAGTACTATTAAAAATCTCTAATGTATGGCCTTGGAATATGAAGCAATTCCAAAAGAATCACAATTTTAAGTTTGTTCATTACCAAGTGCATGGAGAGTGACTCTTTAAAAGTGATTTAAATTTTTTAGGATTTTATTCATATTTTATGTTTAATATTAGTTCAACTCACAAATTGTAGCAAACTTTGTCATGTAATTTCACAAAAAGAGTTTGGTCCTTAGACAAATTGAAAAGTGACTGTGATGAATTAAAATATTTTCCATACTTTTATAATGACTTTTCATTTTTCTTTCTGCATTTCTGTCTATATTTCTCTTAGGGATAGAGATTTGAGGAGTCTCCTTATGCTTAGAAAATGTAGGGAAAAAAGTAGAGTGGCTGTCATATATTTCAGTTTGCCAGGTAAAGTTTTGGTATATGCTTGTTGTCTCAGTATAATTATTAGTAATAGTTCCCTTCACTCTGGAAATATTAGTTAGGATGATAAATTATATGATCACCCCAAGAACAAGATACATAGTTACTGGTATTTGTGTGTGTCATCCTACTTTTAGGTGCTTTAGTGTTATTTGTTTCATTAATATATCTAAATATTAATAAAAAATTTGTTAACTCGAACTGAAATTTGTTGCTGTTTTTTCTATAGTTTTAATATTAATTTTTAAAGTGGAGACGGTAATAATATGCACTACCTCGGATTAGTAAAAGGAATTAGTCCAGCTATCTGTGTATCCTCTAGCACAGATTAATTAATATCTCCAAATTTTAATTTAAATTCCAGTTAGTTAACATGCAGTGTAATACTGATTTCTGATATAGAATCTAGTGATTCACCACTTACCTCCAACACCCAATGCTCATCTCCCCAAGTGCCCTCCTTAATGCCCATCACCCATCTAACCCATCCCCCTGCCCACCTCCCCTCCAGCGACCCTCAGTTTGTTCTCTAGGGTTAAGTCTGCTTCTTGGTCTGCCTCTTTCCCCCCCACATGTTCATTTGTTTTATTTCTTAAATCCCACATATGAGTGAAATCATATGGTATTTATCTTTCTCTGACTGACTTATTTCACTTAGTATAATACCCTCTAGCTCCATCCAAGTCATTGCGAATGGCGAGATTTCATTCGGTTTTAATGGCTGAGTAATAGTCCATTGTGTATATTGCATATACACCATGTATATATGTACAACAATATACGGTATATATTACATAGTGCCTCTTTATCCCTTCATAAGCCGATGGACATTTGGGCTCCTTCCATTGTTTGGCTATTGTAGATAATGCTGCTATAAACATCAGGGTGCATATATCCCTTCAAATCAGTATGTTTGTATCCTTTGGGTAAATACCCAGTAGTGCAATTGCTGGGTCATAGGGTGGCTCTATTTTTAACTTTTTGAGGAACCTCCACACTGTTTTCCAGAGTGGCTGTACCAGTTTGCATTCCCACCAACACTGTAAGAGGGTTCCCCTTCTCTACATCCTCGCCAGCACCTGTTTCCTGTGTTGTTCATTTTAGCCATTTTAATAGATGTGAGGTGATATTTCATTGTAGTTTTGACTTGCATTTCTCTCATGATGAGTGAGGTTGAGCATCTTTTATGTGTCTGTTGGCCATCTATATGTCTTCTTTGGAAAAATATGTAGTCATGTCTTCTGCCAATTTTTAACTGGATTATTTGTTCTTTGGGTGTTCAGTTTTACCAGTTCTTTATGTATTTTTGGATAATTTTGGTTTCCCTTGCCTCAGGAGACCTATCTAGTAAGAAGTTGCTACAGTCTATGTCAAGTTGCTACAGCCTGCTTGAGATTCTCTCTCCCTCTCCCTTTGTCATTCTCACTTGTGTGCTTGCTTGCTTTCTTTTTCTAAAATAAATAAATCTCAAAAAAAATAAAGTCACCTGACTTTCAGAGTGTTGGTAAAAATGTCTGACTCTTAAGATGAAATGTTCTGGTGCTAAAATAACAAAAGTTACCCCTTTTTTCTACACTTGTACTCATGTTGAATTCTTTTAGCAGTTATTAAGAAAGTATTTTTTTTGTAGTAAGAGATCAAGCCACATTGTATTTTAATATACGACTAAGTTGTTTAATAAACTGTGGCTTTAAACCGGCAAGAAAATGACATGGAGTTTTTGGAGAAATGTGCTTCCTTTATCGTATAGCACTGAGACAGAATAGTGGCGGAAGTTAATGTATAAGTAAGGTAAAGAAAAGGTCAATTTTCATATTAACATCATTTAAATATTTCACAGTAGTTCAAATAGAGAAGTTTTGGAAGAATTAATTCATCATGGGATTCAAAACTCAAAAGAACTAACAATGTAATATGCATGTATGTGTGTGTGTTTACCATATTTACGTCTTGAGAAGATGTTGCCCCCAAATTCTGCCTTTATATGTAATGACTTTAATCAGTTAGTTTTAGTAAATGTTTAAATAAATACACAATAAATTATTTTTGATGTTAATTTTTTTGTTATTCACTATTAAGTAGTCTATTAAAATAATACTTTAGTATTATTAACAGTGAAGTTGTTTAACCTAACTGTTAAAAAAACATAACAATAATGTTGAATGAGGTCGCAGCATCATACCCCAAATCAAAGAAGTCAGTTTAGTAACACTTATGTGTAGTGAAATCTATCATTGACAATGTAGATTCAGAAGACATTCAACATATCAATTTTTTTCAGTTTAGTTTGAATATTTTAAAATTTGTTTTTGATTAGAAATTTATATTTTAATTTATGTGGACATATTTAAGATGAAATTATTTGTTAAGAATAGGATTTAGTAAATATTATTTCCTTTGAAGAGAGTTCATTATATGGATGTTTGATAAAGTGCCCTGAAAGACATGACTTCTTTCTAGAACTGAAATATATAGAATTATATATATTAAAAAATATATATATATAAATATATAGATTATCATATGAATGATAATGATTTTGTCTTTTAGGGTAGAGATGTCAGACTGCTTAAATTTAAATCTTAGCTCATTGCCCAAATAGTTTTATAACCTCAAATTACTTAACTCCTGTAAACCTTATTTTTTTTTTGTCCATAAAATGTGAATATCTTATAGAGCTGTTCAAAAGATTGAATAACAACATATATGTGGAACATCCAGCACAATACTTAGTATATATAAAGCTGCATAAGCGATAATAACTATTGCTTTTAAAATATTTATTTACTTACTTTAGAGAGAGAGAATGAGAACATGAGTTGGACGAGAGGCAGAGGGAGGGAGACAGAGAATTTCAAGCAGACTCCCATGTGGGGCTCAATCTCACAACCCCGAGATTGTGACCTGAGCTGAAATCAAGAGTCCAACAGTTAACAGACTGAGCCACCCAGGCACCCCAATGATAATTATTGTCATCCTTTTATTAGTAATAATCATTTCAATTTGTATCTCTATTTATATCTCTTGAGTTATGCTTTATTTTTTTGTTCCATGTTTTTACGACTGTTTTGATCACTTCTTTGTCACCTCATTAGTGAGGGAAGGATTCTTGCCCTAGAATTGCCCTAGGATCATGGGGAAGGCCAAACAAATGGCTACTAATTACATACTTGGGTATTATCCAAATGGCCTTCCCCTTCTGTCTGGACCGATGAGACAATAGCAGTTTATTAGTCCCATGTGCTCACCGTCTGATGGAGGAGGATACCACACACCATGTGCCAGAGGATGGTGATCTTAGGAACAGAGGAATAAGTGGAGGGCTGAGGGAGCAGGCTTTGTAGTAACCAGAGGGTGAGATGACTCTGGGGTCCTGTGGGAGGATGTGATTGGCTTGTTCCGGTAATTCTGCAGGCTGGTGGTGAAATGAAGCCTGGGATACAAGAATAAGCAAGCATGATGCCTGGTTTTCATGATGAGTTTGTTTGGCGAGGGGATTTGATCTCTGAGAGCAGAGTGGAGCAGGGAACTGTGGTTAGGCCATTTGAAGCCTTGGGATCAGATGTCAGGGCAACACGTAATATTTATTTCAGGCCTTAAACCACAAGGACACTGGTTTAATGCCAGAGCTGGATATTAAGAGGATTTAGGTTATTAGTATCAATAAATCCACATTACAGCTAACATCAAACGATATGGGGGGGGGGAGAGGAAAAGGCCTTCAATTCATATCATAAAATATACTTAAATCAGTTTCTATGGACTCAGGTGGTAGTTTTGGTTTAAAATAAAATTTCTGTCAAATTTACAAAAGTTATTGTGTCTTTTTAAAAAATATATCAGCTATTCTTTACATTTTGTGTTTCTAAGCTTTGGGCTGATGTAGTCACTGTGTATTTTCAGTTTAAGTGTTTCTGGGTGTGATTACAAGGAAACACATTATACCAATGTTCTATAATCTAAATGAATACCAACTTGCTGAAGTAAAATTTAAGATGGGTGTTTTAGTTCCTTAAGTACTATTTGGTTATCTCTTTTATGTGCTTTCATTATAATTGTCATCACACAATATATATGGTGTGGTAAAATAGAGACTTAAGGAGTACTATTCTTTGATAATTATTCTCTTAATTCCACATAGCCCCAGGTTATTGACTTAGAATGGGTTTTATATAGAATGCCAATTTTAAGCTCTTTTCGTAAATGCTTAAAGTTTTTCATTACTAGTTATGGAATCATACATTTCTGATTTCTAAATTACTTCCTCTGTTGGGTTTAGAAAGCTGAACTAAATCTTTCAATTATTGGAATACCATTTTGGTAAATGTTAATGAAATTCTATAAGACCCCCTAACTTAGCCCCAGTTTATTAGATCCATTATAACTGACAATGACAATGAGCGTACTTAACATAATTTAACATTTATAGTATTTGAACTAATATATAATGCTAATATATAATATTTGAACTAATATAATATTTGAACTAATATATATAATATATAGTATATAATACTTTATAATTAGTTTGAACTAATAAAGTGATGTGAGTTTTACAAAGTCCACAAGGATAATGCCCAAGTATGTAATTAGTAGGCATGAGTGTTGACTGTTGACTGGTAATTTATCATATTTTTCTAGTTATTAAGTTATCCTTTCCTTGGACTTGAAAATGTTACAAAGAGAAAAAGAATTAGGAATACTATTAAAATTCTTGATCTGTCTGTGGGGTAGAAACTGCTTGCTGCCTGTTCAATATTCATACTCTCCTTTTTTTCTTTATTTATAGAGTCCTGATTGTGTGTCTTACAGGAGTTCACATCTTCCCACATTCCTCCGCAGGTAGATGGAGATGGCTAAAAAGATCTAAGGCAGGTTACCAAACTTTCTCTGTTATAGAACTTTTAGTGTCTTAGTAATTTTTTCATGCTGCTCTTAAGCCAAAAGAAATATCTAACAGTTTGATCCAAACAATTTAATAGATATCTATGTTCTAATATAAAGTAGTATCCATTTGAAAAAAATATAAGTAAATTAAGAGAAAAACTATTTTTATTATGTTCTTGACCAACCAAACATTGCATAATGGGAGGTTTGTGCCTTGAATCCTGTGCAACTTTTCAAATCTTAGAATCACATTGGACCCTGTTGCCCTCGTTTTCTGTTCGACATTGATTTGCGTATGGTATTTGCTTTCTTTTTAACAATAGTATTGTCAAAATCCCAGCTTTTCAAGGATATGTCATTTCAATTAACCAGGATCGAATGTTGCAACCGAATTTGCTCAAGTTAATTTTTCACTTAGTCTGATAGATGTTGAATGTCACGGTGCTCTCCTCAAGAACTTGAAGTTACCTTGTCATGTTGCCATGAATTAGCTGATGCCAGGAGGTCGTTTGACACACACTTTGGGAACTATGGGTGTCCGGGAAAAATCACTGGAAGGGACTCCAGGGAATATTTAGAAGTAGACCAAACTCAGCTGGCCTTTTGTCTTTTGCCTTCCATCTTTCTGCTGCTTCCTGCTTGGAATGCAGGTACGATATCTCAAGACGGAGCAGCCATCGTACAACCACCAGAATGAAAGTGGCACCCTACAGATGCCACAGCAGTAAATCAGGGGGAAACTGGGTCCTGGACAACCCTTCTGTCAGCCCAGTGGGTTCTGGATTGATCGCAAATGGACTTCTTGTCCCACAGGACCCACACTGTGGTTGGGTTTCTACTGAATGCTGCTCACTGCCATCCTAACTGACTTCATCTAATTTTTTCGCTCTGCCCTCCATCAATGTACCAGCCTGAGTTTAGTAGTTGAGTTTAGGAAAGTTTGTTTATGCATATTTAATAGATGGCCTGACTAACTCTATTTATCACAACCTTTCCAAGTTTTTTTTATGTAAGATATGAAAGTGCAGAGACATCGGGCTATTACCATTGAAATAAATGAAAATGCCAGTACCCACCGGTGCAATATTGGCAATCCTGCTTCTTTTCAGTTTCACTTTATGTCTTCCTTCCATGCTTCCTTGCTGTCACCGAGTATGAAGGGTCCAAGGACAAATGCTCTCACTTTTATTTTAAAATTCATCCTTGAGTTTGACTTGAAATTTAATTTAAAGAGAACACTTAACTCACTTGCAGGCAACAGAGAATCCTCCTGGGACTGTGAGTGGTAAAGGAACAAGAGTCAACTATTTCAAATACAAAAACTCTATTCACAGTTTATCAAAGTTTTTAAATGTTAAAAATGAGTATAGAGTTTCTTGTAAATGGGTCAATTCCTTGATTTCTCTTTCTGCCGTTCCGTTATTGGCATATAGAAAATGCAACAGAATCCTGTACGTTGATTTTTGTATCCTGCTACTTTACTGATTTGTGTATCAATTTTAGCAATTTTTGGATGGAGTCTTTTGGGTTTTCTACGTAAAGTATCATATCATCTGCAAATAGTGAGAGTTTGACTTATTTCCTGATTTGGATGCCTTTTCTTTCCTTTCGTTGTCCGATCACTGAGGCGAGGACTTCCAGTACTGTGTTAAATAACAGTGGTGAGAGTGGACATCCCTGTCGTGTTCCTGACTTTAGAGGAAAAACTCAGTTTCTACCCATTGTGGGGGTATCAGCTCTGGGTCTTTGGGTCTGGGTCTGGTGTTGAGGTGTGTTCCCTCTATCCCAACATTGTTGAGGTTTTTTTTTTTTTTTTTTTTTTTTAAATCAACAAAGGATGCTGCTTTTTCTGCATCTGTTGAGAGGATCATATGGCTCTTATCCTTTCCTTTATTAATGTTGTGTATCACATTGATTAATTTGCAAATATTCAACCAACCCTGCCGCCTAGGAATAAATCCCATGTGATTGTGGTGAATAATTCTTTTAATGTACTGTTGGATTTGATTTGCTGGTAACTTGTTCAGAATATTTGCATCCATGTTCATCAGGGATATTGGTTTATTAATTCTCATTTTCAGTGAGGTCTTTGGTCTTAAAATCAAGACTACCTGAGGTGAAGGCAGGTGCTTAACTGACTGAGCCATCCAGGTGCCTCAGGCTTGTTTTCTGATGGTTTTTTGAAGAGTTGTCTGTCAACATCATTGACAATCATAATTGCTGTGTACTGAAGAATTAACCTTACCCACAGAGAGAGATCTTACCTTTGTTCATGAGAGATAATTTCTAAGTCCTTGGATTGACCTGCCAATAAGAATGTTGTTGTTTATCTGTGGGCCTTGGGTCACACTAATAATCTAATAAATGTAAAGTATGGTATGGGCTTTGGGCCACCCAGCTCAACCCCACAGGGGCTGACAACTACAGGTCAGTCATGTCTGTGTGTTGAAGCCCTAATTGACTCTGGGTTCCATGGCTTGAGGACACTTCCCTTGCAGGCAATACTCTATGAATATTGTCACATGTCATTGGCTAGAGAAGTTGGCACCATCCACAACTTCACTGGGAGAGGACAACTGGAAGTTAGGGATATGGAACTATTTTGGACCATGTCCCCTGCGTCTCTTCCCTTGGCTGATTTTTGCCTGTATCCTTCTCTTATACCATCACCATGAGTAGAAGAGCTTTCGGTGAATTCTGTGACTCTACTGGTAAATTATGGAACTTGAGGATAGTCTTGGGGACTTGCAATTGATGTCAGAGGTGAGGATTGTTTTGGGGACTGCTGAACTTTACAGTTGATGTCCGAGTGATGGTAGTGTTGGGCACCCCTGAACTTTGTAAGCAGGTACTCAGTGATGGCACAGCACACTCCATTTTGAATAAGACACTCAGGGATAATTCTAAGACAAATTCTTCCTTCTCTTTCATGGTAAGAGAAAGAATAGACACAGATTAAAGACTAAGAGCATCCAGTTATAGCTTTAATATATTACAATATAAACAAATGCATTCTATGTATTTAAACACCAGAGGGTATAGAATAAATTAAAAGCCATAATAATATTATTCCATTCTGTTTGTACCTTTCCTGATTTGCCAGATTTTTTATTTTTTTGAGAGAAAACATGCTCGTGAGGGGGAGGACGGGCAGAGGGACAGGGAGAGAGAGAAAATCTTAAGCTCCATGTCCAGTGTGGAGCCTGACATGGGGCTCAGTCTCACAAACCTGAGATTATGACCTGAGCCAAAATCCAGAGTCAGACAGTTAAACAACTGAGCCACCCAGGTGCCCCTGATTCCCTAGAATATTTATAAGGAAGCTTTACTTCACTGAAGAGGAAATTTGGGCTCACACAGAATAAGTATCCTCCCCAGACCCATGAGAATAATAAAGTCCTTACACCTAGGTTTCCTGATTAAAAATTTACAGTTGTTTCCTTTTTAAAATACGTCATATCTTATCCTAGTTGCCTCCCTAGAAATCTACAAGTGCACATAAATTTCTATGAAATAAGATTCTGTGATACACATTGTTTTGTCCCCTCAGCAATGTTTCACCACAGCATGAAAGTTTTTGACACATTCTCATGTGTTTTCTTTCGGTATTTTTCTCTCTTTCCTTATCCCATTCAGGCAGGTAGTAAATTTTGTGATTTTTTTTTTTTCCACCTTGGGAATTTCCTGGCTAGGCACAAGTTCTGGCTGGATAGAATAGAACTTGTATACCAGGTATTTCTCCTGTTTCTTGTCTTTTGTTTCCAAAATTTTAAGCCTACTGAAGACAATAGAGGCCAATGAAAGAGAAAGAACTTTTAAAGATGTAGAGAGGGATTTCCACAAACTACAAAAATTTTCCTTGTTTGCTGGTGATGAGTGGAAGGTCTGTGGATTTCATGCACTAAAAAAATCTCCTTGTAGCTGATCTTAGCTTAACCCTAAGGAGGAATCTCAAGAATGACTGATGTCTGGATTTCATTCCAGCTTGGCAAGATGGTGGCTTGGAATTTAAATAAATTGTGTACAAAAAAGTAACAAATCATTCAAGAATTGCATATATACCTAAGTTTGTGAACTCATTTCATATCTGCGCATCATTCCTTTCCTATTTTCTTTCTGATTAGGATGTCATTAGTATATCAGACCTTTTGTTCATTTCAATCTTTTAAACAGAAATTTGGTTTAGTTGTGTGTCTTAGCATGTAATTCTAGATTTCTAACCAATTTAAGTGCTTCTGTCTTTTAAAAAGATTATTTTATTTATTTATTTTTTTTTTAGAGAGAGGGCACAAGTTGGGTGGGGGGAAGGGCAGAGGGTCCGGGAGAGAGAATCCTAAGCAGGCTCCACACCTGGCAGTATGGAGCCCTATGTAGGGCTTGATCTCATGTCTCTGAAATCATGACCTGAGCTGAAATCAAGAGTCAGGTGCTTAATTAACTGAGCCACCCAGGCGCTCCATAAGACTTTTTTTTTTTAAAGCAGATTTAGGTTGACAGCAATATTTGAGAAGAAGGTATAGAGACCTCTCACATACTTTTTACCCCCATACCTGCCTAGACTCTTGCACTATCAACAGCACCCGCTGGAGTGGTACATTCGTTATGATTCATGACCATGTGTTGACACATCATAATCATCCAAGGTCTATGTTTATATTATGATTTGCTCTTGGTGTTATCTATTCTGTGGGTTTGGACAAGTATATAATGACATGTATTCATCACTATGATATCTTACAGAAGATAGACTACATTTAAAAGAATTGGATGTGTAACTTTTAATGATCTACTGGTAACTTAAAGACCGTCAGATCCAGTTATCTGTGGCAGTGATTTTAATCACCTTTTGGAGGAATTTTAGTAGGAATACAAACTTTTCTAGTTCAGATAAAAAAACCTTCTTATATTAAATGGGAATCTTAGGAAAAAATGATTAATAATGAGGAAAAAACCTTTAAGAATATGCTATTTCTGTGTTTTCTCATCAGAAAGCTGGTAGGGGATATAATTTTATTTTCAATTTCCTTTGAAAAAATCTTTTCCTAAAATGACAAGAAGTAAATAAAATAGCTTATTCATAAAATAAGTTTTTTTGATAAAAATGATTTTCCTTTTTAATCCAAATAGTATGGGATGAGTAGGATAAATGATAATGTTAACATAAAATGTGTATAGAATCTCTCTTTCATTCTTAAATAAATGATTACTTCATTTCTGCTTATTTCTGTTTATAGGGTCTATCCATCTTTCGTCTGTCTGGAATAGATGGAATTTACTTTATGAGACGCACAAAATCGAAGCTATTACTGGTTATTGAAACAAGAGCTAGTAATTTTTGAGAGTTTATTATATGCCAGGCCCTTTCTTTAGTGTTGTACAATAGTATATGAGTTAATCCTCACAATATCTCTATGAGGTAGGATTTATCATCATTTCAATTTTAGGATTAAAGAAATGGAGGCATAGAGAGGCTCACTTTTTTGCTGATGTTGCTGAAGTTAGTATTAGAGTATTAGAATCGGACAACCATACTCCTAACATCCATCTTTCAGTAGTGTTTATTTTACTAAGTTTTTGGAAGAGGAAGTTGAAACTCTATTGTCTCTATTATCAAGACATTTACAATGTATTTCCATAAAAAGCAATTGTTTTAAAGGGGTAAACTGGTTGAATAGAAGTAGTAGCATGAAAGGCTCCCTAGAGCAGTCCGAGATTCACAGAAAAGGTAGAAAGAATTTGAGTTGAACCTTTAGAATGAATAAGAATTTTCCAATCGCTAAAGCTAAGGTTGGTGTTCAGATTGAGGAAATAGTGGGTGAAATTCTAAAGGCTTTGAGAGTTTTGTGTATCGGAGAAAAAAATTATAGATATTAAAGTTTAGAAGCAGAGTAACTCCCTTAAAAAAAAATATGTCCTGAAGTTTTGACACAGTGTTCTCTCTCTCTCTCTCCCTCCCCTCAATTTTATATACACACACATACACAAAGTTGCCTGAGAAAAGATATGCTCTAGTCTTCTAAATTACTGAGAAATGACACCTCTATATTTTCCACTGTTGACAGCTTGACACTATTTTTTCCTGCTCAACAAAATAATTTGGTCCTTATTGGACAGCCCTAAAGGTTTAGAGTACAGACTGTCCAGCAGAGCAATTGCAGTTTTCTACTATTTTCACTTATTTCCATCCTTAACAACACAATTACAAATAAATGGTGACGGCCCTAGCTGTTGCTGAGACTGATGTGGGGGAAGATACAGTAGTAACCTGGTAGGCTTAGGCATTTAAAACTGTGAGTTACCCAAGGTAGGGAATATCCAATTTCAATACATTTATTTAATGAACAAAACATTTTCAGTGGAAGACTAAAGTAGCTTTAGCATGGGAGAAAGCTAAACTATAGTCAATAGGTCATATTTTCAAAGTCTCTTTGTTTCCTTCCTAGTTTTAAGAAAATGAAAAACTAATAAGAGGATTGGTATATACAGCTTCACATTTAGAAATCTCATAGTTGTACAGCCTTAGTAATTAGAATAATCATGGAACCCCTATATGTATACATTTCATCTCTAACTTCATCCATATAGTTCAGATGTTCATGAGCATTACAAATTACAATTTATCTAGTACAAAATAAAAATATTATGAAAAAAACTCCATACCAATGGGGAGAAGGGAGACAAAACAAGATTTCTCATAGTCTTACTATCCAGAGAAGGTTTTGTTAACACCTGGTGATTCTTTTAAATATCTTCATGAATGAGGTATGAATATTGCCATATTTTTACATCTATTGTAAGGAGCATAGATTTGTAGGCTTATAATACTATTAACTATTATAATTTATTTATATTTATATCATTTATATTTATTATAACACTAATAACTTGATAATTATAGTATCTTATTACACAACTCTATATAATATTCATATTTGAATTTGGGTTGACAGTCATCATCAAATCTATGGAATTTTGCCCATAAAACTATCACATTTTACTCCTTACGTGGATCCTCTCCGTTAAATACCAAACAATGTTTTACTTTTGGGTATATAGCAAATACAGTTGATATGTAGCACATGAGGTATCATTTTTTGATATGTAGGAAATGCACGTTCATTGACATTACCTGGTGGCTGTATGACAGTTTTGGAAAACTAATATAGCCTGATTATCAGGTGGGGTTTCCCTGCCACTTCAAAAGTGGG
The DNA here is from genome assembly GCF_048164855.1 of Canis lupus baileyi. Classification (NCBI taxonomy): domain Eukaryota; kingdom Metazoa; phylum Chordata; class Mammalia; order Carnivora; family Canidae; genus Canis; species Canis lupus. The sequence goes on from NC_132871.1 coordinate 2,289,611, forward strand.
TAGGTTAGGTTGACCCTTTATGTCAGACCCTTCTAGGTTCACAGTCCTCTTTGGCACTTGTGGGAATTCCCTCAGGGCTTTCGTTCTTCAGTAACCACTTACTCTGAGCCTCTGGTTCTGTTGATTTGGCTCAGGTTATGGATTATCTCACCCCCTTCACTGGGTGCTCTGGTTACTCTCTCTGTTGGCCCAGACCTGGAATCCATCCCTGTTTCATGGTTTGCTTCAAGTTAATGAACAAGTAAACAAAACCCTCACTCAAGCCATGTGCCTACTTAGTTTTACAAGGGAGGTGTGTGACTGCATGAGTTGGGGCCTATGATACCCTCACAAAATAACCAACTTTAAAAATGAATATTAAAATGAATTAAAAGTTCTTCAGCCACTCAACAAATGGGGATGTTTCACTGACCATCTCACATCATACAGCATTTCTGCCTCAGACAAGTATGCTAACTTCTCTCTCCCGTCATGTGCCTATATTTTCCTTTTCCCCCTTTTCTGCATTTTTTGCATATTCTAAGTAACCCCAGCTTATTCTCAATTTTTTTTTTTTGTGGAGAAGTGAATTCATGTCTTTTACAGCCCCTAATCTCAAAACATTGCATATGCAGACTCATTAAAGAGCCCAGCAGAAGAATGATGATTTTCATTTATTAATTCTAAGACAGCAGTATCATAAATATCATTATTTTTCCCATTACACTAGTTTTAAAAAATAAAATAATTCTCACTTTTTATAAAATACTGGCAACACCAAATATCTTATTATAGCAATTAGAAAATCAGGAAATACTACATTTCTTCTGTTTCCTTTTCCTTCTCCACTTCTTTTTCTTATTTTTCACCTTCTTTTAGCTCTTTTCATACAAATGACTTTATAAATATATCTTTATTTGAGTACTTTTAAGACATTCTGAAATTCAGTTTTGAAGTAAAGTACAGAAAAATTGTGTGGAGTTTTTAAAAATATAACGTTTTGGTCAGTAACTATGACTAGTGTAGTATCCTATAATACTGAACATTATATATAGTATAATATTTGTTTTATAGTATTTCACTGTTCTTATGGATAAGATGGCTTAATGTGTGCTAAGGTCAGAAGGTAAAAATTCCAGATTCAGAGGCAAGTTTGGAAATTAGGAACAGAAATACAAAGTAATTTTAGCTGTAGTAAAAATAACTAAGATCAAGATAAGTTGAGTTGTCATCAGGTCTCTGAATTTCCTCAGAATTCTATTATTTTCCATGTATCATACAGGGAATATTCTTTTTTTCACCAACAGCTTGCAACATAAGAATTTTTAGTTTCCTCATTTAAAAAACAATCTATTTATAACTAGTCTTGGGGTTCTAAAAGTGTGAGACACAATCTAGAATTTAGAGAAGTTTGAGCAGCTCAGTATGGCTGGAATGTAGAATTAGATTAGGAATATGACAGACCTTGAAACTGAAGATCTGGGCGAGGAATAGGTGAAGAAGTCCAGGTCATAGGGTTAGGGAGGCAGCTTTAAATTTATTAAAGAATGTGTACCCTATTCTGTTAGACAGTGAGGAACCATAGAAAAATTTAAGTTGGAAGTGATTTGGTCATTGTATCATGAGGTGTTCTTTGTTGATAGTCCTGCTCATTCATTTTCTAGTTTGCTTTTTGGGGAAGAAAGAGCAGTGCCATTGGTCTGGAACTGTAACAAACCCAAGGCCTATCATTTTATTGCTTGGACCTTTGAAAGTGACCATTACTGAGAAACTTAATAGCACTATGAATGAATTACTACTTTAGCTACATGCTTTTTTTCTTTTGGAATTTCATTTAAATCTGGCTGTGTACTTGTGAACATTTTTCATTGTGTTTCCCAGAAGAAAAGCAAATTGGGAATGGCCAAAGTAGAGAATGGGGAGAGAGGCCAGTAGGAATATCAGTTGTAGAGGATCTCTGTCATCTTCTTGAAATGTGATGCGATCCGTACAAAGTAAGTGTTTTTGTGGGTGGAGAAGAGGGAATGCAGAAGAAAATGTCAAGAGGTACAATTCCAGATTCAACAGTAGCATGTGGAAAATGAAGGAGAGAAGAGGAGTCAGATAATTGCAACTTTTTTTTGGTGAGGCTGATTTTACACTGAAATTCAGGGAAATTCAAATGGAGGATGAGATTTTGGTAAAAAAATAGGTTGTGTGGGGTGGGAGGATGTCCATTTTGAATATACTGAGTATGAATATTCTGATTTTCAATGGTTTTCAGAACCCTCTGCTACTTGCTTTAAAGTTATATTGACTTTTCAATAAAAGAGGAAATTCCATCTTTACAATTTAGCAAAAGCAGAACGATATCTATGGTGATATAAAGAATAATTACAAAAATAGAAGAATAGCCTCCAATTGACCTCTGCTTCTCAGTGGCAGCTGGAAAAGACTTTGGCCTATGCCTTCTATTCATTTTTCGTTCTTATTTATTACCAGCATTATATTTAAGACCTAAAATCTTATATCTAGTTTAAAGAAACTAGATGAACTTAACTATGATAAAATTACAAAACTTAATTGTCATTAATTATAACATTCTTTTTTCTCCAATTATTTTGTATTGAGGGAATTTTCAAATATATGCAAAATTAAAAGTAAGTGCTTAATAAACCCCATGAACCCATTACCCAGCTTAAGCAATCATCATGGCCAATCTCTCTTTATTTAATTCCTTCTCCTCATATACCCCACATCATTAAAAATAAAGAAGCATTTTGAGGCATAAATTACAAACTATAAAATTTACCAATTTTAGGTATAAAATTAATGACTTTTAGTAAATTTGCAGAGTTTTGCAAACATCTCCACATCCAGTGTTGGATTTTTTTTTTCTTTTTTATCATCACAGAGATTCTTTGTACCCATTTCCCTTCACCTACAACCACTAATCTACTTTGTGCCTCTATAAATTATAGAATTATTTTATTGGTAATGGGAACAATATTTATGATAGAGCTGTTTTGTGTGAGGAAGCATCTCAAGCCATATTTATATAATTTTTGGCAACCCTATGATATTTGGTAACCCTTAGTCATTATTCCCATTTTAGAGATGAGGAGACCAAGGATTAATTGATTAATTGATATATCAAGATCAGATCTTGGAGGTGGTGAAGAAGTCACTCAGTCGAAACCTGCCAAAAACCCAGCCTTCTTTTTCTAAGTGCACTGCTTTGTTGCTTATGCCATAGTGTTTACAAACGTTCTTATGTATTCAATTATCCATCATTTTCTATATTTATATTATCAGATTTGGGGTGATGTTTGCTTAGTAACTTTTGTTAAAAATCTGTTGCTACCCTTCCTGTTTAATCTTACACTGTGTTCCTGGTGATGTTTAAGTACAATATTTCAGTAAGTAGCTTTAAATTTATTTAACGGACTAACTTTTAAAGGTACACATCACTAAAATTTCTTACACCTCCTGGAATGCCACAAAATGAAGAAAAACAGTACCTCTCCTGTTGATACTAGCATGACTCAGAAGAGTCTACAATTTCTTCCTTTTCTGGTTATAAAATAAGAGGTTCAGGAGGGGTGAGGTGCAACGTAGTTAAATTTTACTGTTTTTTGTTTGTTTCCTCATTAATTCCTATAGTTTTATAACAGATGATTTTTAAAGGAGTCAATTTAGTCGTCTTCACTCCCTCCTAAAAACATTGTAGGAAAGATTTTTATGGATAAATTATGTAATATTCTGGTTCCCAGCCCTTATGAGATCATCAGAACTATCTGGGGAGCAAACACATAAGAAAAAATTTTGTTCGGGCCCTTCATTGGCACCGCTTTTCTCTTTTAAAGCATCCCAGGTAATTCTGGTGTGCAGTCAGAATTAAGTCATAACCTGCAAATCCAACGTAACATTTACTTGTGGATTTCTGTGCTCTCTGCCAAAGTCTCCTTCCCAACGTTGTATTTACTATACCGTGTCCAGAATTGCATGTAGAATTTTTTTATTGTTAGAGTACATATTATTTGATCATTTCAATTTGCCCTTTTGCAGGACACGTACAGAGCTCCTTGTCATTTTTACTGACTGTCAGATAACTGATTTCTCAGTTGTTCCCATCTAGTGTCCAAACTGCCTCAAACGTCCTACCTACATCATTTCTGACTTCTGCAACAAAGCATTTCATTGCTGCCTTAACTCACAAAATGTTATCCCGAAACCCACTTGACAAGTGTTACAGGTTTCACAGCAACCTGAAGGAATGCGTTTCCACTGATTCAACACCATTGCTTGCAGATTTTTCCGCAGCTCACAACCAGTGACAGCACATTTCCAGTCAGATAGAAAACAACTAGTGATTCTAGTAGGATCAGAACATGCAAATAGGGAAAGTATTTTTCTACAGGAAATCATTAAAAGGAATTTTTTATTTTAGAGACCTATAAAAACAAATTTACCTATGTGGGTTTGTGTGTGTGTGTGGGGGGGGGTGGGGGGGGATGAAAGCATGTAACTTTATTTTAAGCATATAAAAATCTCTAAATGTCTACTTAGGTTTTGTATTATGGGAGTGTCTAGGTGGCTTAATCGGTTAAGTGTCCGCCTTCAGCTTAGGTCATGGTCCCGGACTCCTGGGATGGGGATTGGGATTGAGACCCGCATCTGGCTCCCTGCTCAGCAAGGAGTCGGTTTCTCCCTCTGCCTCTCCCTCTGCTCAGTGTGTTCTCTCTCACTCTCTGCCCCTCCCTCCAAAAAATAAATCTTAAAAAAAAAGTTTCATATTGTGGTCAGTACAGCAGAGATAACGGTAAAAAGAAAAAGAGAGTATGAGAGAAAAAGAATAGGAAAGAAAAAAGAAAGAAATGAGAGGACAAAAGGACTATTTGCAAAGAGATTAAAGGAGAGGAAGACACTTGTATCAAACGAAATGAAATCTAGAGTCACCTCATTTCATTAGATGGTACTCAGTGTCCCCCACGTAGGGCCCGTGGAGAAGGGGGACTGGAAATAAACCACTGGCTTACTCATTAATCCTCTGCATCTTGGTACAGGGTTGCATGCCCCAAGGAAGGGGCATCTTAAACAAAAAACGACACCAAAAAACCAAACTTGTACAAAATTACCTCTGTGTTTGCAGAAGTCTAGAGGAAGACACCAGAGAAAGGAAAAAATGAAGAGCAAACCATATGCCAGTGGGAGGTCAGGGGAGAGGATGGAGAGAAGAGCTTCAATACGAAAAGAAAGGGAAAAAAAGGAGAGAGAGATGCAAGATAATGTCACCCGGTCTTCTTTGCAATGCTTCTCCTTCTACCTGGAATGACCATAGACTCATCGTTCAAGTTATAAACGCTGCTTCAGTAGGTCAACTTCAGCATCATCTCAGAGCGGAGGTCATTTGTGAGTCCCCGGGCAGAATTGATCACTCCTATACACATATGCACACGTACCTACTCATGTATGTAATACGTGACTTTGCCACATCCCCCATATATTTGTCATATTCTCCTACATATTTGAACAAATACTTTAAAACATTTATTTTGAACAATTCAAAATTATTCAAAATATTTGAACAAATAATTCACAGCCCACTAACATGTTTATCACAGGACTCTATCTTATGAAACATCAATTTTCCCATATTCACAGACATAATGATTCTCTTTATTTATAGGAACCTTAGATTTTTCTGCCAGATGGGAGATAGAAGATACCCCTTTAGCATTTGATTTATTTTCAAAATTCGGAAAAAGCTTTTGTCAAATTTTGTCAAAATTTATGACAATAACTTCAAAAGAAAGTTATAAAACTGTATTAGACAATCATTTAATAGACAAAAATAATGTTAGTGTCAGCAGTTGCCCTCAGCCAAGACAGCGAGCTTTATAACTCAGTAAAGCCAGCTTTGTCTAACATGAAATATTAGAGACAAAAGGAAAAGCCATATACGTTCTATTTGTTTGAGAAGTCTTGCCCCTAATTTGAACTCATTCGACTCAAATATGAAATCTCAGGAAATGTAAGCCAACAGAAATTCTACTTCTTTCTTGGCCAACATAGTAACACTGTGGAACAGCTGAAAACCACATTTTCGTGTGTTCGTAATTTAATTCTCTTCTACCACCTGCATGTGGCAAACAATTCTCTCACAGTTGCCAACTATAGATGTGCCAGCTGTTGGAAAAAATGGAGGATAAATTTAACTCCTTCAAAACATTTTGACTCACTAGTTATGCTCACATGTCAGTCACATATATTCTGGTCGTCATTCCAATTGGTCATCTAGAATTTTGCTGCTGCCTAAGTGGAGTAGGGTATTGTTGGTTCAGCTGGTTGGCATTGTCCTGAGATAATTATTGCTATTTGAGGTTATTTATCAGGGCTGTTGAAACTAAGGGAAAAGGATGGGCAAACCTGCCTTAAGTTTCTGTGCGTCTGACTAGTTGAGAGAGTTATAACAAAAGGAGTGGTTCAGCTGAATAGGTGGTTCGGCTGCACAATAAGTATGTGGGGTCCTGCTTCTTCCTCTTTCTGGCATTGTGACTTAGAAGCAAGGTTTATTATCTCTCTAAATTACACTTTCTGTATCTTTAATATAGGGGTGTATTTATCTTAAATATATATTGAGCTTTTATTATGTAACAGGCCCTGGATAAGTACTAGGGGTGCAGTGGTGGACAAAACAGCTGTGGTGATTGACTGCATGGAGCTATAGCACAGGGAGGAGACACACGTTAAGAAGAGCCACAAATAAATCCATTATTTCAAATTACAAAACTGCTGTGAAGGATAGCATTGTGAACTCTAAAAGATCGTAATGTGAGAATCTAATTTAGATTGAATAGTTAGTGAAGGCTTCTCTGAAAAAAATTCTGTTTTATTGAGATTGGAGTAATGAATTAGGAGACCCTCTGTAAAAAAAAAAAATAGAAAGGAGGAAAATATGTATTTTAGTAAAAGGAAACAGCATGTGCAAAGGTTCAGCACTTTGAAGGAACCGACGACAGAAGGAATGAGAAAGGTGTGGGTTGAGGCTAGAGATGGAGACTATAGAGGGACTTGGTCATATGAGGAATTTGAAATATCGCCTTGAAAGCAACATGAATTTACTGAAGAAGGGTTAAAGTAGAAGACTGATAAAATCAGATTTGCTTTTTTGTTTTGTTTTGTTTTTTTTGATTGGCATCTTTAAAAGATTACTTCATATACTGTTTTGAGAATGGTCTGGAGAAGGGAGAAGGTAGACAAAGGGAGATTGTCTTAAATTGGGTGGCTCTAGCTGTGGTCTTACAAAAATATGGTGGCTTCTAATGTGGTTGAATGAAAAAAAAAAAAAAAAAAGGATGGGCTTCATAGGGAGTTAACACATCATTAGACTTGGCAATTGATAGGTATAGAGTAAGAGATGGTAAAAGAGAGAGAGTCGTCAATGTTGGCCCTTTTTTCAGGCTTGAGGAACTGGTGTATGGTTGTACCATTCAGCGAACAAGGAACCCTCAAAGAAAATTACCTCTGAAAAAAAGACCTCTGAGATATGTTGGGTTTGAGGTGACAATGATGCTATAAAATTGGGAATTATCTATGATTGGTTGTTTATTGAAGTCACAGTTGTAAACTAGATTGCCTGGCCGGGGGGGAGGGAGGGGAAGTAGATTATAAGAAGAAAAAAGGGCGAGTAACTTAACCCTTAGAGACATCAATACGAGCAGTCTAAATAAAACAGTGGATGTAGATATGGTTGATGTTTTAGGAGGAACACAGTCTCACTGGGCGCATTCGACTTGGTGAGAAACTGTTAAACTGTTTTGTTTTTTTATTTTTAAGATTTATTTAATTTAGAGAGAGAGGCAGAGTGAGTATGAGCGGGAAGGGCAAAGGGAGAGGGAGAGAGAACCCCAAGGAGACTGAACTGAGCATGGGGCTCAATCTTACAATCCTGAGATCACGACCTGAGCCAAACCCAGAATTGGATACCAGCCGACTGCACCACCCAGGCACTCCAGTTAAACTGTTTTCGAGAGTAGTTGTACCATTTTGCATTTCCACCAGCGAAATATGTGAGTTCCAATTTCTCTACAATCATGACAGCACCAGGTAGTGTCCGTACGTAGCCTTAACTGTTTTTCCAACTCTTTTGGAAAAAGAGTGCATAGTGGTATCTCATTGTGACTTTCATTTCCATTTCCTTAATGGCTAACAAAGTTGGGACTTTTTTTTTCATATGCTTATTACCTGTCTATTTTCTGTATATCTTCTTTGGTGAAGTACATGTTCCAATATTTTTCCCATTTAAAAAATTGGGTTATTTATTTTCTTACAGCTGATTTTTGAGAGTTCTTTACATATTTTGGATATAAATCTTTTTGGATAGGTGATTTACAAGTATTTTTTTCCAGCCTACATAGCTTATTTTTTTCCTTTCCTTCATAATATCTTTTTCAGAGGAAAAGTTTTTGATTTTGATAATGTCCTACTTGGCATTTTTGTCTGTTGTAGAAAATGCTTTTAGTATTTTATCTGAGAACCTTTTTTGGAAAGACCATCTTTTCTACACTAAATTTCCTTTGTACATTTGTAAAAAGTAATTATCCATATACGTGTGGGTCTATTTCTGGATTCTCTATTCTGTTCCACTCTTCTGGTTTTTGATCTTGAGCTCAGCGCCACACATAGCTCCATGCGAGATCTCAAAAAGATTGCATTGCATTAGTTTTCCAACTTTGTTCTCCATTACCAACATTGTTTTGCCATTTCTAGGTCCTTTCCATTTCCATGTGAATTTTAGAATCGGCTTTCCAGTTTCTACACAAAAGCCTGCTGGGATTTTGTTTGGGATTGGATTGAATTTCTAGAACAACTTAGGGAGAAATGAGACAGAACAGGCTTCAATGACGGAAGAAATAAAATTTATGTTTTGTCTTCAATGGTCATGCCATTGAGTGTTGGTGTTGGGATTAGCGGGCCAAAGAAAACGTGGAGCATGCTTTAAAAAGCTAATTATTAAGAAGAGAAGACAGAGAAGAAAAAGAATGTTTGACTATTAGGAATGAAAATCCCAGTAGAATCCATGAATGATTATTAATTATTTTGGATTCAATATGGATGTAAGACACATTGAAAAGATACTGAGTGATTTAAATTTGAGAGAATGAATGCATAGGATATTCACATAAAAGGAGCATTCAGGACTTCATGACTGCCCTAGTGGATGCAAAGCGGAGTAATTATTTTAGCTAGGGAGGGGAGAGATTATGTGAGAAGAGTTGAAGTGAATATTCGCACACTGTAATTTCTGTCTTAAATAAAATAACAGTAACCACTGTGATGCTATCCATTTCCCTAACCCAAATGTCTATAATTAAGCAGCTGAATTCACCCATCCCTACTTATTAGAAGTGTCAGTTTCTAAACCTTAAGTAGCTTTTTCAGTGCTCCTCAACTGAGCAAAACTTAAAAAAATAGAATAAAAAGGTCTCAGGGATCTCCAAGAACTAATGAATAGATGGCTTGTTTCCTTGCTCTCTAGGTCTTTATTAATAGACACAGTGAGAGCTCCATAGTCGGGGCCTTTCCTCGTGCACCTTAAAGTTGCTGCTTTCTTATGTATTTATTTCTTTTAGTACTTTAGTACTCAATACCATTTGAAATACTCAGAGAGGTGCCTTAAGAGGTACGTAATGATACGGAGGCTAAGAAATAAAGGACTGGGTAAGGAATTAGTGTAGGAAGATGCCCATTAGGGCTGACGGTACAAATATAATCCACACTTTATAATGTGAAAGTGTTTCCAAGCAGGTTTTGTTGGCTTAGCAACACCTCTACCTCGAACAATAAAAAAAAAATAGTAATTAACATTCCAAATGTTTGGTTTGTAAAAGAAAGGTAGCTAGGGTCAGATGTAACGGAGGAACACTAATTGCTGCTTTTCCCTGCCTTTCTCAAGGTCAGTGTGGTTATGTGTAATAGTCAAAATCAGGCTTGAGACGAAGTAGAGCCTATAATCCGCAACAGTCATCCTCTAGACAGGAGTCATTTTCCAGAAGGGGAGTTTTTAAAGGTCTGACATCGCCGTTTAATCAAGGGCTTAAGATTTTGTGGAAAATATACAGACTTGTAGGGTAGATAATTTGATCTCACTTCCTTACGGAAGGCGTCTTGCATGCCATCCACTTCACACATCTGCAATACGTCAGGACAGAGCTTTGAGCTGTTTAGTGAGTGAATGTTGACTTTACTGAATAAATGATAGAATTAGGTCTAGGATCTTAGTTCCCTTAATTACTAGTTTTCTACTTACTTTAAAAGCAACATTTAAGTCCTAATGAATTAGACACAGTAAATAAATTTTCTCATAAGAATCTGGTTTACAAGTGTTGTTACCAAAGAACAACGACGAAACCCCAAACCGCAAAATAACCCCTCAAACAACCCTACAGCCAAAAATCTTTGAGCCTTACTATCCTTAAAAGTTTGGAAAAGTAGTTTGATGATATGTTGCTAAGACTTTAACAATTGACAAGTTTCCTTCCTCTTATTTAGAATTGCTTCTGCATTGACTCACTCTGACTCCAGTATTGCATTAGCCTGCGTTACAAATGGGTAATGGAGAGATAAGGGGATTAAAACTTTCGGAGACATATTTGGCAATAAACAATATTAAATCTTTCACTAGGCTACCGACAGCATTTGGACAACACACAAATCAAATCTTGAGGCACTTTGAGTCACAAGATTAAATTAAAGGGTCCAAGAAGCAATGTAAAATGAAACTGTGGATTTGAACACACCTGGGACTTTCTGGTGTCTAAACATATAAGTCTCTACTTTTTTGAGCACAAAAAATTATAAATGTCGGCATCGAGACAATGTGAAAGTCTGAAAGACGCAATTGCTTATAGCACGGGAGCTCATTAAAGGGTTATATGAAAGAATTTTCTGAGTTTTATTTTAGTATGTATTTTCATAAATTCTCAAAGCCCTTCAGGGTTCTTTGTGTCGTCACAATTTTCGAGAGATGATAGAGGTTTTTTTTTTTTAATAGAAGTTGTGGATAGTGGTTCGTATGCTATGAAATTATCACATTCATCAATCAGTGGAGACTTCCTGTGAAGTGCTGCATTTCCCTTTATCATTAAAAATTTTTAATCAAATAAATACCTAATTATAGTTTAAATTGTCAAATAATGCTTAGTGTTATTAATAATGGTCATTCTTACCACTTCCCCAACACGATCTTCTGGTGTTTTGGTTGTTTCTTCTGGCATTTGCCTCCATGTGTCTAAACCAATATTGCAGTATCTTTGTCATTTTTGGATATTATCTATTGGCTTCTTCCTGTAATAATTGTAGACTTTACCTCTTTCCTGCTCATACCTATTTCCTTACATTTCTCTTATATCCCTCTTTCTTGCTTCCTTAACTATGTACGGTGATATTTGTTTTGTTGTTAAATCCACAGCTATTCTTTTCATTAGTGTGATTTATGTAGAAAAGGTTAACAGCCCAGCCAAGTTGTACACCTTGTTTACATTTCTGTTCTATATTAAAAACAGATTTTATTTATTTATTTGAGAGAGAGAACGAGAGCGTGCACAAATGCAGGGAGGAGCAGAGAGGGAGAGGGAGAAGCAGACTCCTCGCTGCTCAGGAAGCCATGTGGGGCTCTTAACCCCAGGACCCAGAGGTCATGACCTGAGCCGCAGGTGGACACCTCACCGACTGAGCCATCCAGGCGTGTCTTGTCTTGTCTTCTCTTTTCTTTTCTTTTTTCTTTCTTTTTTTTCTTTTCTTTTCTCTTTCTTTTTTTCTTTTCTTTTCTTTTCTTTTCTTTTCTTTTTTCTTTTCTTTTCTTTTTTTTTAGAAGTGGTAAGCTGATTTTGTTTTCTTTTTTCAAAATTTTATTTAAATTCAATTTGCCAACATATAGTATAACACCCAATGCTTACCCCATGAAGTGCCCCCATCAATGCCTGTCACCCAGTCACCCCATCTTCTCACCCTCCTCCCCTTCTGCAACCCTTTGTTTCCCAGAGTTAGGAGTCTCTCATGGTTTGTCTTCCTCTCTGATTTTCCCCACTCAGTTCTCCTCCTTTGCCCTATAATCCCTTTCACTATTTCTTATATACCCCATATGAGTGAGACCATGTGATGTTTGTCCTTCTCCGATTGACTTACTTCACTCAGCATCATACCCTCCAGTTCCCTCCACGTTGAAGTACATGGTGGGTATTTGTCATTTCTGATGGCTGAAGGATATTCCATTGCATACACAGACCACAGCTTCCTTATCCATCATCTGTTGATGGACACCGAGGCTCCTTCCAGTTTGACTATACACTCCGTTCTTGTATAACATTTTATTTTTCAGGGCAGCCCAGGTGGCTCGGTGGTTTAGTGCCGCCTTCAGCCCAAGGCCTGGTCCTCATTCCCTGGGGACCAGGGATCAAGTCCCACGTGGGCTCCCTGCATGGAGCCTGCTTCTCCCTCTGCCTGTGTCTCTGCCTCTCTCTCTCTCTCTCTGTGTGTCTCATGAATAAATAAGTAAAATCTTAAAAAAAATTTATTTTTCAGCTAAGAATCATTACTTTTTTTCTCTGCTTTGAGAATTACCTCATTTTATTTATTTTTGTTTTCTGTTTGTTTTTCTTTCATTTGCTTAATTTGCTTGAATCTACGACAGGTTGGTTCTTTCACCCTCTCCAAGAGCTGGGTAAAATTTTCATTACAGTTTTCCACAGAGTCATTCTTATCAGTTAATGTATTTGCTCCTCTTTTGATTTTCTTCAATAAACCGCTCATCTGTCTGACAATATTCCTTTCTCCTCTGGCGCAGAGGCTTGCTAAGGGCTGCAGAAGTGCTATTTTGGAAATTCCTTTGGCCTTTCCTCTCAGATCTCTAAGTTTGCCAAGTTCTATGTCTCTCTTCCTTGCTGTATTTCCTCTGGTAGCTTCATGATACTGAATACCGGAGAGATAAAATTTTGACATTCTGAACATCAGAAAATGTTTTTTTTTTTTTCCTCTTCCCATTTTTTGAGTGATAATTTGGATACATCTGTAGACTTCGGTTTGGAATAATTTGGCCTTAGAAATTGAGGCACTGTTTCACTACCCTCTCGCCTTCATGCGGATGTGCTGCTTTTTATATGACCTCATCCTTTTTAGGATCATTTCTTCTTTCCTCTTGATCTGAAACTAAGGGTGTGCTTTGGTGTAGATCGTTTTACATGCATTTTGCATTTAAAAGAGACTCATTTCATTCTGTTCTAGAATATCTTCTTATACTTTTTGTTTAAAATGATGTTCTCTCATCCACTTCCACTTCTTTTTTTTTCTAGAAATGCTTCCCCCTCCCAGACCTATGAGATATAATTGACATGCAACATTGTGTAAATTTAAGGTGTACAATATGATAATTTGTGTATGTCTATATTGGGAAATAATGACCACCACAGAGCTTCTGGAGCTTCTTTAATTCACCTTTGCACTTCCTTGTCCTATCCCCTAGTTCCTCCGTACCTTTCTTCTCTCTCCTGTTGTCTTCCTTTCTTGCCCTTCCCATCCCCTGCCCACCCTTTCCCTTGTGTGCCCTCCTCCTCCACCAATTTCTCTCTTTCACGACTTTCTCTGAGAGACTTCGACTTTATCAGCTAACCTTTCTGTACTCGTTAAAAAGGAAACCAAACTCCATGCCATATTTTTTAATTCCTAAGAACATTTTCTTGCACTGTATTTATTTTGATCCTCGTAGTCATTTTTCTTTAATAGATACATTCTTATCTTTAATCTGAGAATGCTATTATAATTTATTGTAAAGTTTATTCTGCTCATTATCTCTGTATCATCTGAGTTCCTTTGTTGGCTTTGGTATGTATTTCCAAGTGGAGATTTTGCTTGCGTGTTTGTTTCATTTTAAAAGTGAGTCACTAAAACTCTGAAGGAAATTATATGGACTGGTGGGCACTGTTGAATCATGAATTCTCTCTAGGATAATCAGTGAATCATCAATTTTTTTTCTTTCTTTTTTTAAACTTTGGATCTTCACATGTCAGTATAAAAAATCAGAGGTTGACCTTTTTTTTTCTTTCTTTAAAGGACCAGTGAGTAAATATTTTAGGCTTTATGGGGATTATACTGTTATTGGCACAAGTATTCAACTCTGCCCTTATAGCAAAAGGAGCTATAGACATTATCTAATTGAATGAGTATAGCTGTTCTAAAAAGAAATGCTATTTGTAAAACAAAAAACAATGAGCTGAATTTTTCTTGAAGGCTCTAGTTTGCTGACCTTTGTCTGAGACATGACTCTTTTAGGGGTTTAATTTGTCTAGAAATGATTTCTCCAAATTTTTTACCAAGAGTGAAGAGCAAGGCAGAAAATCAGTCTGCTGGTATTCTAGAGCTGGGAAAGGAAAGCAGCTGGAGGTTGGACCATTTAATATGGAGATCATCACTTAGCATAGTCTAGTATCTCGTGTTTACCCTTCTTCTGCTTGATATCCCCAAATCCTATGCTCCTGTATTTGTTTCTTGATAACAGCATTTTTTTAATGCTGAAACACCTAGGGATCTTATTTAAAGGAAGTTCAGATTTACCAGGTTTAAATCTGGGCCTGAGAATCTATATTTCTCATAAGCTTCTGAGGCTGGTGCTGCTGTTCCTAGGAGAACATCTTGAATTGCAAGAGCATAAATACTACATCTTCTGTAGATAAAACAGGGAAAATGTCTATTCTCTCTAGAGATGTTCAAACAGTCCAAATGTTTTCAGCCCCATTTCTCATTCCTACCCTCCATAGCTCAGATCCCCAAGTATTTCCAGTCTTCTATGGGGAAATTACTGCCTTTTAGACAGTGTCCCCTGCAGGCAGCTTGATTTTAAAATCCGTATAAAGTCATGTCCATTTTTTCATATATATATATTTTTTTCATACACAAACACACATATATATTTGCAATTCCTTTCTTGATTTTTAGCAAAGATAGAGTTTATACTTTGAATTTTTAAAAAGTGTTTGGAGGATTTTTTGAGACAATAAAAAGGAGAACGTGTTTGAAGTTCAAGTTGTATTAGAAAGTAAACCATCATAAAAAATTTTCTTGAACTGTGTTGTGGCAGTCCAAGTTAGTAACAAATCAAATTTTTGTTGTATCCACCCTGCAATGGCATAGGGATATAAATGTACATAAATAAGTAACAAATAACACTTCTAGAGTAATACTTTAAAATGTTTGCTAAGGAAGGGGCAATCATGGTTGTTAATTATTGGACTTTGGATTTTTGTCAGTTTTGAATTTGGTATTGAAAGGATCTTTAAGAAGATCTTCATTCCTCCCATTTCCATTATCTGAATTTATCCCTTGAAATATTTATATTAATAATAAGATGAATTAAAATAATTAATAAACACATATAACCAGCCTGAGACACAATTGGGAAGTAGGTGAAATTTATTTTCACTCTCCTAAATCCTTGCATGCCTTAACTTACCCCTTAAGTCCTATCTTTGCCTGAAAAGCTTCTCCTCTGCTTAAAGACTCAGTATTCCAGGTCTAGATCCTTTCTCTTTATCACTCTTTTGTGTCTTTGCTCATAAATAGTAAATGCTGAATCACAATATAATTTACCAGTTTAGTATATTATAAATAAGACATTGTTAATGTAAAATAATGGATCTTTACATGGTATTTGAGGAGTTATGGTATTTTGAGAGGAGGCATATTATTATTCTGCTGGTCCAGAAGTATCTGAATGTTTCGAATCATTACCCATAATCTACTTTGTCTTAAAGAGTATGGGTTTGGAAGTCATAAAGATTGCTACAAACAATAAGACATTGGATAAGTTACTAAATTTCTCTATAGTAGGATATTGGGTTAGATTAATTTTGAAAATATATGCTATTTTACACTATAGGGTTCTAAACATCATATTGTATTCGTCAGTCATGTTAAAGATTAGTATATATTTAACCATTGTTCTTGGAAGAACAAAAATGAAATTGCATTCAGATGTAAACTCTTCCTGAGAAATATGTGGTTATCGTGTATATTAGGTAAAAAAATGTCTTAAAAATTACACTTCACATAAAAAAATTTCATGAGAAAATATTACTAGTTTAAAATATTTTTGTGTAATAAAGCTATGGAGACGTGAGATTGTGATATATTTCAAAGTATACAAGTGACCAAAAGTCTTTTTTTATTTTCTCAGATTATCTTTACTATTTCTCCTGATAATAAAATTAATTCGTTCTGCTACAATTCTAACAATATGGATGATTATTTGCAATTGGAATCTATCCTTCCACAGGATATTTTATGGATATAAAATATCTATGTATAAATTTATATACTTTAATATTAAAGGATAACAGCATACATAGCATTCTATAATTTGATTTCATAGTTCTTTGAATTATAGGTAATAATGAATTCTGTGGAGAGCAATAAAATATTTTACACTATAGAATCTGATTTCATAGCCATATCTATAAAACTCTTGTTAGCTATAGTAATGTTACACCCTAATGAGTAAAAGGAATGCCTAATAAAATTTGTCACTGAGCATCTAATTTATCTCTTATTTTGACAAGCATACTTTAATTTTAGTTATTTATGAATTTGTGTAATAGCAAACTAGTGAATGGAATGATATTTCTTAAAAGTTATTGCCTTAATATTATAAGATTGTATTTTAATTGTGCAGCTTTTGATGAAATGTATGAAGGAGATTTTAGTGAAATTATTATACTATGGAGTAGTTAAAAAAAAATCATTGTGTGAGCATTGACAAAATCTTATAGTGTGACAGAGTTACCTCTAGATCTTTGTGCAAAGGAACTACTTTTCATTTTATTGGAGATGGGAGTTCCTGAGGGGGATGAAAAATTAGGAGCTGAGAGTGAATGGCAAAGGAAGTGGTTATGCTACCTGTACATCATCCTATTGGTTGGGAATCCTAGAAATCCACAGAGAAAACTGAAATTATCCAGAAGATTCCAGTCTCCACTTTGGGGATTCATGGTTCAGCAGTGCCCAATCTCTTCTGTCTTTGTTTCTCTGGGGATGTTCTTTTTGAAGAGTTAAAATAGCATGTTTGAGAAGAAGCAAAGTGTATGTTAAAATTTCAACCTCTTGGAAACATCTGGAAAGTATTTCTGATCTGCTAGTTCAGACCTTCCTCCCAGACCTTCCTTCACCTGACTCTATCCTCAGGCAAAAATAGAGAAAGGGTAATATTTACTGGAAATCCAGTTCCCAAAGAATTAATGGCATGTCTTCACAGCAGTGTTCCATACTAGAACCACAGATGCTACAGAAGTGACTCTTAGATTCGACTTCATGTTACTTCAGTAGCATTTTTTTGTGATGATCCTCTGACTATACAACAAAGAGTAGACCTCTCCAAACATTTGCTAATGGTTGTGAATTGGTCTCTTTGGCTCCTTATAGCATCTAGTCCAACACGTTAAGCAGGACTTCATGGCAGGAGAGCTATGCCCATCAGACAATGGAAAGTCCCAGTCAGAATTGGCAGTTATGCAGCCCTCATATTTCCATTCTCAAGTCCTGTACCCATGGGAGACATTCCTAACACAACATGGCACTTTTTCTCATTGGGATTAAGTGTCATCTCAGAATTCTTTCCCATAGAGTATTCAAGAATCTAGCCCCAAGTTTTGAAATTTGTATATAAGATGAAAATAAATTTGGTCTTATGTCCAAGCCAAAAGATGAAACTCCAAAGAAATTAAGATCCATTTCTTTGAGATCAATAACATAAGTGTGAGCTTTTAATTATTTATATATTTTTTAAAAAAGATTTACTTATTGTATAGGGAGAGAGATGGAGCATGTGCATCAGTGGGGGGAGCAGTAGAGGGAGAGGGAGAAAATAGACTCCCCATTGAGCAGGGAGCCTGAGGCAGGGCTTGATCCTGCCATCCTGAGCTCATGATCTGAGCCAAAATCAAGAGTTGACTGAACTGACTGAGCCACACAGGCACCCCTCAGTGTGGGTTTTAGTGGCCTTCTCTTTCCTGGGTCTTAATGTTATCCTCAGGATAGACTTTCATATGCCTCATGCTCTTGTTTTTGCTTACTGCATTGATCCAGGCAAGCTTCTCTCAGGAGGAGGTCACAAATGGTTTAATAGATTTGAGTCCTGGCTCTGCCCTTGTCAAGCTATATTAAACTTTTCAAGTCTTGATTTTTCCTTTCTAAAATAAGGGCTGTTATACATGATGCATGAGGTAATCTTGTGAAAACATGTTTTAACTTAACATTACATAAATGTTGGGTGTGTTTATTACTGATGAAGATTCCACTTTCAACATTCAGCTGAACAGTGGAAGCTGTACATTATGTGAAAATGACAAAACTATATTCATCACGATACTGCGTGTACCTGTTCTCATTGGTCAGGTAGATTAAATTTAAAATACTTCAACAAATATGACAGTCTCATCATCTTAGGTGACATAAAACTACATAAAGATGTACTAAAATTGATCACTAAACTCAATAAATCCTGGACTTATGCTTAAATAGCAATAAGTGCTTAAAGAGTCAGCCTTCTGAGTTCTTTAGACCTGATTGCTATGCTTCTATTTAGACACCAGGTAGAAATATTATGCAAGTGTTATTGGAGAAACAGTCTCTCCTTTTCCTTAAATGGTAAGTTTGAGAGTAAATTAGTGTGATTTGCACTTATTCACATTTAAGGTTGATTTCTCAGTCAGTTTTGCAAGGTTTGAATCTGTATTGCAAAAACTCACTTGACTTCATTTCTAGACAAGGTTTGTCATGGAATGACTTATTAAAATAGTCATTCAGAATAATATATTTATATATGGCATAATAAGGTTGTCAGTTAGGGATCCCTGGGTGGCACAGCGGTTTGGCGCCTGCCTTTGGCCCAGGGCGCGATCCTGGAGACCTGGGATCGAATCCCACGTCAGGTTCCCGGTGCATGGAGCCTGCTTCTCCCTCTGCCTGTGTCTCTGCCTCTCTCTTTCTCTCTGTGACTATCATAAATAAATAAAAATTATAAAAAAAAAAGGTTGTCAGTTAAAACTTGCTCACGTACACAGTTATTGTAGCTAAAACACATTGCACACAGTCCTTTCTACCTTGGTGGCCATTTCTGTACCTTAAGATCCTGTCTTCTGGCTACAGTTAAGTGCTCTGGGAATGAAAACTGATGGTGAGAAAAGTATAGCCCATAGATTGGCTTAGCAGCAGCCGCCGCTGATTTGTTCTGCCGTAAACAGGTGAACAAGGTCAATCAGATTCTCACTCTTGGGAATTTTAGCTGGAAACACAGAGTCCATTAGCAATAAGCATGCAGCCAAAGGATGCTTTAGGTAGTTGACAGCCTGAAATCATGTTCCAGCTGAAGGTATGATGGAGCAAAAACTGGATGACTGGAGAAAAACACATGACAAAGATGAATGACGTAGGTAAGGAGAAAGAACAGTCCCACTAAGAAAGCTAATTTTGCTCTTGATGGAGAGAGAGGTTAGCCAGCCCTTAGAGCTGATTTTGATTCAGGTCCTCTATCCTTTAAGAATCTCCCTTTAGGGACTCCTGGGTGGCTCAGTGGTTGAGCATCTGCCTTCGGCCCAGGGCGTGATCCTGGAGACCCTGGATCGAGTCCCACGTCGGGCTCCCTGCATGGAGCCTGCTTCTCCCTCTGCCTGTGTCTCTGCCTCTCTCTCTCTCTCTGTGTCTCTCATGAATAAATAAATAAATAAATAAAATGTTAAAAAAAAAATCTCCCTTTAATTAAGGTAAATTAAGTGGACCTCTTTTCCCTGCCTAACCGACCCATGTGATAATAAACACGACATAGGTCAGTTTTGCTTGTAAATCATAATGTTCTGATGTTTATTTTGAATATTTCCTTGGTAATAAATAGGCAATGATAGGACATGAGACATTTTACTAGGATCTATGACATTTAATACTTTGTTGTTACATTAGTGTTTGATAAGTTTATGGTGGCGATCACGGGGGGAGAGATTACTTTTGTTTCATTATAAGTAAGCTCCAGAGAAGTAGCTTTTCTATAACAAATCTAGATAGTACTGGGCACCAAACTTTGAAGTGAGCCTGGGGCAGATATTAGGAATTCCACAACATGAGGAGGAATACATGTTCATTTAAGAATGGCACTGAGTCGGGATGAAAGGACCTTAGAGCAAGAAGATGGATGTGGGGACCAAACGAAAGGTGCTGATGGGTTATCTTGAAATATCCTGGCCGGCCATTTTTACTTTTCTGTTTCATCAGGAAGTTACCATGGTTTAATATTGTACTTTTTAAAAATTGTTGTCCAGAAACAGTAATTTATTTTTTTGTAAATAGCAAAAGGTCAGAAATTGAAAATGGCAGATAGGTTACATTCAGGATAGTTCCAAGAATATGTTGAAATTTTGCTTTACTTATAAATATATTGGAAAAGAGATAGTTAAGAAAGGGAACAGGCTTCTATGAAAACGTGCAAACATACGTGTAAAGGTAAGCAGCTATCAAGAGATGCATTCTGGCTATAATACCAGCGATGTGCATATATTTATATTTTTCAACATCTTGGATGTGATTTAGAGGATTTTATGTGCTGTACTTTGGAAAATGTAAATGGTTCTGTCTCCTCTAAAGATAGCTTATCTTCTCTAAAATCCTTCATTCACAATATTTATTACTGATTTTATCACATCTGATTTATGTTATTTTCATAAATTGTTTCTTGGGGTAAAATTGTACTCAGTTAAATAGTAATTTAAAATCTGTCTTCCAAGAGTATAACAGAACTGTGCTGGCATGACATATTTTTAAAAGTGTGTTTTCTTGAGGACTATCATATTTCTGAAACTGGCAGTTCTAAATGAAATAACTGTTTAAACTGCTTGCCAGTAGAGAGTTTACCTGGTAAGAAAAATCTTGGAACTAGCCAAGCAGGAAGGTGTTTTAATTTATATTTCATTACACTTATAGCAATGTGTTTCTCTCTCTTAGGACTATTTCTTTCCTATATTGCCTTCTCCAAAGTTTGAGTCACTTACTTGCTTTATGGAGCCATAACCTTATGGAAATTTGGTCCATTTCATTTCCTATAACTGATGGAAATTGAGAAGGATGACTGCACCAAATTGTTAAAAAAATACACATTAATTGATTTTTGAAAAGTCAGAAAAAATCCCAAATATAATACTGGAAAGTGCCACCTTACTAAAGGTGGTAGAGTAACTACATTGCAGCTTTGCTTTTCTTGTTACATATCTATATAAGATAAAGTCAGGGATCCCTGGGTGGCTCAGCGGTTTAGCGCCGCCTTCTGCCCAGGGAGTGACCCTGGGGTCCCGGGATCGAGTCCCACATCAGGCTCCCTGCATGGAGTCTGCTTTTCCCTCTGCCTGTGTCTCTGCACCCCACCACCCTGTGTTTGTTTCTCTGAGTTAATAAATAAAATCTTAAAAAAAAAAAGATAAAGTCAGAAAATGAAGACAATCTATTTCTTTAAGTGATGTGCTGAGGAAATTGAGCAAAGCTATTTGAAGAAAACATGTTTTATGAAGTAGAGACATTTATGATTTGACTTTGAGAAGTGTTGGACCATATAGTCATTTAAAAATTTAGACTCTATTTTGACTACTTTTTTTAAGTGTATATTAGCCAATAAGTCTTTTGCTTATAGCATTTTAAATCAATTGATAATCATTGAAGGATAGTTCCTTTTCAACATAGAGATGTTTTTCCATATAATTTGTGCTATATTTTGTTATATTTCTTGGTAATGAAGTTATGAAGTTATTATTTTTGCACCCCAATATTTGTTTACATTTTTTAATTTAAATTCAATTTGCCAACATATAGTATAACACCCAGTGTTCATCCCATCAAGTGCCCCCCTCAGTGCCCATCACCCAGTCCCCCATCCCCCCACCCTCCTCACCTTTGGCAACCCTTTGTTTGTTTCCCAGAGTTAGGAGTCTCTCTTGCGTTGCCTTCCTCTCTATTTTTTCCCACTCAGTTCCCCTCCTTTCCCTGATAATCCCTTTCACTATTTCTTATATTCCCCGTATGAGTGAGACCATATAATGATTGTCCTTCTCCCATTGACTTACTTCACTCAGCATAATCCCCTCCAGTTCCATCCACATTGAAGAAAATGGTGGGTATTTGTCGTTTCTAATGGCTGAGGAATATCCCACTGTGTACACAGACCACAGCTTCTTTATCCATCATCTGTCAGTGGACACCGAGGCTTCTTCCACAGTTTGGCTATTGTGGACATTGCTGCTA
This sequence comes from Canis lupus baileyi, assembly GCF_048164855.1. Taxonomy (NCBI): domain Eukaryota; kingdom Metazoa; phylum Chordata; class Mammalia; order Carnivora; family Canidae; genus Canis; species Canis lupus. The sequence continues at coordinate 2,311,892 of NC_132871.1, forward strand.
CAAACATTGGGGTGCAGGTGTCCTGCCGCTTCACTGCACCTGTATCTTTGGGGTAAATCCCCAGAAGTGCAATTGCTGGGTCATAGGTCAGGTCTAATTTTAACTCTTTAATTAAACCTTCACCCAGTTTTCCAGAGTGGCTGCACCAGGTCACATTCCCACCAACAGTGCAGGAGGGTTCCCCTTTCTCCACATCCTCTCCAATATTTGTTGTTTCCCATCTTGTTAATTTTCCCCATTCTCACTGGTGTGAGGTGGAATCTCATTGTGGTTTTGATTGGTATTTCCCTGATGGCCAGTGATGCGGAGCATGTTCTCATGTGCTTGTTGGCATGTGTAGGTCTTCTCTGGAGAAATGCCTGTTCATGTCTTCTGCCCATTTCTTGACTGGGTTGTTTATTTCTTTGCTGTTGAGTTTAATAAGTTCTTTATAGATCTTGGATACTAGCCCTTTATCTGATACGTCATTTGGAAATATCTTCTCCCATCTGTAGGTTGTCTTTTGTTTTGTTGACTGTTTCTTTTGCTGTGCAGTTGCTTTTTATATTAAGTTCCAATAATTGATTTTTGCTTTTGTTTCTCTTGCCTTCCTAGATGTATCTTGCAAGAAATTGCTGTGGCCAAGTCCAAAAAGGGTGTTGCCTCTGTTCTTCTCTAGGATTTTGATGGATTCTTGTCTCACATTTAGATCTTTCATTCATTTTGAGTTTATCTTTGTGTCTGGTGTAAGAGAGTGGTCTAGTCTCATTCTTCTGCACCTGGCTGTGGAATTTTCCCAGCACCATTTATTGAAGAGACTGTCCTTTTTCCAGTGGATAGTCTTTCCTGCTTTGCCGAATATTAGTTGACCATAGAGTTGAGGGCCCATTTCTTAGTTCTCTATTCTGTTCCATTGATCTCTGTGTCTGTTTTTGTGCCAGTACCACACTGTCTTGCGATCACAGGTTTGTTGTATAGCTTGAAATCCGGCCTTGTGATGCCCCCAGCTGTGGTTTTCTTTTTCAATATTCCCCTGGCTATTCGGAGTCTTTTCTGATTCCACACAAATCTTAAGATGATTTGTTCCAACTCTCTGAAGAAAGTCCATGGTATTTTGATAGGGATGGCATTGAACGTGTAAATGGCCCTGGGTAGCATTGATATTTTCACAATATTAATTCTTCCAATCCATGAGCATGGAATATTTTTTCATCTCTTTACATCTTCCTCAATTTCTTTCAGAAGTGTTCTGTAGTTTTTAGGGTAGAGATCTTTACCTCTTTGGTTAGATTTATTCCTAGGTATCTTATGTTTTTGGGTGCAATTGTAAGTGGGATTGACTCCTTAATTTCTCTTTTTTCAGTCTCATTGTTAGTGTATAGAAATGCCACTGATTTCTGGGCATTGATTTTGTATCCTGCCACACTGCTGAGCTGCTATATGAGTTCTAGTAATCTTGGGGTGGAGTCTTTTGGGTTTTCTACATACAGTATCATGTCATCTGCGAAGAGGAAGAGTTTGATGTCTTCTTTGCCAATTTGAATGCCTTTTCTTTCTTTTTGATGTCTGATTGCTGAGGCTAGGACTTCCAGTACTATGTTGAGTAGCAGTGGTGAGAGTGGACATCCCTGTGTCGTTCCTGATCTTAGGGGAAAGGCTCCCAGCGTTTCCCCATTGAGAATGATATTTGCTGTGGGCTTTTCGTAGATGGCTTTTAAGATGCTGAGGAATGTTCCCTCTATCCCTACATTCTGAAGAGTTTAGATCAGGAATGGATGCTGTATTTTGTCAAATGCTTTCTCTGCATCTATTGAGAGGATCATATCATTCTTGTTTTTTCTCTTGTTGATATGATCAATCACATTGATTGTTTTACGAGTGTTGAACCAGCCTTGCACCCCGGGGATAAATCCCACTTTGTCATGGTGAATGATCTTCTTGATGTACTGTTGGATCCTATTAGTTAGTATCTTGTTGAGAATTTTTGCATCCATGTTCATCAGGGATATTGATCTATAATTCTCCTTTTTGGTGGGGTCTTTGTCTGATTTTGGGATAAAACGAGTTTGGAAGTATTTCCTCCCTTTCTATTCTTCAGAACAGCTTTGGTTGAATAGCTATTATTCTTTAAACGTTTGATGGAATTCCCCTGTGAAGCCATCTGGCCCTGGACTTTTGTGTCTTAGGTGGTTTTTGATGACTGCTTCATTTTCCTAGCTGGTTATTGGCCTGTTCAGGTTTTCTGTTTCTTTCTGTTCTAGTTTTGGTAATTTGTGGATTTCCAGAAATGAGTCCATTTCTTCTATATTGCATAATTTGTTGGTAAGTAGTTGCTCGTAATACATTTTTAAAATCATTTGTATTTCCTTGGTATTGGTTGTGATCCCTCTTCTTTGTGATTTTATTGCTTTGATTCTTTTTTCTTTTTAATAAGGCTGGCTAGGGGTTCATCTATTTTATTAATCCTTTCAAAGAACCAGCTCCTGGTTTTGTTAATCTGTTCTGTAGTTCTTCTGGTCTCTATTTCATTGAGTTCTGCTTGAATCTTTATTAACTATCTTCTTCTGCTTGGCGTAGGTTTTACTTGCTGTTCTTTCTCCATTTCCTTTATTTTTTAAAAATATTTTATTTATTTATTCATGAGAGAGGGGGAGAGAGAGAGAGAAAGATAGAGGTAGGCAGAGACACAGGCAGAGGGAGAAGCAGGCTCTGTGCAGGGACTCAATCCCTGGACCCCAGGATCATGCCCTGGGCTAAAAGCAGGCACTAAACTGCTGAGCCACCCAGGGATCCCTCTCAATTTCCTTTAGGTGTGAGGTGAGCTTATGTATTTGAGTTTTTTCCAATTTTTTGAGGGAGGCTTGTATTGTTATGTATTTCCCTTTAGGACCACTTTTGCTGTATCCCAAATATTTTGAACGGTTGCATTTTCATTTTTATTAGTTTCCACTCTTTTTAATTCTTCTCTAATTTACTGGTTGACCTAGTCATCTGTTAGGATGCTCTTTAACCTCCATGTGTTGAGTTTCTTTCAAATTTCTTCTTGTGATTGAGTTCTAGTTTCAAAGCACTGTAGTCTGAAAATATGCAGGGGACAATCCCAATGTTTTGTTATTGGTTGAGACCTGTTTTGTGACCCAGTATGTGGTCTATTCTGGAGAAAGTTCCATGTGCACTTGAGAAGAATGTGTATTCAGTTGCGTTCGGATGCAAAGTTTTGTAAATATCTGTGAAATTCATCGGGTCCAGTGTATCATTCAAGGCCCTTTTTCATTTGAGATGTGCTTAGAAAATCTTTCTTTTGCAGAAAGTGCTGTGTTGAAATCTCCTATTATTAGTGTATTATTATCTAGATATGTCTTTACTTTGATTATTAATTGATTGATATTCTTGGCTGCTCCCACATTAGGGGCATAAATATTCATATTTTTTAGATCTTCTTGTTGGTTGGATAGATCCTTTAAGTATGATATAGTGTCCCTCTTCATCTCTTACTACAGTCTTTGGGATAAACTTTACTTTATCTGCTATGAGGATTGCTACCCCCACTTTCCTTTGAGGACCATTTGAATGATAAATGGCTCTCCACCCTTTCATTTTCAGGCTGGAGGTGTCCTTAGACCTAAAATGAGTCTCTTGTAGACAGCAAATAGATGGGTCTTGCTTTTTTATCCAGTTTGAAGCCCTACATCTTTTGATGGGATCATTTAGCCTATTCACGTTCAGAGTTACTATTGAAAAATATGAATTTAGTGTCATTGTAATACCTATTTAGTCCCTGTTTTTGTGGATTATTTCTTTGGGCTTCCTCTTTCATTTACAGGGTTCCCCTTAATATTTCTTGTGGAACTGGTTTGATGGTCACAAATTCTTTCAGTTTCCATCTATCTTGGAAGCTCTTTATCTCTCCTTCTATTCTGAATGAGAGCCTTGCTGGATAAAGTATTCTTGGCTGCATGTTCTTCTCATTTAGTGCCCTGAATATATCCTGCCAGCCCTTTCTGCCCTGCCAGGTCTCTCTAGAGAGGTCTGGTATTAATCTGATATTTTTCCCCATGTAAGTTAAGAATCTCTTGTCTCTGGCTGCTTTAAGAATTTTCTCTTTCTTGAAATTTGCAAGTTTCACTATTAAATGTTGAGGTGTTGAACGGTTTTTATTGATTTTTTTTTTTTTGAAGGGGGAACCTCTCTATCTCCTGGATCTGAATGCCTGTTTCCTTTCCCAATTAGGGAAGTTCTCAGCTATGATTTGTTCAGATATGTTTTGTCATCCTCTCTTTCTCTTTCTCTCAGTCTCTTCTGGAATCCCAATAAGATGGATATTATTCCTTCTCAAGCTATCATTTTTTTCCCTAAGCCTTTCCTCATGGGCTCTTAATTGTTTTTCTCTTTTTTTTTTTCCTCTGCTTCCTTCCTTTCTATCAACTTGTCTTCTATGTCACTCACTCTCTCTTCCACCTCATTAACCTTAGCATTTAGAGCATCCAGTTTGGATTGCATCTCAGTTAAAGTAATTTTTAATTTTGGCCCGATTAGTTCTCAAATCTGCAATAACGAAGTCTCTAGAGTCCTTTATGTTTTTTTTTTTTTTTTTTTCCAGAGCCACAGTAACTATAATAGTACTTCTGAATTCAATTTCAGGCATTGTATTTAAATCCATATTCTGTAACTCTCTGTCAAAAAGTATTGCTTCCGGTTCTTTCTTTTGTTGTGAATTCTTCCTTCTAGTCATTCTGTCCAGTGCAGAGTGGCTGTATGAGCAAGCTGAGTGAAAAATATCAACCACAACCTAAGTAAAATGCACCCTAGATGATTCCAAAGAGGTCAGAGACCAGAATATAAAAGAAAAAGAACACAACAAAATAAAACAAAAGGAACACTAACATTAAAAACAAATTTTAAAACAAAATAGTAAAAAATAAAAAACCAAAAACAAAGAAGAAAAAAAAAAAAAGGTTGGGGTGATGGTGAGGAGGTGGTGGGGAAAGAATGTAGTCTCCCTTGAGGGGACCTGGAGGGTGATCCTCTTGGTTCAGAGTGTATTTTGTTCTGTATGTTAGAAGATGCTCTATCCCTAATTTATATAAACCAGCAATACTTATTAAAGACCCAACATCCAACACAAAAACATAAACAAGATAAAAGAGGGGGACAGAATGCAAAGGAAGAGAGAATATAGTCTCACAGAATGAACCAACATGGAACCAAGTCTGGGTGTATTTTGGTCTGTGTGTTAGGAGGTACTAACTTCCACCATTATAAAACCAAATGAGACAGAAAAAAGCAAACAAACAAACAAACAAACAAAAAAACCCAAAAACCGATATCTTGTATATCTACCAAAATTAAATTGAATATGTTGAAGAGAATCCACAAAAGAAAAAAATATCTAATACATGTAATTGTGGAAATATGAAAGTCAAAAAGGAAAAAAAAACTTATAAACGAAGGTCGCTAAAATATTGTAGTTAAGATGGGAAAAGAGAAAAAAATTGAAATTTTTAACATGATATAAAAATGAGTTAAAAAAAAAAAAAAGACCTTCTAGTTCTATATACAATTTTCCCTCAGTCCTGGAGCTTTCCAGCACTGCTTGGTCAAGAACTTGCTTTTCCCCTGTTCTTTCAGCTGGTCTTCTGGGGGAGGGTCTGCTGTGCTGATTCTCAGGTGTCTGTACCTGGGCAGAGATGCCCCGTCCCATACTGGGTGCCAGGCTTAGTGGGAGCTGTTTACTTCCAGGATGACTTTGTTCCCTGGTGGTCCTGCCTCTCCCAGGTGCAAGGTGAAAAGAAGAGAAAAACTAAATGGCAGCAGCCAGATTTCCAGCTATGGAGTCGAGCTCCCCGAGAGTAACTACCCACAGTCTTCCAGTCCACACTGGCCTAGATGCTCCTGGGGTGCCATGGGTACACTGATCTGCACAGTTTTAATAACGCCCAGTGGCAGGAGAGTTATTGCTGTCTTGGACCCTCCCCGCTTCCACCTGTCCCAGGGAGAATGGAGGACAGCTGCCTCTGTCCGTTGCCAGGCTCTGGGGTAGAGGGAGCTCTGGGCCGGCCCAGGGACTTGGCCAGCTTCCCCCAAATGCCCCGAGAGCTGTGAGCTCCAGCCCTTTACCAGATCCCTCGGCAGCTTGTCGTGAGCTTCCCTGGGGTGCCCCCCCTCTTATAGTGACTCTGGGAATCTTCATTGCCCTTCCTGTGGTTCTGCCCTACTTCCTTGCTAAGCACTTTTCTGTGAGGGAAAACTGAGGCACGGATTCTTAAAATTCCCTCATATCCAGTGCTGGGCTTTTGTGCCCCAGAGGTTTTTGCGGCTCTGCTTTCGCCCAGCTAGTCTGGTTCTCCTCCTCTAGTTGGTTTATTTTTTATTTTTTCTGCCTTCCTACCTTGTTAGTAGCAAAAAGCTTTCTTCCGTAGTGTTCCAGCTGTTCTCTCTTTATATCTCAGGTTGAATTCATAGGTGTTCAGGATGTTTTGAAAGTTATCCAGGTAAGTTTGTGGGACCAGGTGAGTTGAGGACCCCTACTCTTCCACCATCTTGCCAGTCTCCCCTGAAGTTATGAAATTATTTTCAAAGCTCTAGGGCTTTTTAGAAATACTGAAGGTGCTGATGATGAATTTAACAGAGCGACTTTGAGTTCCATTTTACTCACATTTTGATGTAGATCTTATTATCACCAACTTACGATTATGAAGAAATAAGAATATCTGTACTTGTATAGAAATTATGGTATCTAAAGTTCTTTGGATAAATTGTATGATTTGATCATTGAAAAAAATCATCAAGGTGGTGGGAAATATATTCCCACTAGTGAATAATGAACAATTATATAGTCTGTCTGCAAATTTCTGTTCATAAAACTGGACCAAATCCAGTGTCTTAGGTTCAGATAGAATTTTGTTTTCCTAGAGATTGCTGTCTCTTAACAGGGACAGAAGAAGGCATTTTCACATATAATACTTATTTTCCTGACTGGACAGTAATGTGAACAAAAAAATGAACCAAGGATTTCTCCAAATAAAACATATTTTTGGTGTTATTAAACATAGAAAGGAGCAATTCAGTACAAATCATATACCTTGATTTAGAATAATTTTTAATCTGATTGAGATCAAGATTCATAAAAGTCCCACATTATGACATAAAATTAAAATGTCTTATGCACAGCAACAAACATTTGACTAAATATTTAAATGGTGTTGATGACTTTTAGTACTTTGAAACATTAGCCCTTTATGAGAAAATTTCTGAGAATTAACTGCTGTTACTCCTTCTGTAATTAATCCTAAATAGGGGAAGATATAGGAATCAGATGGGTCACAGTTTCCTTTAATTGAACATAGTCCTTTATTTGCAACAAATACATTTATGTTATGAGGCAAAAACTATCTTGAACAAGTGTCCTGCCCTTTAATGAATTGGAGCATTTAGTCAAGAGAAGTAGTTCAGAGAAAAAGTTCAGAGAGAAATTTATTTTTAGAGAACTCATATCACCATTAACAAGAATAATAAAATGAGTGAATCATATAATGCAATTGGAGCCTGGTCCTGGCAATTATGCAGCCATTTACCCCTTAGTGACAACTTGGGACCTAGAGCTCCAGCACATTCTGGGTGTTGATTTCCTACAGGGAAATGTTTATGTAGTAGATGAAGCACAGGCTGCTTGGAGGACTTCAGATGGTTCTATTGGGTTGAGGATTAATGAGGTTAAATTAACTCAGTCACTTAATGCACATTTTATTGAAGTTCAAGCTGTTCAGACTGTTGCAGTTAATATGAGTAACCCAGAATGTTGCCAGTTAAATGTAAGTTACACATCAGGGAAACCAAGGTCGTTACTGACAGGAAGAAAGCAATTTTATTTGGTTATGACATTTATCATAAAGGCGTTCTCATGTTTTTGAAGATATCTGTATCTCTGTAACTTTATCTATAAAGATATATATATAGATATAGATATAGATATCTACATATGTATGTAGATAAAGGTACATCTATAGGTATAGCTATCTTTAAAACATGAGAATGACTGAAATATATATATATGAAGCATACATTATATGTATACACACTATATACACACATGTTTTATACTTCATATATATATACATATATACAAATATACGTATACAAAATATGTATATTTTGGAGAAAAAAATATATATATTCTCCAAAATGTCATTCACTTAGGTGTTTGATTGTTACGTAGGGAAGGTTTATGATCTTAACTGTACTTTTGTCCTGATTTTAGAGAGCAGAATGCTGACTTAAGAAAGATAAGTGAAATGAGCAAAATTTTCTTTCCCCATGAGGAATGCTTATGTGGAACATGTTGGGATAGCTGTTTGATCTTAAATCCTTAGGAAATGTTTAAAACTATGTCCTAAAAATCTCCTGTGTTGAAAAGATATCAGTCAGACACGTAAGGCAAAGCCCTAGCATCCATTCATTGACTAATTCATTCATTCATTTTTTATTAAGCTCCCAATATACGGTAGTACTGGGAATATGATGGCTCTAGTTACCTTAGGTTTAGTATTTTTATTACCTTTTGCATTTAAGTATGTATATTTATGTTACCAAGGGCTTTGTGGCTTCCTAGGGAGCATCCCTAGGTCTACTATTGGCTTAAAAAAATCATTTCCAGGTGTTTATAAACTAAATAACTCCTTTAGATGATGGGATCAAGTATTTGCATAAATTGTTCCATTTTTACTCTAGACAACATAAGGAGGCTTAGGGCACCTTAAATGACCTACTAAAGGGCCCCAAATGATGCTTTTCTAACCTTTCATACAAAGTACCATAGACCTTTTTCATATTATATAGAATCTCATCCTCTATTCTATTTCCTGTAGGCTGAGCTACTAGTTGAAATGTCCCTTTTACTTTCAGGCCAGGCATAATGACTTTGCAAAACATAATCCAAAGCAGCTGCAGAAAAGAATACGGGAGCCCCTGGCAAGGCACCAGGAGTCTATGCGCATACTTGCTGGTACAACTCATGCACCACATGTTGCCACTTCTCTCCACCCTGTAGCGCCCTGCCCCTCTGGTTTAGAAGTAAGGTTTTATCATCCCTACTGAGTATAGGGCACTGAGAAGTGATTGCTTGAGGGAAGAAACATTAGAGTTGCCAACCACCACTGCAGTTTTATTGCTCTTCTTGTCATTTCCCTACTGTTATTTTCCAATATCTCTCCAGCATAAAGTCACAAATGGTTTTTATTTATTTATTTATTTATTTAACAAACTTGTTATTAACTGCTAAGTGCTTTGTAGGTTCTTTATGGACTATACCTGACTCAGGTTCTTCAGGCATTTTGGGATGGGGAGAAGAAAAAGTGAAAAAAGTCAAATAAAATCACAGTGATGCAAAGTAGCATTTAATGAGATGGCCAAGGCACACATACATTATGGCCCCTGGCTCACAGATACTCAACACATTTTAGTTTGTCCTTTGCTAGTCTTCCATATTTGCTCTGAGTAGGCTTTGTGTATGTAGGACTTTGAAGAACAGCTAGAAGTGTTTGTTGTTAACTTGGTTGGCTATTAGAAATTACTGAAATTTATTTTCTGTGAGGAAATATAATCAGTGGATAGAAACAAAAATTCAGGAATTAACTACTATTATGAAGCATATGTGATATATAATCCCAAATTTAAAATATGCCTGGAATGGTGCCTGAGTGGTGCATTCAGTTAAGGGACTACCTCTTGGTGTTGGCTCAGGTCATGATCTTGGGGTCCTGAGATTGAGCACTGTGCTAGGCTCCACGCTCAGCATGGACTCTGCCTAAGGCTCTCTCTTCCTTTCCCTCTGCCCCTTCCCCCCTAAAATAAATAAATAAATCTTTAAAATATGCCTGGAGATGTTAAATGCTGAATCTTTTTTTTTTTTTGGCACATCCCGTATACTTAAGGTTAATATCATCGAAGGGTTATTCATTAAAAATGAAAACAACATACATTTACAGAAGATTGGGTATGTATTAGAATAAAAGAAACCCCCAAGTTTGTTATAAAGTTAAGATGAAAAGAATCTAAAGTAGGAACAAAATGAAAAATGACCAGGGGTTGTTGAAAGTTTACCTGTCAGAGTGTGATAGAAAGAAATAAATGAAATAAACAGACATGTGTTGATATGTTCAATTTTCAGAGTGAAATATTGAAATATGTTATAAACATAGTAATGGTAGATATGATATCTCTTCAGCGTGCTGGAATGGATACTGTGAAGAAACTTAGACCTACCAAGATCTGAGGTCAAGGTCAGCAGATTTATAAGTCTGTGTCACCTTGAAATGCTAGAATTACTCTTAATCATTTCATATGGAGCCAAAATTGAGCCTTGACAGAAATAGCATGTGTTCTTTGATATCTAAGGAAGTATATAAAAATAGAAGAATTAGTGTTTTCCTTTACATGTAGTACCTTATGTATATTAAAAAATAAGTAGATATACTTTATTATATATAAATGATATTTATGAACTTATTGTTTCTCTCATTGTAGGACAGTAAAGGAATATGAGCAGAGTTTTTTGTTAGAAAGTAATTTAATGGAAAGGAATAAAATAATATATACAAACAAGTGAGGAAGAAGTAAAATATTAGTATGGGTTAAGTCCAAAAGTTTCATTGTCGTTTAGGTTTTCAAAATATCTTACTATCTCCCACCTCGTCTCTCCAGTCTCCTCTCTATGTTAAGTATTTTGCTACAGTTAGTTGGACTGTTTGTCAGTTGACACTGGTGATGTAGAGAACAAAGGCAAAATAAATGTAGATAAAATTAAATCTCCTTGTGACTTACAGCCCATTGACAGGTGGTTGAGCCAGGCAGAGTGACCTTCCTCATGGAGCTTAGCTGCCTGATAATACTTTGCTAGAGGCAAAGGCAACTTTATCTTAATATTAAGCAGACCTCCAGGATCTTGTAAGTCTTCTTTAACATGAAAATCCTTTTAGAAACTTTCTCTGTCTCTACTTCCCCCAACTCCAAAGTATATAATCAACCATTCCTTACAACCCCAGTGGGGCTCTTTCTACCACAGGTCCTGTCCCCAGGCTATAAAACACCTTTTTGCATCAAAAACATCTCAATGTTGCAGGATTTCTTGTCCTTTGGTGCCCATAGTTCTTAGTCATGCCTCTTCAAAGAATGAAGAGGTAGACCAGGTGAAGAGTGATGGACAGCAAAGCAAAAAGTCTTGAGTGATAATAAAGTTCATTGTGCAAAACCCCTGTAGTGGGAGGGAACCTGAGACGGTTGCCATGGGAGTTTCTAAGTCTAGGGATTTTTACGGGCTTGTTGGCTGGGCTGTTCAGGAAGGGGTGAAGGGCTCCTTCAAGGGTGGTGTAAAATTATTGTAAGAGTGGTTTCCTCTTAGGCTAGGGCCCCCTTGTCCCTGCCTGCCTTTCTTCCGACAGTCCTCCATTATCAAGAATTCTTTCTTGGCTCCTGGACTCCACTTCAAATCACATCACTAGTACAGAGAAAAATAGTCCAGCAAGAATTTCAGCTGATAGTTTTCAGATTGAAAGTGAATTGCTTTGGTAGCTCTTTATATAATTTCAGATATTTGACTTTGACACGTTACGGGCATACAAATAAATTTTACAGTAGTATTACAAATATTCATTACCTTTGTTTTTTTTCTCCCTTTGTGACCTAAAGAATTTACAACTAAAAAAAGATAATATTAGAGAAAAGAACCTTAGAGGGTCAAGACCCTAGAGTATTAGGCATTCCCATGGTACAAAGAAATGGGTTAAGAAGAACGGAATAAAAGCTCCCAAAATATGATTAAAATTTGGAAGCTGAACTGTGTCCAGAGTTTACTATTTCCTATGTTCAGGAATGATAATGTTGCAGGATTTCTTTGCTTTGGTGATCCCGGTTCTTGGTAAGGCCATTTCAAAGGGTGAAGCAGTAGACCAGAAGAATGGTGGGCAGCAAAATTTATTGAGCAATAGTACAAAGCTCCCAAAGAAGGTGGGAACCTGAGAGGGTTGCTGATTTGCTACTTAGATCTAGGGGTTTTTATGGGCTTGTTGGAGGGCTGTTTTAATCTGGTTAACCCTCCATGAGCCTGTTACCCAATCAGGATTTTGTCATTTACCTATCATGTGGAAAAGGATAGAGGGCTCCTCTACAAGGGTTGTGTAAAATCCTTTGAAGGGTGGTTTCCTCTCAGGACAAAGGCCCCACGTCCCTGCTTGCCTTTCTTCCAACTATCCTTCATTTGAGCTACAAAGTGCCAAAAATGTAAATTTTTCTAGGCTAATTTATCACTTCAGAGAAATTGTGAGTCCTCATTTTCATTTCTTCCTTCATTACTTAAATTAATATTCCTACTTTGTACCAGGCACTCTGTTAGGCATCGGGGTAAGTAATACATTGAAGTAATGAATAGCAGATAGTAAATAATAAGTAAAAGTATAAATGTGATAATTGTTGTAAAGAAAAGATTTACGGCATAGAGAGTAGATAATAGAGGAAGTTGACTTACAGTCTATGCCAGGGAAATCTTCCCTGTGGAAGCGACATTGGAGTTGAGACTGAAGGATTAAATAAGAATCAACTAAACAAACAAGATGCTGAGGGATAGTTGGAGGGCAGGCAGCAGGGACGACGGGCCCACACCCTAAGAGGACACCACCCTTACAAGGATTTTACACCACCCTGGAAGCAGCCCTCCAGTCTGTCCCCTGTGATAGGTGACAAAAATCTGATGGGTGACAAATTAAACCAACCGCCAACATGCCCACAGAAACCCCTAGACCTAGAAATGCCTCGTGGCAACCCTCTGGACTCCCCTCCCTCATTGGGAACTTTGGACTATGACTTTGCTATTATTGCTCAGTAAGCCTTGCTTTGCTGGCCACCACCATCTGGCCTACCTCTTCATTCTTTAACACGACCAAGAGCCATGGGCATTGAAGGAGAGAGAACTCCTGTAACAGAGGGAGGGAAGAATGTTTCCTGTAGAGGGAACAGCATGCACAAAGAGTCTTGGCTGAAGGAAATACAGCATGTTGTAGACTGAGTTGTATCCCCCTCAGAAGATATATTTAAGTCCAAATTTGAAGTACTACAGAATGGGGACGCCTGGGTGGCTCAGTGGTTGAGCATCTGCCTTTGGCTCAGGGTGTGATCATGGGGTTCTGGGATGGAGTCCCTGCATGGAGCCTGCTTCTCCCTCTGCCTGTGTCTCTGCCTCTCTCTCTGTATCTGTCATGAATAATTAAATAAAATCTTCAAAAAAAATAATGACGTACTACAGAATGGGATGTTAATTGGGTCATCGGAGATATAATTAGATGTTAAGATGAGGTCATACTGGAATAGGAACCACCCTTAATCGAGTGTGACACCTGTAGCAATAGGAAGAGAAGAGACCCAGAGACCCAGACACGTGAGGAGAGAATATGGTGAGACGATGGAGGCAGAGATTGAAGCATTAAGGGTGCAAACCAGGGAACACCAAGGGTCCTGGTAACCACCAGGAGCCAGGAAATATTCTCCTGTACAAGTTTCAGAGGGAGGACTGTTGTGTCGACAACTTGATTTCAGACGTCTAGCCTCCAGAACTGTTTGACAATAAACTTCTATTAAATGTTGCAGGGTGTGGTGCCTTATTACGGCAGCCCTAGGAAACCAGTACAAACATATTTGAGAAAATGAAGAAAAACTAATATGTCTGGGGATGGATACTAAGGAGCAGGGGCAGGAGAAGAAGGCCAGTCTGACCAGATCGTATCTCAACACAGATATGGTATATCATGCTGAGGGTTTTGATCTCTAAGATCAATAAGAAATCACTGAGTGATTTTAAGCAAGTAGGTGATTTGACTGAATTTGTGTTTTGCAATATTAGATTGGAATAGGGACAAAATTAAATGTTGGAAGACCACTTAGAAGGTTATTCACTAGATATGTTAAGAGGTAATGAAAACGTGACTGTTTGGGACTGAATGTCCACCACCCTCTACTCCTTCATACGCTGAAGCTCCCAGTGTGATGGTATAAGGAAGTGGGGCCTTTGGGAGGGAATTAGGTTTAGATAAAGTTATGAGGGTGGAGCTCCCATGGTGGAATTAGTGTTTTTATAAGAAGAGGAAAAGATAGGAACCTCCTGACCCCCGATCTCCATGAGCACACAGACATTGAGGAAAGGCCACATGAGCACAGAATGAGAGCGCAGCCACCTGCAGGCCAGGGAGAGAGTCCTCACCAGACACGGGGTCTGCTGGTGTCTTTTTTTTTTTTCCTAAAGATTTTATTTATTTATGAGAGAGAGACACACAGAGAGAGAGAGAGAGAGGGGCAGAGGGAGAAGCAGGCTCCATGCAGGGAGCCCGATGTGAGACTCGATCCCGGGTCTCTAGGATCAGGCCCTGGGCTGAAGGCGGCGCTAAACCGCTGAGCCCCCTGGGCTGCCCTGCTGGTGTCTTGATGTTGGACTTCTCAGCCTTCAGAACTGTGAGAAATAAATGTCTTGTTTGAGTCACTGAGTCTCTGGTATTTTATTGTAGCATCCGGAGCTAAGACAGTGGAGATTGCCCCGTAGATGAGTTTTGCATGATGTAAGACGTCTACAAAATAAATTTGCTAGACTAGATTGAGTAACAGGAAAGACGATGGCATCAAGCATAACTCTTCAGTTCTGCATTGTTTCTGGATGGACAATGGGAACACTGGAAAGGGGCTAAGTGTCAGGGAGAATGTAGGAATTTAGTCATATTTAATTTTAAGTGACTTTAGTGCATCAAAGAAAAGATGGAAGCAGTTGGAGATGAGGTCTGGAGCTGCAAAGGTAGCATGTTTCCCAATTTGTCTGGGGCTGTCCTGATTTAAGCTCTGCTAGCTTAACTAGTAGCATCTAATTTCACACTCAGAGGTATCCTGGTTTGGGCAATAAGCTAAATGATTACCCAACTGGTAACTGATTTCTCCACTTAGGACTTGAAAGAAACCAGTATCTGTCATTCTAAAATATGTCTTTTCAACATGAAAATTATTTTGAGTTGAAGGCAATTAAGAAGCAGCAAATGCAGGAAAAGCTCTCTCCACCTGCCCCTCCCCCTTTTTGCCTAAAGGCAGGTTGACTCTAGACTCTGATCAGCCCAGAGATGGCAACAGTTGAATCTGCAAACAAACCTTACTGTCAGATGTTTACTTCCCAGAGTTTGCCACTTTTGAAACCTAAGCCCACCTCCCTTTGTCTTGTCATTTCTCTACAAATGTATTGATCTTTGTTAAAGATGCTACAGAAGCTGAAGCACCAAGCCACCTCTTTGAGTTATTCATTCCCTGGGTTTGTTACATGAAAATATGAGATATACAAGGTAATAAACATCTGCTTGTTTTTCTGTTGATTGATCACAGGGGCCCTAGATGAGAGCTTAGAAGGGTGTGAGTGAAAGGATTTCTCTCCCCCCCCCCCCTCCTTGCAATCTCTTTTGAAAATCTCATATTTTGTACTCTGTAGGAGTGTCTAGCATAGGAGTTGTCAGACTATAGGTAGGCAGTATTTGAAACCATGAAATACATGAAATCAAAGACTGAGCTGCCTCAGAGTCATCCAGCATAAGGAAGTGGGAGAGAGGAGGATGAGGGCACACTAGGTGCAGAGCAGGAGCGCATAAGTGAGGTGGGAGGAGCATCAGGGTAGTGTGATGACCTCTGCCAACTGATGCCCACAGGCCAAGTAAGGAGGAAACTGGGAGCTGATAACTGAATTAGCCATGGGGGGGGGGGTCATCAGTGACTTCAAATTGAATTTGAATTTCCATGGCTGATTGGGAAGAAAGTCTCATTGAGTGGTTTTTAAGGAAGATGGAAGGATAAGAATTTGAGACCGCAAATATACACAAATATTTCCAGGAATTTGCTTTTTTTTTTTTTTTTTTTTCAAGAGAGGAAAATGATGATAGCTGGGATGAAAAGCAAAGTGAAGTCAAGGGGGGTATTTAGGATTAAAAAAATATGGCCCGTTTATTCATCCTCCTATGTATGAGCATATAGGTTGTCTCTAATATTTAACAGTGTTAAACAAGGTTTCAGTGAATAACTTGTGCATAGGTGTCTTTGTATTCCATTGGTTTGCATTCTTGAAGACAGCCAGTTTTTTAAAACTGAAGGAGATCGATCTATTTATCTATCATCTATCACCTACAACTAGCAACATGTTTAAGCTCCAATTAACATAAAGAAAATATTTCATAGTTTAAAAAAGAACAAACACTTTTTGCTTTGTTCCTAGGAGAACAAAGCAACATTTCAGCACATTAAAAAAACAAAAAATGGGCAGCCCTGGTGGCTCAGCAGTTTAGCGCTGCCTTCAGCCCAGGGCGTGATCCTGGAGACCTGGGATCGGGTCCCACGTTGGGCTCCCTGCATGGAGCCTGCTTCTCCCTCTGTGTCTCTGCCTCTCACTCTGTGTGTCTCTCATGAATAAATAGATAGAATCTTAAAAAAAAAATACAAAAAAAAATAGTGAAGGGTTAGCAAAGAAGTGGGAGGATAAAGATGAGAGATAGGAAGTATGGAAAGGGAAATTGGGATTGTTATTTCCAAAATGTTTCTCAGTTAAACAACTGAAGCTTTATGGAATTTTCTTCTTTGTCTTTCTCACTTCCCGGTTCCTATACCTTGCTAGTGAGATCCCTTCCCCAGTAAACCTCTTCAACTTAAATCTTAGATCAAGCCTTTATGGGTCACATGTGAACACACACACAAACTAGAATTCATTAAAAAGATTTTTTTTCTCCAAGCATTTTTTGCAGGTCATGATACAAAATGCAAATCCATTTGTATTCTGTTCTTTCATAAATTTTCATGGCAATGAGCTTTCTGGGCGACTTATTTGGAGGGGAAGAACTGGTCTCAGATGGGCATATCATAATGTACTTGGGTTTGGAAAACAGCACCATTCATTCTTGTACTGCTCAGATTTTTTTTTTTTTTTTACTGCTCAGATTTTTAATGTTTAAATTAGAATTTAGATTCCCATATGTTATGTTATATACAACCTGCTAAAAATAGTAGTGAAGTCTATTAAGAATGTCTTATACCTTATATTTAGTATATACATTTAACATGTACAATGTGTTAAGACTGGGAGTGTTGGTCATTTGAAGTGGAATGTCTTCAAAAATCAAGAGAATTGAGTACTTTTTGAGAGCAAGAGAGAAAGAGCGAGCTTTGATTCATATAGTCTTAAAGTGCCTTGGCATTATGGGAATATATTATTTCAAAATGTGTGGATCTGAAGATGATGCTATTTGTTTGTAAACAGTGTGTTTTATGTTATACTTAAGCTTAGTTCTACTTGGCTCACCTAAAGTTGAACTTTAAGAACTTACTATCAGAACAAATTCTATTATTTTTCCTCTTCTTTTAGTATTTTGCAATAATTATTTATGTTGGGTTATTTAGTTGCACCATATTTGTGTAGTGTTCTTTTATGGAATTCAGCATTTTGTGAGCTTTCTTTGAGCTTAGTATGTGGCATCTTTTTCAGACTTTTGAGAATATTGCAAAGGCCCTTCATCAGCCAACATTCTGGATATGTTTTTTTGACTTCTGTTTAAAAATATAAATTCATCTTTTCTATTTCTTGTAGTATTCTTCATTCAAGTCCTGTTCACAGCTAAAAGATGCATTATTTATCCAAGAACTATCTAAAAATATTTAGTATGTTATGTGCCTCTGTGAAACATTGTAGTACAAAGACATATATGCTGCTGTCAAAATGGGAAAATTCTATTATAATATAAAAAGTGTATGTATCTAGAACAGCTCTATTTTATTTTTTATTTTTAAATTTTTAAAAATGTTTTACCTTTTGCTTATAATTTAAAAAATTATTTAAATTCAATTAACTAACATATAGTGTATTATTAGTTTCAGAGGTAGAGTTCAGTGATTTGTCAGTTGCATATAAACCTGGTGCTCATCACGTCACATGCCCTCCTTAATGCTCATCACCTGGTTACGCTATCCTCCCACTGCCTCAGTTTGTTTCCTGTAGTTAAGAGTGTCTTATGCTTTGTCTCCCTCTCTGATTTCATCTTATTTTATTTTTCCCTCACTCCCCTATGATCTTCTGTTTTGTTTCTTAAATTCCACATATGAGTGAGATCATATGATAATTGTCTTTCTCTGATTGACTTATTTCGCTTAGCATAATATCCTCTAGTTCCATCCATGTCATTGCAAATGGTAAAGTTTTGGATTTTTTTTGATGGTTGAGTAATATACCATTTTTTGTGTGTGTGTATGTGTGTGTGTGTGTGTGTGTGTGTGTGTATCACATCTTCTTTATCTGTTGGTTGATGGACAAATCTGGGCTCTTCCCATAGTCTGGCTATTGTGGACATTGCTGCTATAAACATTGGGGTGTAGGTGACCCTTTAGATCACTACATTTGTATCTTTGGGGTAAATATCTAGTAGTGCCATTGCTGGGTCATACAGTAGAGCTATTTTTAACTTTTTTTCTTTTTTAAGATTTAATTTATTCATCCATGAGAGACAGAGAGAGAGATGGAAAGAGGCAGAGACACAGGCAGAGGGAGAAGCAAGCTCCATGCAGGGAGCCCGATATGGGACTTGATCCCGGGACTCCAGGATCTTGCCTCAGGCCAAAGGAAGGCACTAAACCACTGAGCCACCCAGGGATCCCCTATTTTTAACTTTTTGAGGAGCATCCATACTGTTTGTCGGAGTGTCTGCACCAGCTTGAATTCCCCCTAGCAGTTAAGAGGGTTGCCCCTTCACATCCTTGCCAACATTTGTTGTTTCCTGTCTTGTTGCTTTCAGCCATTCTGATAGGTGTGAGGTGGGATCTCATTGTGGTTTTGATTTGCCTTTCCCTGAGGTCGAGTGATGTGGAACATTTTTTCATGTGTCTAGAACAGATTTATTTTCAACTGTAATCAACTAAGCCTATTTGTTGCAGAAACTGTCAGTGCTCTGCTCATATCCTTCAACCCACCTGAAAGGTAACATGCAAACAAATATGCTAAATACTAGAGCTTCTATCCAGGAGGCAGGGAGCTAACTTGACAAGGAGGAACTCATAATCAGTGAGGAATGGGAGTTGGTGAATAGATGCCATAGCACCTCAGTAGGCGAATTCTGAGTTCATTCTACATGGCCTGCAGAGAGGTTCCCACAGGAACTATTCCCCAGTTGCCACATTAACAGCATACATTCTTTATCAATTCTTCTTATATCTTGTTTGTTGGGATCACTTCCCAAATAAATCACTTGTACAAATCCTAAGGATCTGCATATGGGGACTTACACTAAGATAATATTTAAATAAACTACAAAGCTTAGGTACTTCTATTTTCCGGTGTTTCTTATTTCAACTCTTTTTTTAAAGATTTTATTTGTTTATTTGAGAGAGTGTGCACATGTGTGCACACAAGTGGGGAGAGGGGCTGAGACCGAGATCTCAAGCTGACTCCCTGCTGAGCATGATGTGGGGCTCGATCTCATGACCCTGAGATCATGACCTGAGCCATAACCAAGAGTCAGATGCTTAACCAACTGAGCCACCCAGGCAGCCTCAACTCCTTTTTTTTTTTTTTTTTTTTTTTTTTACCAGAATGATTTGGAAATGAGAAATTATGATGGCTCTCTGAAAAAATATTTTTCATTATCTGAATCAGGGCTTCTTTCTGCCTTCTAGCAAATTAAAAAATGACTGTCCCTGAAGTTCTAACAGTTACCCCCAAGACAAAACATCTATTAACATTTTGTTGTCCCCACTGTATGTCTGCCTCAGGCGAGTCCCAGACCAGAAGGGACAGCTATTAAGATTTCTGAAACAATAAAACTGACATTGTTATTTTATAAGATTATGTAACATGTATGGGATTGTTTTTCTAGACCTTCCTTACTACTCTCTTTTCAGATTTTGTTCTAGTAGTAAACTTCCTTTGATTCCAGCTATTTTGTCCTTGTTATCTTTTTGGAGATCTATAAATATCTATATCTATATATGAAATGGAAATGAGTAAAAGTAAGGAAAAGAGTAAAGACATAGGAAGATTATTAAAGTTTCAGTTTTATTTTTCTGTCATTGAAGCCTGCATTAGAACTGGCCCCAAGTATAATGGAGTTTCCAGTTATTGGAAGAATATTAAAATGCCTATTTTAATCTCAAAGATCTTCTTCCATAATCTTTCCAAGTTGCTTAACAATCTCATGAGTATCTTATAATTTGGAACTTATTAAAAAACATCTTATGAGCATCTTATAATTTGGAAGTTATTAAAAAAAGAGTGTGTGATCAAGTACAAAGAAAATACACTTCTGTCTTTTATTTCCTCAATAGATGCTCTAACAAATGGTTTTGACTATATTAAATTACACATGCTTATCATCTTAAAGTACATTCTAACGAATGTAATTTCATTATCTGCATGTTCAGAATCAGCTAGTTAATGTATTAGCACCAGCAAAACATAAATTGACAAGCTCATTGGCTCCTAGTTCAGCTCTCAGAGATCTGGTGACTGGAGGTGGAGTGAATGTCAGTAGCCTCAGATGGGACCAGTACAGTATTAATGGGGGTGAAAATAATTGAGTGAGGGAGAGGATTTCAGAGATTTAGGAAAGCAGAAAAGAGTGGAAGATAAAAATATCATAAATGGTTGAAAGCAAATCTATTTCAACCAATTACTTTAACCAAATTAAAGTAATTATTTAAGGAGGGGTGATTATGGTGAAGAAAGGGAAATGTGAAATGTTGGGACTCATGTTGTAGAAATTATTTTTTCACCAAACTCCCTTCCTTTCTACCTACTATCTACTATCTTTTCTTCCTCCTTCTTTTCTTTTTCTCCTTTCCCATTCCTCTTTCTCTCCTTTCTGTTTATTTTTCTTCCTTTAATATCTGAAAAAATTTATTTATTTTTATTTTTTAAAAATTTATTTATTTATTTGTGAGAGACATAGACAGGGAGAGAGGCACAGACATAGGCAGAGGGAGAAGCAGGCTTCCTAATGTGGGACTTGACCCAGATCCCGGGATCATCCCCTGAGCCAAAGGTAGATGCTCAACTGCTGAGCCACCCAGGTGTCCCAATATTTGCAAACTTTAAATAAACTCATATATTATTTTTAATTTTGCCATACACAAAAAGGGAAAAGAGACAACTGGAAATTCTAAAATGCCATATGCCTTTAAAAAAGTGTGATGAAAATTTATCTGATCAACTAATAGTTATTCCCAACTTTAATGAAAGAGCCCAAGAAGTCACAGATACTATTCAACATCAAATAAAGAAAAAAAAATTATAGTCAGCCTCTGAGAAGATTTTGGGAGAAATTGTCACTCATGGCATGGTTAGTGAAATTTGTCCATGTAACCTGTGCTTTACCACCAAGACAGAGCAAAACTGTCAATTCAAAGGTAGGTGGAAATATGCCTTTTTTCTGACACTAGTGGAAAAACCCAAAATGTATACTAACTGAAAACTTCTTTCTCTCATGTAAATGTTGGTTTTCTGAGGTGGAGAAACTAAAAACATTTGATATTAATCCTGTTTTTCTCTATATCTTGTTGGAGACCTAAAAGTTTCAGGGAAAATTCTACAGTAAATTGGATGTGTGAGAACAACACTGATTTATGGACTTCCCGAAGGTGAAGTCCCCCCAGGTACTGTGATGCAGGTGGGAACTGAGGTTTAGAATTAGTATTTGTTCATGTACTCTAAGTGTTCAATAACCAGTAGGTGGGTATAGGAGATGATTCTGAGCTAGAGCTATATCCCCAATCTTGGTGAATGCTCCAAGAGAGAGTTGGAATTGGGTTGAAAGCTGAGCATATCAATCAGCCATCCTACTGCAGATTGTAGAGTATGATTCAATCAGACCTCAAATGATCAATGATCAGGGCCAAAGGCAATGTGCACACTCCTCATTAGCACACTCTGAATATAAATAGAAATCTCCTATTCGAGGGCACATAAAACAACAAACTCCTTTGGTTACATATTGCTGTATAATAAACTACCGCACAAGCTCAGGAACTTAAAAAGCAACGATTTTATTATTTATCATCTAGTGTTGACTAGACTTTGTGCTGTGTATGCTGGTTGCTGCTAATGCCATCTGTGGGCTTGACTGGACTGGGACATCCAAGATGGCTCACTCACGTGGTTGGTAGTTGACGCCAACAACTTTCTCCGCTGTTGCATAATAATTTTAAGATTGTGATGACTTCATCTTACCCCTGGCATTCATAGGAGGAATCATAGGAAGGCCTATCTCCCTAGTTAGTGATTGTTTTAGGCCTAAACCAATTAATTCATGACTTCCTCATGGATTATGGTAATTAGTTGAGGCATGATTTAGCAAAACTGACTATGTTCATTAGATGGTGGTAGGAAACAACTTTCTTCACCTTTCCTTGGATAAATTTGGTTTGCTGATTATACACCTCTCACAATCATGAGGGAGGCCAGCTTAAGTAGAGAACGACCAAGAGACAAGTGTAGAAATGAAGGAGCTGCAGAGAAATGAAGCTGGAGCCCTGAAAAACAATTCCTGAATTTCTTCAAATTATTTAGGAACTGAGCCACTTAAATCCACTTAATTATTTAAGCTAGTGTGGGTTAGATTTTATGGTACTTGCAAGAGAAAGCATTCTAACTGAGAGACACAGCTAAAAAAAATGATAGGAAAAGGATGAAATAAAAGGATGGGTGTAGTGGTGGTTACTTAAGGGAGGAGAAAGAAACCTGTGGAAATGGAAATCAGTGAATCAACAAAAAATAGAGAAAAGTATTAAAAGAGGTATAAGATACATGCAGAGGTATTTGTATCTTAGGAAAAAATAATAGCAATGACATAACAACAAAGACTATTTGAGCGCATACTGTGCGATTCTAACAGTTTAGTGTGTTTTAAGTCTTTTAGGCCTTATTAAAAACATTATAATCACCCTTTCAACGCTTACTTTAATGATCAGAATTATGAGGCCAAAAGAAGTTTAGTAACATATATAAGTCATGGTAATAGAACCGATGTCTTATGATGTGTAATTTCATGAAAATGTTTTGAAATTCTTGATGGAGAGAAGTTCTTGGATTATTTATATTGCAAAAAATTGATTTGGAAGAAAAAGGAACTGTTAGGCTAATAATTGTGGAAGGAATTTGAAATTACTACGATAATGTTTGCAAAAAAGCCTGGGATCAGATGATTTTATTGTTAATTATTACAGAAAATGGATAATTCATTTACAAAGTCAACTGATTTGTTATAATGTTACCATAATCCTGTCATGAAGGCTGACATCGTGCAATCGTAGACTTTTTTGTGAACATAAGAGTACAGTATTCTAAATGAAATACTTCCAAATTATTTAACATTATGTTTCAATGAATTGGCAGTACCAAATGGTAAAATTTCTCTCCTTTATCTAGTTTATGTCAATATCTTATTTTCTTTTATTATTTTGACTTAAAATAGATTTCCAGTTTTAAGATGATTAGCTTACATTTCTGAAGTGCGATCCACCTTGATTTCAAGTAGTGCCTCCCACTCCAGTAGCGATGGCCAGTGAATTCACAGTGAGAGCATGGCACTGGAAGATCCAGCACAAAAGGGAAAGCTGACCACAAATGGAAATAATCTTTCTTGACAAGTAATTCCAGTCTTCCACTGATCCAAGAGCAGTGCCCTTTTCTTGGATTTTCTTGGATTTCAGTGGGTAGTATAACTCCAATGGAGAAGGAATGGAAACTGGAAAAGCTTCACGTCCTATGAATGTTATCATACACCATGTGAATGATTCAGAAATAGGTTCCAAGGGCCACCAAATGGAAGTGACTTCTTACTATTCCAAATGTAATAACTTAATTTGATTTTGTCTTTATGTATGCTGCCTTTTAACGTGAGTTCTATGAAAATGCCGCATATTCTAATATTTGAATCATTAATAAAGATATTTCCTGGAGAAATACCTAGGTAATTTCCTTGGCACCTCTCATCTCACCGAGTAATCTCTGAACAATCGGCGATCATTAATTACTCCTCCAAGATTATGATCTAAGCCATATTTTACTATCTTGTTTATGAGTATGTTATGAGCGTCACAGTCAAAAGCCTTGTGAAGCCAAGATATATGACTTCATTTGTTCCCCTACATTTATAAGGCTGTCAGTGGGTAAAAGGGAATTCGATTGGACTGACATGATTTGTTGTCCACCAAGTCATGTTGGTTATTACCCTGCCTCCTGTACTTTCCAGAGCTTTGCAAATTGCTTGCTAGGGGATTTGTTCCAATATCAGGAAAGATATTGAAGTTAAAGCAAACTGATCTCTAATTTCAAAAATATTGTCATATCCTGCCTCACACTTCAACTGTTCAGTCTAACCTCCTCAGCCATTTAGGGAAAAAAAAGTGATATATTTCACCTATTCCAGTTTCAGGTTTATTTGGAATAGCTAATAGCTATTAAAACTTTAGTAAAATCCTTAGTTATCCTAAATCAGATATCACCAGTAGTTCATATTTCAAAGCTCTTGGCTTTTTGAAGTAATTTTGGGGCATCTTCCTCTGTATTTTATTATACCACAGATATTTGGCAGGAGTTTCAGTCTTTTTTTTTTTTTTTTTTTTTAATTGTGACTGACCTTAGGTAGTTTTGTTTTGGAAATACACTTGAAATTCATTCTAAAATTTAAGACTATAGGAAAAGAAATATTCATTGTCACAATCCTTACACACCCACCATGGCTTGAAGAAGTGATCATATGCAAAATTACTAAGGTTGGCAGCATTTTCAAATGCAGAGAAAAGCGTTCGTGTTCTCTGGTTGTTCTTAACTCTGTTTTTAATTCTTGAAACTTGTCCTAATGCCTTAGCTGAATTTTCATTCTCCTCCTTCTGTTTCTCTCCCCACCTTCTCTACTTCCTTCCTCTCCCTTTTCTCTTCCTTTTTTCTCCTTTAGAATACAATGATTATCAGCATTTCTGTTACTATTTTTTTATTATAACCTGTACTGACATTCTTCACTGTGCCATATTTGGTTGGCATCATTTTGCAGATTCTCTATTTATGAGATATTATAGATCTCTTGGTGTTTTTATGTTTTTATTAGTAGTTAAACTCATCATGGCAATTCCGACTATTCTCATATCAAATTTGTCTTATACTAAATTTATCTCTAAATATAAATTACATATTTTTTCTCGTTATTTTTCACCCATTTCTCAACAGAATAAAAGGAGCATTGAGCTTGGTTTGATAAGACATGTAGATAATTTGTTTTTCTTCACGTTTTTACAATGCATGTGTAATAGATATTCATGATTTCTGTGTCAGAGAATTAGGAATCAGTGAGTCACTGATATCTTGGGTAAGAACATAGAATAATTCAACTGTATAGACCATTGAGTGAACTAATAGGATGGATAAGAAAGAAAATATCATGCTAAAATTTCATTATTCAAAGTGATTAGATGTATAGAGAATTAAATCAGGAAAATGTAGAAGCAATGGCATTGTCTCACATATGAAGAATCTGCCCACTGCTCCTGCTATTGCCTGAGTGTATTTGGAATCCAAAGGAGCTTGGAGCTTATGGATGGTTATGTAGTTAAACATAATGAAATTAAAATAAATAATATTTATTTCTATATCATTTATATCCTGCATTTGTCTGTATAATCTGTGTCCTATATAATCCTTCTCTAAATATGAACCGAAACTCCACAGCACCCTAATGTTACTGGGGAGTGGTTTGGGGAATCACGCAGAATCTATTTGCAGCTAGTGCCGCCCATTGCTGATGGATGAGATGAAGCCATTCTCAGCTCGTATAGTGAGTTCAATTAAGCAAGCCGGAAATAGGACGGAGTCAAAGGCTTCCAGCACACTAAAATTAGGGATACTGCTTCAAAAGAAGCATGGATAATTCACGATAACATGGGGAAGACACTTTCCTCATATGAGAACTGTCCTTGGTGTCTGTGAAAAAACAAAGTAGAATTTCTGGATCATATAGTAATTCTATTTTTAATTTTGTGAGGAACCTTCATACTATTTTCCATAGTGGCTGCACCATCTTACATTCCCATTAACCAATCACTAACCTTTCAGTTTCTCCACATCCTCACCAACTCTTTCCTTTCCTTTCCTTTCCTTTCCTTTCCTTTCCTTTCCTTTCCTTTCCTTTCCTTTCCTTTCCTTTCCTTTCCTTTCCTTTTTTCTTTCCTTTCCTTTCCTTTCCTTTCCTTTCCTTTCCTTTCCTTTCCTTTCCTTTCCTTTCCTTTCCTTTCCTTTCCTTTTCCTTTTCCTTTTCCTTTTCCTTTTCCTTTTCCTTTTTTTCCTTTTCCTTTTCCCTTTCCCTTTTTCCCTTTCCTTTCTTTCGTAATAGCTGGCTAATGTGTGTGTGTGATGGTCTATCATATATTTTTTAAATTCCAAAATCAACACTTTACCTGTTATGTATTTTAAAATGTTTTTCTTTGGACTCTTGCTTGTCTTTGAATTATGCACAGAGGTTTTAACATTTATTGTAGCCACATTGGTCAGTTTAAAAAAAATGATTTGGGTTGATGTCTTACTTGAAGAGAGAAAGGTTTGCACTAACTTCAAGATTATTTAAAAAAAAAAAGCCTCATGTTTAACTATTACTTTTCATTGGATACAAAATTCAGAGTTGATAATATTTTTTTCAGCACTAGAAAGTATTCTCCTACTTCCTTTTGGCCTCCGTTGTTTCTGATGAGAAATTATGCTTTTCTCATAGGTAAGGTATCTTTTCTCTTTCATTGTTTCAAAGATTTTTTTTTTCTTTGTACTTAGTTTTTCAAAAGTTTGTGATGTGCGTTGGGACAGATTTCTTTGGGTTTATCCTGTTAAGATTTTTTCCAGCTTCTTGAACCCGTATGTTTATGCCTTTTGTAAAATTTAGGAAACTTTTAGCCAAAATTTCTTTAGATACATTTTAGCCTCACCCTTTTCCTCCTCTCCTTTGGGACTCCTATGATGGGAATGTTGGATCTTTTGTTACAGCCCCATTGAGGCTTTGCTCATCCTTTCTACCCCCTAATTTAATTTATTTTCTCACTGTTCAAATTTGTTCATTTCTATTTTTCCATCTTCAATTTCTGTGATTTTTTCTTCTGTCCTCCATATTCTGCTCTGTTGAACCCATATGTTGAGTGTTTTTATTTTGGTTATTGTTGTGTAGTTTTGTTTTGAAATTCTAAAATTTCAACTGATTTTTCTTTGCTGAAATTTTCTGTTTCTTTGCTGAGATTTTTTTCTTTTTTTTTTTTTTTTTACTATTTTAGGTGGGTTTGTGACTTCTTGTTTAAACTCTTTTTTCATGATCACTGCTTTAAAATCATTGTCAGATAATTCTAAACTTCTGTGCCATCTGGTTGTTGGCATCTGTTGATTGTGTTTTCTCATTCAAGTTGACATTTTTTCAGGCTTCTGGTATGACAAATGATTTTTGATAAAAGCCTAGATATTTGGGGCATTGTGTTTTCAGAATCTGGATCTTATTTAAACCTTCTCTTTTAGCAGATATTCTCTGATTCCACCTGATGGGGGAGAGGGATGGCCTTATTGCTGTCAGATAGGGGTGGAAATCCAGGTTTCCCTCATCACCTCAGTTGATGCCTGAGATGCAGGGGTGATGCTCCTCATCATTGTTGAGTGGGGGTAGAAATTTAGACTTCCTGATAGACTTCTATTGATATTACTCTGCCTACGAAAGCCAAGATACCTTGTTACTCTTCCCCACATAGCCTCCACTGACACCAGAATGGTGATACTGGCAGGGAACAGAATGGCCTCATTATCACTCCTGACTCTCCACTGGGCCTTCTTTGACACCATCCCGGCATGGAGGAAGAGGGGCATCTCAATAAACTGGGTATGGGTGGATGTCCAGCTCTCCGTGTGGTCTACACTGATACCAGGACAGTGGGGCTACTCTCAGTTCCCTGCTTGCTATTCTCTGATACCACCCCAGTTGCTTCCTTATGGTCTAATGAAGATAGAAATCTGGACTCTTCCAACTCAGCCTTTGCTGCTGTGGGTGGGCATGGGGTCACAGCATTTTCTGTGTTGTTTGGGTAGAATAGAGTGGTTGTTGGCTAAAACTTTTCTGTTTTTTGTGCCACTTCTTTCTTTGTCCTTCTGCTAGAAAGAACAAGCTTTTTTGACCCATGCCTGTTGGCATTTTCATGTTCCTCATCAGCTCCTGGTATGGGGTACACGAGCCAAAAAAGAAGACAAAGTCACTGCAGCATCTTTCTCTGGGGTCCTGAGTTCCTTAGGCAATGTGCCTTCTTCTTTCCACGTGTCAGCATGTTATGTTTGGTTTATCCATAATGTCCAGGGGTACAGAGTGTTTATTGTAGAAGAAAGAAAAAAGTACAGTTGATTCTTGTTATCCACGGTTATTATGTTCTATAAAGTTACCATGAACACTCAATTAGCAAATACTAAACCATTGTTGCTACGGGAAATACAGGGTTGGGGTTCTGTGAGCCTCTAGTTTCACTATTTTCATCAAATGATCAACACATGACTTTACTTTATGTTTAATCTATATTGTTGATTCATTAACCTTCAGCTCACAGCCAACAGCGCTGTAACTCTTGCCTGAACCGAGCTTGTCTCACACATGTATTCGCTCTGTGAGGTCTATCATAGCTTTCTTGAACTTAGGAACAGTCGACAGAGCTTTAGCACTCAGCTTGAGGGACATTTTAAACAGTGAAGTTACCAAAATACGTGTCACTGAGCAGACTGAAAAAGACATTTGTGTACAGTATGAAAGTTAAAACAGCATCAGCCTGTTTGGTCTCAGCTGGGATTGTGTACAGTGAGTGACTCAAAGTTTTGGCTGCTCTGCCCATGTCTGCAAATGACCACAAAAGTGCCATGAGTATGGATTCAGGGTTACAGATAAATTTGAGAGAGTAGGCCAACTCATAAATAGACAATTGGCAAATAATGTGGATCAACCGTACATCTACTTCATCTTGCCAAAAGTGGAAGTCAGCTGTTGCTTTTATAATATTGTATTTACATTTGTTCTTTAAGTCATTAGAATTCTTAATGTTGGGACTTTATTTTTATTTTTATTTATTTTTTAAAAATATTTATTTATTCATGAGAGACACAGAAAGAGAGAGAGGCAGAGACACAGGCAGAGGAGAAGCAGGCTTCCTGCAGGGAGCCTGATTGGGACTTGGTCCCAGGACTCCAGGATCACGCCCTGGGGTGAAGGCAGGCGCTAAACCACTGAGCCACCTGGGCTGCCCAAAGTTGGGATTTTAAATTTATTTTTTTCTATAGAAGCCGGTTAACACCTTATAATGCAGAGCTATCTATGTCAGACATTTCAAGTTGTTTTCTAATATCTGTTCTCACTTGTCGTCTTTAGTAGCAGCAGCTTCATTAAATTTTAGTTGGACATATAGCTGCTTACCATGAGACTGCATTTCCCAGTCTTTTGGTTAAAATGATGGTGACTATTAAAGCAGAAATTTATATTTACCTTTTAGATGTTTACTTAAAGTAGAGGTACATCCTTTTTCATCCGTCTTGGGCCCTGAGTAGGAAGTGTATACTGATCACAGCAGAGCAGCAAGATAGCAAAGCCAGAGTCCCTCTTGATTGGATAAAGAACTTGTGTAAGTTTCTCACTGCTTGCTTCCAAATTCCTTTCTTATGTAAGAAAAATTAGCTTTATCTTATTAAAGCCACTGTTGTTTTGGGTTTCTCACTTACAAGCAAAGCTGAACTGATGCTCTATCTCCTGTGTAGTGATTTAAAACAAAACAATTTTTTTTTGTTATACTAAACTCTGCAATACATGTGGGACAGTTATGAACTTTCTACACTATTAAATTCATTATTTCCTAAATTCACAAATCTGAGACTTTAAGATCCTTTAGATTCACTGCATATTTTAAAAAATTCAAAAAAAAATTGAAAAAAAAAATTCATGTAATATTCTCAGTATTTCCTCGGCTAGATTTGTGAAATTTCTTTTCATAAATTTTGGAATCAACTGATTTTTAGAAGAATAGAAGGAGATATATTCTTATATTTAGTGGCTAAGTGTTCACCTAGAAGGGAGTGAAATTTTGATTAGATTAGATTACATTGAATTTGTTTTTTTTTTTTTTTTTTTAAGATTTTTTTTTTAAATTTTTATTTATTTGTGATAGTCACAGAGAGAGAGAGAGAATGAGGCAGAGACACAGGCAGAGGGAGAAGCAGGCTCCATGCACCGGGAGCCCGACGTGGGATTCGATCCCCGGTCTCCAGGATCGCGCCCTGGGCCAAAGGCAGGCGCCAAACTGCTGCGCCACCCAGGGATCCCTAGATTACATTGAATTTGTAAAGTCATTTAAAATGACAACTTCACAATATAAAACTTTCCCATTTAATAAATATATTGCTTTGTTGATTAGGGCCTTCTTTTTTTTTTTGCCCTTTTGCAAAGTTTTATAGATTTTTTTTTATATAGATCTTACACAATTCTAATCAGGTTTCCTACATACTCTTTAGTTTTGATTGATGTTGGCCATGGGATGGTTTCCCCATGATCTTTCTCATTATGTATTCATAAGATAGCTATCAGCTTTTGTATGTATTTAAGAATCGTACTCAGTTTTCTTATTCACTCTGGTAACTTTTCATTTATGTTTCAAATACAAATAACGACCATTTTGTTTCTTACATTTTGTTTATTTACATTTTATTTATTTTTCTGGAGTTAGGACATTCATTAGGATTTCCTATTGATACTCTGTGTGCACAAGTACTTAATGCAAAGTATCTTGCTTAATCCTAACATATGCACCTGAGCTAGAAACCACGATTATTCCTGTTTTACACATGAGGAAATGGAGGGGACTTGCCCAAGAGGAGATATTTTGCATGTGGCACAGCAGGCATGTGAAAGTGGGATTTTCAATGCACTTGAAGAGTTAGCATGAAAGTGGGAGTCACCTGTTTGACTTCTCACTTTAATGGGTTTGTGCGAACGTTTCTCTATTATACCTGAGAATTGTAGTGAATAAAAATGCTTAACTTTAATACTTTGTTTATTTTTGCACATTTGATGGGTGTGGTGTGTTATCTCTTGTCATTTTAACTTCTATTTTTTGATACCTAGTGAGTCTCTTTTCATATTCTGCTTAACTTTTTGAGTTCCTCCTTCTGAGTTTCCAGTTTATATATTTGACCTATTTTTCCTAATGTGTTTTCTTTTTAATGCGAGTAGGTAGGCATTCTTTGTTTGCCCTAACACTGAATTCTTGTCAGATTTTGATATTGCAAGTATCTTTTTTTCAAGGTGTAACCTGCCTCTTAAATTTATTTATATCAGTGGTTCTCAACTCTGGTCTCGCCATTGTTTTACATTCTAAATACTTATTCAACATCCCCCCAATTTTTTATTCATGTGAGTTATAGTTATTAAATATGTACTGACTCTATTAGAGGTTTAAATGGGTTAAAAACATAGTTTTATTGACTTATTTTAAGATAAATTACATATTAGTATTCTTTATGAAAACTATGTTTTCCAGAAGAAACAAAAATCAATTAGAGTAGCATTATATTTCTGTAAATTTCTTTAGTATTTGGCTTAATAAAAGACAGATTCTTTTATCTCATTCTTCATTCAGTATTTTGCTGTATTTCAATTTATTTAAAGCATCAGAACAAAATCGGCTTAATGAAGATACATAGTGAAAATGGAGTATTTGCATAATGTTTTCAGGTATTTATTGATATTACTTTTGATACTATACCAAAACTCGACAATGAAGTTTCTTAGAGGTCAGTTGCAATGTGAAATCTGAAACTATATTATGAATGCTTTGCACTCTTTTATTAAAATCTATTTTTTAACTTGCACCTAAAAGAATCAATCTTTTACTCATGCACGATTTTGTGGCATAATTTATTGATCTCTTGCAAAATATTGGTACACTGAATAATGCGGGTCTTCCAAATGCTGACCTATTTGTTATATCCAAAAATTGATTTTTCTAAAATCACCAATAATCTTATCAGGTTATTAGGAATCCAACTCTTGCCTGAAATCTTTTATTTTATTATTGGCAACAGATACTGCCAGTTATTTTTCTTAAATTGAAGGCTTACATTGTTCATTTTTGAAAAGATGTCTGTCAAATACTGATGCCAGCATAACTATAATTACTATTTGTTCCATGAAAAGAACAATAACTTAGGTCACAACTCAAACAGTCAAACAAGTACTTTTTCATGAGATCCATATTATACTTTGGTGTGTAGCTGAAGTACTTTATACACACTCCCTATTTAATCATGAGAAGTATTTAAAATAGGTGTAAACAAGAGGGTAGGATTTAGAGAAAAGCTTAAAGATCTTATTTTTAGTTTACATCATACTCTTATTTTCTGTGTGTCCTTTTTGTACGTGCTGAATAGTGAGATAGTGGAAATTAATGTACATGTATTTCTTTGGTGATTTAGTGGGGAGATTTTTCCAGTTCCACAGATAAAGTCATCAATAGTCAATTTTCCATGATTCTTCACAGAGTAGGCTTAGAATATGGTATTGTATTAAGGTGACTTTTTATGCTAAGTCAAAATAATGTATTTAAATGATTATAATTACTAGTAGTAATAATTTGTGAGCTATGTAAATTTCTCTCATTCCAGATTTTAAAAGAGTTATCTCTAAGCTAAAGCTTAATTGCACCTTGAAAAATACAGGGACATTTTTATAATGCTTTTGGGAAGGTGGTTATGAAAAGTAAATAAATAATACTGTTAAATGTAAACATGCACTTATTTCTTTTATTTGTATAATAACTATCTCTCAGGAGTTCAGATTTATATATTGTTAAGTCCAATCCTCGGAAAATACTTCTACAATAGGACATTAATTTTCAATTTATGGGGGAACATGTGAGAATGGAGATTGTAAAGCAATTCATTCTCTACGAAGGAGATCATCAATGACCTGCACACTGCCAAAGACAGTGGATTTGTGTTCAACCTTATCTTACTGGATCATTCTGTGATACTTGACAAATTTTACTGCTGATTTGTTGAAACTCTTCACCCTCAGCTTTTGAATAACTTTTAAAAAATAATACTTTTACCATAATTCCTTTTTAATATTCTTGGTATCTTTTAAGAAAATCATCCTTCCAAATGTCTGTAGTCTTATGGTCTCTGCTCCTGGTATTAATGCTAGTACATAGATTTGAATCTATGTACTTTTTTTTTTTTTTTGGGTGCCTTCATTTGGATCACTCATGTTTCCAATGACTTGTTACATGATGCTGATTCCTATGGTTATGTGTCCAGTCCAGAACACCTGACCTTTACCCAGCTACTTTCTGAATATGTACATATGATCATCCCACAAGTATTTCAAATTTCTCATATCCCAAGCTGAACTTATTATCTTCTTCTAAACTTGCTCATCCCTTTGTATTCCTTATCCTGATGAATGATATGGAGATTTATCAACTGCCCAAGTCAGAACACTGATCCTGAGCTCAAAGTCAACAAGCCCTTTTGATTCTCCATTCTTAATCTCTCTCTATTCCCATTGCCACTACTCTTACTATTCACATAATTATCATGCTCTCATAATAAAACTGATATTTGCTGAACAATAACTATATTTGGAAAACTTTACATGTATTAAGTGTCACAACGACCTCGTGATCTAGGTACTATTATTATTCCCATTTTCCAAATGAAAAAAGCTGAGCCTCAAAGAGGTCATGTAATTTGTCCAAGTTACACAAATAAGTTTGCCAAGTAAGTGTCATATCCTGGATTTCATGTTGGATTTGTAAATGCATCAAGATCCAACCTATTACCTAGCTTGGTAGTTGGCATCCCTCGCTTTGGCCAGAATGGAGTCTAACCTACCCTCTAACCTACTTCACAAAGAAGCTTCTAAAATCTGATGAAAAGCAACCACAGCATGGTAAAAACCTCCAAAGAGTCCCATTGCTCCTAAGATAAAGTTCAAACGTAATCTCCCATGATATGATTCCTGTGCTCGTAACATTGCTTTCTGTTATTCATTGTTGTATACATTCTCCTCCGGCCCTACTCAGTCCTAAGGGATCCCTGAATGTGCAATGCCATATTACACTTCTTTTCCCCCATCCAACCAGCTATTTTCTCTACCTGAAATATCCTTTCCTTGTTGACTAATGTCTGTTCATTCTTCAAAGCTCAGCTCACATATCACTTCTGGTAAGCTTTCTTTGACCTCTCATTATACTTTAGATACCTCTTCTGTTTCCAGTACATTCCTAGTATTTACCACCTGGTATGTAATAATTGATAGACAAGGGCAGGAATCATTTCTGTTTATTTTACATTTATCCCTAGGGCCTAATACACTCAAATATTGGCACAAGGCACTAAAAAAATCTTTTTTTTTGAATGAATGAATGATTGAAGTTATTTCAACATTCATCTAATTGAACTTATTTTCATATATTTTGAACAAATTTCATGATGTATTTTAAATAATTGAGTTGGAGTTGGAGTTAAAAATCCATTAAATTTTCATTAGTAAACTTATTGCTCTGCTTTGCTCTTCATTTCATTTTTAACAATCTATTTCATAAGGAAAATGTAAGAATAAGTACAAATGTAAAACAATGCTAAAAGCACTGATGAACTAATAAATTGGGGGAAATAGAGATGGGCCAAAGGCAGTGCACAGCAAATAAAGAATAATTAGATAATTTTTTGAAGTTGGATACAGGTGAACTTTTCCTCAAAAATACCTGTCATGGTATTTTTAGGAAGAAATAATATTTTATTATAGGAGAAGACTAAAGTTCAGAGCAATAAATCTAGGTTTCTTTCCAGATTGATTAGCTATCTGAAAACCTTGTGATTTCTCACAGGCAGAGAAGTGCAAGACTGTATTGAACACAGCAATAAATAAAATCACAGAAGCAAATAAATAAAATATATGTTTTATTTGCTTAGTACACAATATAGAATAAATTTAAAAGTTTAGCTTTGTCATTATAAAGTAGAAATGCACGAAAATGGTCTTTCACTTTAATCATATTGAAGGATGTGCAAATTATCATCCTGAGGCCCTAATTTACCCTGAGGTTGTGATTTGTTGGCTGGCACAATGTTTAGAACCCAGTTTGTAAAGAAGGCTTTCTGAAGCTGTGAGGAGCCTCCAGTTCAACCAGAGATCACATCACTTCCCATTATGTTATACCTAGTCTTTTTCATGCATTTATATTACATCCTTGACCCTTATGGACATTTAGTTTAGAATCTTGACCTTGACTAAACAACTAAACAACAAAAACTTGACTAAAGCTCTGTGCTTTGGAAACAGAATCCTTAATTGGCATGAAGTAGATGAACTGGAGGATGGTGGTAAGAATTTGTGTTTGATTGCTTGTTTCTTTACCAGAGGGCCAGGGTTTGGATCTGGCTTTCTATCTTGCTTCCTTTTTTTAACTGCTCTATAATTGAATTAAAAAAATTAATATGAAGCTTATTATTCTTCACAGTGAATTATGAGTAAACAGTTACAGAAATTCTGTATTGTAAAGTATAAATTATTCTTAAATTAAGAGCTATTTTAAGTTCTAGCAGAATTCCTGGAACCAAGTGCTTAATAACTGTTGAACTAAATTTGCATATCAATGAAAATCCATTTTCACTCCCTGATATAAATTCTCTGGCCAAAGTTGTATCATTTTTGAAAAGCAACCTAGTCTTCATTTTTATGGCTTAATGTTTTAGTTTGCTAGAGATGCCATGACAAAATACTACAGACTGGATGATTAAGCAACAGAAATTTATTTTCTCACAACTCTGGAGCTGGAAATCCAAGATAAAGATGGTGGTAGGACTGGCTTCTCCTGAAGTCTGTCTCTTCAGACAGCTGCCTTCTTGCTGTGCTCTCACACTGTCTTTTCTCTTTGTATGCACCCCCTTGGTGTCTCTTCCTCTTCTAATAAGGATACTAATCATGCTGGGTTAGAGCTACACCCTTATGACCTCATTTAGCTTTAATTGCCTCTTTAAAGACCCTATCTTCAAATACGGTGATTGGGATTTAGGTCTTCATCATATGAATTTTGGGGAAGGGGGACACAGTTCAATCTATTAACAGTTACTATAGTTTAATGCTTAATAAAGGGGTGATAGAGTCAAAAGAAAATGTGAACTCAGCCAAATTCCTGGGATGAAGGAGAGAGTCTGATGTATAAACAGCAAAAAATGCCATAATTTTTATCTTCAGGAATTTTTAGTAACATTCTGAAACTAAATCAGCCTTTTTCTTCCCAAATAACAGGATTTTGAGGGAGAAATGTAGCTTAATTCATCATTTGCAAAGTGAAAAAGGTGTGATTATGATCAAGCTTGGACCCCACAGTCCAAATACCCCTTCATTCAGTTCACATCATTTGCAATCTCTTCATGCCCTCTCTTGACTTTTGCTACTGTCTCTAGTGGAACATTTCTTTCTCTATTCCTGCTCATTCAGCTCTGCTTTTGCTTTAGTACTGAATCCAAATTTAACCTAAACATTTCTCTTTGGGATCCTCTCTGTCTTGTTCATAAGTCAGTATGCAGACCACACTGCTTAGTCACTTTCTTCTTGGCTACTTCCTCCTGAGGATAGGATTGTCTTCATCTGCTGTTTTCTAATGGTCTGGTATAGGGTACCTTATTCATGAAAGTGACCAACTAATGTCAAACGTGGATGAACTGTAATGAGTCAGAAAACCCCTATCATGAGCACCACATACCTTGCTTTTTTAAGGTTTTGTTTTTGTTTTTGTTTTTGTTTTAATAGGATTTGCCTAATGTCATAATAGGTCATGCAAAAAGGGAACTTTTGGGCATCAGAAAGGCAAGTAATAAGTGATGAGACCTGAACCTGACACAATAAGAAGGGGAGTGCTAGTCTGTAAGCACTATGAGTGTGTGCTGAGGATCTAGGCTGTGGCCTAAAGTCCTTGGTGTGTGCAGCTACTTGATGGAAAAAGGGTACAGAAAGAAGGAGCTTCTAAGTTTATAAGATTGAGAGAGAAGTAGAAAGTAAGCTTTTAATGATGCGTAGCTGGATCACTGAAACTAGAGATAGTACAAATACAAAATTTTCAAATAGAGTGAAAAAATAAAAAATTACACAAAAAGAAAACCCAGAAAGACATTTGCAAACTCTAAGGAAGATAATCATGATTCTAGGAAGTCATTAATTCTTCTAGTCCATGCATATGGGTTAGTACCTGTTAGGTGTCAGTTTTCTACATGGCGTGGTTACCATGGTGAAGATGACAGAAAAGATTCTCACTTTTTTTTTTTTTTTTAAAGATTTTACTTATTAGAAAGAGAGAGGGAGAGAATAAGCAGATAAGCAGGGGGAGGAGCAGAGGAAGAGGAAGAAGCTGATTCCCCACTGAGCAGGGAGCCCAATATGGGACTTGATCCCAGGACCCTGGGATCATGACCTGAGTCAGAGGCAGATGCTTAACTAACTGAGCCACTCAGTCGCCCCAGGTTCTCCCTCTAGTTGAGCTTACAATCTAGTTGAGTTAGACACATAACAAATAGTATTAAAAATATATTATTTCTAGTAGTGGTATTGAAGACAGAAAAATAAAATATGATGTAATGCAAATAAACTTGGTGTGTGGCTAATGTAAAACGGATGATACAAGAAGCCCTCGTGGAAGAGTTGACTTTTGAATTGAGATGTGAATATGAAGGAGTTGTCAAGAACTGAATAGTCTGGAATTTAGCCTACTTGCCTGCTTACAATGTAGTTTGACATAGTTTCATGGATGCTAGCAGAAGACATGAAATTCTTGGGTCAGAGACAAAAGACTTTTTCACTCACACCAGAGCAAGCAGTGTATGTTGCATGTTTGTGTCAGTCCTCTTTGACCCCTGAGTCCTGCTGGGGCAATGCAGAGTACAAGAACACTTCAGTGTTTTATAATGGGCTGCAAGCAAGTCTGCCCAAACTGTGCCCGAGGGAAAACATAATCGTTAGTATGCTAGCACAGTAAGGAAATCTGTTCTTTGCCCTGGAGGGAGACACATATAAATATTCTTGAAAAGACAGTCATAAACATGCAGAACTGTGAGAAAGAAACCCATGGAGAATTGTCTGTCAACAGAACATAGCCAGGCCAAGACGTGAGTCAAGACCTTCCCAGTCGAAAGGAACAGAGAGACACGAGCCTGGAGTGGTTGAGGATTGAAAAGGAGGCTCCAGTATGGATAGAGTGTAGTGAGATGGGGGCAAGGTAGGCAGGGCCAGATCTTGAAGGATTTTCTAGCCAAGTTATTGTATTAAAAACCAATCCATGAGTCTCTGGCTAGAAAGCTTAGCTAATTTACTATAAGAAGAGGATTTATTCCCCCCAAATAAATGCACAAATATATGTGTAGTGAGTGTGAAATTATAGTTCTACAAATTTCCTTTACTATGTATTCATATTGTATATTTAAAGTTTTCTCAAGCAAATCTGTCTCTATCACATATAGCATTTAATATATATGCTGACAGAATAATACATATAGATGATTTATAATTGAGAAAAATGAAAGTTATTAATTGTATTTTATTATATTTAATTTCCCTTCATAACTATCTTACCCATGGGAGAAAAGAGTATTTCATGATTTTGTACCCCAGATGTATTTCTTTTACCTATAAGTGTGATATCCTGATATATCCTGCTATATCAAACACACTGGCCATGGCATCTTTGTTCTTCACACCCTTAAATTGTTTTTTCAGATGAAGTTTGGATGCTTCCACATTCTTGTGCGGTGTCTGAAAAGACTAACTGCCAACAATGTTTCCCAAATTGTCTGTAGCTTTGAAAACTAAGCATAGCTTTATGGATGTCTGGGTTCTTGGAGTTACAAAGGAAATGAAAGATAATTTGCTTGACATCTCCTTTCAAATACATGAACATTTTCTAAAGAATTTATTCGCTCATTCATTTAACAAAGAGTCAAGAGGGCCTGTTGTGTCAAGCAATATATTTGACACCAGGGATGATACCAAGATTTTTAAAAATCTCAGTTCTCTCTGTTTAGATGAACAGATTTTACACAGTACATCACAGAGATACGATACAATGATTAAGGTGAGAATAAAGTCCCAGGGGAATACAGAGAAGACGAGTTCCTCCTCCTCCTCCTCCTCCTCCTCCTCCTCCTCCTCCTCCTCCTCCATCCTCCTCCTCCTCCTCCTCCTCCTCCTTCTTCAAGTACCTTATTCTTATTGAAAGATTATGGAAGACTTCAAAATAAGAGTAATAGTTATTTTATTTCCTTAGCTACAGCTCTTTCTACGGATGGAAAGTATCAGTTAATATTGTTTGCTCTAAATATTAAGCTATAACAGCCTTCCTTTTAAATTTTACTCATTGGATAAAGTTTGGCTCTCTGAAGCATCATAAAATATATATTACTCCCTCCATCCCAACGATGCCCATCCCCATGACAGACCTTCTAATTAATATCCGATCATTTCCTTTATATTTGATTTTTGTCCCTTATTTATAAAACTAAATAGAGTTTTCTTAAACTTTGCTTTCTTCATCTTTTCTATAACACTTGATTCTTTGGTCACAATAAAAATTGATTGCTGTAGTTTGTTTCACTTTTGTATGTTTTGGACCAGTCTTCTCATACTTTCTTACGTGTTTCTCCCCCAGAGCCACAGTTTATAAATACTTACAGTACAGCAGTCAGTGCTTAGTGCTACACTTTAAAAGGGATGTAAATGAAATAAAATGGTCCTAAGGTAGTAACTAGTGTGCAAAGTTATGAGGAATCACTTCTCTTGAGAAATAAGTGAAGGAATTAGAGCTGTTTAGCCAGCCAAGACTTCACAAAATCTGAGGCAGCATCTATAAGGGGTCTCTTTAAATATTGGGTCAACTGTCTCATAGACACAAAATCATTATATGTGTCCTTCAAGGCCCTATCAGCACCCCTATTAATCATGTGTCAAGAGGGGAGAGGAGAATTGAAATTACTGATGAGCACTTGTAAGGTTTATGAAGATGGGCAGGTCCATGAACAAGAGCTTAGCATTAAACCAAAGGATGGAGCAACCTGGAGAGATTTAGGAAAAGAAACACTGCAGCCAGCTTTTAAGATTTGAGTTGCATTTGTGGTAGGGGAGCAGCCATATAATATGGAAAAGTAGCTTTAGCTTGACTAGGATGATAAGCTTTCAGTTATTGAACCAGACAACAGAAAGCTCAGTTGGGTTACAGATGAAGAAGCTTAGGGGCAAGTAATGTGCCCAAGGTTAAACAATTAGTGTGTAGTCGAGTCAGAATTTGAACTTAGGGTGACTGATTCTAAAACCTAGGCTCTTAAGAATTACACTGTGCAAAGAATAACAACAGTATATTGTTAATTAAAAAAAATCACGTTTCAAAAACTAATATCAAACTTTTGTAAATGAACTCCATGTATATATGCCTGAAAAAGATTGGTTGGATATAGCTAAAAAAGTTAGCACTAGTGATCTCTGGGCCGTTTGATTTGGGGGCATTCAAAAAGTTTCATCTTTGTGCTTTTAAGTTTTCACAAAAATCAGGTATTTAAAAAAAATCTTTTATGTGCTAAATAAAAATGCCTGCCAACCTGTAATTATATACTAAGAAAAAATATCTTTCACGAATGAGAGCAAAATGAAGACATTTACAGAGATACAAAAACAGTTTGTGACCAACAGACTGTCATAAATCAAAATTCTAAAGCTTATGTATACCAGACAGAAGTCAAGGAACATTTGATAGAAGTTACGAGTTTTCAAAACTATGAAGAGCAAAAAAATGGTAAGTCTGTGCATAGATCTAAAGAAACATTAACTCTATAAAGTCATATAACAAAATCTTTGAGTTTAAAGGAGGAAATATAGAAGAAAACTTAAGATCTAATAGAAGTTATCTACAAAAAGTGAGAATAATATTATAAATGGGCTGTGAAAATATCATCTATGGATAGGAAGACATAATATTGTAAAGATATCCATTTCACTTGACCCGAGCCAGAGAGTCATTAAAGTCTAATCAAAATATTGATATTTCTGGAGGGGGGGGGTTGGTATTTGGTAAGCAGGTTCTAAAGTTTAAATCAAAGTGCAAAGGGGGCATTCCTGAGTTAGAACAATGTGGTAGGATTTGCCCAGCAGATATCAATATTCATTATAAAGCTATAGTTTCAATTAAAATGGTTTGATATTGAGACAACAATAGGCAAACCAAGGGGCAGAATAGAAAGCTCGGAAGGAGACACCTGCATGATGAGAGACTTGCCTGGTGACACCTGTCTGTAACAGACGAAGACAGACAGACAGATTTTTAAAACATGTGATTCTGGTGCAATGGGTTGTCTATAGGGAGTCAATTTGGATCCCAAGCTCCTATCATTCAGTTAAAATCAACAGCAGGGGTATTAATCTAAATGTGAAAAGCGACACTAAGAATTTTAGAAGATAACAGAGGGAATATTGTCATGACCTTTGGGATAGGGAAAGATTAAATTCACACACAGACTGAAAACTTAAATGAAAACACGATACATTCAACTACATTAATATTCAGAACTTCTGTTCTTAAAAATATATCACGAAGAGCATGAAAAAACTATCTCATGATCTCATGGCAAGCCAGAGATCTTTGCCATACATATTTAACTACGGAGCAGTATTTGCTATGTAGAAAGGCTCCCAAAATTCACTAAGAAAAAGACCTAAATTGAAAACTATGTGGAAGATCTAGATGCTACACAGAGACACAAAATCAGACGGTTAATTTATAAAAAGACCCTCAGCCTTGGTCAGAATTAGGTGGGTAGCAGAGAATTTAACCTTGCCCCCAGGGACACCTGGCTTCTGGCCTCAGCTCCTGGGAGTTAATCTCTAAGCTGGGGACTGTCCTAACTGATAAGAAGTGTCTTTGTTTGCCTAGGTGTCCCGCAGAGTAGGATTTGGGGTAGGAGCTGGCTAAGAGGATTACTTCAGTGTGACTCAAAGACCACAGGCTGACCCAGGTGATGGCTATGTGGTTTACGGTGGGGCCTGGGGCCTGAAGCTTGACCTCTGGAGGAGAGGAGTCGGGGACCAGCCTGTGGAGGTCAACGTCGCGGTGTTGTGAGCACCAGTAGACTCTTGGCACCAAGGCTGGGGGGAGCTCCTTGTCCGACGGTATTCCCTCCGTATTGCCGCGTATCAGCACGGGGCAGAGACCCTGTCCTCACTCCACAGAGACACAGCAGATGCTCTGAACTTGGTACCTTGGCCCGGATTTAATCTGCAATAAGGCATGATGATCATGCGTATAAGGGCTTGCAGTGGGTCCTGTGAGCAAACAAGAGGTGGTTTTCCAAACCCTCAAACTCTCAACTGGTGTCAGAAGTGAGGACCACTTTATGGGGCCTCATCTCCCAGGTGTCTACCCTCAACATTATGGAACCGAAATTTAAAAGGTACACGAATGTTTGTAATACACCCACTTGACTGGCAAAAAATTTACGACGCCAACTTTTGTTGGAATTTGGTAATAATTTGGAAAGCGGTGAGGATGAGGATAAAGCCAGCTATGGTGTGATTACAGCTGTGGTGGAGGCAGGTGGGTGTAGCAGATCCGGGAGTGGTACACAAGGGATGGGTTTTATGCAGGGTTTTTCTGTAAGCGTATTTTACAATGTAAAGATAAGAATTTAAGTAAAATTTGAACAGGCTGGATAGATGATAGCACCATAATGTAAACAGTGAGGTGTCAGATCATTTAAAAGTCTTCCTTTGTGCTTTTCCACTTTTTTTTTTTTTTACTACTGCATTGTATTATTTTTAAAGTAAAAAGAATAGTAGAAGCATTTTTTAAGAAACCAAAAATGTGAGGTCAATGTGGTGCAACAGTTAAAAAGCATCGACACGACAGATAAGAGCGTCGCAGTAGATGTAAGAGCTGGCTACCCGTGGTGTCCAACTGAAGGAACAATGGTTCAGGAAATTAATGTCTTGAGTGCTGTCAAAGTTCATCCACCAGTTGGGAGTAACCGGCATGGATCTTGGAATTCCAATTTGTTTTATTTATAACCGGGGACATTTTTGTCCCTTGTCACCTATCAGGACGCTTCCTTCCCTGAATGAGGGAACAGAGTCAGCAGAAGGGATTGTCAGAAAATAGCTCTGAAATTCATCCTGCAGGCTGTGGCAAAGCTTGATGATTGAGGTGTCTCCCAATAGAGGCCTCCAGGTGCAGGTCGTCACTGGGGAGACCCCTGCATAAACCTTGGCCGAATGCTTCTGGGATCCCCTAGGGCCTTAGCATCCTCTAAGTCACAAGTGACGTCGGTTCTCTTTTCTCCTAGATACATCCCTCCCATTGATTAGATTAACAGTGTTTTTCAAACCCTATCAGACATAATTCGATTTGTAGGCTTTGGTCTTCTATTCTGTCCCAGGCAACACCCCTTCCTGCTAGGTGGCGCGCTGGCGATGGCTAATGCCAGCCCTTCTGTACGGGTCTCAGGTTAGCTCTCTCAGGGCCGCGTCCTCTCCTCTCCTCTTATTTAGGCGCTCCATCTCTTTCCCTGCTCCCTGCATGTGAGATGTGATATTTTTTTTTTTTTATTGGTGTTCAATTTACTAACATACAGAATAACCCCCAGTGCCCGTCACCCATTCACTCCCACCCCCCGCCCTCCTCCCCTTCCACCACCCCTAGTTCGTTTCCCAGAGTTAGCAGTCTTTACGTTCTGTCTCCCTTTCTGATATTTCCCACACATTTCTTCTCCCTTCCCTTATATTCCCTTTCACTATTATTTATATTCCCCAAATGAATGAGAACATATAATGTTTGTCCTTCTCCGACTGGCTTACTTCACTCAGCATAATACCCTCCAGTTCCATCCACGTTGAAGCAAATGGTGGGTATTTGTCATTTCTAATAGCTGAGTAATATTCCATTGTATACATAGACCACATCTTCTTTATCCATTCATCTTTCGTTGGACACCGAGGCTCCTTCCACAGTTTGGCTATCGTGGCCATTGCTGCTATAAACATCGGGGTGCAGGTGTCCCGGCGTTTCACTGCATCTGTATCTTTGGGGTAAATCCCCAGCAGTGCAATTGCTGGGTCGTAGGGCAGGTCTATTTTTAACTGTTTGAGGAACCTCCACACAGTTTTCCAGAGTGGCTGCACCAGTTCACATTCCCACCAACAGTGTATGAGGGTTCCCTTTTCTCCGCATCCTCTCCAACATTTGTTGTTTCCTGCCTTGTTAATTTTCCCCATTCTCACTGGTGTGAGGTGGGATCTCATTGTGGTTTTGATTTTTTTTTTTAAATTTTTATTTATTTATGATAGTCACAGAGAGAGAGAGAGAGAGGCAGAGACACAGGCAGAGGGAGAAGCAGGCTCCATGCACCGGGAGCCTGACGT
Organism: Canis lupus baileyi; assembly: GCF_048164855.1. Lineage (NCBI taxonomy): Eukaryota > Metazoa > Chordata > Mammalia > Carnivora > Canidae > Canis > Canis lupus. The sequence continues at coordinate 2,356,390 of NC_132871.1, forward strand.
GGGATTCGATCCCGGGTCTCCAGGATCGCGCCCTGGGCCAAAGGCAGGCGCTAAACCACTGCGCCACCCAGGGATCCCCTCATTGTGGTTTTGATTTGTATTTCCCTGATGGCAAGTGATGCAGAGCATTTTCTCATGTGCATGTTGGCCATGTCTATGTCTTCTTCTGTGAGATTTCTGTTCATGTCTTTTGCCCATTTCATGATTGGATTGTTTGTTTCTTTGGTGTTGAGTTTAAGAAGTTCTTTATAGATCTTGGAAACTAGCCCTTTAGAGATGTGATATTTTAAGACTCTCCTGTAGCAAGGTAGGATCAAGCATTGTTAAAATACCTTCTCCCTAAATGGGGTTTATTTCTGAATGAGAAAAATGGAACTGATGTTATCATTTCTGCCCCATGTTCCCACGAAGAACATTTTTCTTTTGTGTTAGCAAAAAAAAAAATAAAAAATAAAATAAAAAATAAATAAATAAAAATAAATAATGTGTAACTTGGTTTCCTTGCAGCTTTTCTTGTCACCAAAATATTTTCTAGGCTGTACTAATATGAAGATTTTTTAGCAGTTTACAGAAATGGTGCTTCTGAGCGTGCATTTTTCCCTTTGCTACTGAAGGGAAACCATGGGAACGCGGCATCCAATTTCGCTTGACAGACTCCTGGTTAGCAGACCACATGTGGTGTGTTTGTGTTTTGTTCTATAGTTGTTTCCACTGTGTCGTGTAATTCATCACAAGGATCCTGGGAATGGAAAATGTCACAAACCAAATATACAAAATTAATGAGTGGTTTACTCCATGGCAAGGGGGCAGGTAGCGAACAGTCAGGACCAAAGCGACAAGAATCCCTGGGCGTAGAGCTATTTCACCTGACGGAGTTCAGGTTCTGTGGGTCTTGCGGTGGTGTCAGGCCCTGATGACCGTTTTGCTTAATTTTTGAAGCCGTGGAAGTCATAAGTGATTACCTTTGCATCCACTTCGCCTAACGTCGGTTAAGGATAAATCATATGTTTAAAGCAAGTAAGAGAAACAAGAGCAAATACAGTGACTGGTATTTTCAGAGCGATTTCAGAGCAATTCTAAATTTTAGGATTTTAGGATCTTCTCAATTTTAGAATTTAAGGATTTCAGCATCCAGATTCAGTTCCCGCCGGGCCTGCGTGCCTGTGACAACATAGAAAATACGGGGCCCACGTTCTCACATACTTTGGAGCCAGTGGTGTTGTGAGGGGAGCTTAGTCACGGATTCCTTTCGCCCCACGCATTTTGGCCAAATCATATAAATAAAAAGAGGGAAATGATAACCAGAGACCCTTGAATTCCAGACTCCTGCCTTGTCACCAATTGCAACATTTCCTATTTCCCTCCCGGTTTCCTTCCCTCCCATTACCAAGGCAACCATGGCTATTTCCATGGGGAAGTTTAGCTCTGAGTGGTGGACTTCGAATCCAGAACTGTTTGCACCCCGAGGTCTCTTCCCTCAGAAACAGTGAAAGATTTGGGCATCAGCTGTTTACGGGGGCCCTGAAGGTGTCTCTTGAACGTTTCCTCACGGCCAGAGTCGATGCATCACATTATAACATCGTTGCTAAAGTTCTACGTACAATTACGAAAGGATGAAACAGTTTAGGACAAGAGGAGCACGGGACATTGCATCTTTTGAAAAGATAAGGAAATTCAGAATGAAGTATGGGGCAAATAGTTTTATTTCCTTTCATTTCCACCCCTACCTGGCTGTTTTCTGGGGAGATTGGCTGACTTTGTCACCCCAAGGTTTCCCTGCCCTCTGGCTTCCAGTTGGGTTTGGCCATGATGAGGTCCAAGAGGAAATAGGGAAGATGGAGAGTGAGATCTGGGGCTCTATTCTCCTGACTCCCTCCCCAGTGTTGGGCACCCCCCCCCCAACAGAGATCGTCCTTCCGCTTCAGGTCACCTGTTGGGCATGAATTCCCATTCTTTTAGGTTTTGGTAGCTTCCTTCCTCGCCTCCTGAGGCTGAGCTGGGCTGTGCCCTGTGGTTGCCTACATCCTAGCATTCTTTGATCAGTCTCTCTCTCTCTCTCTCTTTTTTTTTTTTTTTTAAGTAAACTCAAGATTTCTTACCTCATTTGAATATGCAGTCTCCACTCTTCAGACACTGACTCCAATACCAAAAATGATGTAGTGCTCAATTCTGAAGAACAAAGTAAAATAAAGAATAACAAGAACAGTTCAGATTCTAAACTCTTGTTCTCTTCATAGGAAATCCAAAATATTTCCTCCAATTTTACTGACGTACCCTCAACTTGACAAGTAAAAATAGCAAAGACTAAAAATGTGAATGGTAACCAAAAAAAAAAAAAAATCTATAAATGTACCTGGGGTTCTTTTTTTTTCCTTCCCTAGAACTTTCCTTCTCAGAGCTGTGTATTATCCTGTACGAAACTGGATCCATGCCTCCCAGGCCCCTGCACAGGTGCTACCCCAGGACTTCCCCTTTGCCGCTTCCCTTGATGGACCCACTGCTTCCCATATTTTATGTCTTTGGTCTTTATACTATTTTTGTTTATTTTATTTGGTTGTGAGATGGTGAGAAGACAGGTTTTCTGAGATGCTGGAAAATAGTAGGCAGCAATATTTTTTAGGGACCCCTGAGTACTGACTCTGCTTGCCTCTGAGGAAAAAAAAAAAAACCCGTTCTAAATTAAGTTTGGTTCAAAATCTAAGAAAGCTTAGTTTTTCTAAAGAGTTTCTTGAACAGAAGTACATGGATGGTTAGGTTAAGTTCTGGAATGGGGATGAAATCACAGTGTAAAGAAATAGCAGCTTAGCAGGAATTTGGAGTTTTACCAGCAGCCAGGTGCCCATACGGTTACAGGGGCCAGGAAAAAGCCACACAGAAATACATTCTTTTTTGTGTGGACACTTCTGTTAAATTATGTTTTCTTTGCCACAGAAATGAAGAAGTTGCAGCCGATCTGAATCTGTGGTTTACTTCTGTTGATCCTTAACCCAACCTTCCATGTTGCTATAATACCCACACTTTCTAAGGAATTTCTAAAAAAGGTATATGAAAGATAATTTATTGAGCCTTTTTACATCTGAAAATGCCTTCACTCTGGATGGATATACTGACTAAACATTGCAGTTGTTTTCCTCTGTATTTTCAAGTTTATGTCTCCATATTTTTTCTTAACATCCAGTTGTATATTTTTTTTAATGAAATATGGTTTCCAGTCTGATTCTCATTCTTTTGTAGGAACTACTAAGATATTTTCATTATGTTTAGTCTGATCTAAAATTTCATGGGCAAGTATAGAGACTGTCCTTTTTCTTAACAGCCCGTTTTAGTTTGAAGCTTTATTTTTCTTTAGTGCCGAGAAATATACCCTATTATTTCTCTATTTTCTTCTATTGATTCTTTCTGTTTTTAGAATTCTTACAAATGAGCGTTGACCCCCCTGAACTAATCCTCTATGTAATTTTCCTCGTTTTGTCTCTTTGCCTTTTTGAACTATGTTCTGAGACATTTCCTGGGATTTTCTGGCCTCCTTCTGACATTTTACATTTCAGGTACTAGAACTCTCTTCACATTCTTTCTTATTATGTGATTGTTTTCCTTTTTAAGAATCTCATTCTTTATTTACGGAAATAATAGTTTCTTAACCTTATTTGATAATATGAATTATACTTTCTTTCTCTTTCCTTCCCTGGAGTTAGTTTTTCATTTTGTTTATCTTAGTCTTATATCCTCTTGGTTTTCCTCATATACTAATGACTCCTCATCTATTCATATTAAAAAAAAAAAGATAGAATTTACTCTGTGTGTATGTGGTTTTATTCCATGAGTTGGGATTTTGACTGTTGAGGTAGGTTTATGAGTTGTGTGGGGCATGAGGACAATCAGGTTTCTCCTTCACATGTGGACCCCTAATGCTAGGATGAACAGAGCTTTACTTTGGGGTGCTAGTATTTACAATAGAAGCATTAGAATTCCTCAGATGATTTTCTGCATTTCATTAAAGAGGAGCCCTCTCTATGGGGCACCTCGGTGGCTCGGTCGATTAAGCATCTGACTCTTGATTTCAGCTCAGGTCATGATCTCGGGGTTTTGAAGTCGAGCCTCGTGTTAGGTTCTGTACTGGGCATGGAGCCTGCTTAAGACTCTCTCACCCCTCCCTTGTGTGCTTTCCCTCTCTAAATAAATAAATAAGTAAATAAGTAAATAAATAAAATAAATAAATAAATAAAAATAAAAATGAGCCCTCCGTTCTTTGTCTGGTGGTTGACAGCTAAGGGTGGGAATGCTAAGAGCTGGGAGAGCTCTCCTTTCCTTCAGTGTCTTTCTTGATGTCCTCAGACTATCCCACCCTAAGCCTGGGCGAGATGATTCCTCAGCACTCATGTTTCCAGACGTAGTGATTGTATTCTAGTGTCATTTATCTCTTAATGTGTCTTCTCTCTTGCATTAGCCTGTGAGTTCTTGAAAGACAAGCTCATGTATTATTAATCTATCACCCATTTTTCTATCCTTGCAGTGTTAGAAAGGAGGAAGTTCTGTGACGTTAAACACATTTCTCATTGTTCAGATAGGTATTTTTCCATATTGATTACTATTTAGTAAGAAACTCAAATTATATTTTGTTACATTAATGGTTTTCTGTGCTATATTTCAAGAGTATTTTTTCAAAATTCAACATCTTAGATAAAACAAGTATTCCTTGATTTTGTTAATACCTCCTTTGTAGGTGATTTGGTTTGTCAAATGAATTGATTTTATCTGACTCTTTGATGCATTTCATTTGTGATCGCCTTCGGGGAAAATCATATAAAATATATTTTTTTCTCAGTTTTTTTCCCCACTACGAAGGAAAATAAGTATAAGTTATCTTTATAATATGAAGTCTTAGACAAGGATTCCTCTGGGAAACTGAATTTTGGTCTTGGTGCAGTAGACACAAGGGGTATACTGCCCAGGTCCTCAAAGGAGGACTCACTGTCCAGATGCAGGGGTGCAGTGAGGAGGCAGCCTCTGGCTTTCACGGAAGCCCGATCTCCCCATTGGCTGGGCTGTAGAGAGCTGCTTTACTGTACTTGAGTCCCATCCTTCTGAGCAGCCCATATCCCTGACTAAGTAAGATGGGTAGGCAAGCCAAGCCATTTCAGTCTGTCCTGGGGACCTTTGATGGTGATACTTGCTCTGGACCGGAGCTGGCTCTGTGACACCTACACTGTAGTTCAGCTGCTGCTTCTGCCAAATACTGCTTTCTCCTTGTTCTTTTTGTAGACATTCATCCCTAATAAGCCATCTTTCCCTCCAAACTTCTTTTAAGCACCTGCTTCTGATGAACCCAACCTGTGACAATAATACTCTAGAGTCTCTATTTCCTTCCTATTGTAAAATAATGGATTTAGACTTTACTCTTTATTCCATAAACTTATATTATCATGGTAATCATCAAATTTTCATCTATTTTAGGTAAAAAAAAAAGATAATAGTTTTATGTTTTTAGACATGATGGATTGCTTGGCTTTTTGACTCTTAGTATTCTAATCCTCATATGTGAACTCTTTGGGTTTGGGCCTCGCAGCCCAATTCTGCTCATAGCCAAGAAAACTATAAAGGACATGGTCGTAGTCATTGAACAGATTAACAAAAAGTTGTTGTCTTTGTTGTTTTCATACAACAATTTCATACAAATATTCAGTGAGTTCATGTGTCTGTCAGCCTCCCCCTTCAGCAACTGCTACTGGGATCTTGCCCAAACACCTGCCTTACCTCTGAAGGCAGGCCCAAATAATTGAGACTAGTAGGCTGACTAAATTAGTTGATTTTTTTTTTTCATGATGCTGATTCACACCGAAATTTGTCATTTTCTTCTTTGTATTTTTTTTTTTTTTGCTTCTAACACTTCTTGAAACTTACACAACCATACACACAGAAACTTTTTGCCAAATTTTTATGTATAAAGAAAAGCTTATAAAAGTCTGACAGAAAGCCTATATATCTCAAAAGAACTAACAAATTGCAAAGTGCCTGCAAAGAACAACTTTCCCCCCACCCTCAATTCCCTGAGCACTAGTGTGATGGGGATTCTGTTTCTCTGTAATCCATCCATGTCCTTATGCTTGAATTCCTGAGACTTATGTAGAATTCAAGAGATAAAGTAAAATCTTCCTTGTGTTTTTTCCCTTCGATTGTACTTTTGTTTCTGCCTCCTGATTCTTTTTATGGTGTATTTTTAAAACAAAAGCAGAAAAAAATACCCAGATTTTTTTTGATGAAAGCCAAGTCTCATGAAAAGTAATTTATTGTCAAATTCAACATTTTTTAAATGAAAAGTACTTTCTGTAATTGAGGGATTAAGGATTATAGTATAAATATAAAAAGTAAAATTATTTTTGTGCTTTACTTATTGAAATAAAAACAATGCAAATTAATCTTTATTAATTTACCACCTAATTAATGTCCAGACATTAATAGTAAAAAGATAATTGAAGTACTAAATATTTCATCATCACAATACTGAAACATTTTAAAAGCAATGACTCATAGACTAAATAAAATTTAGATCTAAACATCCTTTTGGATCATAAAATGTGATCCTTGTATAAAATGAGTGTTCTATCTGCTGAAGCAGATTTTAAATATTTTAAAGCCTATCCACTTCACTTTCAAGTTTTTTTCTGCTCTTCTAATGTTAAAGGTCACCTTTTCTTCCTAGAGTGAAATCTATTACTCCCTGATGGCAGGAAAAATGCTAACTTGTTAGTTCAGTACAAGTATATTCCACAGAACCAGGGTGGTTGTTTTTTTTTAATTTTTACTTAAATTTCAGTTAGTGGACATACAGTGTGATATTAGTTTCAGGCGCAGAATTTAGTGATTTAACAGATATAATACCCATTCCTCATCACAAGTGCCCTCTTTAATTCCCATCACCCACTCAACGCATCCCCTGCCTAACTCCCCACTGGTAACCACCAGTTTGTTCTTTAGGGTTAAGTCTGTTGGTTTGCATCTCCAGTGTTTTCCTCATAATAGCATATCTACTTTTCTTATGCTAATCCACAAAGAAGTCATCATAGAGATTTTGAGATATCAACAACAACAACAAAAAAACCAAAACCAAAACAAAAACAAAAAACAAAATCCATCTAAAATAACAGCAAAGATAGAAACCTGAAAGGATCTTGCTAGGTAATTTTCTGTAGATATTTGCTTTTGAAGTTTTAGTTGAAGAATGTTAGAGCCCTGGGATGCTTTGGGTTCTGGTATATCTCAAATGACAAAATTCAATACTTCTGTAAGGTAGCAAATGACTATGACAAAGCCTAAATGTTAGCAAACTAGTTCTTTGTCTTCACTGACATGCCTAGGAAACTGGTCAGTTGTCCAATACCTGGAGAAGACTAGGGTGGAAAGAATATGAGGAAGTGCTTAATACCTCCCCCAAAGTGTGAACCCTAGGCACTGGGATAAAAGGTAGATTGGGGGCTTCACAGGGCTGTAATCAGAAAAAGTGATTTTAATTAGTTAGATATGTACTTTAGGAGGCTGGTTCATTTATATTTGATTATATTCTCAACAGTTCAGCTAACTGGTACCAATAAAAAGGGTAGTGCCAAGTTATAGACTAGAGAAGAGACCTTTACATTTTCCTCACTTATTTCCATTATATAAATATGAATGTAACACCATGTGTTTACATGTCAAAAGTTATAAATACAGATAATATTCTTTAAGTCATAAAGTCTTAGATTTAGAAAGACTACTAGAGATCCTCCAGTGCAATTTGCTGTTCACTATGGGAAATTATTCCTTCTCATGGACGTTCTATAGATATTTACTAAACACCAACTTAGTAACACATAAATAAGGCATGGTCTCCTTGCCTTTTGAATATAAAACCTAGGTGGACTTGGAGCAGGATACAGAAGATAACAGATTGTACCCCCCCAAATTATGTGTTTTTTTTCCTTATGATTGATGTCTTAAGAAGACATTGATGTTGGGACACCTGGGTGGCTCAGTGGTTGAGCGTCTGCCTTGTGCTCAGGGTGTGACCCTGGGGTCCTGGGATTGAGTCCCGCATCGGGCCCCCTGCAGGGAACCTACTTCTCCCTCTGCCTGTGTCTCTGCTTCTCTCTGTTTCTCTCACGAATAAATACATAAAATCTTTTTATTTTTTAAAAAAGACATTAATGTTTAGCTCTATTTACTGTGAATTACAGACTTGGTTCTCTTAGAGTTTTTATTTATTTGAGAGAGAAAGAGCATGAGCAAGGGGGAGAGGGAGAAAGGGACTCTCCTCTGAGCAGGGAGCCTGATTTGGGCTTGATCCCAGGACCCTGGAATCATGACCTGATCTGAAGGCAGATGCTTAACTGACTGAGCCACCCAGGTGCCCCACAGATTTGGTTCTCTTAGAAAACTGATGGTTTTGTGAGAAAGTATATCAGGAAACCCTAGCCTTCTGCTTTCAGAAAAAGGTATTCCCAGGATATCATCTCTGCTAACTAAGACTTTCTGTACTTTTCAAAGTTTACGGTACAACCAATCACCTAGGATCTTAGGAAAATGGAGACTCTAATTTAATGAGTTGGAGTAGGGCCTAAAAGTGCATTTCTGATGAGTCCCTTAGATGCCAATGTTGATCTTCAAGAGCACCGTTTTGAATAGCAGGGCTCTTGAGCTTTTCTCTTTACCTGGTTTGTATATTGAATTAATATTTTCAAAAGAAAGATAATGGTAGTGATAAAATTCCAGTCCCTCAATGACTTATCCAATCCAAGCAAATCAAACCTGATTCTAGTCAGTTTTATTATTGCTTATAAAGTTTTATAATTGATTTATAACTTGTGGGAACACCTTAAATTCACATTCAGATGGTCTGGTCTTCTAACATCTCAAGCACTGATAATTTCCAATTTAGTTTTCTGCAAAAGGCAAATAGTGTGCCATTTTCCTTTTAAAGGAATAGGTTATGGAATTTAAAGACTTAGACACTCTTGAAAAGAATATATTTAATACATGGTTATTGATTTAAAAATGATTTCAATATGACAGACTATGAATTTTTAAAAATTTAACTTCTTTTTTACTTTAGATTGTTTAATTGTTGCCACCTGAACTTTAACATGGTATTAATAATTTTTATGTTAATTACGCTTTTGAATGATCACACACATTAAAAAAAAAAAAGGAGCACCTTTTTGTGAGGTGGAGAATGAATTCCTCCCCCACTGCTGCTGCTTCCGTGTAAAGGGAACTCCACTTGGGTCAACCTTCTACCTTCTTCCCATACCATCACTCATTCTTTTGCAAGAGAGGATAAACACCTATTTCATTCATAATTTAAGATAAAGTATATTAAATAATTTAAGCCAACCCCTTTCCTCTTTTCTTCTTCCTGGTTAGCTGGCTTTTAGCAGAGAGCAAGTAATCTGCTTTATCTCTTTATGGCATGAGATTTAAAGGACCACAGTCTCCTTCCTACTCTACATGTGCAACTAGATAAATATTTGTCTAATCGTGGAGATCAGTATCAGCTCACTTGGTCAAAGATATGTTATTTCTTCCAACCTTGACTGATTCTTAATAAAGTTGATATTTTAATTTCCATAGCTGATTACTTTGACTCTCAATTGGTTCAGATTTGAGTGCAAAGAGAGGTACATCTTGTCCCACTATATTATTACTAATGCCTTTCATTTATATAAGGCATGCATTACAAAAACAATAGAGATAGACAATAGTTGCTGTAGAAAACAAAACCATTGGGGGCATTATGCTATGTTAAGTAAGTCAGACAAAGACAAATACCTTATGATCTCACTTACATGTGAAATCTTAAACCAACAAACCCAAGCTCACAATTACAGAGAACAGCTTGGTGACTGTCAGAGGTAGGGAGTGGTGAGTAGGCAAAATGGACTGAAGGGAGGGAAAAGGTACAGAGTTTCAGTTATAAAATATATAAGTCATGATGATGTAATATACAGCAGGGTGAGTATAATTAATAATACCATATTGCATATTTGAAAGTTGCTGAGACAATAGATTGTAAAAATTCCTATCACAAGAAAAAGATTTTTGCAACTCTGTATAATGACAGATATTGGCAAGAATTATTGTGATGATCTTTTCACAATATACACAATTATAGAATCATTATGTTGTACACTGGAAACTGATATAATGTTGTATGTCAATGATACCTCAATTAAAAAAAAAGAATAGCTATGAGACAGAAATGAGAGATAACTTTTAGATGAGGGAGAATTAATGGAAAACTGAATTGGGCCTTAAAAATAGTTTTTGATAGTTTTAAAAGGTGGTAATAAAAAGTCATAATATTTCAAAGGAGATAATTACATGAGAAATTGCGGAAATATTAAAGAACTAATTTAGAGAATGATAGCCTGATTCAGCTAAAAGATAAATTATGTGCAGGGTGTATGTGCACAGGGCAAATTATGGGAAAAGAAGAATTTTACTTAAATTATGAGGTGTCTTGAGAGTCTGCTAAAAAGTTTACTTTGAAGAACCATTGAAGTTCTGAGAAAGAAAATGTTTTGATCTGAGCAATATTTGCTGGAAATAACTCTAGAGAGTTTGGCTTGTAAGAAATAAAGTGTGGGAGAGAAAAGACTAATTAGAAGTAAGAATTAGAACAAGTAAGGAGTAATTGGACTCTGATTGACAGCCATGGAAGAGGGAATATAAAGGGAGGGATGTTCATGAGACACACTGAAGAACTAAAATCTCTACTTAGCAACTGAAGAATGAGGGGAAAGGAGGAAAAATCATGATCATGAATAAAATTTTATGTCTAATGATGGGTGGGGCTAGAATAGAATTAAAAAATGAGATTTCAGAGAGTGGCAAGTTTGATGAAAAAGATGATTTTAGTTTTAGATATGCTGAGTTTTTAGGGCTCTCAAGACATCTAGGGCAATCTATAGGGTGAAAACTGAATTTGAGACGGTAGTCAGTTGACACTTCAGACTTTCAGATTTTTTTGAGAATTATTGGTAGTGGTGGGTGAAGCTGTAGAGGTAATGACTCAGAAGTGGAGAATGTATTAATAAAATATTAGAAAGGATTAGGAAATAATCTTTACTTGAGTCATTGGATTAGGAAGAGACACATAAATGTGGGCTGTAGAAATTAGCTTTATATACACATTTGCCTATATAACTAATGAAATTTGAGGTTGGTGTTTACATAACAGACTTCTAAATGTTACTCAAACTTTATGATTCACCAAATATTATGGGAGGTTGGTTAAACCACTTCTTAATATCTCAAACAAAAACACTGAATTCATTGCTTGATAAGGATGAAGGGCTAAACTTGGAAGGTTCAGTGTCCTCCCAGAAAACCAACAGCTGATTTCGTATAGAGTTTGGGGGAATGTAGATTTAGGAGTCTGGCAAACATTAAAAAACAAAGCAAAACAGGAGTGTTTGCAAATTGACTGATACTCAAAATTTTCTTTATTTTTTATATGAAAAATAGGTATGGGGACTGATGTAAAATGGTCTGAAATTGATTCTGGATCAACATACAGTTATTGCCAAATAAGAGTCACTAGTTTCTTCTGGCACTAGGAGAATAAGAACCTATGCTTTATTATTATTTTTAAGGTTTTATTTATTTGAGAGAAAGAAAGCATGAGGGGAGAGGGAGAAGGCAGACTTGCCACTGAACAAGGAGACTGATGTGGGATTTGGTCCCAGGACCCTGGAATTGTGACCTGAGCCAAAGGCAGACCCTTAACTGACTGAGCCACCCAGGTGCCCAACCTTTTTTTTTTTTTTTTTTAAATAAAAAAAATCAAAATCTAACTTACTTTCTCTGTATAACATTTTGTTTCAAAATTAATCATTTTGAAGAATTAAAGTAATGATAATTAACTAAATCTAAATCTCTCCATACTTTTTTCACTAGCTACAAGGAACAAAAAAAGAGCAAATGAACCACACAAATATGCAAATCACAAATTCTTGTAAGTATGAAAAACCAAGTTTTCTATCAGAACTACTTCTTCAGCTCATACTTCAAGGTCTTGTGTAGAGTTGAGGAGAGAAAACTTCACTGGAAGAGAGAATAGGAAATTGAGACTAAAATAACCTAGAGAAAAAGAGTCAACTCAAAGTGTAAAATACTGAGAAAATTTTCTGAAAGTTCAGTGATAACTATAAGACAGGTATTTTTTTTTAAATTTATTTATGATAATCACAGAGAGAGAGAGAGAGAGAGAGAGAGAGAGGCAGAGACACAGGCAGAGGGAGAAGCAGGCTCCATGCACCGGGAGCCTGATGTGGGATTCGATCCCGGGTCTCCAGGATCGCGCCCTGGGCCAAAGGCAGGCGCCAAACCGCTGCGCCACCCAGGGATCCCCTAAGACAGGTATTTAAAAGTGCATGTGTATGTGAAGGGGGGGCTGGGTGGTGACATCATCATGGCCAATTTAGATGTCCCTTGTTCATGTGTCTCCCTTCTCCCCTTCCCCAATCATTTAGCATCCATCCAATAAAAGTGCCTTTTTGGATGCTGTGGGATCCAGCACCATATGCCAAGGGACCTGGGATGTATTGAGTAATCGGCATTTAGACATCAGTTCTGACTGTGGACTTTGCAGCAGCCTATGAATCAGTTCTAGCCTTTTTCAGCCATAGTCCAGGAAGATATTGCCTTAATAATCACCAACGGAACAGGAAGCCTTTGTGGAAGGTTTCCAATGGGGAAGCTCTAGAACACTGTTGGGGCAAAAAGGTACAAGTTTGGACTCATTGGGGAGGGTTAGAAGAACAGTATAATTTATGGCATCACTCTTATCCCCAAGATGGCACAGTTTAGGAGCAAGAGAATTCTTCTTGGTCTGTGATTTCTCCCCTGGGGGAAGTAAGAGGATGTGAATGAGCTCCAGGCTTCCCAAACTGTGTAAAATACTGCCCAAGAGACTCACTGCTTTCACCCCATCCTGAGTACTGGTTCATGAGGTGCAGTACTGGGTAGTGGGAAGGGGCAGAGAGAGCGGCAGATAGGACTCTCAAAGGGCATTAAAGGGGCACAGACCTTACTAACTGTATCAATAACTTTATCAAGAAATATACGTATGAGCCACTGGGGATTCCTTGCCTGTAGGCTCAGCCAACTGGCCCATAAGCATCCCAAGCCCTTGGCTTGCCTCTGACACGCCCTCCCACTCTGTGGTTGGCTCCCTGGGTGCACTCCCAGTGGTGGTCATGGGAGTAGGGTTTGGGCAGACAGCTTATGAACACTCACAGAATGCTGGCAGTCATCTGCAGGCCCGGGGAGACCACAAGCATGAGCACTGTGAGCACTCAACCTCAGTGTAGGGTTGAGAGAAGGCCTATAAGCTTAAGCATTCTTCCACAAGAGGGAGCAGGAATTGTGGATCAGCTGTATCCATGGTAGATCTGAGAAAGCATCAGAATACTCAACAGCGATGATGGGAGGGGTTTCTTCCAGAGGCAGTTAGTGAAGACTGCAGGAGGTGACTCCTTCTTCAAGTGTGAGCAGAGCAACGCAGAACTTCAAGGAACATGAAAAATCAAAGAAACATGATACCACCAAAAGGTCACAATAATCTTCCAGTAACCAATTATAAAAACATGGAAATCTGTGATTTATGCAATAAAAAAATCAAAATAACTGTTTTAAGGAAACTCAGTGAGCTCCAAGGAAGTGGAGAAAGGTGATTCAATACAATCAGGAAGACAACACACACACACACACACACACACACATACGCACGCACGCACACAATGAGAAATTTAAAAAAGAGACAGAAATCATGAAAAAGAACCACACAGAAATTCTGAAGCTGAAGAATAAGATGGGTGAAATGACAAATGCAGTAGAAAGCATCAAAAGAATGAATCAAGCAGAAGAAACAATCTTTGAGTTAAAAGACAGGAACTTTGAAATTTTCCTGTCAAAGAACAACAACAACAAAGAATGAAAGAGTAAGGAAAGCCTGTGTGATCCATGGAACACCTGCACAAGAAATACTTTGCTAATTATTGGAGTTTAAGGCAAAGAGAGAGAGAAAGGGATAGGTCAGAAAGCTTGTTTCAACAAATAATGGCTCACAAATTCCAAAGGGAAAGGTTTAGATCTCTGAGTTCAAGAAACTCACAGATCACCAAACAGTGAAGGGAATGATTTCTCATTCCCTCTCCTGGGATATATCCAAAGGAATTGAAAGCAGGATCTCAAGGAGATCTCTACATTCCCATGTTCATTGCAGCATTAATCACAGTAGTCAAGAAATGGAAACAACCTAAGCGTCCATCTATGGATGAGTGGATAAAGATGTGAGACACACACACACACGTGTGCGCACACACGCCCTGGAATAGTATTCAGCAATGTGAACTAAGAAAATTCTGCTATCTGCAACAACATGGGTGGACTTGGAAGGCGTTATGCAAAGTGACGTAAACCAAACGAAGACAAATACTGTATGATATCACTTATATGTGGAATCTAAAAAAGCCAAACTAGAAATTGACAGAGAAATGATGGTTGCCTGGATTTGGGGATGGGGGAAATAGGGAGGTGTTGGTCAAAGGTACGAACTTCCGTTTAAGTGATGAATAAGTTCTGGGGATCTCATGTACAGCATGATTGATTATAGTTAACAATACCATATTGTGTACTTGAAAGTTAGCAAGAGAGTATATATTTAATGTTCTCACCATGAAAGAAATAATAAATACAGGATGCAATGGTGATGGCAGTGTTAGCAAGCACTACTCTGGTCTTCGTTTTGCAAGGTAGAAATGTATCAGATTAACACTGTGTGTGACTTAAATTTACACCATGTTATATGTCAATTGTATCTCAAAGCTGGAGAAAAAAAATACAAATGAGAGTTGAGGAAGCAGTTTCGGAGACAGGAAGGTAAAAAAAAAGTAAACTGGAGACTGCATGTAAAGGAAAAGAAATCTGGGGAAAATTTTAACTTTGTGGAAGTCAAAAGTAAACAAAAGATATTTGAAGGGCACACACATACAGTCCTCAAAAGGCCATCTGGTGAAGAAAGTACAGTTTACTACATTAACTCTTCAAATAAGAATTTGGTGAGCTCTACTCCAAACCACCAACATTATTCAGGCAGAGAGACAGAAGCAGTCTCCACATAGCTCCACACAAAGCTGCAGAAAAGCACTCAGAGTCCAACTATTTTAGCCGATAAACATTCCCTACCCCACCCCATCCCTGGCAAAAGCATATATGAAGCAAAGGGATCCTGTGATGCATACTACCAAGCTAACTTACATGGGCCCAGCAGACATTTGGGCATATAAAAGCAATCAGAATTTAACCTTGAGTCAAATATTTAAAAACTGAGAAGAAAAGTGGACAGAAACAGGAAAAAATTAAACAGAAGTTTTGTACTCTTGAAAGACATAGAAAAATCCCAACAAATTTGGAGACTTAATTACAGATGCTCAAAGAAAAAAGATCTGTCATTGAAATTTTTTAAAATTAAAGAAAAAAACAAAAACAGAACAACCCTGCTGTGACCATGTTGGCTGACTCTTGCTTTACAGAGTGCTCAAGGAAAGACTCATCCTCTCAATATACAGGCCTGTTGGTTCTTTGCTCACATGGAGGAAGAGCAGTCACCATATGGCATACTGGATTCCATGCTCTTAAAAGATGATGGCTCACTAGGACCCTATAGAATGACTTTGCTGCTACTATTGTCTCTTCCTCTGTTGCCCAAAACCATCACTAAATCTGTAGGGTCAAAGGGAAAAACACTCTCAAGATAGTACAATGGTGTAGTCAAGAATGAACCCAGCATTCGCCTATGGTTCTTAAGCCTAGTGAAGCTACGGGGACCCCTTTAAAACTGACAATACTTATTTCAGACTCTCTAGAGAAAGAAACATAAATATTAGCAGTGTAGAGTATACCCTGTTGATGAGTTGACATCCATAAACACTGTTCCCCTACAGTAGGATATGTAATGGACAAATACTGAGATAGACACAATATTCTGGGCCATCACGCATATGTCCAAAAATATTAAATTATTCATCATAAAAAGTATGTTCTTTGAACACAGTGGAATTAAATTAGAAATAAATAATAAAATGATATCTAGAAAATATCAAGATATTTGAAAATTAAAGTACATAATCCTGAAAACCCATGGGCCAAGGAAGAAACAATAGAAATTTTAAGGTATTTTAAGCTAAGTGAAAAAAAAAATGTGGTCAATGCAGCTAAAGAATGCTTATATAGGAACTTATAGCACTAAGTACTTAGAATAAAAGATAGATCTCAAGACAATACTATAAACTTCCATCTTAAGAAATGAGATAAAGAAAAACATATTAGACCCCAAAGTAATCACAAGACAGCAGACAATGAAGATCAAAGTGCATATGTGCATATCAATGAAATAGGAAAAAAAACCCTGAAGGAACAAAATTCTGTTAATGACTGTGATCAACATCTGTTACAACTAATGAGAAAAAAGCCAAATAAGACAAAATTACCCATATCATTGATGAGAGAGAGGACGTCATTATAGATTCTCAGTCTTTTAAAAGGAAAATAAGAGAAATGTGAATTATTTTATAAAAATAAGTTTGACAATTTGTGTAAAATGGATAAATTTTTTGAAGGATAGAAACTATCAAATCTCACTTGAGAATAAATAGCTTAAAAATCTCCATATAGACTAAAGAAGATAAATAAATATGTGGTTAAAAAGCTTCAAGCAAAAAAATTTCCAGGCCTAGGGTCTTCAGTGGTTAAAGATTTAAGGAAAGAGGAATAAACACTGTATGGTTCATTTATATGAGGTACTTAAAATAGTCAAATTATAGAAGCAGAAAATGGAATGGGGGCTGCCAAGGGATTGGAGGAAGGGGAAATGGGGAGTTTTTATTCAGTGGGTAGTAAGTTATACAAGATGAATAGGTTCTAGAAGTTGGCTGTTCAACATAGGACCTGTAATTAACAATACAGTATCATGCACTTAAAAATTTAAGAATAAACTCATGTTAAGTGTTCTTAACTTGAGAAGGAAACAATACCCCTACCAAAAGATACAACAAAACCCCAAAACAAACCAACCCCAAAGGGACAGAAGGGACCTTTTGGAGGTGGTAGATGTGTCTATTAATTGTGGTGACGATTCACAGTTGCATGTCTGTGTCCAAATTTAACAAATCAAATACGTAAGACACATGCAGTTTTTTTATTTTTAAATATTAGTCCACATTTAGTGTTTCATGGCATTCTAACTTTAGATATTTAAAAAAATTATATAAGTTCAATTAAGTAACATATAATGGATTATTAGTTTCAGAGGTAGAGGCCAGTGATTTATCAAGCTTATATAACACCCAGTGCTCATTACATTGTGTGCCCCTCCTTAATGTCCATCACCCAGTTACTCTGTCTCCCACTTACTCCCCTCCAGTGAAAATATCAATTACATCTCAATAAAGCTGTAATCCCTCCAAAAAATCTGTTGTATTTCTATATATTAACAGAAAAATCAGAAATAAAATTGAAAAGAAATACTATTTACAAAAGCATCAGGTAGAGAAAAAGTTGAAAAATATATGCATCTATGGAACATTGCCAAAGAGGTATTAGAGGAGACCTAAATAAATACAGAAATGTATTACTGTATTGGCAAATTCAGTCTTATGAGGCTATCAGTTCTCCCTAAATTGATCTAAAGTTTTTAGCAATTCTATTTAAGATTCCAGCAATCTTCACTGCAAAAATTGACAAGCACATTCTAATACGTTTATGGAAATACAAAGATATAGAGTAGCTAAAATAATTTTGAAAAAGAAGACCAAAGTTAACAGTTATACTGTTTGATTTCAATACTTATGAAAAAGCTGCATTATTCATGACAGGTTTATATTGATATTAAAATAGACCTATAGACCACATATATAGTAACAATTGTTTTTTTTTTTTTTTGACAAAAGTTATCAAATCCAGTTGAATGGGAGAAGCTACATTTGCAGCGAATGATGTTGGATTAGTCATAACAATACAGACAAACTCAACCGTTACAAAAATCAACTCACAATGAAAATAGATCTAAATGTAAGAAATAAATCCTTTAAAAGAAACAGAAATTTAGTGACCCTGGATTTGACAAAGATCTCTTATTAGAGTTCTGGGGCCAGAAAGGAGAATTTTATTATTTTTTAAATTTTTAAATTTGATTTGCCAACATACAGTATAACACCCAGTGCTCATCCCATCAAGTGCCCCCCTCAGTGCCTGTCACCCAGTCACCCCATCCCCCACCAGCGCCCCCTCCCATGACCCTTCATTTCTCAGAGTTAGGAGTCTCTCATGGTTGGTCTCCCTCTCTGATTTTCCCCACTCAGTTCCCCTCCTTTCCCGTATAATCCCTTTCACTATTTCTTATATTCCCCAAATGAATGAGGCCATATAATGTTTGTCCTTCTCCGATTGACTTACTTCACTCAGCATCATACCCTCCAGGTCCCTCCACGTCGAAGCACATGGTGGGTATTTGTCGTTTCTAACGGCTGAGGAACATCCCACTGTATCCATAGACCTCAGCTTCTCTATCCATCATCTGTCGATGGACACCGAGGCTCCTTCCCCAGTGTGGCTATCGTGGCCATTGCTGCTAGAAACATCGGGGTGCAGGTGTCCCGGCGTTTCATTGCATCTGAATCTTTGGGGTAAATCCCCAACAGTGCATTGCTGGGTCGTAGGGCAGGTCTATTTTTAACTCTTTGAGGAGCCTCCACACAGTTTCCCGAGTGGCTGCACCAGTTCACGTTCCCACCAACAGTGCAGGAGGGTTCCCCTTTCTCCACATCCTCTCCAACATTTGTGGTTTCCTGCCTTGTTAATGTTCCCCATTCTCACTGGTGTGAGGTGGGATCTCATTGTGGTTTTGATTTGTGTTTCCCTGATGGCAAGTGATGCAGAGCATTTCCTCATATGCTTGTTGGCCATGTCTATGTCTTCCTCTGTGAGATTTCTCTTCATGTCTTTTGCCCATTTCATGATTGGATTGTTTGTTTCTTTACTGTTGAGGTTAATAAGTTCTTTATAGATCTTGGAAACTAGCCCTTTATCTGATACGTCATTTGCAAATATCTTCTCCCATTCTGTAGGTTGTCTTTTGGTTTGTTGACTGTTTCATTTTCTGTGCAGAAGCTTTTTATCTTGATGAAGTCCCAATAGTTCATGTTGGCTTTTGTTTCTCTTGCCTTCATGGATGTATCTTGCAAGAAGTTGCTGTGGCCAAGTTCAAAAAGGGTGTTGCCTGTGTTCTCCTCCAGGATTTTGATGGATTCTTGTGTCATATTTAGATCTTTCATCCATTTTGAGTGTATCTTTGTGTCTGGTGTAAGAGAATGGTTTAGTTCCATTCTTCTGCACGTGGCTGGCCAATTTTCCCAGCACCATTTATTGAAGAGACTGTCCTTTTTCCACTGGACAGTCTTTCCTACTTTGTCAAATATTAGTTGACCATAAATTTGAGGGTCCACTTCTGGGTTCTCTATTCTGTTCCATGGATCTCTGTGTCTGTTTTTGTGCCAGGACCACACTGTCTGGAGGATCACAGCTTTGAAATACAGCTTGAAGCTTGAAGTCAGGCCTTGTGATGACCCCAGCTTCGTTTTTTTTTTTTTTTTTTTCAATATTCCTTTGGCTATTTGAGGCCTTTTCTGATTTCATACAAATCTTAAGATTATTTGTTCCAACTCTGTGAAGAAAGTTCATGGTATTTTGACAGGGAAAAAAGCAGAATTTTCAAAAGGAAACTCATTCCAACAAATGAAGACATTTTTATTCAGTTTTATTGTCTCATAGATAAATTTATTTTATACATACCCGCATCTTCTTCAGTGTTAATATATCTTTCCTCATGAACAAAAGAACTGTTTTCCCTTCTTTTACTGGATTCTAGAGCAAGTTATATTTATATATTTCTTTTGTGAACTGCCTATTTCGCCTTTATTCTAATACTCTCTTCCTTCTTTCCCCTTCCATTCTTTTTCTTTCCTTTCCTTATGATATTCCTTATCTTAGGTGTGTGAGAAAGGGGAGATTAGACAAAGACTACAATACTGGATATTTTGTGATGACAAAGAGAAAATACTCAGCTAACACTATATTGACGCTGGTAGACAACAGTAAGAAAATCTATAGCCACACAATGTTGATATGCTTTTTTTGATGAACATGAGTCCCTTAGCTTTGAAGCAGCTTTTTTTTTTTTTATGTATTTATGATAGTCACAGAGAGAGAGAGAGAGGCAGAGACACAGGCAGAGGGAGAAGCAGGCTCCATGCACCGGGAGCCTGATGTGGGATTCGATCCCGGGTCTCCAGAATTGCGCCCTGGGCCAAAGGCAGGCGACAAACCGCTGCGCCACCCAGGGATCCCTTGAAGCAGCTTTAAGCCATAAAAACTCACAAACAAAATAAAAATTATCAGACTACCACCTAGCACAGTTCTATGTAGCAAATGATAATATTGGAAAACAATCCAAGTCACAATGTGAGTGTAATAAGACTTAATTATATATTTCTTAATCTGTTACCTGGGAAGAAGCTGAAATACTCTGTTAAAAAAAAATATGAATCTTATCTTCACCTCCGAATGGCCCACATCTGCAGAGGATTTTGATTATCGGGATCTGGAGTATAAAGGAGCTCTGATGTCATTAACTGACCCCTCCTTAATTCACTAAATAAATTCTGCTCACATACTATTCCTAGTTCCTATTTTGTTCTGCAAATGGCATGGTCATCTGCTTTAAACTTTAAAAAACATTAGAAAGAACATTGGTCCTATGTGGCTCTCTGAATTTGGTCAGGGTCCATCTGGTATAATTTGCAAATGGATAGGTTTCCACATATTGGCTATAATACTTGTGAAAGCCAACCTGTAGATGATTTTACAGTCTGCAGATGGGAAATCCAATTATTGCCACCTGTTCTTATCTACAGCACAATTCTTAATGAATTATTTCTCTGAATACTTGAGACTTTTTAAAAACTTTTATTTAATGGTTACTTGCTGACTGTACCACTGTTTTTATTCCAAGAGAAGTATTTCATTAATTACAGACCCACAAGTATCCTAGCATTTATAGGTAACCAGATCAATTCACATATTTCTTTTTAAAATAATTACAGTAGTATGTCCTTGCCTTATTTAAAACTTAGATAAAAAACTATCCTGTGGAGCCCCTGGGTGGCTCAGTTGATTAACCATCTGACGTCAGCTCAGGTCATGTCCCCAGGGTCCTGGAATTGAACACTGCCTCAGGCTCCCTGCTCAGCGGGGATCCTGCTTCTTCACCTTCTCCCTCTGCCATTTCCTCTTGCTTGTGCTCTCTTTCTCTCTGCCAAATAAATAAATAAAATCTTAAAAAAAAAAAAAAAAGCAAACAAACTTATGTTATAACTATGGAATTCTCTTTGTTGGTATAAACTTAATTAAAATTTTTCTAGAACCACTGATACTTTATTTAGGATTGCAATCATGTAAATACTGTAATGACACTTGGATAATGAAAGTGCAGTTTATAGAAAAATTGTCAATAGTGCTGGTATAAATATAATTCATTCAATGTTTTTCACTCTATATACCAGAACATGTTTCAGACTATTTTTTTTTTTAAGATTTCATTTATTTATTCATGAGAGATACAGAGAGAGGCAGAGACACAGGGAGAGGGAGAAGCAGGCTTCATGCAGGGAACCTGATGTGGGACTCGATCCTAGGACCCCGGGGTCATGGCCTGAGCCAAAGGCAGATGCTCAATCGTTGAGTCACCCAGGTATCCTCCAACTATTCTTTAAAAAAAAAAGTATGACCCCATATTTAAAAATAATATTCAAAAGCTTAGTACATAAAATAGATGAGTGAAACAGCTTTGTTTGCCCAGGGTCTTCCTGAATCACACTTTCCATTTCACCTGGAGGCACCACCATGCGATTCCTAATGGTTAATGTAGTCTTAGTTTAAATTATGGCACAAGGTCAGGGTGAAAAATGGAGATTGTTCCATCACATTAGGTAGTGGCAATTACGTGTAGATTTTAGAGCATGCTATCTCCAGTCACCTTTTCAGTACCCCCCTGAGTACCAGGAATATGTGGGAAATACAGAGACCCCGGCGAAGTACCTTAGGGATTATGTTATGTGCGAGGGTCTAGGATGGTGACAGAGACACCCCTGGGTTTTGCAGCGCTACGGCCCCGTGGCCACAAGAAACAGCAGCATTTGTTGGGGAAGCCGACAGAGGGTTGAAGTCCTAGGGAACCCCCTCCACAAGCTGCTCATCCTTGGATAGAGTGAACTACTCCAGATATTAAGGTAATTTATAGAGTTAAAATATTTCAATAGACAACGCGAAAATTTCTGCTCATCTGGCATACGAAGAATCAAGCTGCTTTCAGCTTAATCTGATGGAATAAAAAAAGATATGATCATGCATGCAGTAAAGTTTATGAAGCGGTTCATACTTAATTGTACCCGAAAACTTCCTAAATGTCTTATAGCAATAGACAAACTGGGGATTGCTTTGCGATTCCAAACGATCGAGGAATAGTTCTTCCTGTGATAATTCATAGTAATAGGAAACCATCTCAGTTTGTGAGGTCACAGATTCACAGGTTTTAATTTTGTAATCACTGAATCATTTACCGTGAAAGCAGTGAAATACCCCAGTAACGGAAGCCCACAGATGACAGTATAACTCACTACACCTTTCCCACTATTCATCGTGCATATTTATTTTCTTGAATTCCCATTGCTACTCATGGCTGGGATCATACTTTTATTCCATATTTTGCTTTCAGATTATGATTTAGGATAAACAAACTTGGGGGGAAAAAAAGCAGTTGCCATTTTGATGTAATTTAAATATTTAAAATGTCTTGATTACGTTGCTTTGGAGCTCTTTCAATTGCATAAGGATCCCTTTCCTGCTAGCCAACACAAGGCCCGCTCCATTCTTTCTCTGCGGCTGGAGAAAAGCAGAAGGTATGGACAAGTTAGAGAACACTGAGTGCCTTCTATTCCCCACCCCACATTCCCTCATATCATTCTTGCCTTGGTTGCAATATTAACTGTTCCTGGCAGTTGAGGGAGGCAAGACAGGCTTGGGAGGATCTTGATCTTTGCCTAGGTACTCTTCAAGCAGGGCTTCAGATCATTTGGCATCCCACGTACACCTTACACAGTCACAGTACTGCATTGTGCATATGCAGGCAGCCAAAAACTACGGCTCTTGGGGGGCTGTAATAAACACTAGTAGGTCACCTGCAGTTCTAGTCAATTAAGTTTCCTGAAATCTTTCTGTATTGTGTTTTCCACTGTGGATCGTATATTACACTGTCACAAAGTTATGCAGTGCAGTCTCAAATCTCTGGCTAGCCACTGAACAAAACTGCAGGGTTCCTTGTTGTGAATCACAAAAGTGATTTCTTGCCCGGGGATAACACTCCTTGTGAGGTAAGACATGTTGTTAAATAATATTGAAACTATGAAGTGATTAATGATGGGAGACATTTGCTATTGGATATTTTCATGCAGGATTTCATTTTGTTTGTTATTTATTTTTAATAAATTTATTTTTTATTGGTGTTCAATTTACCAACATACAGAATAACACCCAGTGCTCATCCCGTCAAGTGCCCCCCTCAGTGCCCGTCACCCATTCATTTGTTTGTTTATTTGTAAGGATTACAGGCTTAATATTCTAGATTTGAGTATTTTCATGTAAAAAACTATATGATGACTGTGAAACTTATTAAGAAAGGTATACCATCAAAACTTTAGATCATAGCAATATTTAAAAAATGAACTTCCATCTCTGTAACAATCTAAAAAAAATGCAAGGTAGCTGAGAATATCGGATATTTATACTAGCATATGTCACTCTAGAAAGATATGTTACAATAGAAAATGATCACAAAATTTCCCATTCATTCAGTCATATATTCATTCAGTAAATATTTACAACATATGATGGTAGTGGTATTAGAAATTGAAACAAAGGATTGATAAAGTCGTAGCAGCGAATTTCGAAGGAAAGAAATATAGTGAATGATACAGCGGTCAACTGTTTCTTAACTAAAGATAAATAATTCTCTTATGAATATGGGCAAGCAGGCAGTTGGCTACCTCACTGTATTCTTAGGCTGTGAGCTATATTTTATGTACATTTAAATTGCTCATTGTGAATTAGAGCTCTATTAATGATTCTAAAATTAGTATAATAGAAGAAAAAATACAATAGTGACAATAATGACAGTAAAACTTTGGCGTCCATCTTGAAGGGATTTTGTAGCATCACACAATATTAGGACTGGATTCCGAAGGATACTAGATCAACGTGGGGGGATCTTCACTGCGGCGAGTGTTAGTGACTATAGATAGGTAGTTAACCTTGTGCAAGTTTGCTGAATTTGAGGCCTCACCACGTCTTCTGTTTTATATTGTGTAAAATGGCTACTACTCTTTTTGAATTCAACTCAAACTCAATGGTGCTTTTCATAGAAATATAGAATTTCAAAATAGGCAAAAAGGACTTGAAGACCGTATCTAGTAATACCTGTTAAAGCAAAAATTGCACTAGACATTGTTAAACAGGCAAGGATTACTTGAAGACTCTTACAGTAAGGGAGAGGGACCAGAATATAGTCTGAATTCTGGAACAAATGGTGGGAGGATTTTGATATTTGCTAATTGGCTCTACTCAAAGGAAAAGTAAACTTTTTTATATCTTTCTGACAGGAGGTAGTCTCACAACTTGGAACAAGTCATCCATAAGGTTAGGCTCCTACTTTTCCACAGAGACTGAGAAATAGGGACGCTCTCTTCCTTGATAACTCAGTTTCAGAGAGATGGCTCCTAGTTCTTGAGAACATTTCTGGGTTATAAACTTGCAAGAAGCTTTTTAAAATATTTTATCTCAAAGGGATGAAGAAAGAATTTACAGTTGTAAGTTTTCTGTAGTAAATGCTCTGAGAAGAGGGAAGAGAGGATCTCTGATTAGGTCACCTGTCCTCTAAGAGCATGGGTAGGAGGGAGGTCAAGGTGATTAGAGTCAGGAATTAGTCAGGCTAGGGGGAAAGTTAAGGTCATCTTGGTCAGCCGTTTTTACTTTAAAGTTAGAGATAATGAGGACCAAAGGGGAGGGGAATGTTCCAGTCATGTTACAGGGCAATCGGTGTTAAAAAACGGAACGTAAACCC
The DNA here is from genome assembly GCF_048164855.1 of Canis lupus baileyi. Classification (NCBI taxonomy): domain Eukaryota; kingdom Metazoa; phylum Chordata; class Mammalia; order Carnivora; family Canidae; genus Canis; species Canis lupus. The sequence continues at coordinate 2,381,654 of NC_132871.1, forward strand.
AAAGCCTCCAGTTTAGTACTAATGAGACTCCATTGATTTTAGAGTTCAGTACTACAAAGTTCATAAAAAGGAAAAAAAAAAAAACCCCAACAAATTGCTTCTTAGGATTACAGAATCAGAATGGAAAATTACCTTGAATAATCTCCTGCTTTAGAAGATCACACCTAAGCAATTCTAGAGATAGGAGTTACTGCTTCTTTAAAAATAATCCAAGAAATGAGATTTCAGAGATTCTTTTGCAGTCTACTTCTTAATTCACAAAAACATTTTCCAGTAAAGTTAACCTTAATTGTTTCATGTTGGTGAATATACTCCTTTTTTACTTCTAACAAAAGTAGAAAATAGTAACTCAATGATCTGGAGTTAGAAAATTTTAGATTTGAAAATAACCATTTTATCTCTGAAGTAACAGAGTAGGTGACTTCTAAATTTACACAGGAAATTCTGAATACAGATATGCTACTCTATTAATATACATCTTTTTATCATCTCAGAGCCTTTCCCAGGAATTAGTTGAGTCAGGTAATATTAAGCAGACGAGAAGCAGAGTAAAAATGAGCAACTCTGAACTTATCCTATCCTCCATGTTTCTGATGGTGAACTACAGGGGATAAAAGAAACAAAACCCATTATTCTATACAACAAAACTATTTGGCATGTATAACATACCACATCCTTTAGCCAAAGTGATCCTTCAACCAGCAAAGAAGCTTATTTAAGCTACCCTTGGGCTACTCTAGTAGGTATTTAAGTAGCACTTGATTCCTTTCCAGCATTTGGTGGTAGCTGGAAAAAGAAAACTCTATCATTCTTAAGAACTTGCTGCTAATAATTGCAATAGTTTTAAAATAATACTTTTAGAAATACCTTTGAGGGACACTTGGGTGGCTCAGTCAGTGAAGCTTGGGCTCAGGTCATGCATGACCTCAGGGTTCTGGGATGGAGCTCTGCATTGGGCTCTCTGCTCTCTGCTCAGCGGGGAGTCTGCTTCTCCCTCTCCCTCTGCCCTGGCTTGGGCTCACTCTCTCTCTCAAATAAATAAGATCTTTAGAAATGCCTTTGAAAATGGTTAACATGGCAATATCACTGGCCCATATGCACTATGAATTCTACATGGTGGAGGTCTACTGGCTTACTGATGGTAGAAATAAAAAAATTAAAAAAAACAGCTAATTTGAACTTGTTGCATGGTTCCTGGATAGCATCAGCTTTTTGATAAAAATGAGCAAACAGTTTTCATGAACAGCATAGAAATGCTTGTCTTTGACTTTTATGTCCTCAGTAAAGTATGAATAAAATGCTTCAGGTGGGCACTGTGATGCACATCCACTGAGCAGCTATGACTTCAGTTGCCATTTGAGCAACTGGAAATTTTCTTGGCTAACTCTCTTCAAAGTTCAATCAGAAAGCATTTTTTTTTTTTTCAACTAACAAGAACTGCTCTTTCAACCTGGCCATTTGTTTGAAAGGTGTCCAATTCTCAAAGGCCAAGCTAGCTTCTTTGTGCAACTACTTAGTACCTAAGGAATTAAGAGGAGAACCATTATGGGTAAAAAAAGGCTGGAAGTATGGGAATTGCTCATAACTGAGGCCAAAGTATCACTGTTGGAGAAGAGGTTTGAGAGGGGTGTTGAGAGCATTCTAAGGCATTTTGAGAAATTTTCTGATCTATGTGGAATAGGCTTGCTTATGCAACATTAAAAAAAAAGTCCAAACCCTAATACCTTCATAAAACAAAGATTTATTTCTCACTCCTGCAAAGTTGGATAAAGTTTGGTGGGCCCTTCTCTGTCTGGCCACCAGGTCACCTGGAACACATAGCCTCCGGGGCCACCCTAGTTGGATAAGTTGTAATACTGTTCGGGAAGTTGTGTGTTTTATTTTGCTTTTGTTTTTTTGATAGTGTGCACTTGTCTGTGGTGTGGGGGTGGGGGCAGAGAGGGAGAGAGAGGATCTGAAGCAGGCTCCACGCCCAGCGCAGAGCCCAGTGCAGGGCTTGATCTCACGGCCCTGAGATCATGAGCTGGACCAAAATGGAGAGTTGGATGCTTAACCAACTGAGCCACCCAGGCACCCCTGTTTAGGAAGGCTTTAATCACCAGACAGGGAGGTAGCCTGCTTTACTTCTACTACCACCTTACTTGGCCATCACTGAATCCCTGGCTCAGCCTCACTGGGAAGGAAGTGGGGCATCTCCCACAATAATACACTTCCTTCAATTCCCCTCCCAAATTGTGTCACAAACCAGTATTTATTACAAAATCAGTGTCTTTGTGTAAAGGTTCGGGGTACCTAGACTTATAATGCAGCGGTTTACAGCAGTTTTAGTATCTGTACATGTTCTGTGTACTTAGTGATTTACGGTAGTTTTAGTATTTGTTACTCTGTGTACTTGTAAAATATAATTTGTGGAGTTTTTCCAGCACTGTCATGAAACTATTTATTAAATCAAGCTCTTCCCCTTAAATATCAGGGTCTCTAAAGAGCTGTTGCCACTCAGTTGTGTTCAATTCATGGTTGGTTGAATTCAAGGATGATTATTCTAATAATCAATATCCTGGCTTATTATTTAAGGATGAATTCGTGTATCCATGGCAAATACGCAGCGAGTAGGAATGACGTGCATCTATGGACGTTGCTAAATCTAACAGTGGTTCATCCCACTGCATTATGAGTAGGGCTTCATTTTCCATTTAAGATCATTTCCAGTTATAGGTTCTAATGTGTACCTTCCAAATGCATAATTTCTGGACATGTGAGATATAATCTCAAAAATATAATGATTGCCCTCTGGAATAAAAGTGCGACTCTCACTTTCAGAAGCCATTTTTAGGGGCAGATTACTCACTCAGATGACTTGGGATAGTTCCTTTCCTTCCTTCACATCTAGTTCCAGGAATCACTCACTAGAAGGCCTGCATAGTTAATATATGCCCCAAATATCTCATTTAATACCCTTGGGGGCAGATGTGATTGGGAATCCAGAATTTTTGCCAATTTGGGGGGGTTTCAGGGCTTTTCCAACTCTATTATAGATAGACTATTCTGTCCACTGTTTTGCCTTTTACTTAAAGGTCAAACTCCGGGTGTTTGGGGGCATTACTAAACATAAGTATTTTTGTTCTCTGAATAACAGGCAAGGAGAAATATTTTACTGCTTTGAGACTAAGTTCATATATAACATGAACCCATCACGTTGCAGACTGTTTTGCATAAGTTGGCTTTTCCGTGTTATTTCCATTGTGTCACACAATGTGGTGCAAATGTGGCATGAGGTGCTCTTCAATTACCCTCTTAACTCAAGCTGCGTGAAATGTACAGTGACATAATGATATCAACTCTCAACGGCATTCTTCTTTTGGGATTTGGGTTCAATAGGTGGACCTAAAATGTACCGCATGAACTTAATTATTAATCGGAATAATGTCTAGAGTGGATGTTGTGGTTTCCCAGATCCCTGTTCCTAGGGCTGTGAGTCTGTCTTTCTCTCCAGTCTCTGTTTTCATGCATGCGTGCTTTGACAGGCTTCATGGGATTCACCATGGCAGCAGCTGCTCGGTGCACAGTTCCCTCAAGCATAAAACAACGTTTCTGTACTTGTTGTAGGGACCTAAAATTGCACACTGCTCTATCTGATTATTTTCAAAATCTGGATTTGCTGTAGGAAGTCAAATGAAAACTATTTGCATAAAAGAATCGAGAACACGGGCTGAATTAAAGGGGCGAATATCTGGTTTGAAACTAAGTCTTACGTAAAAGTCACTTGCAGTATTTTCTTCCTTATCATTATTTTCCTGCGGACCTCTGATAATATTAGGCGGTGCTTGAGATGTGCCTATTTATTAAACCCAAAAACTAAATACGAGGGCTTCCCCTTTTTTTCCCCAAGTAGAATAATATGCCTAAGTGCAAATTTTTACCTTCTGATCTTAAAGGTCATGTGATTCATGAAGATAACAAGAAGTAATTAAAATTGATGTAAAACCATAATCTTTAAATTGATATTTAATCTATTTATTGCAGTAATTTGTACACAAATTTGTTCAGAGAGTTATTTCTGCCCAGATTTTGTGATAATGGCAGGGCTAGTTCTGTGGTTGTTTAAAGAGCTTTGTATTCAAAGGAAACAGTTCCCAGAAGCTTTGAAAGAAAGATATATAAACCCACTGGGCTTCAACAGATTGTTTAATTTGGATTTTCTACTTTGCTCTCCATTTCTCGCCTTTAACTTCTCACTCCCTCAAAGTACTTTGAAATGGAGTAATGTGTTAACTATGTAGAAAAGTTAGAAATTTGGCTCCTGCAAAGAAATGATTTCCAGGGGAATAGAGAGTTGTTTTAGAAATGTTTAAGAAAATGTTTTAGAAATGAGGAGAACAGCATGTAATGGGAATGGGAGCCGTGAACATCTGAGTGCTCATGACTGCATGAGTTTGAATCCTGGCCTGAGAGCCCTCCGTGTAGGTGCAGGGCCGTGCTCCGTCACAGGACTTGGCTTTCGGGTCATCACCCTCCCACTGTGGCACGTGGCAGTTACCACAGTGAAACACGTGGCCTGAGGAGTCTTCATTGGGTTCTTCACAACTTTTGCAAGGAATGTGTTGGAAGAAAGGATTGTTAGTGTGATTGACTCTATGGATGTCACAGATGCAGTTTTGACTACTGATGGGGATCGTCCCTATAAAATTTGATGAGTGGTCATTTAGGTCAGTGTGTAAGAAGTCCTGAGAAGATATGAAAATATCTTTATAATACCTAGAACTCAACATCTACCAACTGCTGTTTATATTTTCTATTTGATTTTTGTTCATTTCTGACTACGTTTAGTCAAAGTTGAATTGGATACTAATTGTCTGGGTCTATGCTTACTAGCCTCTAGCAACATGTGACTTCATTTAATTAAATGAAATAAAATAGAAAAAACTCAGTTCCTTGGTTACTCTAGCCATATTTCATGTGCATCGTAGCTGCAGGTGGCCAATGGATACCACATTGGGCAGTTCAGAATGAACATTTCCATCATCACCGAAGGTTCTATCGGACAGAACTAGTCTAGATGCCCAATACTGAGGACTAGTTCTCTTCCTTCACAAAAAATGACTGAATACCTACTTCATAGTTCTATTTATTGCGGAACTCAGTGTAAACCTTGGAAGAAATGTAAAATTCTTATGAGATGGCATTGGTTTTTTAAGATTTTTAAAATATTCTAGTAGTACACCAAGTTAGACTCAATGGGTCAAGTCTTTTGCCTAATTTCTAATTTTTATACTACATTACAATGTCATCATTTATTTTACCATAGAACCTTTGCTGTATTTGGAATAAAGTGAGTCCTTGTGGGATGGCAAAATGATCTGTCCTCTAAAGACATTCACCACAAGGATGACTTAGAGGCAGAGTAACTAGGAAATATTTAAGCTAGTCTTTTCTCCTATATGTAATAAACTCCCTACATTTCTAGAAAACACAGAGATCTCACTGCAACAAGGATGGATTTAAAGATGAACTTTATTTATATCCTTTAATTTTTCTCCCTTTATCTTCAACAAGATTTTCAGTTAGAAAGGTAACTTGCTGTAAAACATTCACTCACTTCAGCAGCTAAGAACTATGTGATTTTTCTCCTTTCCATAGCTCTATGATATACTTCTGGAGTTGCTATTCAAAATTCTATCATGATTGTAATAATCTCAGCTTTGCTATTTATCAATATTATGCACATATATAATAAGCCTAATTTGTTCAAATAACATTTACAAGTCTAAAATCTTCAAGATGGAATTCTATTTTTTTTTTGAAGATTTTATTTATTTATTTGTCACAGAGAGCCAGCGAGAGTGAGCACCAGCAGGGTTGGAACATCAGGCAGAGGGAGAAGCAGGCTCCCAGCTGAGCAGCGAGCCTGATGCATGACCTGAGCCAAAGGCAGATAGATGCTTAACTGACTGAGCCACCCAGGTGCCCCTCAAGATGGAATTTGAAGATTTCCATCAAATGACCTGGTTTTACCTCTTTAGTTATTTCCTTCACAGTGCCCCCAATCTTACATCCTAATGTCTCTGCTTAAATTATCATTTTCCTATAACTACACTCATTTTCCTGAGCCAGAGACTAAAGGACTGGAAACCATGGAAGGGCACAGAGATCTTCATGCTCTTTTCTTACTCACGCTGTCTTCTGTGTCCTTTGATGTCTGGTGGATGGCAACCTTAATTTGTCACCACTCTTTGGAAGTCACTAGACAACCTCAAAGTTTGCAGACCCATGTCTGTTTTCTGGACAGATCCTACAATTACAGGGAGTGGAATAGGGACTGGTCTTGGTGGAAGGTTCGGTTAGGTGTGTAAAATTGTTTGACGGGGGAGTTAGAACATAGACCGTTTACCACCATGATGTCCTTCTTTATAGTTCTCATGCACTGACCACTAATATTTCAATAATGTGTGGAAACTACTAACTATTGCTTTTATGTTTTTCTATCATCATTCAATTGTCTTCGTAGAGGAGTGTAATTTCAGAAGCATACAAGACAGTAGAGAGAATAATAAACCACCATATATTTATCACCCAGCTCTATCAGAACCTAATGATGTTTTCACTGCTGGCCTCTTGTTTGGTTTGTAAATTTTCTTTTTGTTTTTGTTTAAGACAAAGAAATGAGCACTATAGACAAATCCCTCTATAAACCTCTTCTAATAATTTTCTCTTCATCTCCAGAAATAATCCCTAGCTTCTTTTTTTTTTTTAGACTTTATTTATTTATTCGTGAGAGACACAGAGAGAGAGGCAGAGACACAGGCAGAGGGAGAAGCAGGATCCCTGTAGGGAGCCCAATGTGGGACTCGATCCCAGGACCCTGGGGTCATACCCTGAGCCAAAGGCCGATGCTCAACCGCTGAGCCTCCCAGGTGCTCCTAATCCCTAGTTTAATATGGTATTTATCTAATTTAGGCCATATTTGAGTAGGTGACACTAAAAAAAAAAAAAAGGACTTTAAGGAAGTTTGTGTTGCAATTGGATATGAAAAATTTATTCCAATGTGTTTTCTGAGGTCTCTTGTCTTATAGCAGAATCATATGTTTCATCACTCTTCTCATGAAAGTCTTTTGCTGTTATTATTTGGTCTTGCTTTTAAATGATATGCTGCCTGGGAATAAAATTTTGTACTGACAAATTTATCTCTTGGCAATCTGAAGACCAAACTTTATAGATTTATGGTTTCTAATAATAGATTAAAAGGCTTGTATGATATTTAGGGCCTTTTTAAAAAATATATATATATATATATTTTTTTTTCTCTCTGGTAGTTTGTAAGTTTTGGTCTATATCCTTGATCTGCAGTGTTATAACAATATGATGAGCTATGGAGTTGTATTTATTTATTTTCTTTTTCTACTTGATATTGAGAATATTCTGGTCCTTTTTTAAAAACTGCTAATCACATGCACATTTGTGCAAAATTATCAACTGTTGCTCATCATTCTTTGACTTTTTTTCTGTAACACCTATTAGTATCCACTTGTTTCTGAATTGCTTTTATGACACTTATGTCTTTCTATCTCTAGGCTATATTTTGAATGATTCTTTTTTCAATTCTAATTTCACTTTGTAGCTTCTTTTTTTGACTGTTCTGCCTATATTTTATTTTTAAATTGGGCTTTTCACTTCAGTGATTATATTTTTCAGCTCTAACTCTCCTTCCTTTTTTCCATAGTTCTTATTTCATTCTATTTTATTTCACAATTTCTTGTTTATTTTTTCCTTCATAATTTATTTGTTTCCATTTATCTTTTTGGGTATCCGAAATATTTATGTTAATGTTTTCCATGTTCTTCCCTGTAGTTCAGTTTCTTCTAGAGTACACACCTATTTTAATGTTGATATTTGATGTTGCCTTTCTTAGCATTGAATTTTTTCCTTTCTCCCTCCCTCTTTCTTTTTTTCCTTTCTTCCTTCCTTTCTGTTTCTTTCATTTCCTTCCTTCCTTCCTTCCTTCCTTCCTTCCTTCCTTCCTTCCTTCCTTCCTTCCTTCCTTCCTTCCTTCCTTCCTTTCTTCCTTCCTTCCTTCCTTCCTTCCTTGAGTAATAAGTTCTGTGATTGCTTCAATTACATACTCTGGTAGCTGGTTAGGAACTGGACCTCATAACCTGGGTCTTAAATTAATCTTTAAAAGCAGAGAGTATTTTCAGGTCTGTTCCTGATGATGTGGTTTAATTCTGTCCTTTTTGCTTTTAGCTTTCCGTGTGGCATACTTACATTTAGCAGCCTGCAAAGTTTGGACTAGCCTTCTTTGTAGAGTATGCTGGTCCAGTTACAAGCCTTCCCACCTCCTGGCATCAGGTCATGAGTCTGTGTCTTTCCTGGAGTAAATATCAATGTGCATTACTACACCGGAGCCAAACTTGAGACATTGCCCATCTCTGGATCCAGTGTAGGGCACCTGCTGCTTTGGTCCCACTAGCCAGCTAAGTATTACTTTGTTTCTGGCTTTCAAAAGTATTTGTTTTGTATTTGAGCCCAGTTATGACATTTTGACTTTATGTTTTTATGTTTTACCTATCATTATTTTGTTTTTACAGTGGAGATGTAGGTGCCTAAAAGCATGAATTCCCTACTACCTTGACTGAAATTTGCCTTTCTAACACCTTTTCGTCTCAAAGTATTGCATTTACAAGTGGTACAAAGTGTGTTAACTGGTGAGAATACGCTCAGGGAAAGGAACTTCCCCCTCTTGTCACCCTCAAATTAGGCCACTGACTAGAGTATAATAAGAAAGTTATATTCCATTAACTCTACCTATCTGTGCAAGGTGGGAAATATAATATCCTTTTAACAGATGATAAAACAGACTAAAAGAGTTATTATTACTAAGCCCAGATTGTATAAATGCCATACTCAGGATTTGAACACATGTTGGATTGATTTCAATAACCATGCTTTCTTCTTAAAAATGAAGGTCAGTGTTCTTGGATGTTACTTTAATGTAGAACAGGGATTAGCAGACTGTGGTCCATGGATCTAACTGGTCACCACCAGTTTCTATAAATAAAGCTTTTTTTTTGTTTTGTTTTGTTTTGTTACACAGCCACATTCATTTATGGATTGCGCATGGCTGCTTTTGTGCTACCATGTGGCAGAGTTGAATAATTGTGACAGAGACCATGTGGCCTGCAGTGCCAAAAATATTTGCTAGCTGGCCCTTTATAGAAAAAGTTTGTTAACTCCTAGTTCAGAATAATTAGTTACCTAAGTCAGTAGATTCATAGCAAAGGAAATGTAACCCGTAAAATGAGGATGGATGTGAGTCAGATTTTCGGTTATTCCTTGGAGCATGAAATTCATAACTATTTTGGAAAGAAAATGTGTTAATACCTCACTGGGTACATGCATAAAGAGCTGAAACACAAGAGAATTGGGCAGTATCTGCCCTAATAAAAGGGGAGGTATTCTTTTCTTTTTTTTTTTTTATTAAAGTATAATTGACATACCTTGTTATATTAGTCTCATGTGTACAGCATATTAATTCAACAATTCTATACATTACTCAGCGCTCACCATGATAAGTGTAATCACTATCACCATATGATGTTATTATAATATTATTAACAATATTTTCCATGCTGTACTGTTCATCTCTGTGGCTTATTTATAACTTTATTGTAAAATTATAAACTTTCTTTATTTTACCTCCTAATCCTCTTTATCTGTTTCACCCATCCCCCATCTACCTCTCCTCTGGCAACCACCATTTTGTTCTCCATATTTAAGAGTCTTTTGCTTTTTGTTTGTTCTTTTTTTTTTTTTTTTTTTTTTTGGTTTCTTAGATTCCACATATAAGTGAAAGAAAATGGTGTTTGTCTTTAACTTATTTCACTTACCATATAATATCCTTCAGGTCCATCCATGTTGTCACAAATGGGAAGATCTCATTTTTTCTGGGTGTATAGTAATCCATTATGTGTATGTCTGAATATATCTCACATCTTCTTCATCCATTCATCTGTTGATGGACAGACACATGGATTGCTTCTATGTTTTGGCTATTCTGAATAATTCTGTAGTAAACATAATGGTGGAAATGTCTTTTTGAATTAATGTTCCATTTTCTGTGGGTAAATACCCACTAGTGCACTTACTGGATCATATGGTATCTCTATTTTTAAGTTTTTTGAGAAACCTCCATACACTGCTTTTCACAGTAGCTGCACCAGTTTACATTCCCACCAACAGTGCACAAGAGATCCCTTTTCTCCATGTCCTCACCAATACTTCTTACGTTTTATCTTTTTTATTTTAGCTATTCTGAGATGATACCTTATTGTGGTTTTGATTTCCATTTCCCTGATGATTACTGAATTTGAACATTTTTTCATGTGTCTCTTGGCCATCTGTATGCCTTCTTTGGAAAAATGTCTACTCAGGTCCTCTGCCCATTTATTAATTGGGTTGTTTGTTTTTTTGGTGTTGAGTTGTTCTAGTTCATTATATATTGTGGGTTAATATCCCATTATCTTCTATTCACAAGGTTGCCCTTTTGTGTTGATAATTTTCTTTGCTGTGCAAAAGCTTTCTATTTTGATGTAATCCTGATAGTTTATTTTTGTTTTAATTTTTCTTGCTTGAGGAGATATAGCCATAAATATGTTGCTAAGACCAATGTCTATGAGATTACCACCTATGTTTTCTTTTAGGAGTTTTATCGTTTTAGGTCTCACATTTGTCTGTTTAATCCATTTTGCATTTATGTTTGTGTGTGGTGTAAGAATGTGGTCTAGTTTCATTCTTTTGCAAAACCATTTATTGAAAAGACTGTCTTTTCCTCATTGTTATTCTTGACTTCTTTGTCATGGGTTAAGTGACCATATATGCATGCATTTATTTCTGCCAAGGTATTTTTAAATGGTCCAGGTGGAGAAAAGACTAACAAAATCCAGTTAGTGATGGTCTGCAAGGCTAAATTCTGAGGATGGATCTGCTGCTAAGTGGTCAGTGCCAGGTCACTGGCACTTGGTTGGCTGAGAAGAAAGTATTGATGAATGAAATTGGGTAAATATAAAATTTTAGCTACTTGATAATCTTAGTATAAACAGTACTGATTTTGGTTTTGCTATTAAGTCAGAGAGCATCTGTTTATTTAAATAGAGAAGTATTTTAGTAAAGGATAAGTACTGATTACTTTTTAAAAAGTAACCATAAAACTGACTCAAAAATAGTCTTTCAGTGGTTTCTTCAAGAAGCAGTATTATTTTTCAAAGTGGAAAATCTCTGAGAATGTTTATAAATATATTTGGTGCCTAAACATTCTTCAGCTGGTGTGTGTCTCACCTGAATAGCACAAAAGCTGTGCTAAACTTTTAAATTTTCATCAGCTTGTGGACTTTGGTATTAAAAGCTTTAATACTCTCGCATCTCCTCCCCAGAGTAATGGAAAAACTAAAGGGATAATATGAACCCTCACCTCTGTATCTTATAGTAAGGGAATTTAACACCAAATTAATTAAAATGGCACGTCAAATCAGAAAGTAATTAAACGACATGTCACTGTTATGTTCCTCTTAGCTCTCTACTACAGCAAAATTAGATGTAGATACTGGCATGCTAATTCTTTAGACCTCTAAAAGAAAGGTCAGTCTTTTAAAACCATGAAAATAGGACAAATATTTCATTATAATAATTCTCATTCTTCTTTCTTGGCCTTGTTTCAGTGAACCAAAAGGTTATTGCCAGTTTGCTTTGTCAAGCATTCACTCATTCCTTCACTTCTATATAGAAGATCCAAGGAGAAAGGGGAACTTGGTAAATAGGGAAAGTAATAAACTAAAAATTATTGAAGACTTTAGAGCCTTTCCCACTATCCTAGACCCTGTCTTTCTTAGAAAATGTTTTATTTGTGCTGCCAGAAAAGACCAGATTTCTATATACAATAAAGAGTCAGCAGGGTGGTTGAGTAAGAAATGAGAAGGATGGGTTATCAGCCAGAGGTAGAATTAAAACTGTTTTAGGCAGAGAAGAATGAGAAAAGAGATTAGAGCAGTTACATTGCTGTGATTTTATTAATATCTTTTATTTTCTCTAGGTTAATTTATTTGTAAGAATGTAGTGTATTATACATATGCAATACAAAATATATGTTAGTTGTGTGTTATCGGTAAGGCTTCTGGTCAACAGTGGGCTATTAGAAGTTAAATTTTGGGAGAGTCAAAAGTTATATGTGGATTTCAACTGCACGAGGATTCAGCACCCCTAACCCCAGTGTTGTTCAAGTGCCAACTTGTATATAAAAAAATGCATAAATGAATTTCTCATAGAGAGGCAGTGGTAAATTAAATGCAAAATTTTTATCAGAAGTGGGAAAGTTACATTTGTGGACACCTGCGTCCTGTACTTCAAGTCAAATTTGGTGGTAATATCTCTGATGTTGAAGTTCGAGAATGTAGTGTCTCCAATGTGTATCAGCATGTTTTTTAAAGCAGCTTCACAAAGATTGTCATCCAAGCAGAAAGATAATACCAGAGTTCCAAACTGGAAGCTAAATAGCAAAAGGAAGAAAAGCACTTCCCAGAAGGTAGGCAGGTGTGCTTTCAGGACTGAATAAGCATTATGTGGAAACAATATAGGGAAGATGATAGTATCTGGAAACATACTGCCTGGTATCATAATTAGTTTGGGGGTATTATGAAGTGAAAAGGGGACACAGATTCCAAGATGACTATAATGAAATGCTCCATGCTTTACTTGGCAGCCAGTAGCCACAATGACATACTAGGCATTGCTAAGAATGGAGATACAAGTATGTGGTTTTGGACAGCATTTGCTAAAACATAGCTCAAATCAGACAGATTCCTAAATTGCTTTTTTTTGGGTAATCCTTTATTGTCTATGAAATTAAGTACACCCCTCTTCAACGCCTTCCATGATGTGCTCTAAACCATCTCTGACTTTTCTCTTTAGACGTTATGACACCTATTTTGCTAAACTTTTTGTAATTTTTGAAACTTATTTTGTGCTTTGTGTTTTCCTCATCTTTTTGTAAAAATGCCCCTTTAACTTTTTATTCTTTGCCCATCATTCAAGGTCCATATTTGAAATACAAATCTGTCTCCTTTATGGAGTCTGTTTTGATCCGTATCTAAATAAACATGCTCTCCCTTTTTAAAACCTCTCCAACATCTTGTGTCTTTTTTATCATGTCTTTAGTGAATATTTAGCATCTACAGTGAGAAGCTACAGACAAAAATTATAAGTAAATTAGCCCATAGAGTTAAACTTTAAAATCAATGCTGAAGAATCAAGTACAGAGCTAGAAGGGTATTGAAAGGAGGAAAAATGGTTCTAGCCCTAAAAGACTTGATCATAGTCTGATTGAGCGCATTAACATATTGCAAGGATGAATGAGACAATCATATTAAATCAGAGTTGGATGCAGTAATGAAGAGAAGTTGCCAGAGGATAACTTCAATCTACAAGAACAAATGAAGAAATTATAAGAAAGTTAATATAATGAAAACTATAAATATATGTTCATTCTCTTTTCTCTCAGCTTCTTTAAAAGACATAAAGTTATATAAATTAATAACTTTGTATTGTTGGTTTTGCATTATTTATAGATGTAATATGTGTAACAATAAAAAGAGAAAATAAGAGAAGGGAATAGAGCTACGTAGGAGTCACAATTCTATAATTCACTGCAATTATATTAGCACACATCTGAAGCTGATTTTGACAAGTTGTGTAGCGAAAGGCATAGAGCAACAACTAAGGAAATAACTCAAAAAAAGTGGTGAAAATATCATTAAAAAATTTAAATGCTACACCAGTAATTACTTATTGCAAAATAAAGCAGTCAAAGAGGAATTGAGGAACAAAGAGACAGGAGACACAGACAGAAAGTAAAATGTCAGACAAATGTTCACCCATAAAAAAGAATGAAGCGCTGATACATATGCTACAACAGGGACGAACCTTGAAAACATGATGCTAAATAGTAAGCCAGTCACAAGGACCACATATTATATGATTCCATTTACACAGAATGTCCAAAAATAGGTAAATCAATAGAGATAAAAAGTGAATTAGTGGTTTCTTAGGACTGGAAAAGGGATAGGGGCAGAGGGGTAGGTAGGATAGCTGACCGGTTGGTGTTTCCTTCTGAGGTGATGAAAACGTTCTAAAATTAATTGAGGTCATGGTTGTACATTACATATCTGTGAATATAATAAAAATCATTGAATTATACCTTTTATTTATTTAAAAAATATTTTATTTATTTATTCATGAGAGACACAGAGAGGCAGAGACACAGGCAGAGGGAGAAGCAGGTTCCCTGAGGGGAACCCAATGTGGGACTTGATCCTGGGGCTCCAGGGTCACGCCCTGAGCTGAAGGCAGGCGCTCAACCACTGAGCCCCCCGGGCACCTCTGAAATATACCTTTTTAAATTGTATACTATAACTAGGCAAATTATATGTTAAATAGGTATAAGGATTATATCTCAGGAAAGCCCACCTCCCCCTTTTTTCTAAGAATAAAGAATGATCCTACCTTAGTAGAGAGGATGACTAGACGTTCGTAATCGCTTCCCAAGAGTCATTTGATGAGAGCTCTTTCCAGGGGTGGCTCACTCCCTGGCCCATCACTCCCAATGGGCAAAGCAGCCTCCTACACTTTCCTAAACTGGCTTTCATCATAGAGATGGGGACACCACATTTGTCTACAGCACACTGACCGTGTTCAGGTCTCAGATTAAGTGGAGTCTTATGTCCCTTTTAGTTCGCCCCCTATTCCACTTAGATCTACCTACATTGTACATGAAGTTCACTACAGCTTGTGATTATTTCTTCAAGTTGCTGTTCAGTTTTATTATATTTAAACCAACCAACCTTAAAACTAGAGGATCGGTGGGGAAATGCTAGTCATCCTACAGCTGTTGGTACTGCAGCTGCCATAGGTGATGGTTTTCTTCTTTCCCCATCACTTGAGGTACATTCCTCTCACTCCTGTGAAGCGCTTCTGCTGTTCTAGATTTACTTTCTTGGTTGGATTAACATGATCAGCGTCTATGCTCCCGACTACCATTTCCCTCAGGTTGCAGTAGCTGTAGATGCCGGTTTAGAGTTAACACGGGTTGTAGAAATCCCAAAAAGTCACCCCAGTTAATCTTTTCAGCTCCAAGCGTTCTCATTTCTGTCCCCTATTACATAGCAGTGACCCAACCTATTCCACATTCAGTGACCCCCTAGAAACGCCAGTGTCCATTAGGCATGGCCAAGGATTCATGTGAGTGTAGCTCACAGGTTACTGTTCTGAATCTGCTTCCTTTCTGGTAATGATGTGTACTTAGCTCTCATGGTTACCTGCCTCCCACAGCCCATGGCGGTCCCAGCATCCTGACATTACCAGTCAGACTGAGTGGGTCAGTTCCCTCACGGTCTTGCCTACTCTCAATCATGGTGTGCAGTGAACAGCCACAGGGAAGCCGCTCACCTGTGCCTGGGCCACCCTCACTCTCACTCATGTTTTATAAAAGCATCCTTTGGAACTTCAAAAGGAACGTAGGCAACTGGTGGTTTTTCTGGCGATATGTATGAACTTATCCTAGCATGCCCACCCTTCACCACTGCTCCCCAAGGCACTTCGGGTATCTCTACCTGTGTAGGCCATATAATAAATAACTATATCATCTATCTATCTATCTATCTATCTATCTATCCTTAAAATAGGTTGCATTCTTATTTCCATGTACCTAAATTTGGGGTAATAAATTCCATAGTTAGGGTTAACTTTCAGTTGTCTTTGTAGCAAATTTTAGATACACGCTACCAGCCTCCTGTCAAGGAACAGATGGTATATGGACTGCCTTCCCCTCTGTCAGTTGATATGTGTTTTTAGAATATAAAATCATGCTTACATTAGTCTTCATAGTGGATATGGATGTCTACTTAATGCACACAGATATTTAACATATAGATATTAACTTGTGAATTTCCAAGTTAAATATGATTGATATTTCAATGTTATGCTAATTGAAAACATCTGCGAATGCAATCCTTAATCTCTCCGTTGGAAGATGTAAGAGTTGACTCTTACATTTATACTACAACTCTTTTCTTTTTTTCAGTGCTTAAATCGTCATTTATAAATGCCCTATTTATATAGGAAATATTAACGTCCTCCAGCATCACACATTTTAAGAGAAGTGCTATACTTGGCAATGAATATCTCAGGATAAATCAGTCAGTATGTGTCCTTAGTTTCCTTCAGCCAGTTGGCTCCTCACGTGTGGCTCTCGTGTAGGTCAGCAGGCTGTACAGTGTAAAGCTATTGTGCCCAGATTCCTTTTTGTTTCGGAGGAAGGAAACTCTTTGTGTCTTCAAAGTGTTGAGGGGTCTGATTTTTAACATTTTGGCTTTCTTTTTGCATCAGGTGAAGTAGGAAGCTGTGCATAAGTCACAGATTGAATGCTGAATAGCTAAAGCCACTGTTATTTAAAAAAAAAAAAATTAAAGAGCCCCCAGACCAAAAAAAAAAAAAAAGTCTGTTCCAGTTGAATGTGAGTATTGATTTTAGTAGAGTTAAAAGCTGCTCTGTTACCAAAATAGCATTTACTAAATTTAGTGATAAAACCTCACAGGAGTAATACAAACTTAAATTGCAGAAACTAGTTCAGACTTCAAAAGTGAGATTCCATAAGAGGAATTACTCATCCTGCAGAATGGCATCGTCCTTTAAAGTCTATATATAACTGTCAAATTTCTAGCCATTTAACATACGATGCCCAGAGCCAGTAGTTCACTTCTAACATTAAATGAAACGGTTAAAACTAAAAAGTGCCAGCGTAATTCAAAATGAAAAGTATCTGGAATTTTTAGTTGAAACAAGAGAAGAGCCAGATGAAAACTATTTTTTGTAGCTTGAATTTTTACTGCGTCACCTCACCGTCTTAAACCTCACATATCTTATTATTTTCGGTATAATTATACATGGGATTTTTTAAAATTTGTCTTTCTGCTGCCTCATTATTAATGTATAGAAATACAACAGATTTTCGCACATTGGTTTTATATCCCATGGCTTTACTGAATTCATTTATCAGTTCTAGTAGTTTTTCGGTGGAGTTTTAGTGTTTTTCTGTATATAATATCACATCACCTGCAAATAGTGAAAGTTTTACTTCTTCCTTACCGATTTGAATGTCTTTTATTTCTTTCTGGTTTCTGATTGCTGTGACCAGGAATAAAGGTGGGTAAAGAGTTGGTATAGAGCATGAGCTAGACACAAAACCAAGGCTATGTAAATACACTCATTGATCACAGAGGAAAGGGGTTTCTGTAGGGAGAAGGTGATTGATATTCCTTGAGACTGGATGAAATGAGAGGTCTTTTTCTGGAACACTAGTGCTTTAGTTTGTAGGAAACTTTAGATATTACATGACTATATCGCTTGTTACTTTTTGGAGGTTGAGCCCTCCAATGCTATTCCAGGGTCAAAAACTAGAAACAAAGATCATTTTTGGTATATGATATGTAATTCTCATTTCTTGCTCAATCCTTACTCTTAATTATACATATTTTACACATATGAAAACTGATATAGTAAAGAACCATGTACTCACCACGTTAAATGTTTTGACATTGACTTCATACCAATGTTTTTTTATTTTTGATTTAATATCATAGACACAGCTGCTCTCTGTAATTTCCTCTCCCTTTATTGGTTACATGAGTTAAAAGCTAAAATAATAAAAGTCAGTTTGCTAAGAGTGATTTAAGGCCCTCTTCTAGATTATGCAGAAGACTGGGAGCTCCAGAAGGAGCTCAGAAGGCCGGGAGAAGCCGTCCTAGGGAAGCTCAGAGCAACTGCTATTAATCGTAACTGGTGTTAAATTATTTCAGATAAAGCTCTGATTTTCCCAGTGCATACTGGCTGAAGATCAGCCTTGATTATAAATATCCTCTCCCAGTCTGGTTGCCTTTTTACTTTGCTAGAGGTGGATTTGGTGCATTTATTTTGGCTTTGGGTGTAAAAGCTTTTATATTGAATGTCATCAATATATCCCTCTTTAGAGTTATGCCTTCTCTGTTCTGGCTAAGAAAATATTTGTTGAACAAAATATTTCTTTCTAAAACGTGTGGTATTGCCCTTCATTTTTGGATCTTTAATCCATGTAAAGGTAATTTTTCTTGTGTGCGAGGTAGGATTAAACGTTTTTACTCCACGGATATGCTAACTGCCACTTAGTAGTAGCGAGTCTTTGTCCAAGTTAAGGAACCTCTCTGTGCTGAAGTTTCATCATCAATGACGTAGGATTAATGATAGTCTTTACTTCATAGATTATTGAAGAGATTACATAAATAATAGATGTAAAATATCAGGTGTGAAATATTTAATGAAATATTAGGTGTGAAATATGTAATGCCCACCATGCGATTCTTAGCTGATAGACGGAGCCACTTATTTGGTATTTCACCGATTGGTGACAGGCCTCATTTCTAAGCTCTCTCTTATGTTTCTTGATATATTTATTTCCTCTTTGCACCAATATCCAAACTTTTGATTGCCATAATTTTATAGCAATTCTTGCTATCCGATGGAGTGAGTGCCTCCCTACATATTATTCAGAATTGTCTTGTACTCTCATGTCTGAATTTTATGCCAACATTGTTGATTTCTGTGAGAACGACTATTGGAATTTTGATGAGAGTTGCATTCAGTCTACAAGTTATTTCGGGGAGAGCTGTCATCTTGATAATATTGATTTTTTCCTATCAATAAACATAATACATTACACTATTGATTTAGGTCTTATTTATTTATTATTTCACAACCTAATTGTACTAAGTAATTATATCAGGAGAATAGGGATACTTTGGCCCCCTACACAGGCTGCTTATCCCCCACACTCCAGAAGCCAAGGGGCTAGGAGGCATGACTACCACAATTAGAATTGTTGGTATATCTCCTCCCTGCTTAAAATTCTTCCATTGTCTCCTGCAACTCATCAGATTTTCAGACTCTTTAATGTAATACAATACATTCCATGACTTTCAGATTTATCTATCTATCTATTTATTTATTTATTTATTTATTTATTTATTTATTTATTTATTTATTTTTAAAGATTTTATTCATTTATTCATGACAGACACAGAGAGAGAGACAGAGACACAGGCAGAGGGAGAAGCAGGCTCCACGCAAGGAGCCCGATGTGGGACTTGATCCCAGGACCCCAGGATCACGTTCTGAGCCGAAGGCAGACACTCAACCATTGAGCCCCCCAGGTGTCCATGATTTTCAGATTTATATCTCTAGTCCAGGCTTCCTCGCTCACAGTTCACACTTGGGTATTCACCTGCTTCCTTGCCTTTTCTGTTGGTTTCCTAAGAGATATTGGAAATTGAGCACAGCATCTCCTTGCACACATGATCTCCTCACTGGCTCCAAAAGCTCATTAACTGGCATTACCTCTCACTCAGTTGTTCAGGGTAAAAACCTTAAAGTCGTTCTTGACTTGACTTGTCCCGTTATTCTCACATTCCAGATCAATGTGTCATCTTGTTGGTACTCTCTTCAAAATAGGTCTTGAATCCAACCTTTTCTGCCTATGACCCACAGCTACCATGGTGAATGAAGTCATCATCAGTTCTAGCCTGGTTTAATGAAGAAAACCGGAAACTACCCCCCACCCCCCGCCACACACACTTCTACTCTTTTTGCTCCCTTATCAGTTCTCCACATGATAGCCCAAGCTTTTTTGAATGAACTCCTGTCACTTGCATGCTCAGAACTGTCCAATGGCTTCACCATTACACTTAGAGATAAAAACCCTGTTCGTGTCCAAGAAAGCCTTCAAGTTCTAGCCTGTGCCCCCTCTCAGACCTCGTTTCCGGTCACTCTACCTCTTGAACAATCTTCTTGCTATTCCCTAATCAGGCCGACTTATTCCTGCCTCAGGCCCTTTGAATTGTCTTTATTTCTGCTTAGAATGCTCTTGGAAACAGTTATATTAATGGCAAAGAGTCTTATTAGTGGGAGGTAAGAAAATGCACAGCAGTAATTTGGTGCTGAGACGGTTTTCTGTTTTTGGTTTGTACCTTCCTGGCTTTACAAAACAAGTTGAAATGCGTTCACTTAAAAGTGTACCCATCTGTTTGTAACGGTTTCTATAGCACAGGAGCTAGTTTGCTTTCCATATTTTATTGTGGAAATTTCCAAGCATAAACAAATATAGAAAGAATTTAGTGTAATGAGTCTCATGTCATTGTCAATGTCATTAAATGTCCAGTGTTCATATTTACTGTGCTAATACTTTTAATAGTGTATTTGTTTAAATCAGAGAGGAATAAAATCCATTTATTGTATTTGGTCAATATACCTCATTGATTTTTAATATATCTCTTATTTGTCCTTATACTTTTATTATTGAAGAAATTGGGTCATTTTTTCTTGTATAGTTTTCATTTAACATGTTTTCTTAAATGTTACTTCCTGCAGATTCTTAGTTGAAGATAGAAGCTGGATCAGATTCAGGTTCTGTTTTTTGTTGTTGTTGTTTTGGTCAATACTACTTTGTAGATAACATGGTGTGCTTCTAATGGAAGTACAAAATATGTTTTCTTCTTGTTATTATGTATTGATCATCATTGCCTAGATCCATCATCCAGTTAAAGGTTGCAAAAATGGTAATATTCTAATTCCATAAACCTTTCATGAAAGACATTTTCCTACAGCAGCAATTTGGTTACTTTGAGAGAGTTTTACAGAAAAGACAGAATGCTTGATTTTCCCCTGTATTTAGCAATTAACAGTAGAATATATTGGTTATATAGCATTTTCTGAGGGCTGCTAATGATTATTTTTTTAAATTCATCCCTATTGTGTAATAATTGTCCAATATAGTATCACCAATTAAGAAAGAATAATCTAAGCTTAACAATAAAGGTGAAATCTTGATGGGAAAGATAATTAGATTTGAATATGTAAAAATATAATGTTTATTCTAACAAATAAGATTCAAAGAGTAGACTAAAGAATTTATCTGTAACACATGTGGCTTGTAATAGGCAAATGATTCCTGGGCTAATTTCAGTTGGCCTTTTTAAATTATCCCCATTTATCTTTATGAATCAGTCAGATTAAATATTTAAAAACATGAAAAAGGAAAACAAATGTCTATGGGGTGCAGTTATTTAATAAAAGTGAAAAAATTAGAGTGTGTGTGTGTGTGTGTGTGTGTGTGTGTTGAGGGAGTGCCAGGGTATAGGTAGGAGAGTAAGAAGGTCTAATCTTCTTTGGTTAATTATTTTTTTCCTTAAGAGCCCATTAAAGTAGTGGAGTTGTATTTACAATTGCCTGAACTTTAAACAAAGTCTTCTTTAAGGAGACAGATTTAATAAACCAGAGTCTTCTGCTTGGTTGATGTTGACACGTACAAGGATATCTTAGACATTTTAGGTCTAAGCACACTCTCTTTCTAATACCTCCTTGTTTGTGTTGCTTTCTTTTTTCCAATGGAAGAAAAATCAGTAACATTCTATGTGAAGAATTTCCCATACAAAGCCTGACACTGGCTTTATTTTTGCATTACAAACCCACAAATTTTGATGATCGCAAACAGAATTTTGAACGAACTAAAATTCACCTTATCTTTCAGTGTTTATTTAGGAGAGTTTTATTGTTATTTTTATAGTATTGCTATTTTCTGTTATTTTATTGTCTAAGGAGAAAAGGGCTCTCTAGACCAGAAGTTTTCCAAAAGTCTGAATACTTAATCTTGTTCTTAGTTCACCTGGGGAAGAATTGAATCCACTTCACTGGTAGAAAAATATCAGGAATACAAATTGATGTGCATTTGCTGTTAGTCCAACCTAAGAACATGTTCATCTGTTACAGTTATATTAGCCTCGTGTACCCTCGAATCTATCTCTTGATTGGTTTTATGACACTTCCATGAGGAAGTGTACGTGCAAAACTATAATCTCTAAATCTCACGGATGGCACCGAGCTTTCTAGCTTGCATTCCTCTGTCATTCCATTTAAAAGTTTTATGTTTGGTATCTACACTTTCACAGGATGGTCGGTACTTCATCCATTCTCCTCCTCCTATGTACTTTCTTACCACTTTTCTTGGAGAATCCACTTCAGAATGGATATAGAAATAGAGGATCCAAGTAATTACAGAAGAGGTGTGTGACCAGTTCTCTAGTCGTTTGGAAGCCATGAAAGAGATGACTTGTATTATTCACAGATTTTGCATTTGTCTGCTTGAGAAATACTGGGAGCACACAAGAACATGTGCTTCCAACTTGGTTTCTGGCTAGCCCCTTTGCTCTGTTTTTGGCAAATGGGATGATTGATGTTTACTCCAATTCATCACATCTTGATGGAAATTTCTTTCAGGTTATTCCTGTAAATTGATTGTTGGTTCTAGTTTTTGGTGGCGAGAGTTCTTTTTCAAGGCCCATTGTCTTTTGCATTGGGTACTCAAAGGTTCTGCACCAGGGGTGACTCCTGGAGGGTACACATTTTGAAACAAAAGTACTTCTTGTTGCTTTCTGACAATGTTTTTTGAAAATTCACTTCTCTTTATACCGTCTCAACTTTCTTTTTCTTTTATATCTCCCCCAAGGGCCTAATTCTGAATCCCTCCTAGGTCTTTCCTGAGCCCTGATAGTGTTTAATGTTTGGTAAGTTCTTTATTAATGCTTTTCCCATTTGGCTGGAAAGAAGCTCTTTACTCCCTCATTTGTGTCTTCCTACTTCACCTATGTGGATTAAACCATATTTATATATTTTTTCCTTTCTTTAAGGAAAACATACAAAATGTGCGGCTTTCACTGAAGCTACTTACTTGGCTAATTTTTAAATGCTTTTAGACTTATTTATTTATTTATAAAGATTTTATGTTTTATTCATGAGAGAGAGAGAGAGGTAGAGACACAGGCAGAGGGAGAAGCAGGCTCCCTGTAGGGAGCCCAATTCAGGACTCGATCCCAGGACCCCAGGATCACGCCCTGAACCAAAGGCAGATGCTCAACCACTGAGCCATGCAGGTGCCCTAAATGTATTGAGATTTAATATGCTCTTTATGTTTGTCACTGTCAACCAACTAAAGTCTGCAAAGCTCAAGATAGAACTTGGATATATATTCTTGATAGATATCTATCTGATAGAAGCTAAGGTATGCATTGCAAGGACTCAAAATTTCTTTTTTTTTTTTTTTTTTTTTTTTAGGACTCAAAATTTCAATGACAATGAAGGGAGTTCTTATTTCTAGTTTTTGCTGTCAGCATCATTGCGCTCCACACAAGGGGATGATACTCAGAAACAAAAGGACTATAAAACATCTGGAAAGTCCCAATGTGATTTGGTACTCTGTAAGGAAGGACTGTTGGAAATGGAAGAGTTTCTAAATACGAGAGTTCTGTATTGTTGGTGTGCATGTGGTGTGTTCTTTTTGGGACTGTGCAGGGGAAAGAGAAATAAATAATTCTCCTAAATACAATGGCCTGGCTCCACTGAGCATGGATTTCATACTGTGAGAAGACTAAGAATAGCAGCAACTAGTCTAGAGAGCTTCCACTGTCCCAGGCTGTCCTTTCCTACAGAGAACCACTTTTGTCTGCTACTTTCCCGCAAAGAGCCCCACTTTGACTGCTACGTTGCATATCTTGCTCAGAAGTGTAGTAACTTTATTATGCCATTATCCTTTCTCACGTATTTGACCTGCCTGTCAAAACTGCTGTGGGAATGAGAAATACTTTGTGCACATTCAACCTCTCACCGCACCTCTCATGGGTGAGGTGAGGGGCCTCCTTCTGAGTGAAGTCACGGCTAATATGCTCTGTCTTAAAAATAATAGACGAATCGCCTACCCTCACTCATGAACTTCTGGTATTGCACAAAGCAAACTGAAGGAACAATGTAACCCCTTATTTAAAATTTAATGTCTTTTACAGCCTGCTGTCTGAGGCAGTTCCTCTATGAATCTGCTGACATTTAAAATTCTACTTTGGAAATTTCCTCTCTATTTCAAATATCCGCTCGGCTCAAAATTTTATACAAAGTTATCCCCTCCACACACTATCAATGTGAAAGTTCTTCCTTTCTTTCTTTCTTTCCTAAGGCGTTCTAAGTCACTTTAGTAACCAGTTCCCTCAAGAGAAAACCGCTAAATCTTGCTGCTTACACAGCAGCCCCAAATCTTACCCTAGTGCTTGTCAAAGAGTGAGAAATATTTTCAGTGCAAGCTCCTGCAAGGTTCACAGGCTTACTAGATTGTGCTTCCTAGCTAATAGGAAAGAAAAGAAAACTGCAGAAGCCCCTAGAGAACCTTCTGGCAGAAGGTAGATAGCACAAAATAAAATCACTGTTTTATTTTATTAAGGACCTTTGTGAAGGTTCATTTGAGACAATTTAGTCTGTCTAACATAATTAAGTCACTAAGCAGCATCAGATAGTAGCCAGTTACAGTCTTGGATTAATAATGTTTAATTCATTTATAATCACTCTAATACATGTCTAGGAAGCATACACAAAATTTTATAAAATGCAGTATGATGACTAAGGACAGTTGAATGATGAATCGCAAAATAGATTAAATTATAGTAATTTGAGTTGTTATTTGAAATTTATGGCTGCCAGCTGGCAACCAGATTTTTTTTTTTGCTTTGTTTTATTTTGTTTGATAAATTAAATAAGTTCAATAAATAAAACTATCCAGATAGGAAATCTAGAGCTGGAATATGAGAATTCTTTCTCTTTAGCCTTCACCAGAAATGAGTTTTTTGAGGCAGGAACACTAAAGAACATTTAGACAGGGTCACCGTAGGAGTAATACTGTGTCTGGTGAGATTTACTCTGGTAAATTCCCAACCCATCAGCTCTTAATAATTGATATTCTACAACTGGTATTGAACTGAGCCTGATCAATTGGAGTAGGAGAGAGAGAGAAGGGTAAGTAAGGGTCAAATTTAGATAGGAGATTTTTCCTGCAGTGTAGATCTAAAGTGCTTGGAGTAAAATGGGATTATTAAAGAGTTAAGGAACATTGTGGATGAATATGTGGCCCGTTTCTGTCTTTGCACTTGAAATTTAAAGCTTTCTTTTCCCCTCTAAAATTTGGGCGGGAAAACCCTGCTTGAGCACAGTAGAATCTTATAGGTGTTGTTGTTGTTTTGTTAGAGAAGGGGAGAGAGAGGGTGTAGGGAAGGTAGAGGGAGAGGGGGAGAGAGAATCCCAAGCAGGCTGCACACCCAGTGTGGAGCTGGTGTGGGGCTCAAGCTTATGACCCTAAGATTATACCCTGAGCCAAAATTAGGAGTAGGACACTCAACCAGCTGAGCCACTCAGGTGCTTCAGAATCTTATAACTTTTGTGATAGGAAAGCAAATTAGGCCATTGCAACTTTTAATCGATCAGATTCAGGATGAAATCTCAAGGTGATTCTAGCAACTGAAAATTTTTAATCTCTAGATTTCAGAAGTATATATATATATACACACACACACCCACATCTATGTAGAGCAACTTCTGGATTGCTGAATTCTTACTGATCTACTCAGGATTAAAGTTGTTAATTAGTTTCATCTACTTGTCTAGAGGCTGCATTCTAGTTATTGGTTTAAAGTTGTTTAAATGTGTTTTGTAATAAATTGTTATGAACATAGCATAGATGTTACATATATTTTTTTTTCAGATTACATAGATTTAAACTTCTTTGATTTATTTACCACCTCCCTCACCCAGAACCCTGAGGCCTAAAACCTAACAATAAGGAGTCTGCTATTTTGTAGCGTGTTGAATAATAAGGTAAAATACTGAAAATAATTTTATTTTTACAAGTAATAGAAATCTGGAAGATATTACTATTTCTGGTTATGTGAAAATTGGAATGAGTCAAAGACTTCTGGGAAGAAATAATCCTGGGATTTAGATATATTTGGGTAAAAGTAACAAATGGAGATTACTATATAAAGAAGTTATATAATTACTCCAAGTTACAAATTTCATTTGCTTGTTCAACAAATGTTAATGAGCTGACTATGTGCCAGGCACTGGTTTGGTGCTAGTAATATGGCAGTGAAAAAACAGAAAAAGGCTCTGCCCTAATTTGGACTGAAACTGAGAACGGGCAGTACTGTGCCATATAGTATCATAAGTGATGGAGGAGGGAATACAAAGCCAAAAATGCCAATACAAATAATGGAACTGCAATTTACTTTGAGCCCACATAAACTTTGGGTACATAATTTATATTTGCAGGGTTCAACCAGTGTTTGTGGTATCATACAAGGATCCATTTATGAGAACCAATGGAAGAAATAGTCTCAGGACACTGTATAGGGATATCTTGCTTCTCTCAAGAAAAGATATTCTTTTTCTTATGAACACTATAAATTCAATTTCCCTATTTGCATTGGATGGTGAGAAGATCAGTAATAAATTTGAGACCTACATTTAGCCATCCAGTGGGAAATGGATGTGTGTTTTCATTACTATCTCTACCTCAGTTTCATAGAATCTAGTTTTGGAAAGAAGTGGGAAATTAAGCAAATAGGTAAAGATCAATAGTCACAATCATGGATCCATTTGTAAATCCAACTGAAGCTTTTCAGAGCACTGGCAACATGTCGGTCTTCTCAGTAGATAATAGGACTCAAGCCCTACCACTGGAGAGCCTTTTCTTCAGTGTGTGTGTGTGTGTGTGTGTGTGTGTGTTTTTAAAGCCTTTATTGAGATCAGCGTCCAGGACCCAGAGGAATATGTGTTCCATGCATTGAATAAAATCAGTTTAAGGCACCATCTGTCAATGTAGGCTGATGTCAATGGCAAAAACCACGAGGGAGTGGAAGATGGCATTTCTGAAGGACATCTTGAGGGAGGTTTTCATTGGAAGCAAATAAGAGCACTGAGAAACAGAAGCAAAAAATCAGCCAGTCACCATCCCCAATATCCCCAGATTCTGCAGTAGCAGTTGGCGCCACAAAGGCAGACACCTCTCTTATGCAGCGGGGAGAGATATCTTTGGACGAAGGTAACAAATGGAGATTGACAATCTAGAGAAGTAACACAATTGCTCTGAGATATAGATGTCATTTGTTCATCCAACAAATAACCTCACAAATATCTGTGACTGGCAACAGCACTTTATTTGGAATCAAAATGTAATGGTAGAATTTGAAAGTGTATTGAGTTTCTTTTATGTACTTAAGGGTTGCAGTGGTAGGAAATAGAGTTGAAAAGCACCTTTCCCTTAGGAGTTTGTAATCTACTACTGCAAGGTCAGCATGAACAAAGAGAATTAAACAGAAATTTTCGCTATGTTATAAATTTGCTATTCATTGTGTTCACGTTAAAAACCATAAAGAAAATACTATCCTATGTAATTGGATCCAACTCTTTTTTTTTTTTTTTTTGAGGGAATTCAGTGGTTGCTCTAGTTGTCATGGGTATAAGACCGTGGCACTGAAACCTCTATTTCCCCAGCGTTAATACGTGCCTTGAACATAGGAGATCTATTCAATACGTAATTGTTCCAGTTATGACTTTTCTCAAGTAAAAACTAACAGAAGCAAAAACTGGTGGCTGAGATGGTGGTTGAACTGCCACCTTCCTCTTAAGGCTGCCATCAACGGGGGTGGAAAGCAGAGGCCAGAAGAGTATTTTGCATCCTGTGGTAATTTACCAGGATCGTATAAGCAGCCCATTGGCCAGCTCTGAGCTATGTTTACTGCCAGCTAACATAAGATTTAGAATGAGTGTAATTTTCAGCTTTTGTAGAGTATCAAATGATAAATAGAGTAATCAGATCTTCGCCTGAATTGCTTACTGCAGTGAAACATGGATTAAATGTGTAGTAAAAATATCAGTTAATCTGTCCAAGAAACTAGATATATTCATTTGCTTTCTTTGATCCAGCTTAGTTGACTCATTGGAAAAGAAGAGAAAAGAGAAATGATGTCCTCATTATTTATGTGTTTACAAGTTTCCCCCCCTTAGGCTGCTGTTAAGCTGTTGCACTCCATACACTCTGTGCCACAGCAATTTAATATTTCATTAAAAAAGCATTAATGACAGCTCCAGTGAATTTCTCCCATCCACACTCGACAATGATAATAATTCGAGTGAGTGTTGGTGTCTGAGTGGCACACATGAAGACAAAGCCAAGCAAAGGGACAGTCAGAGCGTTGCTCGTATTCCTTCCACCATTAGGGAAAGTTGGAGAGCCAGGTGCTGTGTGGCACCGTCTAATTTCATTGGATGAGAGAAAAGTATCTCATTTATACTGAAAAAATAAGTTGCTATCGTGGATATGTCACATTTATGCTCAATCTCTTCACAGTGGATTGAACAATGGGTAAAATGCTGGCTTTATGGGAAGAGTCTCCAAAGGCAACACTTCTCTGCTTTGGTTTTAATTTTAAAACAAAAGCAAAATTACTCCATTAGAAAATACCTTGTTGCCTTTGAAACATTTGATCATTTACATAATTAAATAATAAATATTATTAAATATTTCAAGTTACTATGTGTTTTTAGGTTCCTTGGTGTCCATCTCAAAGGAGAGGAACAATCCTTATTATTAAGGATATTTCTTTCTTTCAATTTGAAGAAAAAGTACAAATAAAAGTGAGATAAAAAGCTTAAATGCTGAAGGTCCATTGATTGACTCTTATAAGGAATTAGGTTTGTTTTGTGTAAAAGGGAATTATTTCCAGCTAATATAATTAAGAAATTTATAGAGTAGTGGAATTTAATTGTAAGATAATTCCCGGATATAATTTTCATAGCTTGAAAATAGAGCATAGGGAGAGCAGAAGTTTTATTTTATGAAGCAGTTTAATAAGAAGTGCATAAAAGGATGTTGGAAACATATTGTAGAGGTCACTTGAATTTTAACTTCTAGGCATTTAATTTTATTATACTAATCACACATAGCAACAATATGAAAATAATGTAGAATTTAGAAAGAAAAGAAAAGAACTAACTTGTTCCTCAGTCCCTCTCCCAAGCAAACTATCTATTTTCATTTTTCCGTGTTCTTGCTCACTGAAGATTTTCGAACAGGGAAATGACATGATGGAAAATGTGTTGTAGGACTTTTAGGAAGATTAATCTATCAATAGGAAGATGGAGAGTGAAGAGAAGAGTCTGAAACCTAGAGACCAATTATAATTCTAGTGAAGTAATCCAGGTGAGAAGTGATAAGGGCTTGGGCATCAATGGAAAGAAATGGGAAGCTGTAAGAGGCACTGAAATGGAAAAGTCACTGATTGGATATGGGACATTAGAGAGAGGTAATCATTAGAGACAACTGGAGCCTGAGTTAACAGCACCAGTTCTAGAGATAGAAAGCAGACATAGAATGATTAGAATAGGTCTCTGGCTATGGAAAAATGATTTACGTACTTTTTTGGTTACCTATTACATCTGAAAAAATACAGCTATGTAAAAATGATGTGAATAGGTTGCAAGGTGGAAAATTGGGATATGTGTGCATGTTCCTGCTCCTGAGATCTTTCCCCAACTCCAGGCCTCCATAATCACACACAAAAAATGGGGACAGTTGAAATTGTAGGTGCAAATTAACTCTAATGTGTTAAAGAAGTAGATTTTTATAACTTTTTTTGAGAACAGGAGAAGGATGCAGTGAGGAAAGAAATGATCAGGGAAGTAGATTGAGAACCTACATGATGATTCTCAATATTAGAGAGGAGAGAAATTAAAAGAGGAAGAAATGGAAAAAGAAACAGATTCAAAATAGGAGTATAGGGAGAACAAGGAAAATGAAAACTGAGGAAGGGGCATTATATTTCATAACTAAGAGGGCATTGATGATACGTGAGAGATAACCCATTATCCAGATGGTTAATTTTTCATTTGACGCATTTTTTAGTGAAAAGAAGGATGGAAAGGGAATCGTAGCTCTTCGGTGGTGAAATTAAGCAAGATTTGTGTCTCTCCTGACACTGCACACTCCCCCTAAAATTTTTTTTTTTTTAAAGTTTGTTCACTTTTCCAACCTGAGTAAAGGGAGCAGTAGGTAAGTCAAAGCATAGGTATGTGAGTATTGTAAGAGTCTATAGGGACAGACAGAAAGGGTTGAGTGGACAGTAAAACAAGAGAAGCCCCATCGGAAACTGGTTCAGTGGTCCTTGCAAGAGATGTGGGTAACTTGAATTAGGGTTGTAGTTGTGGAGGTGATGAGTAGCAGTTGGGCCCAGTTTATATTTTGAAGATAGAGCTGACCGGACTTGATCATGAGTAAGATGCAAGGTGTGAGAGCAGGAGAGAAACACAAAATGATGTTGTTTGTTGTCCTAAACAATTGAAAGAATGGTAGTGAATTTTACTGATTGAGGGACATGGATGAAGATGCAGCACTTTCTTCCCTTTTGTTTTTATTTTTATTATTATTATTTTTTAATGTGTTAAGCCTTGTTTTACTCTTAGGCATGCAAGTGGTGACATTGTCTAGGGAGTTAGCTACATGAGTCTTGAGCTAAGAGTAAAGTTCAGGAACACTTGGAGATCTGGAGTGTAGACTTAAATAAAGGACACCATTCCCTCTTTCTCATTTTAAGTAGAAGTACATAATACCCAGGGAAGCATTTTAGCTATGTGCAGAATAAAGATGTTATGGCAAATGTAGAAAACAGGAATTCTCATAAAACTCCATGAGTTTTGGTGTCTCTTAAACCTAAGTAGACACCAAGGGAGGATGAGGGTTTTCTTTGAGGATGAAAGAAATTTGTACATCGTCTCTTAAACTCTTACACTCTCGTTCATTTCCTTTGTGCTTATGGTCCTATAAGTCTTTTCTTAATTTATGTGATGAAATCCTCCAAGTCAGATAATTAACAACAAATAATTGCCAATAACTGCTGTGTTAGGGAAAACTAAAAGTATGTGGATTTGTCCTCCTAACAATTACCATCTACTGTAGAAGCAGCAGTGTTCTTTCTGTTTTCTCCAATATACATTTATATTGGAGGAGAGGGGGAAGCTCCTTAAAAACTGAAAAAAAATTGTCCTATTTATTTTCATTCATAATATGTAATATTTGCCTTTTGTTTCCTTACCTTCTCTTGCTTTCTCAGTAAATGACAGAAATCAACAAGTCTAAGAAAACTTCATCCATGTATTATTTGAGTCCTGTAACTTATTTTTGTTAATTTTGCTGCTTTGCTAAATATAAATACATACACACATGATGGATTCTACTTGAGAAATGTCTAGTAATTGTATAATTTTGATAATGATGATGATGATTTTGCCTCAAAGCACAAAAAAAAAAAACAGAGTAGGATAATAAATATTTTTACTTGATTATGAGCAAGTAGGCTAGCTACTATTTAAAAATGGCCTTTGGGGGCCCCTGGGTGGCTCAGTAGGTTAAGCATCTGACTCTTGGTTTCGGTTCAGGTCATGATCTCAGGGTCCTGGGATCAAGCCCTCAATAGGGCTCCAAGCTCAGTGTGGAGTCCACTTGAGATTCTCTCTGCTTCTCCCACTCATGTGCTCTCTCTTTCTCTCCCTAAAAGAAATACATAACTCTTTTTAAAAAATGAATTCCTTTCGTTACTTATTATTTTATAGAGTTGTAGAATTACTGACAAACTCATTGAGTCTCCTTGTATTATTTGGGGGGCTTATTTACCATTTCTAATATTACCATATTTCATATGTCATCACCAATCTGAATATTTACTATTGACATAAAATGTCTGCCTTTCCTACAAATTTGTGTCCCTGTCATTGTATTTCCCAGACTTTCATCTACTTTAAAAAAAAAAAGACTTTATTTATTTATTCATGAGAGACACACATACACACACACACAGAGAGAGAGAGAGAGAGAGAGAGAGAGAGGCAGAGACACAGGCAGAGGGAGAAGCAGGTTCCATGCAGGGAGCCCAACGTGGGACTTGGTCCCAGGACCCCGGGGTCATGACCTGAGCGGAAGGCAGACGCTCAACCACTGAGCCACCCAGGTGCCCCCCCTCCCCGCAATCTACTTATGAACAGCCTACTTATTCTTCAAATTCTACCTCAAATTTGTCTTTCCTTATAAAGGTTTACTGATGAGAGTAATCAAGTTACTTCATCACCTCTTGTTTATACATCTCGAACAATTGTTCCATGTAGCCTGGATGGTTCTGTAAATGGTTTATCTTTGTATCCCTTGAGGGATGTCATATGTCATACATTTTGTCTTCCACATTTTCCTGTACATGCCAGCAGTTCAATGAAGGGTGTATTTAATTGAATCTTTGTGTTTGAGCTCTTTTTGGTTGTCATGACCCCTTTTCACACACCTCAGGCCTGCCTGGGTTTGTAGTCTATTCTGATAAAAATAATGGCTACTGTTTGGAGGTGTAACCACAGGCTGGGTATTGCCTTTCATACTCAAATTAATTCATGTAATCTTCATGAGAAAATAGAGGGGTTATCATAATAATCCCCATTTTAACAGCTGAGGACATGGAGGCATAAAGAATTCAAATAATTCATGTAGAGTAATGTGGTTGGTGGAAGAGTCTGTTTCAAATCTAGAGTGTTGGACATTAGGGCCTATGCACTCACAGCATCCAGGTGCCAGCTGCAACTCCGGGGTTGTTGCGGGTGGTGGTAACAGGGCTTGATTTTTTTTTTAAGATATATATATATATTTTTTAAGTCAAAAGAAAGAAAAAAGCATTGCTGTTGTATTGCTTGAGTGTCTTGTGGATTTATGTCCATGGCTTCCATTTTATTAGCTATGACTCATTCCAGCCTAATTTGTAGAATTCCTTTTTTTAGGTGTTAAAAATAATTGCTTTGATGACGTGACTTGCTTTCCTCTCTTTCTTTCTTTAGTTGGTGTAAATATGAGTAGTATTTTAAACATAGAACATCCCTGGAGTAAATTTTGTATATGGTAGTCGAATGTCGCTATTCTTATTAAGTGCCTGGAAACATGGAGAAGACCTTAAGATTGTAAATTACCTAAAATCACCAGTTTAGGATCAGATTTACCAGCGTCATATGCATGCCATTGAAATTTCGATAGAGCTTGTGTTCATCTGTAGATTGCTTTGGGGAGTGTGAACATTTAAAAAAGCATTAACTCTTTCAATTCACGAGCATGAAATGCCTTTCCGTTTATTTGCGGATTCATTTAGTTTTCAGTGTGCAGATCTTTCACCTCCTTGGTTAAATTTATTCCTATCCATTTTATTGTTTTTCTTATTATTGTAAATGGAATTGTTTTCTCTCTTTTTTTAAATGGGATTGTTTTCTTAATTTTTCTTTTGGATTGTTTGTTAGTAATGTACAGAAAGGCAACTGACTTTTGCATATTGATCTTGTGCTTTGCAAGTTATTGAATTATTAGTTCTGGCAAGTGTTGTGTTTTGTTTTGGAGTCCTGAGTATTTTCGACATCTAACATCATGCCATTGGCAAACAGAGTCGGTTTTACTTCTCTGATTTAGAGGTCTTGCTGCTTCCCTCGCTCCCTTCCTGCTTTTTGCCTAACTGTTCTGGGTGGTCCTTCCAGCACTTCCTTGAATGGAAGTGCTGCAGTGTATATCCTTGTTTTTTCCTGACCTCAGAGGAAAAGCTTTTAACCTTTCACCATGATTTTAGCTGTGGGTTTTTCATATATGGCCTTTATTATGTTCAGGTATGTTCCTTCTATACCAAATTTGTTGAGGACCCCTCACAAAAAAGTGTTGAACTTTGTCAAATGTATTCTCTGTGTCTATTGAGAGGATCACATGATCATTATCTTTTTGGTTTAAAGTGGTGTGTTAATGTCTGTTGATTTGTCTATGTCGAACCATCCTTGAATCCCAGAGATAAATCCCACTCGATCACGTTGTATGATCCTTTTAATGTGCTGTTGAATTTGGTCTGTTAATACTTTGTTGAGAATTTTTGGGTCTATATTCATGAGGGAATTTCACCTGTAGTTTTCTTTGCTTGTAGTATTCTTGTCTACCTTCAATATCATAGTCATGCTGGGCTTGTAAAATGAGTTTGGGCATATTCCCTCCTCTTTAATTTTTTGAAATAGTTTCAGGAGGATTGGCATTAATTCTTCTTTAAATTTTTAGTAGAATTTACCAGTAAACCCTTCTGGTCCTGGGCTTTGCTTTGTTGGGAGGTTTTTGATTGCTGCTTCAATCCCATATCATTATTGGTCTGTTCAGATATTGTATTTCTTCATGATTCAGTCTTGGTGGATCATTTATTTCTAGGAATTTATTCATTTCTTCTAGGTTATCCATTTACTGGTGTGTAATAGTTCATTGTAGCATCTTATGATCCTTTGTATTTTTGTGGTATTAGTTGTATTGCCTCCTCTGTCATTTAAACAATTTTTTTAAAGATTTTATTTATTTATTTGAGAGAGAGAGAGAGAGTGCGTGCACACAAGCAGGAGGAGGGGCAGACAGAGAAGCAGGCTCCCCGCTGAGCAGGGAGCCAGAGGCTGGATCCCAGGACCCTGAGATCCTGACCTGAGCCAAAGGCAGACACTTAACTGACTGAGTCACCCCGGTGCTCCTCCCCTGTCATTTTTTAATTTTATTTGAGACTTTTCTCAATCTATCTGAAGTTTTGCCAATTTTGTTTATCCTTTCAAAAAACCAGTTCCTAGTTGCATTGATTTTTTTCTTTTTTCGTTGTTGTGTATAGTCTCTATTTCATTCTTTCTACTCTAATATTTATTATTTCCCTCTTTCTGCTAAAGGGTTTTGTTTGATCTTCTGTTTCTAATTCCTTGAGGAGAAAAAGTTTTAGATCTTTCTTTTTTTTTTTAAATGTAGTATTTTAGAACTGCTTGCTGTGTCCTATATATTTCGGCATATTTTATTTTTGTTTACATTTGTCTCAAGATATTTTCCTGATTTTCCTTGGGAATCCTCTTTGACCTGTCAGTAGTTGTCCAGGATTATGTTAATTTCCATATATTTGTGAAATTTCCAGTTTTCCTTCTGTTAATGATTTCTAGTTTCAGAGCATTGTGGTTAGAAAAGTTGCTTGGTATAATTTCAGTAATTATTTTTAAACCATTTTCAGTATTGTCTCCAGTAGTGGGGCTACCGTGGTAAATGAGAGGTTCCTTGACTTAATGAGGGAAATGGATAAAAAGCAAAATAAATTTAATTTGTGATATCTGCTTAAAGTCATAGGTAGGAAATCATAGAGGATGGGATATAGGGTAATCAGGAAGTTTCCTTAGAATTTAACATTAAAGAGAAAGGATGGGAAGAAGCTCACGTGGCTGAGGTCAGAAGGAGGAAGAGGAAGAAGGAAAACACATTCTAGTGACAGAAAACTTGAGGTGTAGAGGCCTGGGTGAAGAAAGGGACATTCCCTCCTGTTTTTGGTTGTTATCATGTTCTTTGTAATTGATTCATATTGCCATAGTACTCTTTGTGATTAAACTATAATAATAATTGAGGCAGTGTCCACTTGGTCTCATTAATATGCTATTTGTATTATAATACTTTTTTAATCGTTTAAAAATACTTTTACTATTCTGTTTTTTAATATAAATTGTACCAGAGACTTGAAATCTTCAGTTTCATTTCTCCATGTTCACTTCCTGATCTTGCAAAAAATAAAGAAACAAACAAAACCCAAAACCTATTTAATTGGCATATTTTGGCTTATGGAAGAAATGTGATTTTAGATAAAGTGTATGCATTTGAAAAATTTCATCATTATTTTAAACATGAAAATATCTAAATATATAGGAGCTGCTCAATTGTTTAGCTTTTTCTCTCCCATCAGGGATTGAATATAGGTATCATATATTCTAAAAAATATGAACACTATTTTAAAAATATTTTATACGAAGCTAGGTGAAATTATATTAAACCATTGACCTCTTGCATATTGACCTTAAATTGGCTCTTGAAAGGAAATGAAAATAGAGGCATTCATTGCTAAGAATAAACTTCTCATTTGAAGCTGAGGAAAAATAAAAGCCCTGGCAAACCTGACATAGTTAAAGGTTCTCATCTTTGGAACAAAAATATGTCCATGTATCCAAGGGCAAAAAGTGCCCTAAATCTCAGAGTCAGGAGAGCACTACAGTGAGCCTGGCTGGTCCTACTGAGGTGAACTCATTTACTTCTCAAAGTATTCTCAAACGGTCTCCTTCATCTAGTATTTTTTTTAAAGATTTTTTTATTTATTTGAGAGGGAGAGAGAGAGAGAAAGAGAGAGAGAGAGAGAGAGAGATCATGAGCAGGGGCTAGGGCAGAGGGAGCAGCAGACTCCCCACTGAGCAGGGAGCCCAATGCAGGGTCTCCACCCAGGACCCTGGGATCATGACCTGAGCTGAAGGCAGACACTTAACTGTGCCACCCACGTGCCCCCTTCACTTAGTGTGTTAAGGCTGTGGATGCCTGTATTAATTTCAGCTGTTAAATTTGTCACCTTTAAACTGGACCCATGGGAAAATATTCCCTGAAGAGAAGTGTTTTATTGAACAGTGTTTGAATGTAAAAGCTTTAAAGAGGAAAGATTTGTATCCTTAATTCATTGGTATTCATTCTCCTCTGTTTCTTTTTCTCACCCAAATTAGGAAGAACACGTACGTGAGAAAAATAGATTGAAATGTGTTTTTCTTCTTTTCCAATGCTTTGATCAAAGCAGATTGTCTCCTTTTGTCTTCATTAAATGTTTAAGTCACTCATTCCTCCATCACATAGTTCTAAACACTCAGAGCTCTTCTCAGCCTTCCTAGCTGGAGATAATGCCTCTCTTCTTTGTATTTCTGTGGAATGTATTGTCTATAGAAGGATTTTGCAAAGGTAACTTTTTATATCCTATCTTCTTCCCCTAAAAGGAACACTCTTGCCACTTTGATTGTAATCTCTGGATTAGAGATTGCACTGCGTTTTTGTGGGTATCTCCACAGAATTTACCACAATGCCTTGCACAAATGACTACTTGCACTGTTTTTTCTACTATTACACATAATGAAAGAGACTTTTTAATGGTTCTTAGCAATCTTAGCAAATTAAAACATTTGGAGTTTAGACTTTTTTTTCTTTCAAGATTTCATTTATTTATTCATGAAAGACAGAGAGAGGCAGAGACACAGGCAGAGGGAGAAACAGGCTCCATGCAGGGAGCCCGACGTGGGACTCCATCCCAGGACCCTGGGATCACGACCTGAGCCCAAGGCAGATGCTCAACCCCTGAGCCACTCGGGCATCCCGAGTTTAGATTTTCTTATTCCGTATTAGGCCTTTCTACAAAATATCCTATAATAATTCTTTGTTGTGAATGTTTTCTCCCTTTTCTTTATTAATCTTAATTCTTTATTAATCTTCTAATCAGGTAACTACTTTACAGAACCACTTAATATTTTAGTGGCAACGTTTTGTTTTTTGGAACATCCATTATTGGTGATTATCATTTTCAGAAACAAAGAACATGGAATCATTCCTACCTTTATTGATTAAATCAACAAATCTATTGAATGTTTCCTAGATGGCTGACATGTATGCTGGTGGCATAATTGTGAATAAGATACAGTGTTAGTGGAAAGGCATATAGAAAACATTGGGCTGGTAAATACCCTAATGTTAGTAGTTGCAAACAATTGTGGGTGCGTTGGAAGGGGGCACAGTGTTAGGGATTTAAGGATCAAAATGATGACTGGGAATTAGCTCGGGGGAAGATGGGAAAAGAAGGAGCTCTTTACTTTCAAAAGAATGTGCTCTATTTGTTTTTATATCCTTGTTTTGATGTCTTGCTCTGATCAGGTTGTTGGTTTTAACTGTGGTGATTATTAATGCTTTCCAATCATTCAATCACATTTTCTGAATGCAGCTTCCCATCTATCTTCTTCATTAAGCATTTCTTCCTCTGGGTCAAAATTCAATGGAGAGATTCAGTTTCCTTGGCTTCTCAAGAATGATTTTTGTTTGTTTGTTACTGCAAAGGATATTAAGAACATAATGCCCATGTCATGGATTTCCCAAAGATAGATTTTTAATACTTCTTATATCTCTTAATTCTAGTTTTAGGATATCACATGATAGAGTTATATGAACTTGTACTTTTCCCTAAACTACTTCTCTTTCTCTGTGAACAGCTCTACTATCAGATGCTTTGGCAAAGGTAAACTGATTGAAAGTAGATTGGTAGAAATCCAGTAGGTTTCGCAGATGCTTTGCTTTGCTTAACCTCTAACACGCCACCCCGCATCTCCATATCTGTCCCCCTTTAAATTTTTATTATGTTGTGGCAAAGAACACTTAACATGAGATCTGTTCTCTTAGCAAATATCTAAGTGCATAATGTATTATTTTTGACTGTACATATAATGTACAGCAGATCTCTTGAGTTTATTCATTTTGCTTTACTTAAACTTTGTACCCATTGTTATTACCATCTTTTGATGGGCGTTTAAAAACTGCTTACTATCTCCCAGCTTCTGGATTTATTTTCTGACAGTATTATATGCCAAACATGTTCCAAAACATATATACGATCATTTTACTTTCTAACTGAACATCCTGTAGTAGTCTCCTTTCACCTTCTGGATGCATGGTATGCAAAGATTCCTTTCTGCCTTTCCCAACTCATTATCTGACCCTGTCAGGTTGTAGAATACAGAAAGTTTCAATTACACCATCCATTTATCAACAAAGCCTGAATTAATCACAGAAATTTCTTAATAAGTGGCCTTCATCAAACTAATGACCAGTTAAGAGAGTAGATCTTGTCAAGATCTTTAGGGCTTGTAGGGCTTTCCCACAGGCAATACAGTGAAATCTTACAGTCATGTGAACCAACCATACCTGTATCAGCAACTTTGTGAAAGTGTCCTCAACTGGAGGCAATGAACATGGCTTGGAGCCCTAGAGCACAGTCCTCCCAGCTGGAAGTTGTGTGGGGTGTCACAGTTACCCGTAGTCACTTGGGAGTTTAAAGAGTTTGCAGAGGCCAATTAGAAGAATATCTTATTGTACCAGCCAAAGAAAAATAGGTCCCGTAGTGTAAATAGTAGGCATCAAGTGATAGTTCAGTTTCTTTCTTTCAGACTTAAGCTTTCATATAATATATTAGCTTCAGTTTAGTTCAACAAATGACTATTGTTCGCCTGCCGTATTTCAGGCTACTTGAGAATATGGAGAAGGGTAAGGCATCCATTTCTTTTTCAGCAGAGTTCATAGTTAAGTTGGGGAAACCTAAAGGATAATTTTGAAATGATGTGATAAATTCAGTAACAAACCTATATATAGGATGCTATGGTCATATTGCTGAGAAGACAGACATAAATAATGAAGACTTGTCTCTTAACCCTTTGTGGTTTAAAAATGAATGAAAGATAATTCAGGAAAGGAAGTGGACAAATACTCAAATTTTTGGTGTTGAAAAGACCTATTGTCATTCAAAACATGATTATAAAAAGACATCCTAATTAGATACATCTGATGAGATTTTAGAACTAGGTCTGAGAGTAAATGATTCAAGCTTAAGCAGGGAAAACACACACACACACACACACACACACACACACACAACCAAATAAGTGAAACTGAGATGACTTCAGATTATGTATCAGCAACACTGGACTGGGAAGTGCAATGTTTTAAGGGAAATTGAATTTGGATTTATAATGATATTCACTGTCTAAAAGAGCAGAACATAAGATACAACAAAGAAGAGCAGCTAAGGATGATCTGAAAGAAGTAAAGAGAGTCAATAGTAATTCAGAGTGAATCCACTGGATCTCGATGCTTGAAGCACTTGCCTTTGAGTAAGAAGAGTTTAGGATTAGGTGAACTACAGCTAAGTTTTCCAATCACCCTGTTTGCTTCTCTAGTACCTAATAAGCAGAATATCATAATGGCTATTTTCTCAGCTTTAAAATTGTGGGACTTTTCTGTAGACACAGCTATAGAAATCTTATAGTTACAGAACAAAAATTAATAGTATAACTGACAGCTAAAGGATGAAGAAGTAAGAAGTAGGTACTCAAGTTTTCTAGATCAGCCAATAGACAGATATAGCTTAGGGGTGATGGAGCAGGATGTAGAGGTTTAAATAAATTATTTAATAGTATAAATATTATGTTGACAGCAACAAATTATAAGTAACACACATTTTGGAGCTGTTTGGGGGGGAGGAGGTTTATGAGGAAACTTATAAATTGTTTTTTGAAGAAGATGGAGGAAGAAATAGAAAAGAGAAACTGAAAAGTGGTTATATTTATTTACTTTAAGCTTTACTGTGTATTTGACTCTTTTCCTTCAAGTGAAGATATTGCTTTAGGGAAAAAAAAAAAGACAATGTGTGTAGCAAAGCAAGGGAAGAATCCTGAAATACTGCTGCTTGAGCATGTTAGGAATGATTCCATTTTCATCCTTAGGTATTGTTTTTTTCTCTGCAATTTTCTATGTATAGCACCTTTATGACCTCACAATCTGTAAAACAAATTTCATGTTTAAAAAAGTGGTGACACCTGGTATCAGACAATGTAACTCAAACAGGCGTGCAAGTTATACAGAAAGCTCCCATAGACTCTTCCCAAGTCCAGGGTGTTCCTGTATGTTGAGAAAACCGATGACCTAGATGCAGTGCAACTGTTGATTTTGGTTTTTCATCTTGTGACTTCTGACTCACGTCCTGTGCATCTCACAGATAATATGACAATTCCAAAAAATTAAGCTGTAAAGAAAAATGCCCTGTTACTACATAGAAAATCATTCGATAGAATTAAATGAGTCATTCAACCGTGTCACACAAATTTATAGCCATTATCTGTGGAGAAATAGAGTTAGCACTGACATTAAATGTACCATTTGATTCCTTTATTATGAATTTCATGTTCTGCTCAAATTCTTTAACCGCTACCATATGGTTTTCATTATGTTTGTTGCCATTTGTTATACCCGATAAGTTGAAAACTTTATTATATATCGATTTACTGTTGTGAATGCCTGAAAACCCTTGTGCTCTCAACACCATCATTGATCAGATATCAATTGTTTTTTACTCTCAGACCACAGAACATATTAAATTGATTCTGGATATATCTGGTACATGCTAAAGGGCCTGACCCCAATTTTTCTGTTAAAGGCCCTTTAGCTTCAGTTTTAAGAGCAATTTTGTTTCTTACAATATTGTAGTGCTCTTGACTAGGAATCTCACTTTGTCATTTATTTGGCTGGAAAGCAGGACTAAGACAGTGTTACAGATAATTTGTAGTGGTTTTGTGGCTGCTGTTATTGATTTAATCAATGTCAATAAAAAATGATTTAGAAACATCTTATTTGGAAGATGAGTTGTTGCACAGGTAGTTATAAATTAAAGTGATTTTAAAAAATATGCCAATTGAAAGGAATGAATGCTTGTGTCCCATCCTAGATTCTGTTATATGTGATTTTAATATGCCTTTATATTTGGAGATAAGCATCATCTAAAGAATGATAAAATGCAGCTGTATTTGCAAGATAATTTTCTGAAATATTCTATTTTTAAAATATGCTTTGAGAAACCCAATTACCTGATACTTAGGTGAAAATAAAATGCACTATTCTAAGCTCAGAAAATCTAATGTATAAATATTTAAAAATTTGATCATTGTGAGGTATAGAACATAAAGTTAACAATGTAAATAATATTAAATACCCTCTACAGCATGAATTTGGTGAATCTGTTAAGATTTTTCTAAGTATTAATTTCTAGTAAGTGACATTTTAGCCTATATCAGTAAAATAGGCAGAAATAAGCTTTTATACAAGCAAATATTTGTTTTTCATTCTATATTAAAATTAGGGACGATGAAAGAAAAGAAGAAAATGAGGGATGTTGAAAAGAATTTTGTCAGTCTCAATTCTGAAATCAGGCAGACTTGACTTTGAAACCAAGTTTTACCTATTGAATTTACTACCTTTTGAGAAACACTACTTTCCTCATCTGACTTGAGAATTAAATGAGATGATGGGTATTTGAATACATGAATAGTTCCCGGTACCTAATATACAATAAAGGGGAAAAAATGTTGTCAAATATCTTATGGGATTGGTTTACACTATGAGTGTATAAGTATCTACCTTTCCTTAATTAACTGATTGATAGGTGGAAATAATCTGATATACCAAGAAAATAGTTTCAGTTTTCTTATTTAGAAATGAGAAGCCAGGAATTGCCACCTGTTACTCTGAAGCTAATAAATTTGATTCCTTTCAGCTATGTCTTTTTGTGGATTTCAGTTGCCTTTGGGCAGTGCTTCTCAAACTTGTAATATGAATGTGAGTCCCATGGAGATATTGCAAAAATCCAGATTCACAGTCACAAGATCTGGGCTAGGAAATTCTAAAAATTTAGTGGTAGCAATGCCAAAGCCATTGGACCATGGTGTGTGTGTGCGCGTGAGTAGTTGGAGTCGCAAGGTGATAGGTCATAGGTGCTACATAACACATCCTTCTGCTCTTTCCTACATGGGCTTGCCTAGCCCTCTGCACGTACAGCCTCAAAGCCATTTGTTTTTGGTATTACAATCTTTTAAATTTTATACTTCCTTCAATATGCTGTAAGCTCCATGTAAGTATGTCTTCTTTCACTCTTTGCTGTGTTCCCCCAATATCACAGTGCGTGGAACTTAGCAGTAAATGCTAATTTGCTAAATGTTGGTGAACTACAAGTTAAAAGTGATGTTCACGGCCGAATAAATAATAGGAGGCTGCAGATTGAAAGTATCTGCATAATGATTGTGTTATAAAATAGTTTTGCCGAATGAACTATTTCTCCACACCCGTAGACATAGTTTAATTTCCTCTTGCAGACATGTATGTGTATGGAGTGTGTCTAGTGGGCATGGTCAAAACTGCTGCTTGAAAAACATATTGTCTCACTCTGGTAATTAGAACATTTACAGGGCAGTAAATTTACTTTGGTCTTGATTCAAGAAGCTGCATTTGAGAGGAGTAATGGAAAACAAAGTCAAATGAGGGCTAGGTCACTACGTTTCTCTAGGGCCGAGATTCTGCTCCTAATAGAGCTTTGGGGAGGTATACTACTACTGTGTTGTATGCTGGAAATTTGCTAAGAAAGTAGATCGCAAGTATTCTCACCACACCAAAAAGGGAAAAAAAAAGTAACTTTGTAAGGTGATGGATGAGTGAATTAAATGGGTTGTCGTAATCGTTTTGCAATTTATTTATTTATTTTTTTTGCAATTTAAACCTCTATCAAATCATTATGTCGTACAGTTTCAATATATACCATTTTTCCTTGTCAATTATACCTCAGTGAGGCTGGGGAAGAAAGTAGTAGAAATAGCTGCAGGAGAAGCTGACTGCTGGAGTTGACCCAGACTTATTAGGCATTTTTGTGACGATGTAATATTAAAAATACAGGTGAACACTTTTTACTTTGCTGGCTCTATTGGTCTTTGATCTATTGGTCTGTAAATTTCACATAGGATTAAACTCAGTACATTTAGAGTGATATTACTTTTTAAGTCAACATGGGGTCATTTATGATCCTTTTAGGGTAATGATCCTTTTAGGGTCAGGTGAAGACAGCATTGCAACGTATAGGACATTTTATTTCAACATCATCATCTTTTTATAGGGACTTAGTGTATTCATTTTTGTTTTCTTCAGGTCCTCACTATGGCAGCCCATCAGAATGAGGCGAGGCTTCTCTCTATATATATCTTCAGTTTTTATAAAAATACGGTGCTGAGGAGTCAGATATGTAAATACGTGTTCATGCATGAATTGAGAACCATACAGCATGAGAAGCACAGTGTCTTAATTTCAGAGAGTGAATGGAATCCTGAGCATCAGAGGCCAGGATCAATCAGATGTTTTTCATATCATTACCCATTGTTCAGATGAAACCGATTCAGAACATAAAAGACTTAAAAAGTCATTATTCCTTTGTACCTGAAGAATAATGTGGAGAAAAAGATAAATATATTGAAATGA
Organism: Canis lupus baileyi; assembly: GCF_048164855.1. Classification (NCBI taxonomy): domain Eukaryota; kingdom Metazoa; phylum Chordata; class Mammalia; order Carnivora; family Canidae; genus Canis; species Canis lupus. The sequence continues at coordinate 2,425,608 of NC_132871.1, forward strand.
TGGTTACCAATAAATATAGCTTCACAAGGGTTCCAGTACAAAAATTTTTGTTCTTACAGAAAACAGGGGAAGTGATATGTGACTGTTGAAGTCTATTGTATATTTTCTATCCTTTATATGAAATCCCTCAGTTACAATTCTAAAATCCAGATACTTGTCATAATTGTTCTCCCTCAAGCTTTAGCCATGCATTTAGAGAATTAACAAAATTTTTTTTAGAGCAGCTTTAGATTTGCAGGAATATTGAGCAGGAAGTACAAAGTTCCCATGTGCCCTCTTTTCCCTCATCCAGGTCTCAGTTTTCTTTGTTAATAATATCTTACATTAGTGACAACAGTTTGTAAATCAATTTGTTATAATTGATGAACCAATATTGACACATTATTATTAATGTAGAGGACTAAAATTTTTTTGGTAAAGTTCTTTTTTTTAATTTCACAGCTTTATTGAAGGATAACTGGTACACGAAACACTGCCCAGAGGTCGAGAGTACAATTTAATAAACTTGACATATGTATACACCAGTGAAGCCAATACTCAACAGTTAAGATAATGATCACCCCACAATCTCCTCATATGCTCTACAACCCCTCCCGCCTACACCTCTCTGTTCCTCCTCTGCTTTCCTGTGCACCCACTCATCTGATTTGTCAGTATTTGTCAGATTAGTTTGCATTTTCTGAGATTTTATGTCAATGGAATCATACACTATGTGTACTCTTTTTGTCTGGTTTCTTCAAAAAATATTTTGGGATTCACCCATATTGTGTGCATCGATAGTTCATTCCTTCCTAAATGGAGTAGAGTTCCCCTTAAAGAGAAAGTTTACATTTTAAGGTTAATGTCATCGAGGCGTTCATTTACCTGCAGGATGTATGGACAAATAAAACCATGAACTGTAAGTTCTAATGTGTTGTTATGTAGAGTACAGAAGTTGGCGATGGATATAAAATTTTGCTTTTTAGTCCTTCACAAGTTGTCTTTTAATTATCATTTTGTACGTGGGTATTAAAGTGTACATTCATTTTACGTGAAAATAGCATACACAGTATTCATGTGAGCTGTAACATTAGCCTATCAAGTCTACTTAACTCTCATTTTCCCAGTAGGTCCTTACAAGCACCAGTGAATTAATGGGGACTGGGATGGAGAACGCCAGTGCTGATTTGTGTCTCCTGGAGTGTTCTTCTCGTGAGAGCTTTCATATAAAGGGCTAATTATGCGTGGAGAGACATGACCGGAAAGACAGAAATTTCAAATTGTTCTAGGAGATAATATCAAACTCCTGTGTTGAACCTCTTCATTTTTTCTTGTTCTCACCATCTGGGGGGCATCTGGCCACTTTTCTAACAGCAATTCACACTATGGAAACTGAGTCTGTGACTCTGGTCAGCATCAGCCCTACACACTTGGCTACATCCAGTGCTTCTTAACTTTGGCCGCTTGGGATTAATCTTTGAATCAAGGAGTCTGGAACAGGAGAAAACATAATCAGCAATGTAAGGGTACTGTTACAGTAAAATCTCAAATATTGCAAATATTAACGTGGCATAGATAGTGATAGGAAAATGTAAAGAAACAAAACACAGATTTGAGTAGGTATTTCTTAAATTCCCTGCCATAACCATTATGAAACAAATTATAGTAGTTTGTAAATTTGCACATAAGATAAAATAGAAATATTCTTAAATTTTATGTTAAAATTTGCAATTTGTTCTTATTTGATAATTTCATTATAATGCAAAAGGTATATGTATATATATATATATTTTCATATGAATCTATTAATAAAATTTTAAGAAAATTCTCCCCAAGAACTTTTGAGTTTGGGAAGTTTGGTTTTTGTTGTTGAAGGTATATGTATATATATATTTTTTCATATGAATCTATTAATACAATTTTAAGAAAATTCTCCCCAAGAACTTTTGAGTTTGGGAAGTTTGGTTTTTGTTGTTGTTGTTGTTGTTATCATTTTTATTGATTCATTTCTCATCTCAGGTGTCTGAACAGAACGCGAGATTTAGGGAACTGATTGCATTTCACATATTAAAGATGAAGAAACCCCAGAAACTCAGAAGTTTTTACTATGACTTTTATTGCTTTTAGGTAGACAAGGAGTATGAAAGGTTAGATACCCTTAGTTAATCTTAGGGAATTAAATCTATCTGAGTAAAACCAATTGGAAAGAATTTTTTATCTCGAGCTATGGGCCTTTGTTCTGCAATAACTGCAGCCATTTAAAGTAAATTGTCCATTAAAGTACCACTCTGGCTTTTGACAAATTGCATCAAACTGTTTTCTTCCTCCAGGGAAACACAAACCTGAGAACGGTGGTTTTATTTTTTCTGCTTGACATATAGGTTGCCTGAACCAGAGGGCTAAAATGCTTTTAGGTGCTCTATAAGACAACCCAAAGAGGTTATATATGGTCCAGTAGAGCCAAGTGAAGACATTGAATACTATCAGCTTATCTTGTGTGATGACAAATAATTGGTCATGCTCATGTCATTCATCATTTTGAAAACCGTTCTCACTTTTTAATATAAGAACAATATAACAGACCTGACAAAGGCTATAAATCCTGTTTTGTTTTGTTTTGTTTGGCTAAAAATTAGTCAATGAACTATATGGGAATAATTCGATGACTGCCAAGGTACAAATTCGAAGCACTGATGTCGTTAGCAGCTACTCTCTTACTTTTCGATTGAGGAAAGTCCAAGTTGCTAATTCTAACTGAGTAAAAAAATAAATTTTGATGGAAATATTCTTTCAAAAGTTAAATTAGCTCTGGTTACAGATTCAGAGATAATTGTACAAACTGTGCTTTAGACAGTAATGGGATTAAACATTGTATTGGGTTTTTAACATAGATTACTTTCGCCGTGTGAAAACAAGAGCTGACTCACTGTTAGTAGTAGGAAAAGTAGTTATAACATTCTAGTTTCACTTTTTTTAAAAGTAAAAAATAAAAGTAAAGGGAAAAAATTGCCTGTGTTTCTAAAACAAAGCTCTTCAATTTAGCTTCGATGGTTGCTTCGATGGTTGTAGTCGTGTAATTCGTTAATTTAAAAAATTAGATTGTGAACGAAGTATTCTAATTCACACACATAAAAACACGGGCATTATGCTAAAATAATAAAAGGTGCTTATCTGATCTGCAGCATTTTGTGGAGTCTATAAAATTCATTATCTCATCCTGTATCAATAGCCTGGGAAGTTCTGAAAAGTTCTGAGAGTGTCCATTTCCTTGACTTTCACAACTTAGACGCTTTTGGAGATAGTAGGTCCGTTATTTTGTAGACTATCCCCTGAATTTGGGGGAGTCTAATGTTTCTTATCAATTAGTTTCTGGTTAGGTACATTGAGAAGGAATGTCATAGAAATCAGGCTGTATCCCAATCGGAGGGCACATGATTTTGATTTGTCCCATTACAGGTAGTGTTAACTTGATTGGGTATTTAAGGTCCTGTCTGCCAGGCCACTACCCTGTAAAGCTCTTCAGTTTTGTTTTGTGATGCAGAAGGACTTCTTGGAGAGAGACCCTGAGACTGGGTCAACATTTCATTTTTTACTGTATTTTTGATTCATTCATTCATTCATTGGTTTAGTAAGTCACTTTGATGTCCACATCATCCCACATTTAGCAAAAGGAGCCTCTGCAGTCTGGCTTCTGTGTCCTTTGCCATGTCTGAATCACTCTTTCAGCCCTTCACTTCTGGCACGGTGAGATTTTCCAGGCCCGTTTTCGACTTTTCCTAAACCCAGTCAGCAATTTCTCCAAAGGTCCTCAAACTCTTTCAGTGATGATGTGTTGAGAAGCCAAGATCCAGAAGCCCTTCGCAGGGCGGTGCCCCCGAGTGCCGGAGTGCCAGCGACCCCGGGCCTGCTCGGTAGGCAGTGCTGCGGAGGGACGTGTGTGTGCACACGTGCACACACGTACATTCATATCTATCCAATGCTGTGCTTTTACACGTACGTCTGTATCTTTATTTCTTTGTCTTTCTGTCCTTGTCCCTGTCTCTCTGGCTCTGTATATATTAAATTCCATGAATTAACGTCAATACCTTCCATTCTGTTGCAACACTCAGGACTCCTCATTTCCTTCCTTTCTATATGCCTCTCTCTGGGTGAGGAACCGGACTCTCACCAGCTTTAATATCTCTACCTGTGCGGTCAATCCTTTTGTATGTATCCAGTCTCCTGTTGCCACCACTGCCCCCCTCACCCCCCGCATAGATGCCTGCCTTATCCTGCTCAGGCTCAGGTAAGTGGCACCAAGTCAGCCCTTTGCAAGGATGCTCCCTTAATGCCCCTGCACCAACAGCCGAGGTGGGGCCACCCCTCGTCCTCCACAGGGACATTGTCTCACACAAGTTGGCCTCTGGAATTCTGCAGTGTGCCCCAGTGGTTTCCTCTTACCCCTGGGACAACCCTATTTCCTCTTCTCTTCTGATGCACACACACCTCCCTGGACTTCCTCTATCTTTGTTTGACTTACGTTTCTCTTCTCTTCCTGCCTGCTCCCTAAACGTTCAGTTCCCTAGAGCTTATTTCTTGTTGCCTGCATGATGTCGATCAGTCTCATGGCTTTAAGGGTCTTTTCCATGTCAGTAACTCCCAAATCAGTATCTGTTGAGTTCAAGGCTGATGCATGTAACTACCTATTTGATACCTAAGCTTGGCTCTCATGCATTCAAATATAAAATATATATTTTATATAAAATATAAAAATATATTCAAATATAAAATGTACAGATGAGAATAACACCGTTATTGTTGTCCAAGCCAGAATTTGGCAATAGTCTTTTTCTTACACACATGAATGCAATATATCAGCAGATTCAACTTTTCTTCAAGATGTTTCCTTGATCTGTTGATGTCTATTAATCTCCCTTGCGGCCACCTTTGTCTAAGCCATACTCCTGTCTTACATAGACAATTGTACTGGCCTATTTTTTCCTACTTTGGTTCTTGCTTCTGGAATCTAGAATCTACTTTTCTGTAACTTATGTTCTTTTGAAGGAGGTTGAATTATCTTTTAAGATTAAATCAGAGCATATCATCTCTCAACAGAAATCCTCTTGGCTTCCTATTGTACTTACAGTGACATGCAAACTTCTTGCTTTGTCTACAGTGCTCCCTCCATGGTCTGGCTATAGCTTGTCTCTGTCCTGCCATGTCCTACCACTTTTCCCTCCTGGTTTGCTAGGATCTATCTGTCATTCTTGTCCTATGACAGGCCACATTTTTTTCAACTCAAGCATTTGGATTTCCTCTCTAGTATGCACTTTCTCCAAATCTTCACTTAAGTGACTCCTTCTCACTTGGATCTTATGGGTAGACTGTCTTCTCAGACAGATGAAATAAACTGACCAACTTCTGAGAAAACTCTCAAGTCTTAGTGAGGTTCTGAGTTTAGCAAGGCACTTAACAATCATTTCTAAGAGGCTGAGAAAAGGGGGTTTGGAGTCAGAGAGATGGCTCATAGAATACAGCTGAGATTCCATGAATCATGAGAAGATTTAAGAGTGTTAAGAAAACCCATGGGAAGAAGGAAGTCAAGAGCCAGAAGATGGGAGAATTTCTGATGTGTTTGTAAGGTCTGGACTTTATGGCCTAGTCACAAGTACCCAATAGAATTATAAAACCATCTACACCATAAGAGGCACTGAGGTCAGAGAGCCAGGACTGATGCTGCTGAGCAGCCACCTTAGAGATTTCTGAAACCCCTGGAGGAGAACTCCTTTCTTAGGAGAAGGAAGATCTATAAACATCTCCTTGCAGAGATCCCTAGGTATTGCCTTGAAAGAAGGGATTGGTGGTGAGGGAAGTACTGAAAGACTCAATACTCTTAATGTCTCCTACTTAAAAGAGACAGAGGCAACTGAAAAAAATGTAACTGGAAGAGATGTAGTTTATGTCTATTTGGAAAGTTTAACAAATCTAAGCCTACCCCAGTTTCCTGGTGGAGTAAGGGTAAATGGGCCATATGAGAACGTGCATGTGTGTGTAGAGCACATGGAGATGTCACATGCAAATTATTTTTAACCACACAGTGATAAATAGTTGACAACAATAAGGAATTTATGTATATTTGTGTGCATGGATTTATAAACGGATTCAAGGATGAAAAATAGATTAATACTGCCCTGAAGGGAAGGGTATATATTTGAGCAACTGTTCTCATCTTTCATTGCTCATTTTATTTAACTGAGGGAACTTTAAAAGAACCAAGTCCACCCTCGAAACATTTGGATCAAGTTGGCCTGGCGTGTGGGCTGGGTATCATCATTTTTAAAAATATTTCCAGGCGCTTCTAATGTGCAGCCACGGTTGATGGATTGAGAACCAGTGTTTCAGACTAAGACAGTCTCTTTCTCTATATGCTTTCAGCCACACACTCCCATTTCCTATATGTTAACACCTCTTGATAAGAGGGAGAGTTGGCTAGGACCCCTAATCCCTGGCTCTACTTGACAGTTTGTGATTCAAAAAGTTTCAGAGGGGTATGGTATAAGTACAAAAAAATGCTCCTAAAAATGAATTATTTTACACTAGTTACCTGGATTAGAAAATTGTATCAGCTTGAGGTCTCTTTTTCCCTCATCGGCTTCAGTGGATTCTGGAAGCAAATCAAGTAAGTGGCTTCCTTGGACTGTCTCTCCCTAGGGTCATACCAGCACCTTGACCTTTTAGATATTACTACCCTCATCTTGAGAGAAGGTGTGGAAAAATCAACTTTAGTGAGGTTGTTTCTTCCCAAAGGCTTAACACAGAGTTGACCTTCACTTTATTTTCTCTTCCTCTTCCTCGGGTTCTGTGAGCAGTCATTCTTATGGGTAAGAGCAGTCCGAAGTTCCCCAGTTTCATATGCTTGGGAGAATTGCCTGGTTCTTCTGATTTACGCAAACAAACAATAATAACAATAAAATAGCGGATCCTTTGGTTCCATCCCACCTCATCTAAGAAATACCACTGGTCAGCGTAGGATTAATGGGGCTCTGGAGAGCACTGTGGTAAAGCCTGCTAACCCAGCAGTCTTTTGAAATATGCCATGATATCCTCAGCAATGACATCTCCATAATGAGCTTCATGAGGGTATATATTGAGTCTAATGAACTTTTGTTGGCTCTGCTGTTTCTCACTTTGTTCCTTTTGCAGCTGCTAAAATGGGAAAGATTGGAATCAGCAAGTTTCTGACTGTGAGTAAGCTAAAAGAGGCTTTTGAATAATTTTTTCCGCCTGCTTAGCAAATTTCTCTTGTGACAGTTGGATGTTATTTGGGGTCCCACACTAGGAGGAAGAAACACAACAGCATTTCAGTCATTTTTGAGAATAAATATTCTCTGTGTATATATTTGTAGTTGTCATTTTTTTCTTGAGGTTTATGATTGATCCCTGGCATGTGCCCCCTTGTGTATTGCTCTGCTGAAAACAACCTAAAAGAATTTTCCAAGTTTTGTGGCACTTCTTTTTAGTTACAATCCTGCTTTTTTTTTTTCTTACCTGAATATCAGTCTCTAGAGAACCAGCATAACCAAAGAAGAGATACAAATACATACAAAACTATCTATGAGAAGATCAATTAGATTTGTGAAAGCACGTTTAGAGTAATTTTCTCCTGAAAAACATGTAATCAAATTTATTAATCATATCTCTGCTTACCGGTGTTAAATAAAAATTTAAAAGGTAGCAATCAATAAACAGAGATAAAAGCGTCTCAAGAATAAATGAAAGGAAGTAATAAAAAGACTCACTAAGCTGAAGTGCCTCCTATCAACAGCACCTGATAAAATATTAAAAGATTTGCCTTGTGTAATGTCTCTGGAGAGCCGCTTGCTGATGTACCAGACCATGATTGACAACTTTGAGACCTTGCTGGAAACCACAAAAGTATATCTATAATATTATGCTCAATTGCTTAGGTCTTTCTTCCTAAATGGGGCTGGAAATAACATATCAGTGGGAGATTGGTTTTTAAGAAATTGAGCGCTCTTCTCAGTTCTAGCCAAAATTTAATTTGCTTAGAATTAGGTATTATAGGATAGCTAGAATGTGAAAAACAAAAATAAAACATATCCTTGTACCTGAAGACATATGAAACTGTTCTGGATGAGTCACGAATTAACTGGAGGAAATTTTATGGGTGGGGGTGGTTTCACTGTCGGAGTAAGCAATTAGTAATATTTACTGCCGTATTTCATGTGCCTGGTACTAAGCTAAGTGATTTATGTGCATTATTTTAATTAAGCCTCAGCTATATGAGGCGTAATATTTCCATTTTTTCTCGAGATGAATTGAGACTCGAAAAAGTTAAGGAACTTGCCCAAGGTCATAGTAAATAAGTGGCTTAACTTGTTTTTGAATCCAGATGGACCTATCTTGAAATCCTGTGATGAACTGAAATTGACCCTGAGGTTGGTGAAATCCTAGGCATCGGTTCGCAATTATGATACCTTAAGTCAAAAATATTGGATGGATGTGCACATACTAGAGGGATAGGAAAGAACCAAAAACGCAGGGCAGTGTTATTTTATTTCCCTGCTTAGTTTTAGGAAGTTGGTCTAAGAATGGGATAAATAAAATTGGTTGGTCTAAGAACAGGATAAAATTAGAAGCCTGAATAAATATGCGTCACTGTATACACACTGTGACTTCAGAGACCAAGCCACAGAGTTTGGGAGGGGAGCACTTGATGTTGGTTCAGGCATCACAGCACGGTTGGTTGTGCAGCGAGAACTGGTGTATCCTGTGGTGACTTAGGAGTGTCAGGGCGTTGAGTACACCTGGCTGGCAGGTGGGTATCCCTTCACACAGTGTAGGAGCAGTGAAGAGGGCAGAGTGCCTCCCTCCAGGGCCCTCCAGGAACGGACATCAAGCAGGACCTGGAACACAAAAACCTGAAAAGCGCTGCATTATACCTAAGCATTTGTGAGATGGTGTGGGGGAGGTTGGGAAACCTTTGTGGGGGCAGCTGGTTTCTATTTCAGAAGACAGTGATTAAAAAGCAATCAAATTCTTTTACTATAGACATGAACCTAATTTTGTGGACTTAGTAAATAATACCTGGGGCATTTAGAGTTCTCTATGATTATTTATACAACATAAAAATAAAAACCCTTAAATAATCACCGATGGAGCATTTGCTTCTATCTGCCTGCATCAGTAGCAACAGTTACCTAAAGCAGCATCACGTTGAAGTTTAACTGGGGAAAACTGTGGTTTATGGGAGAACTTCCAAAGCTATATTCTCAGCACTCCCATTAGCTCGATGATCTTAAATTGGCTTTGATAAGACGCTATGCTTTCCATCTTACCTTTAAAGATAAGGCATAATTGAACAAGTCCATCACAAGTGTTTTATGAGTGATAAGAGAGCCCTTCCTAAGCATAAGATTTAAGTTTCTGTTTTTTAGGCTCTATTTGGATTTTCTTTATGTATTTTGAAGTTCTTTATTGGGCTCATGCATATTTAGAACTGTTTCATCTTCCTCTTGAATTGACCCCTTCATCATTATGAAATGCCCACCTTTATTCCTGTTGTTATTCAACAACAAAAGAAAACAAGAGAACATTGAGTCACCTAGTATTTTAGGAGAGGCAATATAATCCACAGGCAAAACTCAGGAACTAGTGGATTGAAAAGTAAAATCAGATCTAGCACCATTGATAGCATCTTGTGACTGATGCTGTGCCCCCAGATTCTCTCAATAGGAAGTATCTCGCATCACCGACGGGACATTTATACAGAAAAAAGTTATCCGAAATCGAGGCAAAAGCAAGATTTCATACAAAAACTTCAGAGAAAACAAAAAATAGAAGAACACAGCAAACAACATCCTGAGCAGTCATAGAAAGAATGGTTTGTGCTTCATATAGGTAATCCAGGTATTGGGATCCCTGAAATGGAGTTCACCCAGTGGCTCAGCTCTCCCAGGTCGAAACCTGAGTCAGCTGCTCTTAAGGGGAATACCTCACTGTGAAGAAAACCTAACAGACACCAACGACTGTCCTCCAACTCAGCTTTAACTAGTTTGCCTTACCCCAGACAGCAGGACCTGCTGGCCTTACGGAGAAATCCCTAACTTCCTAGCCAGTTATGTCCTGTTTTGGTGTTGCAGCTTCTAAGACCCATCAAGCTTTCTGTTGCCCAAAATCTCTCAACAAGAGTCCTCCCCTACTCGTAAGGCCCTACACTCCTCCAGTCCTTGATGGTTTTTCAATGAAGAAAGGAATCAAAGTTGTTAATAAATTGTTTTATTTTTCCATCTGATACACTCTTTGAAAAGATAACAGCCTTGAAAAAAGGGTGTATGTATCTGTGTGTGTGCAGTGCTGGGACTTTATCAAATTAAAAAAAAAAAAGACGAGAATATAACGACAAATGCAATCAATGCTTGAAAGTTGATTTGATCCTATTTCATAAAAATAACTGAAGAAATTTGAGAGAAAATTAGAGAATTAGAGAATGGATTGAATTTATCAGATGTTGGTGGTTAAATAAGTATTTTTTTGGATAGGGTGTTTTACTATAACTTTTATAGGAGATAAATTATTTAGAGATATTTTGATATCTGAAATGTACTTTCAAATGAATGAGGAGAATAGCTGGAAGGATTTTAAAATACTGGAAAATGTTAATATTTTAAAGTCTATTTTGAAGCTATTTAGGAATTTTTTTTAGCTTTTCTGTATTTGACATTTTTCATAATGAAACTTAGGAGAAAAGGTAACTTTACTGAACTTAGCATTTGGTTTGGTCTTGGGTCTACCTAAATATTTGCAAAATGATATCTCCTACCACATGACTGTAAGCTGCTTCATTATGTGGGATATGCCCTGAGAAGAAAGATTATATTTTGGTTGTTTTTATGTCTACAGCCTCTAAAATTCCCTGGCATATAGTATTATGAGTAAATGAATGATTGATAACCTGTTGTAGTACCTATATCAACTGTTTTAATAAATTTAAAACATTACATAAAGCCAGGTTTTACTTGCCTCCATTCAGACTACAGCAATTGTAGATTTGGCTGTTTCTGTTTTTTAGGCTCTATTTGGATTTTCTTTATGTATTTTGAAGTTCTTTATTGGGCTCATGCATATTTAGAACTGTTTCATCTTCCTCTTGAATTGACCCCTTCATCATTATGAAATGCCCACCTTTATTCCTGGTAATATTCCCTGTTCTAAAACCTAATTTGTCTTGTATTACTATGTACACTTTTTTTTTTTTTTTGGTGGGTTTTGCCATGATATCTTTTTCCATCCTTTTACTTTTAATGGGTCTTGGTTTTTAAAGTAAAGTTCTTACACAATATAGTTGGATCTTGCTTTTTAAAAATCAACCCGAAGAATTTATGTCTCTTGAATATTCAGAGCATTTCTGTATGTTATCAGTATTTTGAGTAAATATTTAATTTTGAGTAAATATTTATATTTACTGTTATGCTATTTGTTTTCTATTTGTACTCTCTTTTCTGTATTTGTTTTTCTGTTTCTTCTGCTTTCTTTTGGATTAATGGAGCAATTTTGTGCCTACCATGTTATCTCCATTTTTGGCTTAGTGACTATATATCCTTGTTTTATTTCTGTAGTGGTTGCTGTTGGGTTTATTACGTACAACTTTATCATATCTAAGTTTACCTTCAAAAAGCTTCCACGACTTTATGAATGTGATATTCTTAGGCCGCATGTTTCCATTTCATTCCTCATTTGTAACCGATGCTGTTTTTGTTACACATTCTACTTGTACATATATTATAAACCCTACATAAGATTTTTAAAATTTTTGATGTACACACAAGTTTTCTTTGAAGAAATTAAAAGTGAAAATGTAATCTTTTATATTTACCAACATGTTTACTGTGTCTTATGATTTTCATTCTTTGCATAAAATCATAGATTCTGTCCGTAATCATTTTTATTCTTTCAAAGAATTTAGTAACATTTCTTGTGGTGTGACTCTGCTGGTGGAAAATTCTCTCAGCTTTTATTTTTTCTGTAAGTTTTTATTTTGCTATTTTTTTGAGAGTCTTTTTTTAAAAAGATTTTATTTATTTGACAGAGTGAGAGAGCACAAGCAGGGGGAGCAGCAGAGGGAGAGGGAGAAGCAGGCTCCCCACTGAGTAGGGAGCCTGATGTGGGCTCGATCCCAGGACCCTGAGACCATGACCTGAGCCAAAGGTAGATGCTTAACTGACTGAGTCACCCAGGTGCCCCTTGAGGGTCATTTTTTAAATGCGGATATAGAATTCTATGTTGACAAGTTTTTTTTTTTTTAATTCTGCATATAATGATGTAATTTCATGATTTCTGATTTGCATAGTTTCCAATTAGAAGTCTGTTAATTGTTACTTTTATTTTTCTTTGTATAGTATTTCTTTAAACAAG